>NC_136423.1:151135597-151878097 GCF_052625555.1 Lactuca saligna
TTGATGTCATCTTTCCCGTTTTGAAAGTTTTTTAGTTTTATTCTTTAACAATAAATGTAATTTTTAACAATTGTTACCCGTATTCTATAAGAAATAATGCATTTTTTGTTTTTATTCTTCAATTGATTGTTCAAGAATGTGTTATTCTACAAGAAGTTTTTAAAGTCATGACCAAGAAATAGGTTCAAGAATATTTTTATTATTTATGGTTCAAGAATATTTTTATTTTTAAGTATACTCATAAACATATTCTGTCAGAATGTCCGAATTAAAAGAATTATAATTCGTAAAATTGGATTTTTAAAATTAATAGAATCTATGATCCTTTAAAAAATGTAATTTCCTTTATTAAATCTATATTAATTTGACTAAATTACCCTTGTAATTAATTAAGATGATATTTTTCAATTATATTTAATTCAATAATATATATTAATCACTTTCTTAAAATAAGTAAATTTGATTGGCCGATATTTATGCATACATTAACACAATACTTACTTTGAATAAAACAACCTAAGCCTATATATATATATATATATATATATATATATATATATATATATATATATATATATGTGTGTGTGTGTGTGTGTGTGTGTTTACAAAAGAAATGTATACAAACCCTTATTTGGGGGCATATAAATATGTTTTTACAAAAAAATGTATACGTTTATTATGAAATATGTGTTTGTCTATATATTTTTTATAAATATGTGTTTGCATACAACTATACTTATAATAAAATAGGTGTTTGTATACATTTTGTTTTTGTAGAATACATATTTGTATACATTTTTTTTTTATAAAAATGATTTGTATATATTTATGTACTTAATAAATACCTATTTTTATAAATAGGTATTTCGTATACAAAAAAGTTTTTATATGGAAAATATAAGATTTTTATGTAAAAATAAGTTTTTTTTTTTTGTATAAATATAATTTTATAAAGAAAAAACATATTCAAAATAAAATTTTGAGAAAAGTGTTGTACAAACAGCTAAGTTATGATGAATTCATAACAAAAATTGTAATTAAATGTTAAATTTGGGCCAAAAGTGTAAACTTTGGACCAAAATTGTAATAAATTTTGAAGGATGAGCCAAAAATATAATTTTTGAAAGTTGAATGACCTGTTGACCGGGTAAAATAGGTAAATTGAATATAATTATCAGTTTTTGAGACTTAATTGAATAAAAAAAATATTAAATGACTAAATTGATTATGAGGTCAATATGTAAGGATTTTATTGTAGTTTTCCCTAGGATATAATGACAAAAGTTATTCTTGTCTTAGTTATATAAATTTCTTATAAATATTTAAAAAGATGTATATGTTTTTCCTTAAAACATTGAACCAGATACTAATGAAATGATTATCAAGAACTTTGATATCAATATATATGTGTATGACATTTTCATTAAATAATAGTTAGACCGTATTTTTTCTCGGTGCTCTTAATCTTGATCCAATCAAGTAGCTTTACGGTCTTCTAAGTGATCTTGGATTTCATTCTGGAAACACTTTGAAGTAGTTAAAATGTTTCATGTTCATGCCTAGACATTTTAGTCATATTAAAAAATAAGTAAGTAATTTTATCAATTCTAGACATTCTTCTATAGGACTTGCACACATTGATATATACGAATCACAATAGATTTTTGGAAATTTGAATTGAACACATGAAAAGGGCATTGTCATCTTCATGCATACAAGTGGATTCATATGAATTAAGTGATCACTAAAAGTAAGTTGATTCCAAAGTTTTGCCTTAATGTTTTTTCCATGTGTTTCTTATTAATGCATTCAAGATGACAATGTCACAAAATAAGAGATTCTAAAACGTATTTGAAAACCTTTTTGGTATTACAAGTTTGATTGAAACACTACTATATACATCAATTTCATAAGGATCACAATGATAAGAAACAACGATAAAATTTTCATTCCTCATAAAGAGATAATCATCGAAAAAAGGGATAACTATCGTAACAAAATACTCATGCGCCTGATGTTATATGATATTGCACACGGTTGTATTGTTTCGTCTAAGGCTCATGGCCAATTAACCAATTTATGTATACCGGTTTGGTAACTAGATATGAGCATGATGTCTCATATTTACTTGTGTTTAGGTGCTTAGTAAATGCTCTAATTGAATCTCCAAAGCGTTCAAAATTTGGACCTCGGAAACGACGTGGAATATGTGCCAGTGATGAATCATCGTGCATCATATGATATTTAGAGCCCTTGAAAAAAGATATCTTTAATGCTAGACATGCATATTGTGGTTTTGATGAGACAATTTTCCCATTGCTAAGGGGATATTTATACGTTAACGTTAATAAGGAATGATGTGAAATAACATGGTACGTACCCAATTTGTTTCTATGGATTGCTTTATTGCATATAGTGATAAGGAGGTATAATGAATCCTAAGTCTATAAAATGATGTTAATTAGCTACCAGACACATTCAATGACTTATCAAATGCCACAAGATGAATTGCATTCCTTAGTGAGAATAATGGTGTTTGGACTTGTTGCTCCAACACTACCCAATGTTAAACCAATTAGTAATAAATGGGTTTTCGTAAGGAAGCGTAATGAGAATAAAGAGATTAAAAGATACAAAGCTCGCAACATGGAGAAAAGCTTAAGTTACTAAAAAATTAATATGGAGCTCATAGAATTGATTATGAGGAGACATGTTCTCTAGTAGTGGACGTTATAACATTTTGCTACTTAATAAGTTTAGTAGTTTCGAAAAAAACTGAATATGCGGCTCATGGATGTGGTCACAACCTACCTTTATTGGTATCTTCACACAGAGATATACATGAGAGTCCTGATAGAATTAAGTTACCTAAATCAAGTAGTTATAAGCCATGACACAAAATTGTCATCTACTCCCATGATCATTCGTTCTCTAGATATTGAAAAGGACACATTCCATCCATAGGAGGACGATCAAAAGATATTGATCCCATAGTGGTCATATCTAGGTGCAATGGGCACATTATTATTATACTTGGTCCAATGTATTAGGCTGGACATGTCGTTTGTTATGAACTATCTTGCTCAATACAACACTGTGACAACATGCTGCCATTGGAATGTTATTAAAAGAAAATATTTTGTTATGGGTTTATTATGTTCCTATGTGTCATTGAGTGGATCTACCTTGAACGATACTCATAATAATGCAACCATTGTCGAGGATGCTAATGCATGTTACTTATCAGACCCACATAAGGGATGTTCCCAATTTGGTTATGTTTATAACATTGGGAACACGACGATACCTTGGAGGTCTTGTAAATAGACTCTAGTTGCTACTTTGACCAAGCACTCCGAACTACTCGCGCTTTATGAGGCAACTATAGGGTATGTATGGCTACTAGCTATAATTAGCCATATTCGAAGTACATGCGATTTAGCTTATGATCCTAATGAACTACTTGTTATATGAAGATACCACTATTGTTATTAATCAAGTGAATAATGGTTACATAAAAGGGGATAACAATAAGCACATCTCACCAAAATTATTCTTTACACATAAAAAACAAGCAATTTAAAAGATTGAATTGCAACATATTAGATCAAAGACAAATCATGCAGAATTGTTCATTAAGTCATTGCCAAAGTATTTGTTCCAAAAGCACGTAAGAGCTATTGGCCTTAGGAAGCTCTTTAAGCTACCTAAATGACATGTATCATACACCTAGTTGTGTGTAAGTAAATATTGCATCCTAATGTATGCTCAACACCCTGTTAAGTGCATGTGAGGGAGAGAATCCCGAAGAATGCTTGTGTACTCTTTTTTTTATTCAAGGGTTTGTCCTGTTAGGTTTACCTTGACAAAGTTGTTTTTAACAAGACACGAAATATATTCCATTCTCACTAAGGATTATTGAAATCAGGGGGAGTATCCAATTTAATATTCTACAACCAATGTCTACTCTTTTGTCCTTCGTTTAGAGTATTTGTCCCATTGGATTTTCTTTTAACAAGTTTTTAGTGAGACACTTCATGTATGATTATTTCTTTTGCTCAAGACATCCGGTCCATACTGTTTTATCCTTTTACCAAAGTTTTTGTCCCAAAGGTTTTTCTCCAACAAGGTTTCTAATGAGGCGAAAATTTGATGTATTATCTAAATATAGAAGATGAAGAAGTAGATGTATGATTTAGTGTAAATCTAAGCACATGAATAGGAGTGTTGTAACTCATAGTATAACAACAATTACTTACATTTTTTTTTCTAAGTAAGAGTTACGTACATAAATCATACAACCTTTGTGTTATCCAACCTGTATCCTATATATAATGAGTTTTTATGGACCTATGAATGCTTGAAACACACACACACACACACACACATATATATATATATATATATATATATATATATATATAATCAAGAAAATGTTGGAATGAATCATTGACTCTAGTTAATACGACATATATACATAATATATATATATATATATATATATATATAGAGAGAGAGAGAGAGAGAGAGAGAGAGAGAGAGGGAGAAAAGATCATTTGAGAACTTATAGGTTCTTGTGAACTAAAAGTGGACCAATATATCAAAAAATTTAATGGTAGAGATCAAAGATGGCAATATGGTAAATAAACATAGCTTCAATGGAATATGTGTTTTTTTTAACAAAAATAGCAAGGGTAAATTAGGTATAGAATTACAGAATACTTAAAAACGATACACCTAATTTATCACTGAAAGAAATCCGTTCTCTCTGTAATCGCACAGCGTTGGTGATCCCCACTGGTTACCACCTCCTTTCCGTATTGAGAAAATCAACGCCAAATCCCCCATCTCCATGTAACGTTCTCTAATCCTCATTGGCGATCAATCTTTGTCTCATCTATGACCTCAACCACCACCAGTTTTTCTACAAATGATGTCGTTTTGACTTCATCGAATGGTGTCGGCTGGGTCTACCTCCATCTGATTGTGGAGTTATCTTTGTCTCACCTCTTCCATAAATCTCTATTCTCATGTCTTCGCCCCACACTCTTTCAGTTTCATTCAACTCCAAAAACTTAGGTTTTGCAATTGTTTTTTGCTCCACATTTTTAGTTTCGTGTTAAAATTCTAAACCAATGGAAGAGACTAACAATACGACCATCACAAGTCAGACATCGACATAAAAATTTGCGATATAAGGGCAAAAACATTTGGAAGATACAACAGAATCAACATTTGAGATATTATTTTTGATAGAATCAGTGGAGCTCTTGATGAAGTTCGTCTCCGGTAAAAAGCATTTGTTACAACTCTCCATTCTGTTACGACAATGTTATTCCTAATTCTAGAAAGGTAATGTTTTAGATTTTTCAGTAAAATCATACTATTCTCTTCTTTTTTAAGTATCTGATCCATTAATGATCTAATTATCACTATCTACACGTTTTGTACAAACTAATCGAGGATGCTTATGCTTTTGCTTTTTTTATGTTTAATGATTACAACACATGATATGAATAATGATTTATATTAATAAGGATTCTCCTTGTTTGCGACTCATATGAACAAATTCTAATTTGGAAGTGGATGAGTCTAACGAGTTTGATGCATATGGTCTACTAGAAACATAACATTGTAATTTCGTGATGAAATTGATTCTCTTATGGTATTGATTTGAAATCAGTATAGTTGGTGTTAGAGGCTTGCAAAAACATAAAGGTAGATATCTAATGGTGTATGATTAAGATACTTGATTTTGGAATATGATTATAGCTTATGATCTTCATGCTTACTGCACATCTAAAGAATCTACACCAAAAAATATTGCAAAATTAAGAGTCTAGGGCTTCAAAAGGGAGTACATAAGGAACCATTAAGTTTACTCAGAAGAACTGATGAACTTCAGGTCCATTTTTTATAAGAAAAATTCAGTTTAAGAATTATGATGATAGTTATGTACTTATGATAATTCATGTAATTAAGCTATAACTCTCTCTTGAACTGTTAGTTGTGCATCAAATATAAATAAACTATGATTGTTGTCAAATTTTGTCTGTTTTGTTGCTTTCCTGTATGACAGGTACCAATTACCAGATGAGCATGTTTAAAGGTGGATCAATAGTATCTACACGTGTCATGATGATGATGATGACGAGGATGTAAGATAACTAAATACTAGTAATATTAACTCTCCCGTTTCTGGAAAAGTCGTTGAAATCAATGAACACAACAACTATTAATTCATTAGGTTGGCTGACATTTTACAACCAGACAATGAAATGGAGTCGAAATAACATGTTCATGGATTGGGGTATCATTCAAGAATCAAGCAAGAAGATATTGAGGAGCCAACAATTGTACACTATGAGGGAGTAATGAAACAATGGTTGGATATTGACATTGAAAAAATATAAAATCTATTGGAGGAAACATTTCAAATACAATCACTTACATCTACACCAATGCAACATAACATAACTTCATATATTTCATATTGTAATTCATATGTGATTTACATGTGAATCACATGTAATTCATATGTGATTTGCTTGTGATTTACATTTGAATCACATATGAATTACATGTGATTCACATGTAAATCATAGTGAATCAGATATGAATTACGTCTATATGTACAAATACATTTTTGTGTGAGTGTACTTCGTTAATTTTTTTTTTTTTTTTTTTTTTTTTTTTTTTTTTTTTGTGAATTTCACACTTGAATCTTAAAAGATACAATTACTTGTAAATATCTGTAAAGGTTGTTTTGTTGTAATTAGTCGAAGCTTATTTTGTACTCTTCGTATGATTTGTAATGTATTTTACTAAGGCTCTTTTGTTCGAATCTTAAGTGTTAAAGCCTTAGTATATTTTTTTGTACGCTTTGTGTATCCTATAAGTATGATCATTTACTAGAGTTAGATAACGTGAATAACATTGTCTATTTTTCTCTGTAAACACTTAAAGCGTAATAGAGCTGAAACGAAATCTTATTTACATCTTGTGTTCAATTACTCTTTCATTCTTCAATATCAACCCTGATTAATTTCATACTCGATTCATTGATTCATCAATATCATATTATATAATCATATGTGAATCTTACATAATATATACATATTCATTTTTGTTAGTATTCTTGCATTAATCATTTTTTTGAATTTTCTTGTAGATTTGAAATAATTTGTGGAAAATATTGAAGATGTGAAAAATGATAAATTGAAGAAATATGCAATCTTGATACAAAGAAATGAGAACACTGAAATTTTATAGTGTTTTTTTTTTGTTTTTAATATTTTATTTTGTATCGAATAAAATACTTATACTATTTGTGTTTATAGATTAGTAAATAAAAATATATTTTTTATGATTTACTTACGAATAATATAATATAAAATATGCATATATGCTCTTGAATTGTTGATTTTTTTAAATTAGAATTATTTTTTATATATTCTAGATTTTTTTTGAAAAGTTATGTTTTTTAAAAATTTACCATTTTTAAAAAATTTCATTTTTTTATTTTTTTTAAAATATGCATTTTTTAAATAAATTGAACATTATTATTTTAAAAAAATCCAAAAATTTGACTTATTATGTTATATTTCTAGATATCTTTATTAATATTTTCAATAATACAAAAAATTAAACATTAAATGAGATTGATAAAATGACGATCATGTCCTTAATGTGTTAATTTTGATATAAGGCTTCATCTTTATTTTTCGAATTCTTAGGAAACCATGTGTTCTCAATGAATCTCACACACACATATATATATATATATATATATATATATATATATATATATATATATATATATATATATATATATATATATATTAGGAAACCATTATAATTTTGTGAGACCGTGAGACCAAATCTAAAAATAATTTTAAAATGCAAAATAAATGGAAAAATCCAAAAATTCTTTTTTTAAATATTATTTTCGGAACTTGAATTAACTAAAAAATATAAAAAAAATTCCGTTTTTTTTTGAAAAATACGTGAAATATTCTAAATAGAATATTACACTGACATATTCTAAAAAATAATTTTAAAATGCAAAATAAATGGAAAAGTCTAAAAATTCTTTTTTTAAATATTATTTTCGGAACTTGAATTAACTAAAAAAAAATTCTATTTTTTTTTGAAAAATACGTGAAATATTCTAAATAGAATATTACACTGTACATATTCTAAAAATAAATTTAAAATGCAAAATAAATGGAAAAATAAAAAAATTCTTTTTTTAAATATTATTTTTGGAACATGAATTAACTAAAAAAAAAATAAAAAAATGCGTCTCACGGTCTCACAAAATATAGGTGGTCTCAAATGAACTTAACCCTATATATATATATATATATATATATATATATATATATATATATATATATATATATATATATATATATATATATATATATATATTATAAATTAGTTTTAAGATTTTACTTCTCTACTAGTTATTAATAACTTATGACCCAAATCATTATGCTTTTTTATAAACATGTCGGAAATTGTACTTCGAAGTTTAAATAGTTTACTTACTTTTATAGTTACAATCTCTAGTTTCATATCGATTGGACGTGTTATCAACTTAAGTATAAATCGAATGGATGAAAACTGAAATTTACATATAAATAGGTTGAAACCGACCTTTCTATAAATAAAGGACCATTTTGTAATTTGATAATAGTACAGGGTCGAGTAGTTCGTGGGTCTTTCTCTCACTTCTGTTGGACGTCCCTTCTCTGCAAAGAGAAGAGAGAGGGAGAAAGAGAGCAAGAGAGTATGGTATATATGGAAGGGGAGAGAGAGAGAGAGAGAAAGAGAGCGCAAACAACAAGCGGGATAAAGAAAGGTCCCAACTAGAATAAGTACAGCCTACCTCTTTATATATTCTGAAAGCATCTCTCTATCTTTCCCTCTGTTCTTCAGAGCTAAAAATTTCAAATTGTTTGTGTTATTCTCATTGGAATTTGAACTGGGAATTTGTCTGCTTCTTCTGGGTGCTTCAGAAATGGTTTTCGTTGAATAAGCCGCGTTCATTGGGGGAGAGGTTTGTTCTACAATGAAAGAAAAATTTATTATGAAAAGCAGAGGAGATCAGCAAGCTTCAAGAAGCCTTATATCCCCAAAATGGACATTTTTATTATGTATCGGCAGTTTCTGTGCTGGATTACTCTTCACCAATAGGTACATACATGATCCTGGTTATCTATTAAAAAAACTTTTGATTCTCTCTTTGTTGGGTGTAGATTTTACGCTGTTCTTGATACGACACCAAGCTTTGATTTTGAAAAATTTCTTTATGTTTAAAGATGCACACCAAGTGTTTGATTTTTTTCCTCTTAGAACAAATACAACGAAACTGTACTGGTGTTACATGGTTCATGGTCTTTCCTTTTTTAGTTATATTCTCAATATTCTTTCCTTCCATGATTCCTGTTCTTCACCTTACAGATCTAATTTATGGTGTCTTGTACTCTTATCTTCATTCTTCAATTTTTCTTTTTTCTACTTCATTGATTTCTTCAACTCGATCATGTTCTCAATTCTCAAACAAATTAAATCTCAGTGGACCAAAAATTGAACAATACCCTTTTTTGGAAATATAGAAATAAATTCGCTGCATTTTACAATGATATTGGATTTATAAATTATCAAGAAATTGGTTACAGAATGTGGACAGTGTCTGACTCTAAACTTATTACAAGACCAACTTCTTTAGAATCCGAAGGCCTCAAATTGGTTCAAGAAGGTTGTGATCTAAGAAAGGTATGTGTTTTGACTATTTGACTAAATTCAAGAAATCTTGAAATTAATTAATATATATATATATATATATATATATATATATATATATATATATATATATATATATATATATATATATATATATATATATATATATATATATATTTTTTTTCCAAAATTAATTGTTTTGGGTTTGTTTAGTTACAAATGAAGAACGTAAAGCGCGATTCCAAACAGATATTTGGGGAGGTATCAAAGACGCATCAAGCTATTCAGTAAGTTGATTGATAATTGATATTGTCATTTGTCACAACTTTTATTATTTTTTTAATCGATATGAAATAAGTGTGAATTTTTTTTTTTTATGTCGGTTTCTTTTTTTATTTAATTATAGGACATTAGATAAAACAATATCGAGCTTAGAGATGGAATTAGCTGCGGCAAGGTCCATTCAAGAATCTATAGCGAATGGTTCTCCTATTTCACAAGATGACACAAGAAGTGCACCCGAAAAACGAAAATATTTGATGGTTGTTGGAGTAAACACCGCTTTTAGTAGCCGTAAAAGAAGAGATTCGGTTCGGGCTACTTGGATGCCTCAAGGTTAGTTATGCAGGAAGACCAGACAGTCTTATACTGTGTTTGACATAAATCAGAAGATCAGACGGTCTTATATTGCGTTTGATATAAATTAGACCGTCAACAGGTCAAAAATTTGCAATCTTTGGTCTCGACATGATGCCAATTAGAAAAAATTTAATTTTTTGTTACATTCATAAATTAGAAGACCAGACAATCTTATACTGTATTTGACATAAATTAGAAGATCAGATAGTTTTATACTGCGTTTGACATAAATTAGACCGTCAACACGTCAAAAATTTGCAATCTTTGGTCTCGACATGATGTCAATTAGAAAAAATTAAAATTTTTGTTACAATTAAGTGTAAAAGATGTAAATATTTGTTTGTCATAAAAAATATAACAGATTTCATGTCCAGAGTAAAAAAAAAATTGCGCGTGGGACCCTATGTTTCATTTATTATTTGTGCACTCAATAATTTTTGGAATTTATAGGTGATAAAAGAAAGAAGTTAGAGGAGGAGAAGGGAATTATAATGCGTTTTGTTATAGGCCACAGGTTGGGCGCTTGCTTTTTCTTTTGACGTTTTTTTTTTTTTTTTTTTTTTTTTCATTTGTTGGAAACAAACTATAGTGTGCAAAAACACAAGGAAAACGTTACTATTGCAATATTTTATAAAATATGTTCAAAGTTGCTCATTTATATAAACTAAAACATGTATTGTATTTTGGCAAGAATAATAATTGATAAAAGCATGATTGACAAAGTCACGTCACTCAAACCAGATCTATTGGCCAACTTTTTACAAATAAAGAATACCATAAACTTTTCAGAATTTCATGTGCATAGATATATTTATGTTGCAATGATTCGTGGTTCACCTTTAAAGCTCATTCACATCTTAAATGTGTATTTAGGATATTTTTTGTCCTAATAAAAATAGTTTTTAAACGTTTAACTTTAGGACTAAAAAATATATTATTTTACCAATAGTTAGTTTAAATTGTTAAAACTTGGTTATATAAATAAGCATTTAACCAATGTCACGTTATAAACTGATTTATTTTTATGATCCATTTTGTCAGTGCCACGGTAGGGGGCATACTCGACCGTGCTATTGAAGCTGAAGACAGAAAACATGGCGATTTCTTAAGACTGGTACACCTTTTATTTTTAATTAATTTTTTAATTTATATATTTGCTTTTCAAAAATTTCTTATTTTAATAAAAACCAAAATAATTAACTTTTACCAACATGTATAGGACCATGTAGAAGGATACCTAGAATTATCCGCAAAAACAAAAACATATTTTGCAACCGCGGTTACTATGTGGGATGCAGAATTTTACATCAAAGTTGACGATGATGTCCACGTGAACATAGGTAATTTCAATATTTGTTCTATTAACATCAGTACAATTTCAATACATGTCAAACACAGTATAAGTTATACTGACACATTGAATCTTGATTACAGCGACACTAGGTCATACGTTAGTTAGACATAGAAAGAAGAAAAGGGTATATATCGGATGCATGAAATCCGGTCCGGTACTTGCTCAAAAGTAAGTCAAAATAATAATCTCGAATTTAATAAATTCAAAACATTCAAATTATTTAAATAATTTTATTTACATATTAATTTGGAACAGAGGAGTAAGGTACCATGAACCAGAACACTGGAAATTTGGTGAGTCGGGGAACAAATATTTCCGCCATGCCACGGGACAATTATATGCCATTTCAAAAGATTTGGCTACTTATATCTCATTAAACCAGTTAAGTTTCAATTTTTTTTAACAAACTAAAACTTTATTGTATTCATTTTTATCGTATTAAAATTTAAATCTCATATTGTGTTCAAAAATTGTTTTAGACATGTACTACACAAGTACGCAAACGAGGATGTTTCTTTAGGATCTTGGTTTATTGGGCTTGATGTTGAACATATTGATGATCGAAGACTATGTTGCGGGACCCCACCAGGTAAAGTATTTTTATTATTATTAAAATTAACTAATCTATTTTCTTTTTTTATGAAATATTTTATAAAATTCTCTAATTTAATCTATCATTTTTTAAACACACATCATATTTTTTTTTTAATAGATTGTGAATGGAAAGCACAAGCGGGAAACATATGTGTAGCCTCATTTGATTGGACATGCAGTGGGATTTGTCGATCAGTTGACCGGATTAAGGAAGTCCATAAACGATGTGGCGAGGGTGAAAATGCTGTTTGGTCAGCTACATTTTAAAAAATAAAGACTCACCCATTTTTTTGGGTTTTCTTTCTAAATTTGGAAAGATGGTAAAATGAAGAAGATGTAAAGAGGACAAAAATGTATATTTTGACACCATTGGAGTGGAGGAGAGTGGAAGAGACGCCCTGCTATGCAAAGATTTCTTTAAAATATTATAACAAGAGGAATGCAAGCAAAGCAAGAGGCTCTTTGCACATTTGTTTCTTTCTATTTTTGGTTTTAATAATATTTCACTTAAGCGGGTTTTTAACGAAATATTGGGGTTTTGTACGTGACATAGTGGATTTTGATTTTATATAAATATATGTATGGAAAACATTAGTTTTGGTTTTTTAGTAATATGGATTGATGAGATTGAATTGACCGAAAGTTAATATCTTTTTATTATTTTATTACATAAAATAATTAATTCATCGAGCATATTTAAAAGAGCTATTATCAACTTATCATTAAAGACATTTTGAAATAGTCAACTATAATGCTTTATTATTTTTGCTAGAGGCTATGTAGTCATTTTATTCCATATAGATACATGAATGTTGATATTTCTGTTTTATCCATTTCGATGGATTCTCAAGGCCTGTTATTATATTTTAAAGATTAAAACAAAATTATGATAAAGCTAGAAAAAACTTCCACATATACTCCTGTCCTACAATGACCCAATTTTGTAGAAAGTAACGAAAGAATTGTAAATATTTGATTACATTTTTATGCCTTTTAACACTTGTGTATCGATTTTAATTAAACTTTTTAATTTTACTTATTAAATATATTAATAACAAACTATAACAGTTATAAGTTTGGTTGATAAAATCCTCATTTTGATCTTAAGATCTTACGGTTTTAAGATCCAATAAGAAAAAACAACTTAAACCTAACTAAAATCTATTGAAGCAAGATCTATATTGAGAAGTTTTAAGATTCAATAAGAAAAAAAAAGTTCAACCTAACTAAAATCTATTGAAGCAAGATCTATATTGAGATCTTAGGATCCCAAAGATCCACCACAATTTAACCTCACATGTTTAGTTTTATTATATAGTGTAAAAATTTTATGTATTTAACATGAAATATGGTATCACAATTTACAAAAAGTCTCATAAAGTATTATCATTTCATCAATTAATCTTAAATTAGATAGAACACACTCATGATATTCTCTTTGTGATCTTCTGCTTTTAGTTGTATATAATCACATTTTTTTCTTTTTCTAATTAAGATGTTTTTTTTATAATATTTACGCTTTGCAGCAACAAAAGATATAGTTCATACTTAAAAAGTTAAAATTAATTTCACGATCGACATGTTAATCAATATGAAATACTGCCACTAAAGACCTTGCATACACATTTAAATATTAGCTCATTTTAACAAAATCTTTTGATACCCAATCATCATCTTGCAAAATATAAAAAAATCACAGGTAAAATCTTGATGGTAACAATCTTTTTAGCTAATGGTATTGTTTTATGGTCAAAATTTATACCAATGGGTGGGTGGTAAGTGGTTGACCTACACCTACAAGAAGATGGGCATCAATTGTCTTGTGACTCTTTGGCGTGTTACGATTGACTTTTTGACCTTACTAAGTCAACTAAATTTTAATAGACCCACTACAACTAATTAAACCGGTTCTTAGCATGTGACGATGATCATATGGACCTCTAATGATCGATTTATTGAGTATCATGGTTTTTAGAAGAAAAAAAATTAAGTATTAATAATTGAGCATTTATATATTTAAAAAGTATTAGGTGTAGTATTTATAAAAATTTATGATACTAGCATTCACTTGGTGGAAACTAAAAGTCTAATGGAGGGACCAATGAATATGGATTTGGTGGCTAACAAATGCCTGTGACCTAAAGTCAGAGCCACCAAATTGTTAGTTGATCAACTTGAAATAGATCAATATCATACAATAAAGGGAAAATTTTGTTCACGTAAATCTCAATATTACTTCAATATCCTTATAAACTTAAATATTACGTGTATATCCTTTTAAAACTATAAAAATTACATCCATATCCAAAATTAATTTTAATTAGAATTATCTCAATTTTTTATTAAAAAAATTGTATGAAATTCAAAATTACAAATAAATTTACCAAAATACCCCTTTCCTAATTTAATCCCAAATTAAATCACAAGGCATCTTCTTAATTGCACGGTCTATCTTCTTCTTCATCGCATTAGGTGGCATCAGACGGCATCCTCTGATTCTTCTCTATCTCTGCATCTTCTTGATGATCACAACAAGATGAATAGATTTTTCATTTCATGTCATGATGGAATGGAAAAAGAAACAATTAATTTTTTTCATTCAAAAGGAATTGCCAATTCCTTTCATTCCCCATTTCTATCATACTAAATGATCAGTTTAATTCTCTTACTTACCAAAAAAAATGTATGTTTAACATGGTTTTCAGTTTCTATGTTGGAGCCAAAGACTTCTGTGATTTATTTGATCATATGCGAGAATCCTGTGTAGTGCCAAATAACGTCTCCATGGTGATAACTGTAAACGCTTGTGCAAAATTAGGCACCATCCATAAAGCCAAACTCATCACCAGACGTGATTTTAGGAACTGTAAATGCAAAATGTGGAAGCATAGATACCACACACCAGGTGCTCGATGAAATGCCACAAAGAAACATTATAACATGGAGCACAATGATTTCAGCTTACGAGTATCATGGGCAAGGAAAAAAAGCACTCTGAATTGTTCCCCATCATGTGCAAAAACAAAATCACACCAAACAAAAACAGATTTCATTCACCTCTATATGCTTGTAGTCACTCTAGTATAGTCAAATACGGTCTTCAAATCTTCTCACTGATGCAAGAAAAGGCAAGCAAATGTACTGAATGAGAAGATGATGAGTTTGCTACAAGTAAATTGCTACTTCTGAAAATCTCAGCAAGAAAGGCAAATGTGATTTAGTTTGAGATTTAATTAAGAAAGGGTGATTTAATTGATTTAATTTGAGATTTAATTAGGAAAGGATAAATTGGTAAACTAATATATAATTTTGAATATTAGATAAAAAAAATTAATAAAAAATTGATATAATTCTAATTAGAAATGATTTTGGATATTAATGTAATTTTTATAATTTTAGAGGGATATAGATGTAATAATAAAGTTTATAAGGATATTGATGTAATATTCAATGTTTAAAAGGACATAAATGAAATTTTCGAAAAAAAGACATACATTTGCGAGGTTAGATGATATATTATGGAACCGTTAAACGAATTCTTTTAGAATAATTAAAACTTGATGATAATAAATATAACAACTTTCATATTTCTACGGGGCACTAAACCCTACCCAACGACAACGATTTTCTGCGTATTGGCCTTTTTTTGCTGCAACGATTGTGGAAGAGGGGTTAGTTTTCATCGACTTATTACAATGAGGCAGAAAAAACCATGGATAAGAGATGGATGAAAGACGACTCATGGCAGCAGGTTAGACACAAAATTAAAAGGTATCATATTCGGCTTGATCTGAAGATGTTAGGGCTCAACCTCATCATGTAAGTTCTGTTGCTTAGTCAATCTATGTTAATAAATTTCTCAGTTCCATGGAACCTAGAGATCTTTGGAATGCATGTGCTAGTATAGGGAATGTTGTTAATGTCTTTATTTCCATGAAGTTGTCGTGCTTGGGTAAACAATTTGGGTTTATAAGGTTTACGATAGTGCATGATGTTAATGCACTTGTCAAAGAATCATGTGATACGTAGTTTACTTGTTAAAAATTGTATGCTACTATCCTGATGCAAAATAGACTAAGCAAAAGAGTTATATGTCAAAGGTAAAAAAAAAAGAATGGTGAGTTGGCAATGATACAAATAAGGGTATGGATGTGGGAATTAAACTCCAATTCGATGACTTTGTGGTGGAGAATAAAGATTATAATCTTGCTTGTTTGGGGAAAGCTAGAGATTACTTGACACTTATGAACCTTAGGATGATATGTATGGATAAGGTTTTAATGATGTGATGATTCAGTATATGGGAAGTTTATGGGTCATCTTTGAATTTAGATCTGATATGGCATGTCAAAACTCTCTCTAACGAATCAATGGATCATTGACTTTTGAAAAAATGACCACCGAATATATTGGTGTGGGTTGACATTGAGGGGGTTCCATTACGTGCATGGAGTAAAAATGCATTTTGCAAAATTTTAGCTAAATGGGTATCCATGTTGCACATGGAAAGAAGCTTAATGAAGAGGGTATGCTGTTGTCGAACTCGTTTGGTATCTATCAAATAATGAATATGGATGCGTGTTAGAAGATGTGCTTGCCCGGGGCTGGTCAGACAAGAATATCACCGATGTAACACCCGTTTTCTAGATTGGATCAGTGTAAGGCATAAAAAAGTCAAATGTATGATTTTTAGGAAAAATCATGTATCACGACATGACAAGTCAAAATTAGAACGTGTACCCAGAGCAATGTCACAACGTGATGCGAGTATGGTACGATGTGACAATGGATGCAGCCCAAGCCCATGATCTTTTATGGTTTCCATCGTATTTAAACCACTAATCTTAGATTTAGGGTTTCATTTTTACCATGCGTCACCTTCCAGAGCTTTGGGCAAACCCTAATACCCTCCACTCAAATTGTGAGCGTATTCTTGAAGTTTTTGTGCACTTTGAAGAAGAAGAAGGTTTTGGAGAAAAGATCAAGAAATCCACTCAACTCTACCCTTGGAATCACTATTTGGACCATTTGTAAAACTTAAAGCTTCTACCTTTATGCTCATCGCTTGTAGATCTAGATTTCTTTGTATATTTTACTCCATTAGAGGAGCTTGTATGTTGGAATGAGATAAAGTTTGCAACTTTATGGCTCATCAAGGTCCCTTGAGCCTTATATCTTTTAAATCTGGAATTGGTTGCATTTTTGGAAGCTTTGCATGAGTTTTAGGTCATATTATTGCCTTTTGACCTTGTTTGGGTAAAGGACATGCATGGGTCATGCATGTCCAAAAAGTTGACATTTTTATGAGCCTTTGGAGCCCTCTGAAGCTTTCTAAAAAGTTGGAGTTGAAGGCTTAATGGATTAAAGACTCAATCTACAAGGATTTTCCTTCTACCGGTGGTTACGACGTGGCATGGAGAGTGCTACAACGTGACTATGGTGGATTCCTCGATTATTTTGTCCAGATGTATTCACGACGTGACCAAGGAGGGTCCACGTCATGGTGTCTGCTGTTTGGGTTGTCCGTGACTAAGTTGGTTGAGTTGGAGCATGGACGGGTTGAAATCGATTTGGGGCTGGTCACGACGTGAGGGTCAACTATTGGTATTGTTGGCCGTTGACTAGTTGACCTAGTTTGACTTTTGGTCAAGATTGTTGTATTTAGTGTATATACTAAGGTTGGACCTTGTTTGATTCGTTAGGTGTGTTGTAGTACATGTTGTGGGATGTTGAGCTATAGTTTATTTGATTTCGTGAGGTAGGTGAGTCTTCTCGCTATACTATATAGGATGCTAGTTATCATTATGACTCTTTTAGTGATATGTTGGATTGGGCCCGTATACATGGTGGGCCGGGCCTAATATGAGGGCAGGGCCCAATATATAGGTGGTGCTCAATATGTATGGTATGTGGTATTTTGGGGATCTCACTAAGCTTTGTGCTTATAGTTTATGGTTTAAACATTTTCAGGTACTTTCAGTCCCAAAGGGAAGGGTCTGACTTAACTACACAACATCCCTTGATGGCTTTTCCGTATTGATTACTATTATTTAATCTGATGATAAAGATACATTTTACTCTGATTGGTTTTGGAACAAATGTTTGTTTGGATTTAATGATTTAAAATTGAGAATTTATGACATTTTTAGGATGTTACAAGTTGGTATTAGAGCCTTGGTTTGAGGGATCCAGACACACTCTCGAGTATGTTTGGACTCAAACTGAGGAATTGATAAGCTTTTTGAAAGAAAATATATTTTCTTAAAGAGTTTTACAAAGAAAGGGGTGCGATGCATGCAATCAACTGAGCTTAAGTAAGTGATTCCCAGAAACCCATACATGTTGATATGTTATATGTGTTGTAGAATGTTTTCCATGCTAGAAGTTAGCATATTGATATGTTCAGGGTTGCATGCTAGAATGCATATTAGGAAGAATTCCTTTTGATGTTTTATGGCCTATGGAGTTTTAATGCTCGAATGCTGCTTGCTTTGTGCTTTGTAGGTGTAACAACCCAAAAATCACGGTAAAATTTTCATTTTTTCAAAAACAACCCAATGACGATAATTGTTTACAAAACATTGTTTCCAAAAGTTATAATTACAAACCGGAGTATCCCAAGATCAAATATCATAAAATTTGAAATAGGTGCATGATCAAGCCTTCGCCTTGCCCTGATCATCTGAAGTACATGAAACAATAAACTAAAACTGTAAGCATGAAGCTTAGTGAGTTCCCCTAAAATATCACCACACAACATATAACATATACAATCATGCATACTGGGTCCAATCAGTCATCAGACTAGAATACCCTCGGGTCCACAACCTCTTGATTGGATTACCCTGGCCCACAACCTCCCAGGTTGGATTCCCATTAGTATTACATAATGGGTCCACAACCTCCCGGTTGGATTACGCTTGACCTACAACCTCCCGGTTGGATTGAATTGATCCACAACCTCCCGGTTGGATTGCTCCAGGTTTGCTGATTGACAACACAAAGCAATACAGTCTCAACCCAACCACACTATATCAACATATGTATCAGATAAACATATAACCATACAACAGACAAACATGCAAGTCTACAGATCAATACCACATGACAACATTCTATTTACCAGGATACATATCTAAAAGATCACTACAACATAACAACATTCTAAATACCAGAACTCAATTCTAACAGATCAATTCATCATGGAAACATCCTCTAAACCGTGATACATAACTCAGTGAGTCGGTATTGGTGTCTTCGACCCATAAGTACAGTGTGGAAAACTCACCTCTTAGTCTGAAAAGATAGTCGTTCGCACCAATTCTCTACATATCAACTCTACGGGTTACTTGCACAACAAACAATGACCCTTTCTCAAAATACTGCCCAAAATACCTAAAATACCCCAAGTCGGACTTGGTCAAAACCCTAGTCAAAGGTCCAATTCAACAAGTCCTCCAGCCACATGGTGGTAACTATAGGACAAAACGGTTACTTGGCATCCATCCACCATGTCGTGGTGACTGTTCAGACCAACTATATCCAATAAGCTCTTAATCCGTCAAACCAATCATTCAAACTTCCCATAAAGCATTATCTCATCCAATGAACCATCAAAATCATTGTTTTATAGATATGCATGTCCAATGCATGTCTTGAACTCAAACTAGGTCAAATTAGAGTAAAAAGGGGCCAACATCTCATTCAAGAGTTCAAAACTCTAAGAAACTCCAGATCCAACACTCTTAACCACAAAGGGATTCCGGGGATCCATAAAAGTGGCACCTTTATGGGAACCCAACACTCCAATAAGTCCCAACAAGAAGAATAAGGAATAGAAACCTAGATCTATGTACAATAAACCAAAAAGCATGGAACTTGAGGACTTACAAAATTCCAGAATATACACAACTAGAAGATGAGAAGAGTTCCCTGCTGAATCCAAGCCCCAATGTCACCTTCTTTTTCTTCCAATACCTAAAAATCAACACAAAAGGATTAGAAAACAAATTGGAGGTTAGGGTTTACTTGGAGGCTGAGAAAGTGTGATGGAGGCTACGGGTGAGCAACCCTATACATCACATTCCCTTAAACAAGGGTACAAACCCCAAAAACTAGGGTTTTTCATTAAACCGCCACCACATCGTGGTTATAGGCCGCAACATCGTGTTGGTCATTTAAATCTTGCAATACAGAATGTGCCGCCTCGTCGTGGTGATACTCCACCACGACGTGGTTTTCTAATTAAGTTTGAACATAAAAATCAATTTCTATCGGGAATGGATGTTACAATCTCCCCCACTTGAACTGGACTTCGTCCTTGAAGTTTGCTGCTGCAAATAACTCAGGGTAGCATTCTCGCATCTCTGCCTCGGGCCATTTAGACAATGCACTCTGAAACCCGCTCTGAACTAAAAGTTGACTCGTGCAGACGACTGCCTTCCTATAATATTTTTAACCCAATCTTAGTGCAATTTACGTACCCCGACCAATAATGAATACTTGATTCACTAACTTATATCGCTGAAGAAAAACATCACAATTCGACCCAATATTCGGAAATCCAATACCTCGACCGACTCTCAAGAAGGACGAATTGTCTTGAAACACATTCGTTACGAATTCACTTGAAGATTCGAACCATACGGAACCCTTCCGACCCCGAATTACCTTGATGATACCACTGGGAAACAGAACCCCTAATCATTCACTGCTGATGATCCCTCCATTAAAAAACATGGCAAATCCCAACACGAGTCTCAGCTCGATAACCACTATATGGAAACACACACAATGCCAACCTATTCCACAACTGTAAATCCCTAAATCTGCCTGTGTATCAATCAGATTCGTTTGATGGTGCGGAATCCCAATCAAACGGGTGATCTCAGATCAAATAGAAGAGACGGAGAAGAAGAATAATATGAATCTTTGTATGTATTGATATGAATGAAAATCCGGATACAAAAGATTCACACACACATAAAAGCTCCTGTTTCTCTCTGGCAGTAAACTCCTTCTAGTTCATCAATCTATACTCCTAACCCTAACACCTATATTTATACTGGGAGAATATGGGCTTGGTGGACATGGGCCGTAAATGGGTTTACGGCCGTAAACACCCATTGGGCCGTAAACCTGACCGTAAACTCATAAACATTACAGAAAAATACAATTTCCTAGAAAAGCAAAGTATAAATCATATTTTTGACCCAACAATCCCCCCCTTGGTTTATAGCTTTATTTTCTTAATTGACCCAACAAGCTCCCCCTAAAAAGTAGTTGGCGTTTCTTGTTAATCTTCATTGAGAGCTTGGCTTCAGCATTAATCTTCAAATTCTTCACGACTTCAAGATGAACTTGATGAATCTTCAATAAATGACTTCATCTTGAGCACTTGAGCTTTTCTACAGAATTTGACATTGAACGCCCATTGGGTGAGGAGGCTTCTTGTACTGATTCTTGAAAATTGGTGCTTTCAGCATGAGAATCTTTAGAGAGAACATCAGAGAGAACTGAACTTCTAGATCACTTCAGGAGGTACAAAGATAGTAGCAGACTGATTGAGGAGGCTTCAATGCAATCCGTCACATAATCTTCAATTTCTGCTTCACCTTGCTTCTAGGGTTGAAGGATTGAATGTCGAAAGAATAATTTTCATTTCTTGCTCCTTCGAATGCGAATTTTTCGATGCTCACGGACGAGGCTTTGGCTCAGAAATCTTCAACACAAACTCCATGAGTTTCATCTTCACCTGAAATCACTTTTCAAGACAAAACAAAACTAAAAGAAAACTTAGCACACAAATTAAAACAGAAACAAAAATATTTTTGGATTTTTTGATTTTTCTGAACAAGAAATAAAACAGAAACAACACTATTTTTGGATTTTTAATTTTTCTGATTTTTCTTTGATTTTTTAATTTTTTTTTATTTTCATTATTTTTAATTTTTAATTCTCCCCTAATATTTAAATTAGAAGAAACTATGACAAATTTAACAAAAATAAAATTGATATCTAACTTTAAGAGTGATTTGGGATCAAAGTTTTTAGACAATCTTTATCCACTTGTCGGTACCTTTCATATTCACATCTTTTTCTGGTCGATCGTCGGTATTGTTGTCCACTTAAACACGAAAAATTGTGACAAATTTAGGACATACTATTTGTTACAAGACAGGTGAACTTAAGTTCCTAGATATTATATCTGATCCTAAGTTCCTAGATACTATATCTTAAGGACCATTCATCTGACGACGACCAGGAATATTGTGGTCCATCTAAATTGAGCAGCGAGATCTACAGACAATCTGTATGTGTTCAATTTTAAGTGTACTAGAACATGTTTCCCGCTTCCTGATATGCCCCATCCATCAAGAACTTCCAGAGTACTCCTTACACCGGGTGAGCAGACAACCATTCAGAGAGAGGATAAATTCAGAATTTTATTACTTATTACTTCAGAGGGGTTGAGAAGTAGAAGGTTGCATATGCTGTGTACCAGGTCGGATTAGAAGTCACGCAAAGGAGACAACATATGGCTAACAGATAAGTGGAATTTCATATATATATATATATATATATATATATATATATATATATATATATATATATATATATATATATATATATAACATGCAGAGAAATAGAGTTGCATATGTTGTGTACCAGGTCGGATTGGTAGTCACGCAAAGGAGACAACATATGACTAACAGACGAAAATAAAGAAAATGATATTCTACAGACCTAATTTATCGGAATTTACCAGTCACCCCATCCAACCGGAATTAAGGACAAAATCCGCACATCGAGGAAAAGTGAATCCACAGTTCTAGATACGGGTTATTTAATGTGATCGGTAGATTCCCATGTATATCTCCCTGCTCAACCTATCCGAGCGTCGTATTGTCAGGCTGAACGGATCTAACTAGGTCAAGATTTGTCAAGTCTATAAATTTCCTAAGTTCAACTCTGCCTAGTCATGTCCATTTAAAATTTTTCGTGCCTACCGACGCATCAAACCAGAGCATAGACCCTTCAAATTCGGGTACGTTACGCAGAATCAGGTTGCCTGTTATCACTTGATAATATCACTTCCCAAAACATCTCCCTCACTTACATTTCATAACCAACATATTTTTTTTTTGATTTTTTGATTTTCTAATTTTTTTTTTAAATTTTCTACTTTTTGTTTTGTTTTTATTTCTCCCCCTAAATTTGTGCATAGGAGAGAAACGAAAGTAAATGCGCAAATTTAAACTATCCTAAAACAAAAATTTTTCTTTAAAACGAATCAGAGTAAGATAAACTCAAGAGTATAGAGAAGAAAACACAAAACGTAAATCACCGATTGAATTTGCATCCAGAAGGTCTAAGAACAGCATGCATAATCTCAGAACAGATCCGAAAATTCTTCATGTCATTAAGCACTAACCCCATGAGTGATCTCTTCCTTTCTTCCTTTCCCGCAAAAGGACACATACTCTCAAACAAAGGTCTGAATGTTGTACAGTTGAGAGATGTCTCCTATCACGTGCCTGGAACAGCCACTACCAACAAACCGAAGTCTGATGATATGCCTTCATAGCTGCTCCGACACAGAGCAGGATTAATTGGTCTTTGGAAGCCAGTCCATTTTGAAACTGGGTCGACCTTTGTCATCAATGCAGGGTACTCTCTCCCATGACATATCCTGCTTATCACAAACAGAAGACGATGAAATATTAGAGTCATTAGAAGATTTGGGAGTTTTCACCTTTGGAACCCATTTGTAGTTGGGTTTAACCCATTTCTTGTTTGATCCGATGGGTGCCTCGGTACTTGCTTTGGAACTTGATGTCGATCGTTGAGATGACTTTGATTTTGGCTTCACTGAAGCATCTCTTGGATTAGACTTCTTGGCCGACATTCCCTTCTTGCCCTTGGGATTTTGATTATTGTCCTTTGAGGTTTGATTCTTGGCCTTGGGTGTAACGACCAAAAATTTCAACACAATTTAAACTTTTCAAAAACAATCCATTTTAATAATGTTATTACAAAAAGGTTTTCAACACATTTATGATCAGAGTATTCCCAGAATCATGCCATAATCATAAACACGAGGAGTGGTACGATCACGCCTTCGCCTTGCCACGGTCTCTTGAAGAACCTGAAAAACATTTAAACCACAACTGTAAGCCCGAAAGCTTAGTGAGATACCCCCAAAATACCAACCACATATACGCCCTTCCGGGCTACGACCTTCCAGTCCAAAACATATTACCTTCCGGCCCATAACATATTGCCTTCCGGCCCATAACATAAAGAGCATACATAACATAACAGAACATAGAATAGCCATGCATATCGGTCTACTGTGTGACTGGTGTGCCGCATCGGCCTTCAGTCCACCCTCCGTGTCTAGTCATGTCCTTCGAGTCTGTAGTGTGGTTGGTCCGCCTGCACCGGGCCTTCAACCTACCTGGTCCACTCTCTGAGTCTACAGTATGAATGGCCCGCCCGCATCGGGCCTTCAGTCGGCCTGGTCCACTCTCCGAGCCTTGGAACGTCCGGTCCGCCCTCGTGGGGCCTACAGCCTATCCAGACCGCTCGATGGGCCTTCGGAACAACCGGTCCGCCCTGGGTATCTTGGCCTACAGCACAAAGCATGACCCGCCTCAACCCAACTCCAGTCCAAACAACCGTGTGCACATAACATACAATCATATAACAGTCATTGTCCACAAACTGATCAAATAGATAACATAACATTATTGGATAAGGTGTCTAAGTCCATAACTATTTCTGGTATGTACTTGACCCGACCCGGCATGGTCCATTTGGGTTGCATGGCACCATGCAATTGGATAGACTAAATGAGAGAAATAACACTTGGAGATTATTAATATATTATAAGTTCTAATATATTAATAATATTATTTGATTAGTTTGATCAAGAATTAATTTAGAATTAATTAAGTGATCAAAAGAGAACTAATTAAATATATGGGTTGATTATGTAAATCATCCATATCTTTTATAGTGGGCTAAGAGGCTCCATGGATTATCAAGTTGGGTTCCACCCATAGGATGCTCCATGGATGCTCCATGGGAGTTACAAACCCATGGGTCATGGAAATGAAGAGTCATGACACATTAGGGTTTACATGGTGTAACCCTAGATGTGTCAACACTATATAAGAATCATATTCTCCACCAAAATCGGCTACACATGTGAAACAAGAGGGCTAGGCCGATTTCAAGTAGTGTGCATTCTCTCAAAAGTCTTTCCAAGAGCATTTAGTGTTGTGTGAAGCATTTGAGGCATCACACTTGGGGTGCTAGGCTCCTAAGGTTTTAAGGAACATAAGCAACAACAAGGTAATTTATTCTATCTATCATTCAAGTTAAAATTGTTCCCCATGTATGCTAGATAGGAATATAGCCTTGGAATTCAACTTTGCATGATAATTAGACAAACATAGATCCAAGGTTATTAGGGTTGCATGTACACTTAGGAAGTGTTAGAATGCTCAAAACCCAACAGTGGTATCAAAGCCTAGGCTTGTTTGTTTGTTATTTGTGCTAAAAAGTTGAAGAAAGTCGAAAAACTTGCTGTCTGACTGTTGGACTTGTCGAGTCCATGGGGGGACTCATCGAGTTCACTTGTATCTTCAACCTACTCGTCGAGTAGGTTAATGCACTCGGTGAGTAGGGTCGACAGAGTGCAGATTTTCGACTTTAGTTGCTGGAAATGGATTAGAAACATTACCCTAAACTGTTTTGGTACTTGAAAACTTGTTTTAGATGGTGTAATGTCTTTGCTAATTCATTTACAACAACTAGTTATCAAAATTACAAAGTTTTAAGTGTAATTTTGATTTATGAATGTGTTCATATTCATGTTCTTGTTCTTATGATGTTTTAGATGATCATAGGAATTGTTTTTAACCTATGTGGTAGATTAATTCTTGATCATAATGTGTTTTAATGGAGTCGATAACTTGTCCTCAAGTTATGGAAAAACCAAGAGTCACACTTGAATTAAAACCATTAAAAGAACACAAGAGTTAGAAAAATGAAGAGTCTTCATTTTATTACTCTATTAAACTCATAAGTTACAAGAAATGAAAAGTTTTGAAAGTTACAAAACTTGCCCTCAAGTTTTGGAACAAGTAAAGTCTTATTAAAACTTTAGTTCCAACCCTTAGAATTTTAAAAGTTAAAATTCAACCCTTATACTTATATTATTATATTTTAATAATTATATATATATATATATATATATGTGTGTGTGTGTGTGTGTGTGTGTGTATAAGAACAAAGTCGTCTTACCGCTAGTATGCCTCATTCACGAAACCGGTCTATAAGGTGGGTATAAGGTTGTTGCCTATAAAATGGCAACTTAATGGGTGTCCATTCTCACCCACCGCTCGCTTGACTGGTGGAGGGTCGTTAGCCGAACGGGTAGGACAAGGACTTATAAATTCTCATTAAAAGTATGATGAATATTATAAAGTAACTATATGTTTTATTAAATTCCCAATCTTAGTTACTTTAGGAAAATGTGAATAAGGTGCTAATCCATGAAATTACACTTTACACTTTGTCTAAGTCGTTGGTGGAGCGTGTGTGGTTAACCGGTACACTAACTTGGACTTAACAAGGTAGGTAAAGGGTGACTTAAGGTTTATTATAGTATCGGTGGAGAGTGTGTGGTTTACCGGCACATCAATTGAGTGATAAACTTTAAGGGTACCAAGTGATTTGCATGGTTACTTCACACCTCGTTTTGTGATCCTCGGTATCCCAGTCACAAAACTTGGAGGGCACACTCGAGATTGAAACGTGCCTTTGAAGAAGTTCATTGAATCTCAAAGAATCTAGGAATTTCTAAGAACCAATCAAAAACCTAATATCTAATATTTCGGTTTTCGTGGTGGAAATTAGTGAATCGTCATTCACCTACCTTTCAAATATGTTATAGCTTGGATTACGGCATACCTCTTCTAAGTTATAATATATTGTGATTGGATCCTAGCCTTAATATTACATTTGGGTGTTTTATTAAGGACTCTCTTAATATCTAAACTAATCTTGTCCTCTTCCTTCAGATGTCTTCAAACAATGCTGCTTCTGGCTCTAATCCTAATGGCTCCTTTACCCTTATGAACTTGTGTGGGAAAGTCACTTTTGATGGATCCAACTTCAATGAGTGGACCAGAAACATCAGGATGATTACCCGCTACGAGGACAAAGAATATGTTCTTGACAAGGAGCTTAAGGAGATTGATGAGACCACTGCAAATCCTCAGGAGATCGCTGACTTTCAGGCACATGAAAGGGATGCTACGAAAGTAGCATGCATCATGATGGCCACGATGACAGCGGAACTCCAAAAGTCCTTTAAGGATTTCTACCCTTATGAAATGCACCAAGATTTGGTGGAAAGATACCATCAAAGTGCACGACAAGAGAGGTACGAAATCATATGCTCCATGACAACAACCATGATGAAGGACGGGGATTCCGTCACAAGCCACATGCAGAAAATGCAAAGGTATGTGGATCGATTGTTGAAGCTCAATGTGAACTTCCCTGAGGAACTTGCAATAGATATAATTTTGCGCTCCTTACCATCGTGCTATGATCAATTTTGCATGACATATCACATGAATAAGGAAGAGGTCATACTCAACAAACTTCAGGGACTTCTTAAGACCGCAGAATCAGGTCTTAAGGGGAAGTCGGTTGTTAACACTCCTACTCCAAACTCCACTCCGGTTTTGGCAATCGGGAAAAGTCGAGGGAAGAAGAGAAAGAGTTCTTCGAAGGGTACCAAGGTTAGGACCCTTGATGGCTCTTCTTCAAGTGGAACCAAGAAAGGTTTCGTCACTCCTTCTTCTGACCCAAAAGAGGCTGAATGCTTCTATTGCCTTGAAAAATCACATTGGAAGCGGAACTGCCCAAAATACCAGCAAGATGTGAAGGATGGGAAAGTTAAACCCAACCATGCAGGTATTTACACTATCATTTCTAATAACTCACCCCATTCTAAATCTTGGGTCCTTGATACCGGTTGTGGTATTCACATTTGTTGTGACTTGCAAGGACTAAGAAGAAGTGAGAATGTGGAGCAAGGAAGAATAAACTTAATCATGGGGAATAGGAAAGTTACACGTGTCACCAAGATTGGAGTTTAGACTTTATCGCTAAGTAGTGGGTTAAATTTAGAATTGAATAAATGTTGTTATTTGCCAGAAATGGCAATAAATATTATTTCCTTTCATGCATTGTATAAACAAGGTTTCACCTTTTCATTTGATAATGAAGTTGGTTCGATTAATGCTTTCTTTAATAATGTTCTTTATTTTAAAGCATTACCTTGTGATGGTGTGTATGAAGTTGTATCTGTTGTAGATAACTTAGGAAATAATGTTTTGTGTATTGATTCTCTTAATAATAATAACTTGGATAAAGCATCATTATGGCATTGTTGTCTTGGACATATAAGCAAGAAACGCATAGGCCAACTCCAAAAGGATGGAGTCTTGGAGTCGTTTGACCTAAAGTCAAATGATAGTTGTGAATCATGCTTACTTGGAAAAATGACGAAGTCACCCTTCACAGGCTCGTGTGAGAGGGGTGAAGGTTTTGTTGGACCCTTTACACACAGATGTGTGTGGACCATTCAAACATGCCACAAGGGATGCTAATCGTTATTATTTGACTTTTACTGATGATTACAGTAGATATGGATATGTCTACTTAATCAAGCATAAGTCAGAGACTTTTGAAAGGTTTAAGGAATTTAAACAGGAAGTCGAGAATCAATTGGGCAGGAACATTAATATGCTTCGATCCGATCGAGGTGGTGAGTATCTTAGTTCAGAGTTCCTCGACTATCTAAGGGAATGTGGGATTGTCTCACAATTGACACCTCCCAGGACACCGCAGTTGAATGGTGTGGCTGAGAGGCATAATCGAACCTTGTTAGACATGGTTCGTTCCCTGATGAGTCGAGCTTCGCTACCAATCTCATTCTGGGGGTATGCCTTAGAGACTGCCTCCCATATCCTTAATCTAGTCCGTACAAAGAAAGTTGCCAAAACTCCTCACGAGATGTGGACTGGTAAAGTACCCAAACTAGACCGCATCAAGATTTGGGGTTGCAAGGCTTTCTTAAGACGCGAGACTAATGATAAGCTTGAACCTCGAAGCGAGAGGTGTATTTTCATTGGCTACCCACAACAATCCTTTGGTTACCTCTTCTACAGACCTAGTGATAATGTGGTCTTTGTAGCAAGAAGAGGAGTCTTTCGAGAAAGAGAGTTTATAAGCCAAGGAGATAGTGAGAGGCAAGTTGATCTTGAAGAAATTCAAGAGTCAAGTGGTGAAGGAACTTCAAACTCTAGCCCTCAACTTGAGGAGGAAACTCCTGTTGAGCCAATTGACGAATCTGTACCTCTGAGGCGTTCCACGAGAGTTAGGAGTGCACCTGAGCATTACTATAGATTCCATATTACTGCAGAAGGTGAGACCCTCATTAGTGATGGGACACTAGTAAGTCAATATGACCCTAACAGCTACGAGGAATCCATGGCAGGCCCCGAGTCTGCTAAATGGAAAGAGGCTATGGATAACGAGATACAATCCATGTATGACAATCAAGTTTGGAACTTGGTTGAGAATGTACCAGGTCGTAAGACAGTAGGGTGCAAGTGGATCTTCAAGAAGAAGACCGGCATGGATGGTAATGTACACACTTATAAGGCTCGACTGGTCGCAAAGGGCTTCTCTCAAATTCCTGGAGTGGATTATGATGAGACCTTTTCTCCAGTAGCCAAGATTAAGTCTATTAGGGTTATGTTAGCCATAACCGCATTTCATGACTATGAAATTTGGCAAATGGATGTCAAAACCACTTTCCTTAATGGAAAGTTGGCTGAAGATGTTTACATGAGTCAGCCAAAAGGTTTTGTTAGCAGCGAGTACCCTAATAGAGTGTGTAAGCTTGAGAAATCAATCTATGGATTAAAGCAAGCACCTCGCAGATGGAATCTTTGCTTTGATGAAAAGGTTAAGGAATTTGGCTTTTCTAGGAGTGAAGATGAATCTTGTGTGTATGTCAAGGCTAGTGGGAGTATAGTTAGCTTTTTGGTATTGTATGTGGATGACATACTACTCATAGGAAACGACATTCCAACCCTGCAGGAAGTAAAGTCCTGGCTTGGGAAGTGTTTCGCTATGAAGGACCTTGGTGAAGCTGCCTATATTTTAGGGATAAGGATCTTGAGAGATCGAAGTAAAAGACTAATTGGACTTAGTCAGAGTACCTACTTGGATAAGGTGCTGAAGAGATTCAGCATGCAGGACTGCAAGAAAGGAGAGTTACCCATCCAAAGTAACGCCAAATTGAGTAAGACACAAAGCCCTAGCACTGAGGCTGAGATAGTAGAAATGACTCGAATACCTTATGCTTCGGCTGTAGGATCGATCATGTATGCTATGACGTGTACTCGACCTGATCTAGCCTTTGCCCTGAGCATGGTTAGCAGGTTTCAGGGGAACCCTGGCAAGGCACATTGGACTGCGATAAAGAATATTCTCAAGTACCTACGAAGGACTAAAGACTGGGTCCTTACCCTCGGTGGGAGTGATGACTTGAGAGTTGTAGGGTATAGTGATGCTAGCTTCCAGACTGATAGGGATAATTTCCGCTCTCAGTCGGGCTGGGTCTTTACCCTAAACGGAGGAGCAATTTCTTGGAAGAGTTCCAAGCAAGAGACAGTGGCTGATTCAACTTGCGAATCATATTATATTGTAGCGAGCGAGGCGGCAAAGGAGGCTATATGGCTAAAGAACTTCATCAGAGACCTTGGAGTTATACCAACTATTAAAGAGCCAATGGAAATTTTCTGTGATAGTGAAAGCGCTGTTGCCTTAGCCAAGGAACCAAGGGATCACGGGAGATCCAGACGCATCGATAGAAAATACCATTTTATTAGACATCGAATAGAAGAAGGACTCCTCGTGGCAAAGAGGGTATCATCGGATGAGAACCCAGCAGATCCCCTCACGGAGGGACTGACTCGGGTTAAGCATCTCCAGCATGCTCGGAGCATAGGGCTGAAGGATGATATTAGATTTAGTAGTTAGATAACCTCGAAATTTGTAAAGTGTAATTGACATTATATGATGAATAAAAGGTGTTTTATTTATGAGTAAAGTGTTGCTATCTCTTGTCAATTGTTTACTATATTTCTTTTGCATGTTTTGACTTACAGAATAATTTTGTTTGGTATAACATATTATTCAAACCTCCACAGTCGGTCATATGTCGGAAGTAGGTATGAATCAAGACTGTCATGATTGGTTGCAGAGGTCTAAGGTGTTAGACAAGGCTACAACAATCATGAGTGCTCATAAATTCTGAGCATTGGACTCAACCCACGCTCACTGGAACCATTTCATGGAATTCTATCTCGAGTGATCGTGAGACGGTAATATCATATAAGTCTTCAAACCTAGAGATATGATTTGTTACTTACAAGTTGGTTATGCATTGATTGTACGAAAACGCATTGGTAACTCGATGTTATAAATCGTGCTCTTGTGTTTAATTCAATGAGTGGTATAACAAACATATGAGTCGAAGTTTATCTGTTCCTTATTGGATTAGAAGCTGATATCTGGGCCCCTTGATGATTTTGTTTTGACCTATGTACCGGGCCCAGTCAGGACTAAGTTGATGTGTTCAATTAAGTTCTTTGTCAAACAAATCGGAAATCGGGAAACAAACTGTTGGACAATAAGTAAGACATTTTTCCATGTATTTGTCCGACTGATATCTAGAACAGAGGATTATATGATCACTTATCTTAAATGGCGTACCATCATCTTCTCAGTTCCGAGAAACCTTGAAAAGGGCTACGATTGCCGATCGGTTCCTGAAGTCATACTTGCAGTAATAGTTATTAGACTTATCCAAGTGGGAGACTGTTGGATAAGGTGTCTAAGTCCATAACTATTTCTGGTATGTACTTGACCCGACCCAGCATGGTCCATTTGGGTTGTATGGCACCATGCAATTGGATAGACTAAATGAGAGAAATAACACTTGGAGATTATTAATATATTATAAGTTCTAATATATTAATAATATTATTTGATTAGTTTGATCAAGAATTAATTTAGAATTAATTAAGTGATCAAAAGAGAACTAATTAAATATATGGGTTGATTATGTAAATCATCCATATCTTTTATGGTGGGCTAAGAGGCTCCATGGATTATCAAGTTGGGTTCCACCCATAGGATGCTCCATGGGAGTTACAAACCCATGGGTCATGGAAATGAAGAGTCATGACACATTAGGGTTTACATGGTGTAACCTTAGATGTGTCAACACTATATAAGAATCATATTCTCCACCAAAATTGGCTACACATGTGAAACAAGAGGGCTAGGTCGATTTCAAGTAGTGTGCATTCTCTCAAAAGTCTTTCCAAGAGCATTTGGTGTTGTGTGAAGCATTTGAGGCATCACACTTGGGGTTCTAGGCTCATAAGGTTTCAAGGAACATAAGCAACAACAAGGTAATTTATTCTATCTATCATTCAAGTTAAAATTGTTCCCCATGTATGCTAGATAGGAATATAGCCTTGGAATTCAACTTTGCATGATAATTAGACAAACATAGATCCAAGGTTATTAGGGTTGCATGTACACTTAGGAAGTGTTAGAATGCTCAAAACCCAACAAACAGATCATTACCCTAACCAGGATACTGACCTAACCGGTCACTAGCATAGCATCACACTACATATCGGGAGATCAACCTTAACCAGGTCTCTAGCATATACCATCCTAGCCATCAGGATGAAGACATATCAAGCAATAACATAACAACCATATCCAAATCTCAATCCAATAAAGGGCCGGCCTTGGTGCCTTAGACCCTGTCGATATAGTGAGGATAACTCACCTCGCGAATGCCGATACTCTGAATGGAAGAAGCAGACTCTCGAACCACCAACTCACCGCAAATCCCGAGCTAACCAACATAACAAGCATATGCATTAGGTTAAACATACTTCCACTTATTGGGCCAAGACCAAAGTCCAAGTCTCACACAAAGTCCAACATTGGCCCAATTTACCAAATTGGGCCCACCTCACCAAATGGGCCCAGATCCAATGTCCATAACATTAATTGGGCCCAAAATACTCTATTTATAATTTCCAGACTTGGCCCGAACACCAACAACCCACAAATGGCCCAAACTCAAAAGGCCCAAAAATTAAAGTCCACAGGAGGAGTACGCTGGGCGTACCCTCCTTGGTACGCTGGGCGTACTGCAATGATCACCAAAAGAAAACGGGGCACTAGCCCGCTACGCGGGGCGTAACTGCGAGGTTCCTTAAGTCTTTCTAACCTCTTAATGGCTTAAGCTCTTAAGCCCAAACTTCAGATCCATAGGTCAAATATGACTAGAATTCATAAAGTCTCAGACTTTATCACTTGGGATGTCCTTAAGCTCTTAATCCAAGGTATTAATCCATTAAGACCTATATATCTCATACATGGAACGACTACAACCCTTGGGACATCATTTTTCTCACTCAAGACCTCTCCAAAGGTCTTAAAGGACAGATAATCTTGACCAAATCGAAATATGCAACAAGGTGAGGACTTTTGGGACAAGAATGGTGACAAAGCTTCAAAATACATAGATCCATGCAATATGAAGGTCAAGCAAGAAGCTTTATACCTCAAACAAGCTCCAAAGGGTGGTTTTTCTTCAAATCTACAAGCCCCAGACGTTCTTCTTCTTCCTTGACAACTTATCTTTTCTCCTTCAAGCCTTTCCTTTGCCAAGAAGAGTTTTCCAAGGTCAAACACACCCAATAATGGAGGAATACGGGTCTTCTAGGGTTTTCTGAGGTTAAGGATGAGTATAAGGAGGCTAAGGGGTGAACCAACATGTTCCTTATATAGTGGCTGACCCTAAATTAGTGTTTGGAGTTTATGAGAGTACGTTGGGTGTACCTGTAGTACGCTGGGCGTACTCACCCGGCCAACCCGCATCATTCCCCCAATTACGCTGGGCGTACGTCCAACTTACGCTGGGCGTACCCAGCCAAACTTCAAGATTAAAAACATGCATGCATGCCATGCATGCATGGGACCATTTCCCTCTTATTCCACAAAGAGCTATAAACAATAATCATCTTCAAAACACCATAACTCCTCTAATCTAGAACCGCTCCCAAATAACTTTACATTCATACGGGGGTGACGGAAGCCCAAATGCTTCTAACACGTACTCCAACCCGAAACCTTCTTGGATGAACTCATTTCTCGCAAAAAGGACCAGAATTACCCGTCCTCTTAAATCTCAGGGACTTATAATTAAACACTTAAAAAACGGGGTGTTACAATTCTCCCCCACTTAAATTAGGCTTCGTCCTCGAAGCCACGACAATTTTACTCCGAAATTACCCCTGCAATGCACCGCCTGGCATTCACCGGACCAAGCTACCCAAGACTTGATCATCGAAATCCGAAACCCAACTTTACCTTTCTTGCCGACATGATGAAACAAGCTTTAGCCCTAGAGCAACTCCCACGAGTTCTCCACCGCAATCTCATAACCGCACCAAACTGGCTCTAGTGTCCTCGGGTTAGGAAAACCCTGATACACTGTTAACACTTCCAAACACTCTTCCGGATGCATTTTCACCACATAAACAAATCTATCTGGAATTCCGAAGTTCCATCCATGCATTCCTGTCAAGCCTCAACAACCATCCAGCCCGGATGTGCTCCCATACCACCGCTGCAACCTCGCTGCTCAATGACCATAATTGGACCACTCCCATCATAACCCGACGCTGCTACTTCCACTTCCATGGATTTACATTCCCTTAGCATGACCGCTAACCATGCGACACACATGACCTGAACCTGCTCGCAAGGACTCTCGAGTCCATGCACCGCCTCCACTAATCACAATCAATACCCGGGGCTAGACCTTCTAATGCTAACACATCACAACATACCCAACCCATTTCCTAGAACTGATCCGATAATACCTGCAGAGTCTTCAGCATGACTGGGCCACCTCACCAGGTCTTCAGTCAATCTGGACCACTCTCAAAACCTTCAGTCAATCTGGGCCGCCCACCAGGGCCTTCAGTCTGGCTGGACCATCCCTCGAGCCTTCGGCCTGACTGGTACGCCTACCAGCCTTCAGTCTATCCGGACCGCTCAACTAGCATTCATCATTCCGAGTTATCTCTCCGGGAAATCCTCCCATGCATACTGTTCTAGCCCTCTAGGGGTTCCGAACTCTACCTCCATCATACATACTCGATCCTGATCCCAGGCCCTTCATAATCAATGCCATAGGTCTGTATCCCGCCCCGCACGCCTGCTACTCACCCATACCATCCAGTTCTCGGCTGAAAGAAATACCGCCGAAACCCAAGCAGCTAAACAATCTCTCAAGCCTATCGATCATCCGGAGAAATTCCAATTCTCCCCCACTTAGGGCGCTGACTATCAACCACCGGTCGCTATCACCGACCTCCCAAAATAACCTTGCACAAAACCCAACACTTTCATGCGAACTGATTCCTACTAGCACTAGCAATCTTCGCAGAAACACAGTCCCACACTGATCAACCCGCTCGAAAGGAACCCAATCTTCAATTATCCACTCCTCAGACTCAGATGCTACCCGACATTCAAACCAACGCCGCATCCACTAATAACCCTCACAAAAGATAACCAGCGAAAACCCGAAACACTAACCCATAACCATACCAAACCATCAAGGAACAACGGATACCAAAATGAAAAACCCATACAACACGACTAGCACACCACATTAATCACAAGATAACAAGATAACAAGAAGGGAACATACCCGCAGCTGCATCCGACACTGCTCTGACCTCCTCTGCTGAAAGCTGAAAAGCACGGACCTGAGCCCTTGGGGGCTCTGCTCCACCCTGACCTCCACCTGTGATCCTCAAAGTGGTCGGTGTTGGAGCCTGCACCGGTCCTGCAACAAGCTGTGGGCAGTTGACCCTCAAGTGCCCAACCTGATGATGATGATAACAAATTCTCAAATCCCGAACCGGCAGTGACTGCCGACAATCCCTCGCATAGTGCCCCTCCTTTCCTCACTTGCGGCATGCACCACCGGAATGACAAACTCCGGCTTGACCCCTCCCACACTTTCCACAAACGTGGCTGCCCTGATCTCCCATCCTGGAATCAATGGTCTTAGACCGTTTCGTCGCCGGCTGCGACTGAACCGGAGCTTGCCTCAACTCACACAACTGCAACTCAATCTCTAACTCACGCCGCCTGGCGGCCTCCTGCAACTCCAACAAGGTCTCGCACCTCTGCGCAGACACAAACTATCTGATGTCTCTTTTTAGCATACTCAGATATCGGGACATCTGAGCCTGCTCCGAAGCGAACTCAGGGCAAAACATCTTCCTCTTAGTAAACATCCTGGTGATTTCCGTCACCGACTCCGAATCCTGCTTCAGCTCAAGGAACTCCTGAGCCAACCTCTCCCTCTCGACCTGCGGAACATAACGAGTGCTGAACATCTCTCTGAACTGATCCCATGAAACCGCAGCCCTCTGCGCATCCGAGTATGACCCCGTGGTCAATCTCCGCCAATCCTTTGCCCCGAGCCTTAACAGGTTCAGAGCACACCTCACCCTCTGATCAGCAGGGCATGAACACGTGAAGAAACACCCCTCCACATCTGATAACCATCTCATAGCAACGATCGGATCCTGAACTCCATCAAAGGTGGGAGGCTTCGTATTATCGAAGTCTTGATGCTGAAAACCTCAGCTCCTCCCCCTGCCGCTACTACAGCCGCTGTAGCCGCCGCGGCAACCGTCTCCGTGAGAGCCGCATAACGCTCATCAAAATACTCCACCATGGCAATCTTGATCAACCCAAACAGTTCCGGCAGCTCGGCCCGAAACAATGCAGCAACCTCATCATGCAGGATCTCACGAATCATCGCATCCAACTCGCGTGTACTCATCTGCCCGATAACCTCGAGCGGTACTGACCTGTCCGGAATTTCCTCTCCTGCACCCGATCCTGACCCGGATCCACTCCCAGCATGCCTCGAAATCTCCATACTAAAAATAAACCACAAAACCTTAGACACTTCCCACTAACCCAGGAACCAACTCTCAACCCAACCCTAGAGGTCATGGTTTCCCTGATACGCGTATGGGTCCTGTGCTTTCAGTAGTACGGGCCCATACTACCTTCCGCACCTACCCATATTCGTATGAAGTACTACCACAACACCCTAGTGACAAATATATATATAACAAGCGCTCGATCCTCACTCCTAGAGGAACACTGGAAATATCATACAGAGGAAAACCCTAGGCTAGCAGGCATCATAAAACAGGCAACATTATCATGAAATCCTGAAGATCCGTAGCCTAGTACTAGCATGCTGTTCTATTAAAGCTCGAAAACAATTATCATGTATGGTAGTTTGGGGTTACTTACTGGGTCCGACTGATCGTACCTCTGCGTCCTCTTTTTACTTAATTTGAAGACCATTTTAATTCCTCTTTTGAAAACTCTCCTTGATTTGAGACTGGATTCACACGAGTGTTCCTCCAATTCACTCAAACCAAGGCTCTGATACCGACTTGTAACGACCAAAAATTTCAACACAATTTAAACTTTTCAACACATTTATTATTAGAGTATTCCCAGAATCATGCCATAATCATAAACACGAGGAGCGGTACGATCACACCTTCGCCTTGCCACGGTCTCCTGAAGAACCTGAAAAACATTTAAACCACAACTATAAGCCCGAAAGCTTAGTGAGATACCCCCAAAATACCAACCACATATACGCCTTTCCGGGCTACGACCTTCTGGTCCAAAACATATTGCCTTCCGGCCCATAACATATTGCCTTCCAGCCCATAACATAAAGAGCATACATAACATAACATAACATAGAACAGCCATGCATATCGGTCTACTATGTGACTGGTCCGCCGCATCGACCTTCAGTCCACCCTCCGTGTCTAGTCATGTCCTTCGAGTCTGTAGTGTGGTTGGTCCGCCTGCACCGGGCCTTCAACCTACCTGGTCCACTCTCTGAGTCTACACTATGACTGGCCTGCCCGCATCGGGCCTTCAGTCGGCCTGGTCCACTCTCCGAGGCTCGGCACTTCTGGTCCGCCCTCGTGGGGCCTACAGCCTATCCGGACCGCTCGCTGGGCCTTCGGAACAACCGGTCCGCCCTGGGTATCTTGGCCTATAGCACGAAGCAGGACCCGCTTCAACCCAACTCCAGTCTAAACAACCGTGTGCACATAACATACAATCATATAACAGTCATAGTCCACAAACCGATCAAACAGATCACATAACATATCATTACCCTAACCAGGATACCGACCTAACCGGTCACTAGCATAGCATCACACTACATACCGGGAATCAACCTTAACCAGGTCTCTAGCATATACCATCCTAGCCATCAGGATGAAGACATATCAAGCAATAACATGACAACCATATCCGAATCTCAATCCAATAAAGGGCCGGCCTTGGTGCCTTAGACCCTGTCGATATAGTGAGGATAACTCACCTCGCGAATGCCGATACTCTGAACGGAAGAAGAAGACTCTCGAACCACCAACTCACCGCAAATCCCAAACTAACCAACATAACAAGCATAAGCATTAGGTCAAACATACTTCGACCTATCGGGCCAAGGCCAAAGTCAAAATCTCACATAAAGTCCAACATTAGCCCAATTTACCAAATTGGGCCCACCTCACCAAATGGGCCTAGATCTAATGTCCATAACATTAATTGGGCCCAAAATACTCTATTTATAATTTCCAGACTTAGCCCGAACACCAACAACCCACAAATGACCCAAACTCAAAAGGCCCAAAAATTAAAGTCCACAGGAGGAGTACGCTGGGCATACCCTCCTTGGTACGCTGGGCGTACTGCAATGATCAGCAAAAGAAAACGGGGCACTGGCCCGCTACGCGGGGCGTAACTGCGAGATTCCTTAAGTCTTTCTAACCTCTTAATGGCTTAAGCTCTTAAGCCCAAACTTCAGATCCATAGGTCAAATATGACTAGAATTCATAAAGTCTTAGACTTTATCACTTGGCGCGTCCTTAAGCTCTTAATCCAAGGTCTTAATCCATTAAGACCTATATATCTCATACATGGAACGACTACAGCCCTTGGGACCTCATTTTTCTCACTCAAGACCTCTCCAAAGGTCTGAAAGGACAGATAATCTTGACCAAATCGAAATATGCAACAAGGTGAGGACTTTTGGGACAAGAATGGTGACAAAGCTTCAAAATACATAGATCCATGTAATATGAAGGTCAAGCAAGAAGCTTTATACCTCAAACAAGCTCCAAAGGGTGGTATTTCTTCAGATCTACAAGCCCCACACGTTCTTCTTCTTCCTTGACAACTTCTCTTTTCTCCTTCAAGCCTTTCCTTTGCCAAGAAGAGTTTTCCAAGTTCAAACACTCCCAACAATGGAGGAATACGGGTCTTCTAGGGTTTTCTAAGGTTAAGGATGAGTATAAGGAGGCTAAGGGGTGAACCAACATCTTCCTTATATAGTGGCTGACCCTAAATTAGGGTTTGGAGGTTCTGAGAGTACGCTGGGCGTACTCACCCGACCAACCCGCATCATTCACCCAATTACGCTGGGCGTACCCAGCCAGACTTCAAGATTAAAAACATGCATGCATGCCATGCATGCATGGGGCCATTTCCATCTTATTCCACAAAGAACTATAAACAATAATCATCTTCAAAACACCGCAACTCCTCTAATCTAAACCCTCTCCCAAATAACTTTACATTCATACGAGGGTGACGGAAGCCCAAATGCTTCTAACACATACACCAACCTGAAACCTTCTTGGATGAACTCATTTCTCGCAAAAAGGACCAGAATTACCCGTCCTCTTAAATCTCATGGACTTATAATTAAACACTTAAAGAACGGGGTGTTACATTAGGAGTTGAATTCTTGGTCTTTATGGCATTCCAGTCGGCATTGTCTGAACGTGACCTTGAGGGTTTTCTTTTGAAGTGTCTCCTTCTTGGTGTGTTCTGCCAGCCTTGTGCATAGTAAGGAACGTATGCGAGATTTGGACAATTTCGGGCAATGTGACCAGGTGGTCCACAATGAAAACAAGTCTTTTTCTTGACTTGGAAATTGTTTCTTCCTGCCCCTGGTGGCGTATCCTTGCCTTGTCTCTTGTTGTTCCCACATGCACACTTGCCACAAGAACTCTATTGCGTTGGAATTGGTGGCCCGTATTTCTCAATGGCAGGTTGATCAGAAGCAGTTGAGTTCGAAGCAACAGATTCAGAGTTCAAGGAGATGTTGGTTTGCTCAATGGTTTTCTCCTTGTTCTCATCTTCTGCTACTTTTCCTGCACATGAAGTAGAAACATTAGTATTTTCAATATTAATAACTCGCCCTGACACAAATCCAGCTCGTTTGCCATATCGAAGATGTGGCTCCCTGTCAGTTTCGTCCTGTGTCATAGGGATGGATGTGTAGTTAGGATTATAAGGAGGAGGTACACTATCATACCCTAGACCCTTGTTTTGATTTTCTTTGAATTTTAATTGGGTTTCATATAAGGACTCGACTGTCTGACTTGACGCAGTATAATTTTTGAAACTGACATCAGTTTTTGCACACTTAATTTTTAAAGCGTCAAGTTCTTCAGTTACAGCAGAAAGTTGTCTTTTAACATAATCATAATTTTCACACTTGTTGCTATACTCTTCCTGAAGTTTCCTAAAGTCCTTTGTTTTTGCTTCTAATTCAGCCTTCAGGGGTTTCTGTCCTTTCCTGAGTTGATATCCTTTTTATCTCAGGTCCTCAACTTCTCTTTTAAATAAATCAATTTGTTCTCGAAGAAATTTAATCGTGGCTTCACAAGTTGGAGTACATGTAACTTCAGCGACCAGAATGTTTTTAGAACTCATTGTTTCTCTACACTTCAAAATATCAAGTTCTTGAATTACATCAGCCAGACTAAGATGATTGAGATCTTTTGTCTTCTTGATGATAGCCCCGTTCATATCCCACGATTTCGTAATTGAATTCAATATCTTTTTGTTTATCTCAGATTTGGTCAAAAAGATCCCAACAATATTCATCTCGGTAATAAGTGTAGTAAATCGCTGCAACTGAGTTTCGAGGGTTTCTCCAGGGATATAATCGAAAATGTTGAAATTTTGTCTTAACATATCCGGACGACTCTCTTTCATGTTTTAACTCCCTCGTTGACCTTAAAATCAATTAAAAAACACAACTAGAAGCCAAAATCAAACTTAAAAGTCAAACCCTTTGATTATAAAAGTCAACCTTAAAAGTCAAATTTAAAAAGTTAAACTTGAAAAGTCGAACTTAAAAGTCAAACCGAAAAGTTAAATTTGAAAATTTAAAAGTTAAATGAAAAAGTCAAAGTTTAAAGTCAAAGGTCAAACTTGAAAGTCAAAGTCAAAATTTAAGGTCAAAAGTTAAAAAATAAAAGTAAAAAATAAATAATTTTTTTTTATTATATTATTATTATTATTTATTTTTTTTTGATGAAAAAGGAATTTAAAAATAAAAGAAATTTAATTTTTGGGCTAAAAATGACAAATTTCCGAAACTTGGAACCGAAATGGAGTGTTTTTGAGTAAAGAATGCGGAGGAAAAGAACAGATGTCATGTTAGACTAGTTGGTTAAGGCGCTGGTTGATGAATGGTCGGTCTCGAGTTCGATTCTCGTAGTAACTAAATTCGTGTCCTAATTTTTTTAAGTGCGAAGCGAAGCTGGTTCCGAGGCCGAGGTGCGACGCGCGATGCCAGGATCTGTTGCGAACCGGATACCGCGATGCCCGTAATCTCGGACCATGAACTCCGAGGCCGCAATCTTGGATCGTAATCGTGCGAGGCCTCGGACCGCAAACACTTCGGAAATCCTAGCTGCTGGCCGCCACCCCCTCGCTGATTACGACCAAAAACACCGATTTTTGCCCTTTTTTGCTCCAAAACTCGATCAAAAACCCTTTTTTATGAAAAACACGAAGAACAAACCCCCCTTATTTTTCAGAGATCTATCCAAAAACGGAAGAATATTTCGAAAATAAGATCAAATAATGCTCCAAATCTGACAAACTTGACTGATACAACTTGGCTCTAATACCAATTGTAAATCCCTAAATCTGCCTGTGTATCAACCAGATCCGTTTAATGGTGCGGAATCCCAATCAAACGGGTGATATCAGATCAAATAGAAGAGAAGGAGAAGAAGAATAATATGAATCTTTGTATGTATTGATATGAATTATGATCCGAATACAAAAGATTCACACACACATAAAAGCTCCTGTTTTCTCTCTGGCCGTAAACTCCTTCTAGTTCGTCAATCTATACTCCTCACCCTAACACCTATATTTATACTGGGAGAATATGGGATTGGTGGATATGGGCCGTAAATGGGTTTACGGCCGTAAACACCCATTGGGCCGTAAACCTGACCGTAAACTCATAAACATTACAAAAAAAATACAATTTCCTAGAAAAGCAAAGTATATACCATATTTTTGACCCAACAACAACTTCCTAGCTATAAGGTCTAAATTCTAGTGAGAATCATAGAGCCATGGACCTTCAAAACTACGATCACCAAAACAACTCCATCAATATGCTCCCCGGGGACCGAGAACCCATCAATTCTAAACTTCAGAAACCATACTCTACGATTGATATTCATCCATTCGTTGATCCTACCCTGTTTCTTGACTAAGAACACCACAAAACATGAGAAACGAATACTCAAAACACACCGATCGTGGATTTCAATCAATATCAAATTTGGGGGTTGTACTAAAAACCTTAAATACACCCTTGACTCCTTGACATGTCATTACCAGCATATGGCTCCTAGAAGCAAAGATGATCAATCCAAGAATTTTTGCATTATATCTAAATCCTTATAAGCTCAGGTGTACCCCTACCTGGAAAATCACTCAAGACATTCACAATAAACTTCATTACTTGAGGTTCTGTAATGGATACCTATCGTTGGTAACCAAACTCTTAATAAACAACTCACAAACAAACGAGATTTATAATACAAACACTTTGCAAGAAAATTCTGATGCACAAATATGATCCAAACCAACTGGTCAATGAGTCTCCCAACTCCCACTATGCACTAATGCCCAAACTATTGGAATAGTGTCTAAGGCTGCAACTATATTAGGCAAGTATTTGACCCGATTGTGCATGGTCCTTTTGGGTTGCCTTCACCATAGCAACTTGATAGGATGATTTATTAAGAGAGAGTAAATATTATTAGTATATTATGAGAATAATATAAAGAATAATATATTAATATAAGTCATAGAATTAATTGGAATTAATTTGGTGACTTAAGGAGATTAATTAAATAAGAGGGTATAAACTGTCAATTGTTTGATAGTTACACTTTAGACTGTAAATCCTTATGGAAGATAGGTTGGACGATTTCTAGGGCTTAGATAAGCCAAAATCGTCCAAAGGGTATCTAAGGTAAGGATATGGATTAACTTAAAGTCTAAGTTATCCAATTAGGGTTTAAGCTGTAACCCTTAAGGAGTCTACAAGTATAAATAGACCCTATGGGATAGAGAATTGGGTACCCATCTAAAGAAAAGATACTCTGGCTGAATTCCTCCCCTCTCCTCTCTCTTAAATCATCCTCTTTGCTAGTTGGTGTTTGTAAGCTATTAGAGGAGTGACAATTGTGACTCTAGAAGCTCCAAGACAACAAGATCAACAAGGAATCCAAAGGTATGATTCTAGATCTGTTTCAATATTGTTATTACACCTAAATAGTCGTTAGAAGTCTTGGATTCAAAGCATGTTTGATTAGAAAGCCTAGATCCAAGCATTAGGGTTTTGCATGCGCACATAGGAAAGTTCTTATGGCTAAAACCCATCAGTGGTATCAGAGCCTAGCTTGATTTTCATTGAATTGTTGCTTGATTGTATGAAGCTAAACTGAAAAATTCGATTTTTATGTTTCTGAGTCATGGACTCGGCGAGTTCCGAAGTGGACTCGGCGAGTAGGCCTGACTCGGCGAGTCCCTTTGTGTACTCGGTGAGTCCGAGCGTCATGATTAGCCAAAAATGGGATTTTTTCATGTTTATCTTATGGGAACTTACCTTAATCATATTAGATCAACCCTAATCCGATTTTGTGATATATATGACTATATTTTTTTATCTAATTGAAGATAATTATCAATTAATAAAATATTTGATTCCCTTATATGATAATTATTAATCAAATATATATAATTATGTGATTTTGATTATTTGTTATTTGATCCTTTATGTTTTAAATGTTTAAAACATGTCCTCAAGTTTTGAAATTTATGTTTTGTGATTAAAAGTTTAATTTAGACAATTTAAATTTCAAACCCTAGAATTTTACAAGTTTAAAATACAACCCTATACTAATATAATATTACAAGATTAATATATATATATATATATATATATATATATATATATATATATATATATATATATATAACTTAAATGCTAGTCTTACCGTTAGTAGGCCTCATTCACGAAGCCGGTCTATAAGGTGGGTATAAGGTTGCGGCCTATAAAATGGCGCTTAATGGGTGTACACTCACACCCACCGCTCGCTTGATTGGTGGAGGGTCGTTAGCCGAACGGGTAGGATAGGGCAACCTCATCCTCTCATTAAAAGTATAATAAGAAATACAAAGTAACTACATGTTTTATTAAAATCCCCAATCTTAGTTACTTTAGGAAAAGTGAATTGATGCAATCCCATGAAATTACACTTTGCACCTTGCTAAGAAGTTAGTGGAGCGTGTGTGGTTTACCGGCACACTAATTGGTACTAAGCGAAGGTGGCAAAGGGTGATTCATTGTTTATCATAGTTCGATGGAGCGTGTGTGGTTTACCGGCACATCGGATAGGTGATCGTTACAATGAAGGCACCACGTTAATTTGCATGGTAATTCACACCCGCTTTGTGATCCTCGGTATCCCAATCACAAACAAGAGGGGCATAACGAGATTTAAACATGCCATTGAAAAGTTTCAATGAATCTCATCCGAACCTAGGAATTCTCAATACATTTAGGACTTAAAGTTATGTTTTTCATGGTGGAGAATTAGTGAATCGTCATTCACTTACCTTCAAATTGTTTGCATATTAGATTACGGCATCCATTTTCTAATGTGTAAATATTGTTGTTGGATCCTAGCCCTAATTCTTCTTATTGGGTGATAATTAGGGATTCATATTCTAATCTATCTTTGTCCTTTCTACTTGTAGATGTCGAACGCTAACAATGCTGCTGCGAATTCTTTCACCTTGATGAGCCTTTGTCAAAAGGTTACCTTTGATGGAATGAACTTTAGCGAATGGATAAGATACATTCGCATGATTGCTCGCTATGAGGATAAGGAGTATGTCCTCGATGAGAAGCTCGAGAAAATCAACCCCGAAATCGCTACTCCCGCCGAAATCACCGCTTTCGAAACTCATGAGCGTGATGCAACGAAAGTGCATTGCATCATGATCGCGACCATGAACTCTGAATTCCAAAAGTCCTACGAGGACATGTATTCGTACGAAATGCATCAAGACTTATTGGAGCGATAACATCAAAACGCGAGACAAGAGCGTTATGAGATTTTCACGAACATGATTTCCGCTAAGATGGGTCATGGAGAATCTCTTACCGTGCACTTGCAAAAGATGCAAAGGTATGTCGACCGCCTTCGCAAGTTAAATGTTGACTTTGGGGAAGACTTGGCGATCGACATGGTGCTTCACTCTTTGCCTCTGAGCTACAGTCAATTTAGGATGACCTATCACATGAACAAAGAAGAGGTCACCCTAAGCAAACTCCAAGGTCTCTTGAGGGTCGCTGAGAGCAACTTCAAGGACAAGTCTGTTGCACCAACTCCCAATCCGCCCGCTGCTCCTGTCTTGGCAATTGGACAAGGAAAAGGAAAGAAGAGGAAGGCTTCTTTAAAGAACCATCGCAAGGTTAAAGCCCGAGATGGTGCCTCTTCTAGTGGGACCAAAGTTGATCCCGATAAGCCCTGCTCTAATCCAAAGGAGGCACAGTGCCACCACTGCCACAAGATAGGACATTGGAAGAGAAGCTGCCCGGAGTACCTGCAAGCCATCAAGGAAGGAAAGATCAAGCCATCTTTCGCAGGTATATATACAATTAAATCTAATGATTCCCATAATACTTCTTGGGTTCTTGATACCGGTTGTGGTTATCACATTTGTTCTAATGTGCAGGGACTAAGAAGAAGTAGAGACGTGGAGCATGGAAGAATAAATCTAATCATGGGGAACAGAAGATCGTCGCCTGTGACCAAGATTGGAGTGTATTCTTTAGTGCTTAGGAATAATTTATGTTTAGATTTGAAAAATTGTTGCTATTCGCCAGAAATGGCTAGAAACATCATTTCATTTCATGGTTTATATAGACAAGGATTTAGATTTTCTTTTAATAATGATAATGGTTCTATTTTAGCTTATCTAAATGGTGTCTTTTACTTTGAAGCTATACCATGTAATGGAATTTATGAAAATGTTATGATTGTTGATAACTTAGGAAATGACGTTTTGTACTTGGATTCTTCCAATAGTATGGATAAGGCATCCTTATGGCATTGTCGTCTTGGACATGTCAACAAGAAATGCATAGCCCAACTCCAAAAAGGATGGAGTGTTGGAGTCATTCGACCTTAGGGAAGATGACACATGCGAGTCTTGTTTACTTGGAAAGATGACTAAGTCACCCTTCGCTGGTACGTGTGAAAGGGTTGAGGGTCTATTGGACCTCATACATATCGATGTGTGTGGACCATTTAGATCTACCACGAAGGATGGAAACCGCTTCTACGTGACTTTTACCGATGACTATAGTAGATATGGGTATATCTACTTAATCAAGAAAAAGTCAGAAACTTTTGAAAAGTTCAAGAATGAAGTGGAGAATCAATTGGGCAGGAAGATCAAAATGCTTCGATCCGATAGAGGAGGAGAGTACCTAAGTCTTGAATTCCACGATTATCTCAAGGAGTGTGGAATAGTTTCACAATTGACGCCACCTAGGACACCACAATTGAATGGTGTGGCAGAAAGGCGTAATCAAACCTTGTTGGACATGGTTTGCTTTATGATGAGTCGTGCTTCGCTATCTATCTCTTTTTGGGGGTATGCCTTAGAGACTGCCGCCCATATCCTTAACCGAGTCCCTACTAAGAAGGTTGCCAAAACACCTCACGAGATGTGGATGGGGAAAGCTCCTTCGTTAGCACATATCAAGGTTTGGGGTTGCAAGGCTTTAGTAAGACGAGATACTCACGATAAGCTCGAACCTCGTAGTGAGCGATGTATTTTCATCGGCTACCCGCAGAAGTACTTTGGATATCTCTTCTATAGACCGAAGGACAATGTTGTCTTTGTTGCAAGGATAGGAGTTTTCCGAGAGCGAGAACTCATAAGCCAAGGAAAGTGGGAGGAAAATCAATCTTGAAGAGATTCAAGAGTCGATAGATGAAGGAACCTCAACCGCTGGCACTCAACCCGAGGAGGAAACTCCGGTTGAACCAATTGACATATCATTACCTCTTAGACGTTCTGAAGGAGTTAGGTTTCAACCCCAGTTATATGGTTTTCATATTACTACCGAAGGGGAAACGTATATTAGTGATGGTACACTAATAAACCTTGATGAACCTAATAGCTATAAGGAAGCCATGGCAGGCCCGGAGTCTGCGAAATGGAAAGAGGCAATGGATAGCGAGATCCAATCCATGTATGATAACCAAGTTTGGAATTTGGTTGATAATGTGCCTGGACGTAAGACCGTTGGGTGCAAATGGATCTTCAAGAAGAAGACCGACGTGGATGGAAAAGTACACACGTTTAAAGCGCGACTAGTTGCGAAGGGATTTACTCAAATTCCCGGAGTTGACTATGAAGAGACCTTCTCACCAGTTGCGAAGATAAAATCTATTAGAGTGATGCTAGCTATTGCCGCATTTCATGATTATGAGATTTGGCAAATGGATGTCAGGGCCGCTTTCCTTAACGGAAAGTTGGCTGAGGATGTTTACATGGTTCAGCCAGAGGGGTTTGTGGATCCGAAGCATCCGAATAGAGTGTGTAAGCTTGAGAAGTCCATTTATGGACTAAAGCAAGCATCTCGCAGATGGAATCTTTGCTTCGATGAGAAAGTCAAAGAGTTTGGATTTGTACGAAGCGAAGATGAGTTGTGTGTATATGTCAAAGCCAGTGGGAGTGTAGTAAGCTTTCTTGTTCTATATGTCGATGACATATTACTCATAGGAAACGACATCCCGACTCTGCAGGGAGTTAAGTCCTGGCTCGGGAAGTGCTTCACTATGAAGGACCTCGGAGAGGCTTCCTATATTTTGGGAATAAGGATAGTAAGAGAAAGAAGTAAGAGACTAATAGGACTTAGTCAGAACACTTACTTAGAGAAGGTACTAAAACGTTTTAGTATGGAAAACTCAAAAAAGGGAGAATTACCGATACAAAGCAATGTCAAGTTGAGTAAGACTCAAAGTCCGAGTACCGAAGCCGAGATAGCTGAAATGAGCCGAGTTCCATACGCTTCCGTAGTTGGCTCAATCATGTACGCTATGACTTGTACTCGCCCTGATGTAGCCTTTGCTTTGAGCATGGTTAGTAGATATCAAGGGAATCTAGGCAGAGCCCATTGGGTTGCGGTGAAGAATATCCTTAAGTACCTTCGAAGGACGAAGGAATGGTTCTTAGTCCTTGGAGGGAGTGATGACTTGAAGGTGCGAGGGTATAGTGACGCCAGTTTTCAGACCAACAGGGACAACTACCGTTCGCAGTCAGGCTGGGTCTTTACCCTGAATGGAGGAGCAGTAACTTGGAAGAGTTCCAAGCAGGAAACCGTAGCTGATTCAACGTGAGAATCAGAGTACATCGCAGCAAGCGAAGCGTCTAAGGAGGCAATATGGCTAAAGAACTTCATTGGAGATCTTGGAGTTGTACCTGCCATAAAGGAGCCCATGGAGATTTTCTGTGATAATGAGGGAGCGGTTGCCTTGACCAAGGAACCGAGAGATCATGGTAGATCACGACATATCGACAGAAAATATCACTTTATTAGACATCGTGTAGAAGAAGGACAACTCGTAGTGAAGAGAATATCATCAGAAGATAACCCAACAGATCCGCTTACGAAAGGACTGAGTAGGGTTAAGCATTTGCAGCATGCTAGGAGTATTGGGCTGAAAGATGATATTAGCATATATTAGATAGTATTAGAAACGTGTAATAGATAAATGTAATTAACATTTGATGATTAAATAAAGGAGTTTTATTTATAAGTAATGTTACTGTCATATGTTAATTGTTTAACTATTGTTTCACTTTGCATGTTTTGACTTCCAGAATAATTGAGTTTGTTAAGAATAATCGAATTGTTCAAATAGTCCACAATCGTTCATATGTTGGAAGTAGATATGAATGAAGATTGTCATGAATAGGTATGTAGAGTGTCTAAATGGTGTTAGACATAGCAAAAGATTACTGCAACATTCATGAGTGCTTATGAACCAGGTTTGAGCATTGGAACAAACCCGCGCTTGCTGGAATCACCTTATGGAATATGATATAAAAGGGTGATCGTAAGACGATAATATCATATAGTCTTAAAACCTAGATATATGGTTTGTTATTGGTTAATTGATTGTACATTGATAATGTGAAAACGCATTGGTAACTCGATGTTATAAAACGCATTGTTGTGTGTAGTTGGTTAATGAATAAGTAAATGCATATAAGTTGAAGTTTATCTGTAACTTTTATCCTAAGAAGGAAAAGTGATATCTCGGCCGCTCGATGATTTGATTTGACTTATGTGTCGAGCCCGGTTAGAACTGAATTGATGTGTTCGATTAAGTTCTATGTCAAATAAATCGGAGATCGAGAAACCAAATGCTAGACTAACTATTCCATAGTATTGTCAGCATGATATCTAACAGAGGACTATACGATCCCTTATCTAAAGGACAAGATTGATTAGATCAGAGTTTGACAGCGTCTTTGAGAGCTACGATTGCAAATCGGAATGTACCTGGGCATATAGTTACTAGACTTATCCAAGTGGGAGACTATTGGAATATTGTCTAAGGCTGCAACTATATTAGGCAAGTATTTGACCCGATTGTGCATGATCCTTTTGGGTTGCCTTCACCATAGCAACTTGATAGGATGATTTATTAAGAGAGAGTAAATATTATTAGTATATTATGAGAATAATATAAAGAATATTATATTAATATAAGTCATAGAATTAATTGGAATTAATTTGGTGACTTAAGGAGATTAATTAAATAAGAGGGTATAAACTGTCAATTGTTTGATAGTTACACTTTAGACTGTAAATCCTTATGGAAGATAGGTTGGACGATTTCTAGGGCTTAGATAAGCCAAAATCGTCCAAAGGGTATCTAAGGTAAGGATATGGATTAACTTAAAGTCTAAGTTATCCAATTAGGGTTTAAGCTGTAACCCTTAAGGAGTCTACAAGTATAAATAGACCCTATGGGATAGAGAATTGGGTACCCATCTAAAGAAAAGATACTCTGGCCGAATTCCTCCCCTCTCCTCTCTCTCAAATCATCCTCTTTGCTAGTTGGTGTTTGTAAGCCATTAGAGGAGTGACAATTGTGACTCTAGAAGCTCCAAGACAACAAGATCAACAAGGAATCCAAAGGTATGATTCTAGATTTGTTTCAATATTGTTATTACACCTAAATAGTTATTAGAAGTCTTGGATTCAAAGCATGTTTGATTAGAAAGCCTAGATCCAAGCATTAGGGTTTTGCATGCGCACATAGGAAAGTTCTTATGGCTAAAACCCATCACAAACATGCCAAGAAAACCAACAATCCGAGACCTAAGAGCCTCAAAAAATTAACTACCGGGTCCCACCCATACGAATCATACAACCACTGGTTCATAATACATTGTAACACCTTTTAACAACTAAACAATAAGCTCACAACACTAAGTCGATCTTGCCACTATTCCATCACTGACCTGAAGACACACGACTAGCACCATAGGGGCCTAAAGGTAAACAACCCCAAACCAATTCTTACCTATCTATAACATACAATCCCTTTTACAGCAGACTGCCTTCAATGCAAAATCCAAAAAAAAGGTGGTCGTGCACAACCAGAGAATGAGATAGGCGGTTGCAATCTTGTTCCAATTCAAAGGCTATGACCCAAATAAGTATATATAATTCGTATCAAGTGTTCTCATGCTACCTTATTTAACCTACACATATTCCCAAGGGAAAAAACATCACCATCCCTAGCTCTACTGCACTCCTTCGTCCCCACCATCCTTACCCATTGGGTGTGGTACCAGTGGATCTAACCAAAATGAAGAACCTCAATCACTAATAAAAACATCCTCAGGAATAGCCAAATACTAAGATCCCATACCTTGATTGAAACCGAAAGGATCCCACCAATACATAATTAGCTCGATAAAACCTCCAGATCCATAAAAAATGCTATCAAAACCTTGGTCGGCCAGTCCAGCTACTGTCACACCCCCAAACCAGAACGGCGGAAACGTTCGGGGGCAGAGGACGTCATATTCAGTATCATAACAGTTCATAGAAAGGAAAGTACACACCACCATATATATTAATGTTTCCAAGATGTTTACATAATTGTATTCATTACATATTCAAAAGATAAATACATAAACACTTTCAAAAGAAGTAATTAACGCTAGCACGTTAATCCCAAAAGTTGATTTCCAAACCTGCTTAGCGGTTCCCTAAGAATACAAGTTATTTCAAAGAGAAAGTGTCAAAAATTAAGTTGGTGAGTTCGTAAGTATTTTAGAAAAATTTAATGCCATTCCCAAATCGGTATATGTTTTCCAGAAAACTCAGTATTTCAAATGTGAAGAGTTATGACTGGTTGTGTTGAAAAATGAATGTATTAGATCCATAAAATCCCATATTTTCCATAATGGTTGTGATATGAATTGTTGTGTTTTCCAAGAAAATCCCTTATTTTCTTATAAAAGTATGAAATGCATATGAATGTTCGTGTTATAAGTTGTAAATAATTGCACCAGGAAAATCCCTTATTTTCCTATTGTTTGTTTGGTTTGTATACAGGAAAAACCCTTATTTTCCTAGCATGACTGGCGGTCTCTAAGACCGAAAGTTGCAAGAAAACGATGTTCTTAAAAGTTGTATCATAGTTTTATATAATAAAGCTATACGAAAATCGCATTTGTTAGATGAAGAATAGTTTTAACAGTTACTTGTTCATAAAAGCATAATACCATAATAATTGTATATCCGATGAGTTTTATAACCATACTAAACATAATATGCCTGTAACGACGTTCTTCAGGCGTCGCAGCGTTATGACAACTGTCACCCCAAAGGACGGACTGTAGCTAACAGTCAGGGCGCGAGATCATGACTTCCCGTATAGATCTATACACATTTGACACGTTCTCTGAATGGGAGACTCTGGTTATAGACAAGACTTGCAGCATTACTTTCTAATAAAGAAAAGTAACATTTGAAGATATATCATGGATTCTCAACTAAGCCTGTATTAAAGTGATAGTTTTTGTATGCAAAGTTTATCCTTTTTCACAATGTTTGACGAAACATGAATCATAAGTTTTTAGAATGTATAAAACGACTTAACAATGAAAGGTACTTTGAAATCATTATATACTTTGCATAAGTCTAATGCACACAAAGTATGGCAAGAGTTTTCCATAATAGTAATGAGTTCCAAGTGATTTATTTGGTAAAACAAGTGAAGTGAAACTTTATAAAATACACGATAATAACCGTATGTTTACTTGTATTCCCCCCTAAAAGAGTATAAAAGCATTTAAAATATATTTAAATTGTGTTTGAAAGGGGTATGAAGTCACTTGAAAGTTTAAAGATAGCAAGATGGAAAACCGGGCAGAGTTTCGTCTCGGGAAATGGATTTTCCTCGGGATTCTCGGGATTTCTCGGGAGTAAAATCGACCTTCGGGACTTGCACAAAATGACCAGGGCTTCGGGGTAGTGCGAGCACGGAAAACGAGGCAAAACGCAAGAAACGAGAGAGAGAATGAGCAATTTTTCCGGGAACCCTCGCATCCCTTTTATAGGGGGCTGGAACCGCCTCGGTACGCGGGGCGTACGCGTACGTCACGCGTGACCGAGTCCTCGACTGCCTCGCACTTCGGACGGGACGGGGGGGGGGGGGGGGGTAGGCTCGCATAGGGGCGACGTGGACGATCCGAGGCCGTGGCCTCGAGTACGCTGGGCGTACTCGTGTGACTCAGGCTTCGGATAATATCGAATTTTTGAATAAAAATATATATTAATTATTTATCAAAATTCAAAAATTCATATCTCCTTCATACGAACTCCGTTTTCGACGTTCTTTATATCCACGCGTAGGTGAGACTAAGATCTACAACTTTCGTTTAGATTTCGTCGGCAAATTCCGAAATTATTTTTATTATTTATTTCTTAAAATGACGTGATTAAGGAATTTCTTTAAAAATTCATAACTTTTTCATACGATGTCTGATTTGGGCGTTCTTTTTATGCACGTTTGTAGTTTAGCGATATCTATGACTTTCATTTAGACACCTAAGGTCAAAAAGCGTTTTATTGAAACTTTGCGTTTTTACGTAACTTCGCATTGCCGGTTTTTTGTCGGAAATCTTAGAATGGTCATAACTTCTTCGTTATAACTCGGATTTTTGTGTTATTTATATGTTTGGAAACCTTGAGACGATACCTACCACATAGCATACTCCAAACAGTGCTTTTGAATGCTTCATTTTTCGATGATATTCTAATCCTTTTTTCAAAGAGGTTATAAGACTCGATCTTTGATGACTTGAAATGACGGGTTGTTACATCATCCCCCCGTTAGAGGGAATTTCGTCCCAAAATTTTAATACAAAAGAAAAGTCTTAGGGGCTGAGGAAGAGGTGTGGATACTTCTGTTGCATTTGATCTTCTCGTTCCCACGTGAACTCAGGTCCCCTCTTAGCATTCCATCGGACCTTTACTAATTGAATGCGGCTCTGTTTAGTTCATTTAACTTCCCTATCTATGATCTCGACGGGTTCTTCCACAAAGTTAAGATTTTCATTTAGTTCAATCTCATCGAGTGGAATTACAAGTGTTTCGTCGGACAAACACTTCTTTAGGTTTGATACGTGGAATACTGGATGTACTTTGTTAAGCTCGGTTGGAAGTCGGAGTTTGTAGGCCACTGGACCAACTATTGAAATGATTTCGAAAGGTCCAATGTACCTAGAATTTAGCTTCCCACGTTTTCCAAAGCGTATCATGCCCTTCCAGGGTGAGACCTTCAGTAGTACACGATCCCCAATCTGAAATTCCAAGGGTTTACGTCTTTTGTCGGCATAGCTCTTTTCCCTACCCCTCGAGGATTTCAGTCGTTCTCGTATTTGCACGATCTTTTCAGTAGTTTCTCTGATGATCTCTAGGCCAGTGAGGGTGCTATCAGGGACTAGACCTTTTGCTAATTGTGTGTCGCCCACTTCCGTCCAGCACAGAGGTGATCTGCACTTACGGCCGTAAAGGGCTTCAAATGGAGCAGTATTGATAATAGTATGATAACTATTGTTATAAGAGAACTCGACCAAAGGTAAGTGAACATCCCATGCCTTACCAAAGTCGATTACAAATGTTCGCAACATGTCTTCCAAGGTTTGGATCGTCCTTTCACTCTGTCCGTCAGTTTGGGGGTGATAGGTTGTACTCATATCCAATCTTGTTTCCCATGGATTTTTGCAATGATTGCCAGAATCTGGACGTGAATCTGCTGTCTCTGTCCGAGATGATAGACATTGGCACTCCATGGAGTCGTAGGATCTCTCGGATGTAGATTCTCGATAGCTTTTCCATTTTATCAGTTTCTTTGATCAGTTGGAAATGAGCGGACTTGGTTAATCTATCGACGATTACCCAAATAGTATCTTGGCCACCCTGAGTTTTGGGTAGTTTCATTATGAAGTCCATGGAAATTTGCTCCCATTTCCACTCAGGAATTTCAGGTTGTTGGAGTAGTCCTGAGGGTTTCTGGTGTTCTATTTTGATCTTGGCGCAAGTCAAACACTTGCTCACATATGTAGCGATCTCTGCTTTCATGTTTGGCCACCAGTAGAGTTTCTTGAGATCTTGATACATCTTGTCTGACCCGGGGTGTACGGAGTATGGAGTCTTGTGTGCCTCGCTCATAACTACCTCTCTAAATCCACCAAACTTGGGTGTCCATATTCGGTTCATGAGGTAGCGTGCTCCGTCACTCTTGATTTCTAAGTTATCGTCCATTCCCCTAAGGGTCTCACCTGTCACGTTTTTGGGTTTCAAGGCCTCTATTTGAGCTTCCTTGACTTGTACTGATAGGTGCGAATGGATCGACATGGCTAATGACTTCACTCTTCGGCCAGAGTACTCCTTATGACTAAGGTCATCTGCCACGATGTTTGCCTTTCCTGGATGATAGCGAATCTCACATTCGTAGTCGTTGAGCAATTTGACCCCACATCGCTGTCTCATGTTCAACTCCTTCTGGTCGAAGATGTGTTGTAGGATCTTGTGTTCTGTAAAGATAGTGCACTTGGTACCATATAGGTAGTGTCTCCAGATTTTAAGAGCGAAGACCACCGCCCCAAGTTCTAAATCATGAGTGGTGTAGTTGACCTCATGCGTTTTCAGTTGTCGTGAGGCATATGCAATAACCTTTCCCCTCTGCATTAGTACACAGCCCAGCCCTTGCTTCGAAGCGTTGCAATACACCACAAAATCTTCGGTCCCTTCTGGAAGAGAAAGGATGGGCGTACTGCAAAGGGCCTGTTTCAAAGTCTGAAATGCAACATCTTGCTTTTCTCCCCAATTGTAGGTCACACCTTTCTGGGTTAAGGCGGTAAGAGGCTTTGCGATGCTGGAGAAATTCTGAATGAACCTTCGATAATAACCAGCAAGACCTAGAAATTGGCGAATTTCTGTTGGTGTAGTTGGTGCAGACCAGTTTTTGATAGCCTTGATTTTTGATGGATCCACGTGGATTCCTTCCTTGCTGACCACGTGACCGAGGAAGTCCACCTTTCTAATCCAAAACTCACATTTTGAGAATTTTGCATACAGTCTCTTAGTCCGTAACATCTCTAAGATTTGCCTCAGATGTTGACTATGCTCTTCTTTATTCTTTGAATAAATGAGTATGTCATCTATGAATACTATCACAAATTTATCCAAGAATGGACGACATACCCGATTCATTAGATCCATGAATACGGCCGGGGCATTGGTTAGTCCGAACGGCATCACTACGAACTCGTAATGTCTGTATCTCGTTCGGAAGGCCGTCTTGGGAACATCACTCTCCAGGACTCGCAGCTGGTGATATCCCAACCTCAGATCGATCTTGGAGAAGTAGTTGGCTCCTTGGAGTTGGTCGAATAAGTCATCGATTCGGCGTAGGGGGTATCGGTTCTTGATGGTAAGTTTGTTGAGTTCTCGGTAGTCGATGCACATTCTGAATGATCCATCCTTCTTTTTCACGGACAACACGGGTGCTCCCTATGGCGAGAAGCTCGGCCTGATGAATCCTTTTCCAAGTAGTTCATTCATTTGGCTGGATAGCTCTTGCATCTCTGCCGGGGCTAATCGATAGGGTGCCTTGGCTACTCGAGTAGCCCCGGGAACCAGATCGATTCTGAACTCAACTTGTCTCGCGGGAGGTATTCCCGGAAGGTCCTCAGGAAAAACGTCGGGAAAATCGCATACGTCGGGCACATTCTTGATGTCCTGGACTTCGCGTTTCACATCTAAAACATGTGCCAAAAACGCGTGACACTCCTTGCGTAGGCATTTCTGAGCTTGGATACATGAGATGATATGAAGAGTGGTACTGGGTTTGTCGCCCAAGACAATGAAAGTTTTGCCGGTTGGCAGATTAAGGCGAACGGCCTTATCGTAACATAGAATGTCCGCATGATGAGAACTCAACCAATCCATTCCAACGATGACATCGAAACTCTTAATCGAGACTGGCATGAGGTTGATTGAAAAGGGATTATCGTTTAAAGTTAGGGTGCAGTTTAAGTATATCTCCTTAGTGCCTTCGGTTTTCCCGTTAGCCATTTCTACTATGAATGGTTCACTTAATGATTGTGGTATTGATTTTAGCAGGCCTTTAAAGTCGTGACTCACAAAACTCCTTTCCGCTCCACTATCAAACAAAATGCATGCATACGAGTTATCGAGAAGAAACGTACCCGTAACAACAGTAGGGTCCGTAATGGCTTCATCTTGTCCCATTGCGAAAACTCAGTCCCTTTCGCCGGTATTCCGGTTGTTTGCCTTTGGGCAGTCCCTGCGGTAGTGCCTCGTGTCTCCGCACTCAAAGCAGGCGCGGCTTACCCCGGTATTAGCAATGGGGATGGATGGTTGGGTTGGCTCCTTGCAATAGCGGGCTGTATGTCCCTTCTTATTGCACTTGGTGCATTGAAGATCATGACAAGGACCGTGGTGGTGGAAGTTGCATCAGTTGCACTTAGGAAGTTTCCCATTATATGAGCTTGTGGGGGCAGGGTTGACAGGTACAGTCATAGCGTGGGTCGCTATTACTTGTTGTTTCTGGGGGTTTTCCTGGAGGGTTTGTCCCCTCCTTTTGTTCCAAGGCCTACTCTGGCCATGAGCCTCCTTAGATGGATTTGCGGTCGTTGCAATGGTACCCTGTTTTACTCCGTGGTCAATGAGTCGCTGAGCCAGGCGTTTAGCGCTGTTGTAGGTAACAGGGCTGGAAGCTAGGACATGCCCTTGAATCTGGGGTGACAACCCCCAAATGTACCTTTCAACCTTCTTTGATTCTGGGTTGACCATGGTAGGGCACAATGCAGCGAGGTCGTTGAACCTAGCTGTGTAGGTGACTAGGTCAGACCCAGTCATTTTCAGATTCCAGAGCTCCTGCTCAAGCTTTTGCACTTCGCCCCTTGGGCAGTATTCTTCCAGTAGTAGAACCTTCAGATCCTCCCAACTCATGGCGTTGGCGACAGTGAGCGTCACCGAATTCACATGGCTTTTCCACCAAGTGAGGGCTCGATCTATGAAAGTGCAAGCAGCGAACTTGACTTTGCTTGCTTCCACGCATGAGCAGATCTCGAAGACCATTTCGGTCTTCGCGAACCATTGCATTAGTGCAATGACTCCCCCAATTCCATTAAAAGTTTTTGGCTTAGCGTTAGAGAACTCCTTGTAAGTACATTCTCTTACTTGGCCATGACCAGTGCCATGATTTGGATGATTCGTCCTGCTTCCTGCCCCTCCATTTCCGTGGGAGTTTATTTGCGAGAGGGATGCAGTTACTGCTGCTGTGATAGCAGCCTGGACCATGGCTGGATCATAAGTCGGTGGTGGAGGTGGTGGTGGTGCCGTGCCCGGCCCGGGCCTTAGGTTTGGACGAGGAGGCATCGTGCTACTAAAAGAAAATGAAAGATTTATAAGTTTTTGTAGTTCAGAGTTGAATGATATTGAGTTAACTTCTAATAGTTCTAAGAAATTGGGTTTGACCGACACAAGGTTTTGAGCTTGAAAATAAAGTTTGAATAGATGTACTTATGAATTGAACGAACTACGCATGATTAACAACAAGAAAAGGGGTATACCCTTATATATATATTAAACATATAGTTGTGTTACAGCGGGGTCTAGACAAAAGTTCTTGACCTTTCTAAAGGTCTCCGATTACAGAACAATTTAAAGAAAATAATACTTTTATCCGAAGTCCTAATTTATAACAAAATTTGAGAGTCGGGAAAGTACTACTTGCGGCGCGCTTTGCATTTGGAGCTCGACTCCGTGTCGGACTGCTTCGACTCCATGAGGCGCCTATCAAATGCAGCTTGTTGTTCCCTAAATTCTGCGAAGGCTGCATTTGCTTGTGCTTGAAATGCTTCGGCGCGAATGTGGATGTCGTTCTGCAACATCTCTAGGCGGTTGATATCGGCCGTGTGGATTTGTATTTCCACATTGACCTCTCAGATTCGGTTGGCTTGCACTCCGGATTGATAGCACTGGTTGGCGAGTTTGCCAACCATGACCGGAAGTGCTCGGTCGGCTGGTCCCCCGCCTCTGACATCATAGAAGTCTCGACACACGCCGTAGGGAGGGCGTAAGCTTTGTTGTTGGCTCCAATGATGGAGGTGACTTCCCCACACAGGAGTGGGTCCTTGGAAGTTCCTCACGTGAACGGGAGGTTGTGGGATTGGTGGATTGATAATTTGTGGCTCCGAATCTGTACCCGAGTCATCCCCTTCCTCCACCTCTATAGGCTATTCGTCTTCTTCAGGATCTTCTTCGATCCATCCTCCATTACCTTGGTTGGGGTAGTAGGGGTCATTGGGGTGATGGAATCCCGCCATTTAGACTGTACGAGAATAGGGTTAAAAATTTACTATAAGCTAGAGCACATGAAACTTACCCTTAAGTTTAATGGTTGACGGCAACACAAAAATTCCCTTAGTATTATGTAATGATGTGCTTTTGGTAAGTTTTAAAATCGTTGTCCACTGCAGACACTCCTTGGCATACGTTAGTCGGCTCTCGGACAAATATAGTTGATCAGGCTATATTCTTCCGAGTTCCGATTACATGTCCCAAGGCGTACCTGTACTGCACAACTTATTTATAATACTTATAGAGTTATTCGATACGAAACTGTTATTAGTATGAAATGAGTGCATGCTTAACTTAAAACTAAATAAATTTAATTTCAAAAGTATGACTCTTCTCAGAGTGTTTTTGCCCAGTTGAGTTTATAGTTGTATACCAAAAAGAAATGGTTTTGATATACTTAATTCCCTATAAACAAAGCTCTGATACTAATATGTCACACCCCCAAACCCAAAAACGGCGGAAACGTTCGGGGGCGGAGGACGTCATATTCAGTATCATAATAGTTCATAGAAAGGAAAGTACACACCACCATATATATTAAAGTTTCCAAGATGTTTACATAATTGTATTCATTACATATTCAAAAGATAAATACATAAACATCTTTCAAAAGAAGTAAGTAACGCCAGCGCGTTAATCCCAAAAGTTGATTTCCAAACCTGCTTAGCGATTCCCTGAGAATACAAGTTATTTCAAAGAGAAAGTGTCAACAATGAAGTTGGTGAGTTCGTAAGTAGTTTAGAAAAATTTAATGCCATTACCAAATGGGTATATGTTTTCTAGAAAACTCAGTATTTCAAATGTGAAGAGTTATGACTGGTTGTGTTGAAAAATGAATGTATTAGATCCAGAAAATCCCATATTTTCCCTAATGGTTGTGATATGAATTGTTGTGTTTTCCAAGAAAATCCCTTATTTTCTTATAAAAGTATGAAATGCATATGAATGTTCGTGTTATAAGTTGTAAATAATTGCACCAGGAAAATCCCTTATTTTCCTATTGTTTGTTTGGTTTATATACAGGAAAAACCCTTATTTTCCTAGCATGACTGGCGGTCTCTAAGACCGAAAGCTATACGAAAATCGCATTTGTTAGATGAAGAATAGTTTTAACAGTTACTTGTTCATAAAAGCATAATACCATAATAATTGTATATCCGATGAGTTTTATAACCATACTAAACATAATATGCCTGTAACGACGTTCTTCAGGCGTCGCAGCGTTATGACAACTGTCACCCCAAAGGACGGACTGTAGCTAACAGTCAGGGCGCCAGATCATGACTTCCCGTATAGATCTATACACATTTGACACGTTCTCCGAACGGGAGACTCTGGTTATAGACAGGACTTGCAGCATTACTTTCTAATAAAGAAAAGTAACGTTTGAAGATATATCATGGATTCTCAACTAAGCCTGTATTAAAGTGATAGTTTTTGTATGCAAAGTTTATCCTTTTTCACAATGTTTGACGAAACATGAATCATAAGTTTTTAGAATGTATAAAACGACTTAACAATGAAAGGTACTTTGAAATCATTATATACTTTGCATAAGTCTAATGCACACAAAGTATGGCAAGAGTTTTCCATAATAGTAATGAGTTCCAAGTGATTTATTCGGTAAAACAAGTGAAGTGAAACTTTATAAAATACACGATAATAATCGTATGTTTACTTGTATTCCCCCTCTAAAAGAGTATAAAAGCATTTAAAATGTATTTAAATTGTGTTTGAAAGGGGTATGAACTCACTTGAAAGTTTGAAGATAGCAAGATGGAAAACCGGGCAGAGTTTCGTCTTGGGAAATGGATTTTCCTCGGGATTCTCGGGATTTCTCGGGAGTAAAATCGACCTTCGGGACTTGCACAAAATGACCAGGGCTTCGGGGTAGTGCGAGCACGGAAAACGAGCCAAAACACAAGAAACGAGAGAGAGAATGAGCAATTTTTCCGGGAACCATCGCATCCCTTTTATAGGGGGCTGGAACCGCCTCGGTACGCGGGGCGTACGCGTACGTCACGCGTGACCGAGTCCTCGACTGCCTCGCACTTCGGACGGGACGGGGGGGGGGGGGGGGGGTAGGCTCGCATAGGGGCGACGTGGACGATCCGAGGCCGTGGCCTCGAGTACGCTGGGCGTACTCGTGTGACTCAGGCTTCGGATAATATCGAATTTTTGAATAAAAATATATATTAATTATTTATCAAAATTCAAAAATTCATATCTCCTTCATACGAACTCCGTTTTCGACGTTCTTTATATCCACGCGTAGGTGAGACTAAGATCTACAACCTTCGTTTAGATTTCGTCGGCAAATTCCGAAATTATTTTTATTATTTATTTATTAAAATGACGTGATTAAGGAATTTCTTTAAAAATTCATAAGTTTTTCATACGATGTCTGATTTGGGCATTCTTTTTATGCACGTTTGTAGTTTAGCGATATCTATGACTTTCATTTAGACACCTAAGGTCAAAAAGTGTTTTATTGAAACTTTGCGTTTTTACGTAACTTCGCATTGCCGGTTTTTTGTCGGAAAACTTAGAATGGTCATAACTTCTTTGTTATAACTCGGATTTTTGTGTTATTTATATGTTTGGAAACCTTCAGACGATACCTACCACATAGCGTACTCCAAACAGAGCTTTTGAATGCTTCATTTTTCGATGATATTCTAATCTCTTTTTCAAAGAGGTTACAAGACTCGATCTTTGATGACTTGAAATGACGGGTTGTTACAGCTACCAACCTTGCCGACATGACATACAAAAATCGGATTCTCCCTAGATCCAAAGTCATACCTGAAAACTAACAATGATGGTCCAACATCCAAACTTCCAATACCTAGGACGTCTGCCAAAATCAAGCCTGCTATGAACAATAATTCCATAACCAACCATTGAGGGTACCCATACCCATAGTCTAAAACGTATAATGTACAGATCTTGACGACGGGTTAACGCATCCATTGAACTCCCACTGATACAACTTTAAACTTCCAATGAACCTTTACTGTTGACAAAGAACAGAAAGCCCAGTTATCGGGAGTGCATTGACAACCTATCCATCTATCTAATACACTACATTACAAAGCCCATGAAGGACTAAACATACCAACTCTGAAACTGATTGATCAATCCGCAATTTCCCATCCTAGGCTATATATATATATATATATATATATATATATATATATATATATATATATATATATATATATATATATATATATATATATATAGGGAAAAGTGAATATACATTACAGCCCTACCTAAGCTTAGGTACTAAACCTCATGAAAATATGTTGTTTTATTTTATAAAGATTGCGGTTAGGGAATTCACGATTAACAATTGAAGATGTAGATTCAAGATCGATGTAATAGTTATGATAAGGAAGCAAGAATATTAATTATATTAGATCTTCCTAACAGTGGAAAAACTTATGTTTACTGGGGTGAAGTAATAAACGATAATGAAGGAAAGAAAATATGGATGGTAAAACAATGATGGAGGAAAGAAATGTTATCGATGATGATATATTTATCAAGTGAAAACCAAATTGAGTATATTTACTAAGTTAAAACAACATTTTTTATAGGTTTAGTACTTAAGTTTAGGTAGGACTGTAATGTATATTCCCTATCCCTATATATATATATATATATATATATATATATATATATATATATATATATATATATATATATATATATATATATATATATATATAATTTAATCTAAATTTACTTTTTATGGCATAATACATAAAATATGGCAAGTGATAATTATTTTTGTTTATTAGGAAGGATTGTGTTTTTTTATATATTTAAAATGGAAGAAAAAGGTAATAATTAGTTTTAAAAATTGATTTTGATAACACATTAATAAATTAAAAATTACCAAAAATACATTCTTTTTAACGAGAATGGCTTATTGTTTACTTTCTTATTTACTTTCCATAGATATATACAATTGAAATTTTAGTAACAACCAGTTATTATACTTCGAAAGAACAAGATAAGTATTACATATAGAAAAATAATAGGTGTTAAATTACCAAAAAAAAAAAAAAGTAAATAATATCTAGAATTAAATTCATGTTTAACACTTAAATATATAACAAAAATAGAAATAATAACCGATAATAACCGTATGTTTACTTGTATTCCCCCTCTAAAAGAGTATAAAAGCATTTAAAATGTATTTAAATTGTGTTTGAAAGGGGTATGAACTCACTTGAAAGTTTGAAGATAGCAAGATGGAAAACCGGGCAGAGTTTCGTCTCGGAAAATGGATTTTCCTCGGGATTCTCGGGATTTCTCGGGAGTAAAATCAACCTTCGGGACTTGCACAAAATGACCAGGGCTTCGGGGTAGTGCGAGCACGGAAAACGAGGAAAAACACAAGAAACGAGAGAGAGAATGAGCAATTTTTCCGGGAACCATCGCATCCCTTTTATAGGGGGCTGGAACCGCCTCGGTACGCGGGGCGTACGCGTACGTCACGCGTGACCGAGTCCTCGACTGCCTCGCACTTCGGACGGGACGGGGGGGGGGGGGGGGTAGGCTCGCATAGGGGCGACGTGGACGATCCGAGGCCGTGGCCTCGAGTACGCTGGGCGTACTCGTGTGACTCAGGCTTCGGATAATATCGAATTTTTGAATAAAAATATATATTAATTATTTATCAAAATTCAAAAATTCATATCTCGTTCATACGAACTCCGTTTTCGACGTTCTTTATATCCACGCGTAGGTGAGACTAATATCTACAACTTTCGTTTAGATTTCGTCGGCAAATTCCGAAATTATTTTTATTATTTATTTATTAAAATGACGTGATTAAGGAATTTCTTTAAAAATTCATAAGTTTTTCATACGATGTCTGATTTGGGCATTCTTTTTATGCACGTTTGTAGTTTAGCGATATCTATGACTTTCATTTAGACACCTAAGGTCAAAAAGTGTTTTATTGAAACTTTGCGTTTTTACGTAACTTCGCATTGCCGGTTTTTTGTCGGAAAACTTAGAATGGTCATAACTTCTTTGTTATAACTCGGATTTTTGTGTTATTTATATGTTTGGAAACCTTCAGACGATACCTACCACATAGCGTACTCCAAACAGAGCTTTTAAATGCTTCATTTTTCGATGATATTCTAATCTCTTTTTCAAAGAGGTTACAAGACTCGATATTTGATGACTTGAAATGACGGGTTGTTACAGCTACCAACCTTGCCGACATGACATACAAAAATCGGATTCTCCCTAGATCCAAAGTCATACCTGAAAACTAACAATGATGGTCCAACATCCAAACTTCCAATACCTAGGACATTTGCTAAAATCAAGCCTGCTATGAACAATAATTCCATAACCAACCATTGAGGGTACCCATACCCATAGTCTAAAACGTACAATGTACAGATCTTGACGACGGGTTAACGCATCCATTGAACTCCCACTGATACAACTTTAAACTTCCAATGAACCTTTACTGTTGACAAAGAATAGAAAGCCCAGTTATCGGGAGTGCATTGACAACCTATCCATCTATCTAATACACTACATTACAAAGCCCATGAAGGACTAAACATACCAACTCTGAAACTGATTGATCAATCCGCAATTTCCCATCCTAGGCTATATATATATATATATATATATATATATATATATATATATATATATATATATATATATATATATATATGGGAAAAGTGAATATACATTATAGCCCTACCTAAGCTTAGGTACTAAACCTCATGAAAATATGTTGTTTTATTTTATAAAGATTGCGGTTAGGGAATTCACGATTAACAATTGAAGATGTAGATTCAAGATCGATGTAATAGTTATGATAAGGAAGCAAGAATATTAATTATATTAGATCTTCCTAACAGTGGAAAAACTTATGTTTACTGGGGTGAAGTAATAAACGATAATGAAGGAAAGAAAATATGGATGGTAAAACAATGATGGAGGAAAGAAATGTTATCGATGATGATATATTTATCAAGTGAAAACCAAATTGAGTATATTTACTAAGTTAAAACAACATTTTTTATAGGTTTAGTACTTAAGCTTAGGTAGGACTGTAATGTATATTCCCTATCCCTATATATATATATATATATATATATATATATATATATATATATATATATATATATATATATATATATATATATATATATATATAATTTAATCTAAATTTACTTTTTATGGCATAATACATAAAATATGGCAAGTGATAATTATTTTTGTTTATTAGGAAGGATTGTGTTTTTTTATATATTTAAAATGGAAGAAAAAGGTAATAATTAGTTTTAAAAATTGATTTTGATAACACATTAATAAATTAAAAATTACCAAAAATACATTCTTTTTAACGAGAATGGCTTATTGTTTACTTTCTTATTTACTTTCCATAGATATATACAATTGAAATTTTAGTAACAACCAGTTATTATACTTCGAAAGAACAAGATAAGTATTACATATAGAAAAATAATAGGTGTTAAATTACCAAAAAAAAAAAAAAGTAAATAATAACTAGAATTAAATTCATGTTTAACACTTAAATATATAACAAAAATAGAAATAAAAGACAAACATATTTTATCGTTTTCATACGTATCAAACATACAAAACAAGACCCATATATGCATACAAATTTTTAACCAACATTAGGGAGAGATGGCATAATTCACTTGACAACAACCACCAACCATTACCACCGCTATGAGCTTATCACCACCGCCACCTCCCCCGCTGGCTGCTGCTATCATCATCGCCTCCACAACATGTGCTTCACCTAACATATCAAAACAACCAAAACCAAAATAATAATAACAATAGAAGGGTTAGCCATTTTACCTTTTTAATATCGATTAAAACCAAGTGGTAGATTAGTTTATTTATTTGTGATCGAGATTAGAAGTACAATGTACATGATATTGGCACGGCTCAATCAGAAAGCAACATTCAACATACCATCTGAACATTGTGTTCTTATTGAACCGAACCAATATCTCGCTCAACTACTTCATTCACAACTCTAAAATCAGAACCCACATACACAATGACGCATCAAGTTAATTATAAAGCAAATAAATAAGCATGAGAAGAAAGGGTGGTGGTGGTGCATTGAAGGAGTGGAATTAATGATTCCAACGACCCAACTGATTGAATTAAGGAAAAAAGAGAAAGAGGAGGGAAGTTGGAATCTATAATTAATGAAGGGGGCAGAGAATTGCGAAAATATGTCACGGGGACAATTCATGGACATTTATTAGGGCCAGTATAGTCACGCGAGAGGATGTTTTCCCTCTATTTTAACCAAGGTTAAATGCTTCATAAATCTCAATAAATTTAGGGTTTGAGAGGAATATGTTTACGTTGATAAGACCAGAATTTGATTGCAACCGATTATACTTCATTCGTAATGGTGTTAGTATCTTTGTAACCAAGAAGCACATAAAAAAAAACAGTCTAAGTATTTATTCGGTTCAGTGTTTAGTTGATAATATACACTCAAATATGTATTTGGTTCCGTCTTTAGTTCGAGTTGACTATACACTGATAGCAACTTGATTTGGTTTCGATTTAGGTATATCCAAGGTTGTAAACTCTTTTGGCGGTACCTGATCAGTCGATCATATAGATTAGTTGGTGATTAGCCGGAGACACTAAATTGTAAATGAGTTACATGTAAAAAAATAGAAGTAGGTAATACAATTAATTTTGCCGGTTCAAAAAAAAAAAAAGCTAATACGATTAGTATCATAGCATGATAAGTTTTATTACAAAAAATACTATTAATATCATATCATAATAAGTTTTATTACGACAAATACTACACTAATACTTCTTCAAATTGTATTACTTCAGATACTAGTTGTGACGTTTACAACACCGGTTATATCTATAAATAAACTTATTGGAATTTTTTTTTTTTAAATTTTATTTTAATTTAGTACTGTTTATGAACATGAATATGGTATATCCATCAATTTTACCCCTATGGTCAAAGCGGCAAAAGCCAATAATATATATATATATATATATATATATATATATATATATATATATATATATATATATATATATATATATATATATACACACACAGAGATAGGTTCATATGTGGATGAACATCTATTGTGCAGATGTATAAATAATTATTTTCTACGAGAATTACTAAGATAATTTGTTGTTTGGTAATGTAAATATGTTCAACCTTACATAACTGCATTTTCACTAATTAAATCGTCTATAAGGGTATTATAGATTTTTTTTTATGATTCTCATTCTATCAAAATATGTTCTTGATAATCGTAGTCTGTAAGAATGAGAATGAGTGAAAAACGATGTGTGAGAACATAAATGAAAAGAATTAATCAGAATGCATGACAATGACTATATTTATGTGAGATTGATCATATTCACATTACTAAACAACATATTCTCTTAGTCAATGTAACATCTATGGCAGGTACTCGATCTTACAATGTTTGAATTAATTAAGAACGAAAAACCCAAAATTAAGAGGGCCACGACGTGAGAGATCGTGTATCACGACGTGACATTAGACGAAGACATGTGGCCATTTTAAGGCTCACGACGTGACACATATGTGTTCACGTTGTGACATCAGGATAACCCTAATCCCGTGTTTTGCTCCCTATTTAAGTGAAGTGGGAGGCTAGGATATGCATACCCTCAGCCTTCATCACCTCCTTCCTGCCTAAAATGTTCTTAGCCTCTGCTAGTGATCTTAAAGAGCTTATTTGGTGGCTTTTGGCCCTTTGAAGAAGAAGAAGACTCCTTGGGGGCATCCTTCTAGAAATCAATCCTACCTCATCATCCTGATGTGCTTTTGGACCTTTGTAAGTCATAAAGCTCCTATATTTATCTCTAATGCATGTTAGATCTAAGATTTATTCTTTCTATTTTCATGGATAGGTTGGGTTGCATGCATATGATTGACAATATTAGCAACTGTATGGATCATTGATGCATTCCCTTTTAGCATGAGTTCAAATCTGAAGTTTGGTGTTGGTTTTTGACTCCAAGTGTGATTCTTGATGTCATTATCTTCTTATTGACATAGTTAGTGTCCAAGTCATGCATTGGACATGCATAACTGTAAAGCTTCGATTTTTATGGTCCTTAGGATTGGGGGAGACCCTTTAAAAAGTCTCAAGAGTTAACTTCAGGGATTAAGAACTTAATGCTTAAGGCTGTCTATAGCAGATCTCACGACATGAGGAATAGTATGTAATGTCTTAAGATGTGGTGTATATGAGAGCTACTGCAGTTCTAATTGTTATTTGCAAGGTGGGTCTTCTCACAGTATAGTAGTGTATGTATGTTTACCAATTGGATATTACTTGTTAATGTATTTTGTGTAACTGTGTTGTAGATATCTCTTGGACATCTGTGAGTCCACGGACTGCTAATAGTCCCTAGGGTTGGTGATAACCCTTGAAATATGTTGTTAATCCATAGGGTTGCTGATATACCTTAACTGTTTATGTTGTTAAGCTATATGTAATATTTTGGGAGCTTACTAAGCTTCGTGCTTATAATTGTGGATTGAATATGTTTTACGTATATTGGATGATTGTGGGAACACGAAGGCTTGGCTGTACACTTTGACTTGTAGATTTTATGATTTTCTGCATTTTGATACTCTGATTTGAGATTATTGTATTTGATTCACCTAGGATTTTTACGACTTGGTTCTTATAATATTGATGTTTTCCTTTAATTAAAAATGAAAAATTTGGTGTTAAAAATCAGTATGTTACAAGTTGGTATTAGAGCCCGGGTTTGAGAGAATTAGGTGAATAATCATGGGTTTATAGACTCAAACTATGGATCTGACAGTTTTACAAAAACCTTTTTACAAAAGAATTAATATCACAGAAGAAATGAAGGAGGAAGAGTGTATAGTTAGTCGGAGCTCGAAGCAGTGATCTCCTAAAATAATCATAAATGTGTTATATGTTGAATTAGAATTGATGCTATTTAAGCCGATAAAAATACGTGCTAGGTGATACGCTAAGGATCCATCAGCACTTGCCGAATAGTGTTGCTTGATTTTGTGATGCCTTATAGACTAGGAGATTCTAGTGAATGTTTTGCTAAGGTTAGCAGAGAATTCTCGTAGGAAAGAGTAGTAGCTAAGCATGAAATAGCTACGATAGGTATCTAGAGGATTAGATACGGCTCTTCGAGCACCTAGATGTATGTGTGATGCTTCTTCGAGGACAGAGAGTGTGTTGTAGCTCAGGACCTTAAGAGGAGATCTAAATCAACTACGGATAGGTGTGGAAGGTTGTATGAGCCCGTACCACTGAAAGCATAGGATCCATATGAGATTTAGAAGGAACCTCAAGGGTATCGATGGGTTGTTTGGTGGATATGCTTGCTAGTACTTATAGTCTAGTTTTAACCTTTCTCCTTGTGTATTTTAGTATGGTGTATACCTGAGGTTTAGGCTCCAACTGTTCGGAGAGGCAAGGTGTCAGTGATGATGATATCCACATGATCATTGTTGCGGAGGTGGCCACAGTGGTTAGGGAGGTTATCCTAGATCCTTTTGATTCTATCAAGACCGTGATGATTGAGATGTCTAATGAGCACTACGTTGCTGTCACCAAGGCTGATGCTACTGCAACCACCGTAACTGTCGCCACTGTAATGTCTCAAGGGGGCGATTGATTGCAGTACCGAGAGTTCAACAACACGAAGCCCCCAGAGTTTGAGGGCGACCAGAATCTGATTGCTACTATGAGGTGGATCATTGACGTTGAGGGGTGCTTTTATACCTGCTCCTGTCCGGGATTCAATATAGTACCAGGAGTTCAACAACACGAAGCCCACAGAGTTTGACGGAGACCAGGATCTGATTGCTACTATGAGGTGGATCATTGATATTGAGGGGTGCTTTTATACCTACTCTTGTCTGGGTGATTTGAGGGTTTGCTTTGCGCTGAACCTACTTCAATTAGGGATGAAGGATTGGTAAAAACTTCTGACGGTTGATTTATCACCTGCAGAGAAGGCCTCATTTACTTGGTACAAGTTTTTTTGAGATGTTTCGAGAGGAATATGTTCTTTTGGTGGAGAGAGAGTGAATTGCTCAGGAGTACCTATTGCACCGACAACGATAAAGACGGTGACTAAGATCACCAATATGTTCCATGAGAGGGCCATGTATTGTCCAGAATATGCATCTACCGAGCAGACATGAATAACCTGATACTTGAGTATGCTCAAGAAGGATATCAAAGAGTTGGTGACGAACTCCCAATATCGAACATTGGCTAAGTTACAGTCTAATGCTATGAGGAGGGAGATCAAGTCGGAGTTGCAGGGGAGGGAGTTAGGGGCGGATAGTCAGAGGAGGGATAGGAGGCTAGTCCAGCAGCAGCCAACGGCTAAGCGGGCAAAGCCCATTGATGTTGGGTTTTAGTTCATAAATAGTATCATAAACTAGAAAAATATGGCAACGGAAGACTTGAATTTTGAAATAACATAAACATTTTATACCCACCAAGGATCTTCTTGGAAGTTATAGAAAGATTCAAAATTCAACCATAGAAGGATGAATAAAATAAAAAGCTTTGTAGTTCTTTGGGTCCTCTTGGGAGGCTTGGAAGTTGATGAAAAATATGGAACCTTTGAGACACCAACAATGACTCAACTTGATGTAGATCCTAGTCCAATACTCTTAAAACCTTAAGCTTTTAGTTCATAACCAGTATGAACTTAAAGAAGGCATGAAGATCCAAGTATTCATCAAGTTTTCTAACCAAAACTAGAGAGAAAGGGAGAGGGAGGAGTAGATTCGGCCGCTTGCAAGTATTGAAGGATGAGCACTCTAGCCAAATGCAAACCTCTTATTTATATGCATAAAGTGAACGTATTAACCATTAATTCTTAACACTTTAAGCACATATGTCCCCTTGTCATAAACATGTATCCCATGCTTGCATTCTTTTGAATAAACTAATGGAAAAGCCTACTCTTCTTCTTTTTATGCAAATCTTGAAAATTGCATAAAGAAGAGGAAAGTTGGTTTAAATTTTATAAACTCAAGGTTTATAAAATATAAACTTTGTATTTTGAGTAAAAGACAAAAGGTTTTTTCAACTAGTCCAAAAAAGTTGTGCATGACTTATTAATTCATACCATATGAAATAATATAATGTTACTTGCTAATGAAAATTATTATTTCCATGAAACAAATAATTTCTAATTTAATTATAAGAGTTTTATTGAATATTTATTAAAATCAATTTCTAATAAATAATAAATTGTATCAAGTTGTTGATTGTGTGATCCGTTAGTATCATATGTTATTTTCCAATATCACTTCAAGATGACTCTTGAGCATACTAGATCTTTCAATCTCCCACTTGCGCAAGACTCATATTAGGTTGATATAGACAGTGGTGAACGTCTAGCAACATTTCATTGTCTCTAAGAACATACGACTGTTTGTGCCATTCTATCAACACCCAATTCCCCAAAAGCTCAAAGTTACAATTGGTGTATAAGGTAAGTTTATCAGTTATCCCTTTGCTATAGAAATCATCTTGAACATGAGATTCGGATCACAATCAATCTTATTAGTTGTTCAACGTTTGGTAAGGCACCTTAGATGTCCAGCTCTTAACACATAAGAGGAACAAATCCCATATTGACTACAAAAGCCTTTTGTATAGTTCAAACCATACCTGAAAATGGATTTTATAACTACGCATTTATGGAAAAATATTTAACCATATCAAGCATAGTATTCCCTAAACTTAAATCTCACTATGTATCTCAAGTGTTAAGCATACAAAGATAATACCTTTTAATCAAGTATCATTCACGATAGCTATCCATGAGATGATCTTGATGCAGGCCAGTTCAATACTAGTTATCTGACAAGTACCTATGAAACTTTCTTACAACCACTTTCCTACTTTCATCTAGTGAGAACCAACAAATCCAATTCACATTAGTCTTACTTTATAATTGCTCCCATAGTTATAACCGACAATGAACTTTTAGAATAATAACATTTTTCATGGATTAATCATGTTAATATAGAACACAACAAATATTAATGTGATGAATATATCCCAATATATCATAACATTATCTAGTAGTTGTTTTTATAATGTTCCAATATCCAAATACTAAATCCAAATCAAAAACCCATTTCTAGAATAATAAAGTCTTATAGTTAAGTGTGAGCATTCATACTTAGCTCAAAAGAATGACTTTATTAATGGATCTGTCAAAATTTAATTTTTGTGAATTCTATGAATACTATCATCTCCATACTTAACTTTACTCTAGGTATAGTTAAATATCTTGGAGATATTATTAGTGTTCGTTCGTGACATATAGTCTCTTATCTTGATTAAGTATACTCTTGAAGTCACAAAGATTTCTATGGGATCCTCGAATGTCAGAAATCAACATAGTTTTTCAATGATCTCATTCATCCAATCATATTTGAATTCAACTTATAAAGTACTGTATTCTTATTTTGTACTAAACTATGTCATTATGTTTTGCTTGGACCTCATTCCAACAAACCTTACTTTTCATTCCATAATGAAGTCAAAATCCAATTATAATTCACAATTATTTATATCTGTTTCTAAATTACTATCTTGTGTAGCTCTTTCCATAAAGATCCTTTCTAAATTCATTATCTCATATACATTCTCTTAGTTCTTCTAAAGTAATCTTAAAATGTTTTCTTAGTCATCAGTGACTTAACCATGTATTTACTTAGTATCCTAAGACATGCTTACAACATGATCAAATACCATGTCCTATGCCTAATATGGCGTAATGATGAATTCATTTGCCAAGAAAATAGAATATAAATCATTTCATCTCATTCAAACCTATGAGCTATGTACTTTTAAGGCTAGCTCAAAATGGTGTCATATGACAATTCCAAGAATTCTCCAAAAGAATCTTGTATCTTGATCCCTTTCAAGATATTGCCAATATATGTATAAAGACATGAAACTTTTAGCATTCCTTTTATCTATCCTTTATAGATTTTACATTCCAAGAATGTATATTCTCCTTCCTAATTCTTTCATTTTAGAAATACTTTCCGGGTCAAGGTGAAAATGACATTGGTCAGTCAGAATGTGATTTCAAATGATTAAGTATGTCTCATTCATACAAGATTAGGAATTCACTATGCTCCCACTAGTTCTTAGTAAACACACATGATCTATTCATTTTGATATAAAAACATAAGTTGTGGTTTTATATAAAATGATGATTATAACACTTAGATGTTTTCTTTATATCCACAAGTGGATCTCAGGCTCTACACATTTTGTTAGGATAACTTGGATTAAGAAAACCTCCAGACTAATATATATATATATATATATATATATATATATATATATATATATATATATATATATATATTCCTGTAGATGTCTATCAAGAAAAGCAATATTTCTTGAAATCTATTTACTATATCTCATATTAAGGATATGAATTTATAGTAAATAATATCATTCTTGATCTAATGATAGCTACATGTGAAAAAGGTTTGATCATAGTCAGTGTCATGAGTGTGATGAGGACCATAGTCAATGACATGAGTATGAAAAAAAAACATTTACTACAAGTCTTGCTTTAAATTTGGTTGGTTATCCATGTAAATTATTATTTTCTAAAATAATTATTTACTCCTTCTAGCCTTACTATAGGGATAAATTTTAATCAAGCCCATACTTGATTCTCATACATGGATTAGATCTCATGTTCATGACTTAGTCATTTATCATATTCGAGAAATGACATAACATCCTGGTATTTGATGGATTTTACGGAAACCATCACTAAAAGCTCATCAATGAGATATTCCACCTTTTTTCGAGTCATAGGTGATTTCTACCATTAATGTTAACAAGTTGTGTTTGTGAATAGCTACTATTCAAGTTTAACAATCCTTGTTAAAACTAGTACCAACTATTACTACATAAGGTTATGGTTCTTGAGCTGCTTCATGTTCCATGTACCTCCTACTTGCTTTGTCATTAGAAGCTTGCTATCTACTAACTTAGCTTTCACAAGAATAACATAACCTATTCTTGGTGGGTTTGCATATAACAATCTAAGCCACATTCAGAGTAGTGTAGAAATATGTATTTAGTAGATTTTGGGTTTAGAAGCTTTAATCCAGCATCTGCTGTAAATCCATAAAACATTAAGTAAGATGATGATGGAGCATTTCCATACTTAATCTTATAAAATGTTGAATCTACTTATTAGTTGGTATTTGTATTCAAGATACAAATAACAGTGATTGAAGTGTTATCTCAAAAATATTAAAGGAGGATATTTCTATCGATTAGAAAGTAAACCGTACCAAGTAAGATTTAGTTCATCCTTTATTATCATTAGGGCCTTAGATGGTTCTTACTGGTTTGTATCTCAACCTTTTGAAACCTTCACCAAGATTTAGAAATTATGTTTTACCACATAAAATATAATTGAAACTACTATAGTTTTTAATAACGTTAATTAGGTATCTTGTGCTTAATCTCAGACATTCATTAGAAAGGAAGTCATACACCAAAGTGTATAGTTCCTTAATTATATTCTCTACACTTTAGTGAAAATATCATTAGGAATCCTTTACATATAAATAAGGTTAACATATATAAAAAACTACATTATTTTCCTTCAAAGATCGCTTTCTTGAAGTTGGAATATGTGAATGCCAATTATATAAAAAGGATAACAATGTCAAAGATGAGTTTGACTTAAAACAAGTTTACCTCTATATTCCTAGCTTGATGTTAGCAACATCTTAAGCGTCATAGTGATCCCTTTACTAGGTATCATGTTCAGGTTTAATTACACAAAACAAATATTTTAGGACTAGGACGCTTAAGTTTATACAATTTCATATCTCTTACGAGATTGTCTCTTAAGATATGAACCTATTCATTGAAGTTGTATCTGTTGAATGTTATTGTTTTATTAAGTCATTAAAGAAAATGGCAATTCATGATAATGAGAATGGATTATATAACTACAAAACTTTAACAAAATTCATTTAGTATTTTCAATATTCAATCTTTAATAATTAATACCCTTTTAGTTTCCAAAAACATTAATTATCAAAGTCTAGGATCCAAGTTGCTAAACAAATAAATGGTTAGGTATCCTTTAGCCCATTCATTTGAATCTAACTTATTAGAATCAATCTCATTGTCTAAAATTTTGTTTCCTAGTTTCCCGATTTATGATGACCTCATAAGACTTACTAGTTGAACACATCAATTAAGTCCCGGCTGGGCCCAACACTATAAATTAACGCCAAATCACTGAGGGGCCAAAAGATATTGCTTTTCCCGTTAAGGAAAAACGAATGAATAAACTCTGACTTATATGCTTGTATCCTTTACTCACCAAATCATACATTACACTAAGTTTTATAACATCATGTTACTAATGCGTTTTCGCAATACCAATGCACAACCGAATTGTAAATTACAACTCATATATCTCTGTTTTAAGAATATAAGATACTATCGTCTCATAATTACTCGTGATAAAATCCATGAAGTAATTCATTGAGCATGGAGTTTCTAATAATTAAATCATTCAGGAAGTAAAACATGCAAGTAGAAACATAAAAATAAATAATTGACAAATGCAGTAAACAAACTCATAAATATGATGGGTTTCGAGCACTACATCATTCCTATGGTGTACATACAAACCCTAATGCTTTGGATCTAGTTTGTCTAATGAACATGCAATTGAATATCTAAAGCTATAAACCCTGGATCTAACATATTATAAACTGAATTAGGGTTTAGAGAATACCTTTGATTGTTATGTAGAAATAACAATCTATTCCTTGGATTCAGAAAGCTTAGTGCCTCAAGTGTTGCACCTCTAATGGAGTTACAAACATCACTAGCAACTTAAACTCTAAGGGGTCTTTATATACGTATATGGGCTGCTAGGGTTTCAGTCTAAACCCTAATGGACAACTTAAACTCTAAGTAGCCCATGGAACTTTCTGGAATAAGGCCATGGACAAAAATATGATGGACTCCCATCATAATTTCATTCACCCCTTGTTCCTTTAGCATTCCTTAGCCCAATAACTCAATTATGCAATAATTACAGTCCAGTCCCCTATATTTAATTAATCTCTTTTAGCCACAACATTAATTCTTAATTAATTCTTTAACTAATATTAATTAAACAATATGATTTCTCCTTTAATATATTATTCTCATAATATATTAATAAATCATAAGTAATCCTCTCTCTCTCCTTAATTCTTCCTATAAGTTGCTATGGTGAAGGCAACCCAAAAGGACCATGCTCATAATCGGGTCAACTACATACCAAAATAGTTATGGACTTAGATACTAATCCAACAAAATAATCTCTATTATTTAATCAGGAAAATCAATTACATTTAGTCTGTTACAAGTTTTAAACTAATCATCTAAGTACTAAAACTAATATCATCTCTCAAACCAATGCTCCAAGCATATTGGTTATGCTTAGCCCTACTTAATAATAATACTTAATCCTATATGGCCCCAAAACTTTTGAGTATAAATAAGACACCTCTTATTTAGTCACCATATTGATTACTCATTATTCGTTGTATAATGTTTCGGATAATCAACTTGATACTTGAATTATAACAATAGTTTTCCCATTCACCAAGCATGCACACTTTGTTTACCTATGGTCCATACTTTATGAAATAGATCAACTGAAAACTTTTCCAATGATGTTCATTTCACAATTCCTAATCCTTATTACAAGTGAAAGAATACCAAATTCTTGCCACTATTAGAATATGTTAGATTCTAACATTTTATGCAACTATCCTTTCGTAATGTCTCAGCACAAAAGTCACCAAGACTCGTCCAATGAAATTACAAAGTGCTCGAAGTCTCACATTCAAAGTACATTCTTTTGAACATCCGTCTCGCATAAAAGTTTCTAATCTAGACATCAAATTCTTAATATCCAACTTAATTATGGAAACATTTCCATATTTTTCATATGACAGGTCATTCTAAATAGAATCTTATCTATTCATAATAATGTCGATATGGTCCATCCAGTACTATAATTCCAACTACTTACAAGCGACCAATCCTCAACGAACTTTGGATTGTCCTTTGATAGTTGTTTAATTATTTTAGTCAAAACTGACTCTAGTCCCTTTTCCCTCTTAAGGCACTAGGCGTTTGGAAAATTTAAGAATGGTCAAATATTATAGCATATGCAATTGATCCTATACCTGAAGCGTATGGGACACGATGCATAATGTCTTACATAAAGATATGATACTTTACCAATCTTCTGCTATAACATTTTATGTGCCACGCTCTCATAATTCGAACTATGAAGAGGGATGCCGTAATCATAATCGAATTTTGAGAATGCACTATGTATCCTTGACTAAATTTATTAACATTTCTCGATCAAAGCTTTAGATTTTTGAAATGAAGTATAATATTCTCTCCCTTATTTATAGCAAAATAACTTTTCAACCCCTACAACTTTGCAAAGTGAATCTTTGTCTTCTATAATTAATATTGCTAACTCGCAATACTTACCATAATAATCATGCTCCCACTAATATGATGATTATTTCCTTACCAGCATAACACTTATGCTCCCACTAGCTTTGACATGTATTCAGAAAACAATTGAACTTCCAGAAAACAATGCTTATTGAATTCCTTAAGTTCATATTTCTAATACCTGATGCTTTGATAATCCTTTATCTAAGCTTCTTAAACTCATACACATTTGCCTTAGAAGACTCACATGTGTGTCTAAATAAATTCAGAACTTATATTACTAAGTCCAAAATGTTCAGACTAATTGCCAAATCCCACAATTCGAATTATGAATAGGGATGTCGTAATCATAATCGAATTTGAGAATACAATTTTCACAATTGATATCTTCTTAAAATCTCTCTTAGTGAAAGCATTTCCTCACAATCATTTTCATGAAGGAAAGAAACCTTATGAAACTTAGATTTTATAGCGTATGTGTTCCTATCCATGTAAATTTTTCATAACAACAATCATAATATAATGTTTGTGAGAAATCCAACTCATGTGGACTAAACTTGTTCAATCTTAATTTCCTGCCTCATGGCAGCACGAGTGCCCACCATTGCTTCCAGGTTGTTAAGCAGCTCACCCTTACCTATCAATGTACTATCCATTGATCAGGGTATCTTGCCATTATGCATTCAATTGAGAAGTCATGGTACTCACATGCATAGTTGACGAAACTGGAATGGCACAAAAACAAAATTATGTCAAGATGATAGGTTGTAAACCTCAAGTCATGCACTAGTGATGATTGATAAGGTGTATTCTTGATTTGTTCTTGAAACCTTTTTCAAGATCATTAAAACCTCCTACTGACCTCTTGACATATAAGATTCTCTTGTCAAGAAACATTCCTTGACAAAACTAATATTCAAGAGTTAGTGTAGTTCTTATCAAGACAAAACACTTTACATAATTGGTTTTAGTTCATCTTTGTCTTATCCAAGACATCAAACTTACCAATTTCAAATGTACAAGAATAAGAAACTTTCAAACTCTACATTTGATAAATGTTATAAACCTACTAAAAACATGTCACTCAATTCACAAGCTTGGAGTATAACTCTAAGACTCGATATTGGAACAAAGTATGATTGACTTCTTGAATTAACCATTTCCTCAATTCTTGATTCCTATTCTTAGACATACAAATGCACTAAGACTCACTTAGAGGATCAATTGAGGAATGTTTCTTAATCATTAAGACTTATCATAAAACACAATAAAAGGTACTCTCCCTTCTTCTTAGAATGGAGAAACTTTTATCTTTCTGCCTTCTTGATTCTTCTTATTCGTTATGCCATTTATTAAAATCTTTTCAATCAACTCAGAATTATATTTAATCTTATAAGTATAATCATATTTACTAAACTTTAGTAAATCATGACAAATATTTTATCTCTCTTTGTGGTGGACTTGACCAGCGCACAACCAAGTGTACCTGATCCATACTCCTTCATTTGACTCTTTGTCAAGGAATTAGTCTAATTTCCAAATATGAAAGTTTTTCATTCGTCTCACAATGTTGGTTGCATGATTCCAAGTTTCTGTCTAATTGAAACTTGGGCGATGACAAAACTCTCCCTATTTGGTAAATTCTCGACATTTCCACAAATAACCTAATTAAGAATCAAATCAATCATTGCTAATAACAGAAACATTCAAACATTATTTTTTCATACACGCCATCACAAGGATAAATAAATAAGACAAAATCAAAATTTATTTTATTGTGGAAAAATTTGTCCTTACAATGCAATTCAACTGAAAACTATGCTATTACATATTTCTTAGCAATCTATCCTAACTCTAAAGTAGCGGGTCAAAATCCGATCTTTGAATCCATGCGATCGAAATCTATTTCTTCATGATCAAATTCAGCACACTTCTTCCTTAAGCTTCCCTTCTTTTCTTCGATCATGCAAAACATCAAAATGTAATCTTATCACATCATGTATTAAGAATCAAAATAGGAACTTTTAGAGTTAGTTAATGGATTTTACCTAAAGTAGAGCCATAAGTATTGACTCTCCCATCTCTTAGATCTCTCAGGTAAACAGGGTAGCTTCGTCTCCAATGCCCCTTCTCTTGGCAACAAAAGCAAATTGATCTTTTTGGAACAGCACACGCACTACTTCAGACCTTTCCTTTCTCTTATGGTCAAACCTTGTGACCATGGCATGCCTTTCGTGACCATTGCCTATTTCCATGGAGGTTTGGAAGGCAGATCTACCAATCAACTTTGCTTTTCCAATGCGCCAAATCATTGATGATTCAGTAGCAATAAGCAAATAGGTGAGATCGAAGAGGGTCACGTCATGCTCCATCATATAGTACTCTCTAGCGAACTCACTATATGATTCAGGAAGTGACTTAAAAACCCAGTCTATAGCCAACTCCTTAGGGATGACAACAGCCATCATACCTAACCTGTCAATGTGTGACTTCATCCCTAAGACGTGTGCACACATAGACTTTCCATCTCCATGCTTACTTGCCAATAGGGCTTGAGTGAGCTTAAACTTTTCAAGCCTTTGAACTTATGGGTTAGGGAGAACAATTGGAGGAGGTGGAGGAAGTGAAGCATGATCTCTTGTTCCTCGATCATATTGTGGAATATCATCTTCAAAGGATTTAGGAAGACCGTGATTTTTAGAACCAGACATCTACAAAACTAGCGAAAATTCAAGACAAGTTGATTGAGTCCTGAATAAAACACCCAAATTAGTCATTAAGGCGAGGGTCCAACACAATACTCTACAACCTAGAAGAGGGATGCCGTAATCTAGTTACAAAATATTTGAAGGTAGGTAAATGACGATTTACCAATTTCCACCGTGAAAAACGAAAATGCAGTTTAAGTTTTAAATGAATTGAAACTCCTAGATCTTTTGAGATTCATTGAAATTTTCAATGGCATGTTTAAATATCGATTATGCCCTTCAGGTTTGTGACTGGGATGTCGAGGATGACAAATATCATGTGAATAACCATACGAATCACGTGGTGCACCCAATGCTACTATCACCTAATAAATGTGTCGGTTAGCCATACACGCTCCATTGATCTATGACAAACATCGAGCCATCCTTCACTACCAATGTCAACCCTAAATTAGTGTGCCGATTAACCACACACTCTCTACGAACGTTTGACAAGGGTATGAAGTGTAATTCCATGGATTAGCATACAATTTCACATTTTGCCTAATGTAACTATGATTTGGGAATTTGTAAAAGCATTTAGTTACTTTGTACTTCATTATACTTATAATGGAAGGTTTATTCCTATCCTATCCATTTGTCTAACGACCCTCACTAGTCAAGAGTGCGGTGGGTAAAAGTGGATACCCATTCAATTGCCATTTTATAGGCAATTTCCTTAAACACCCCTTATAGAGCAGCTCCGTCAATGAGGCCTACTAACAGTAAAACTGATTCTGTACTCATATATATATATATATATATATATATATATATATATATATATATATATATGATATCATACTTTTAATGTTATATATAGTATAGGGTGTATTTTACACTTTTAAAATACTAGGTGGTCTAATTTAATAAATTACACTTTTAATTTAATTAAATGTAAACCATATTACTATGGATTTATTAAATTTCTTTTAATTAGACACTTAATTAATTTAATAAAACCATAAGGGTGTAATTTGAATTTTTTTAAAATTTAGGGTTTAGAATTTAAATATCTCAAAATGAAACGATTTAATCAAAATTTAAATTTCAAAACTAGAGGGCAAGTTTTGAAACTTTTCCAAAACTATATCAAGAATATTCTAGATCAACAAATTCAAATAAGGCAATTAACAATTAATTGGTAATTATCTAATTATGACCAAATCCAATTTCTTGCAAGATAATTCATCAAATAATTAAATCTTATCTTATAAGGCAACAATAATTTGATTAATTGGTAATTATCTACTATTTTGGTAAGGATAAACACCCAAAATCAATGAAAATCAGATTTTATTAATTAAAAAATGTTTTTGGTAATTATCCTAAGCCAAAACAGCAAGAAAATCGCGAAAATACATTGCCAGACTCTCTAACTCATCGCGTTTGCATTGGACTCATCAAGTACCTAGTGAACTCGGCGAGTCCAGCCACAAAAAGTCAAAAATTTCGATTTTCAGGCAATATTTAATCAAATAAGCATCAAATTCATTAACAAACAGCCCTAGGCTCTGATACCACTGATGGGTTTCGAGCACTACATCATTCTTATGGTGTACATGCAAACCATAATGCTTCGGATCTAGTTTGTCTAACGAACATCCAATTGAATATCGAAAGCTATAAACCCTAGATCTAACATATTATAAACTTAATTAGGGTTTAGAGAATACCTTTGATTGTTATGTAGCAATAACAATCTATTCATTGGCTTCAGAAAGCTTAGTGCCTCAAGTGTTGCACCTCTAATGAAGTTACAAACACCACTAGCAATAAGGATGAAGAGGAGAAGAGGAAAGAGGCTCCAAAAACGTCTAGGGTTCTCTTAGAAGTGTTAGCCACGTTTTTAGGATCCCTAGGGGTGTTTATATACTTATGTGGGCTACTAGGGTTTCAGTCTAAACCCTAATGGACAGCTTAAACTCTAAGCAGCCCATGGAACCTTTTGGAATAAGGCCATGGACGAAAATATGATGGACTCCCATCATAATTTCGTTCACCCCTTGTTCCTTTAACATTCATTAGCCCAATAACTAAATTATCCAAGAACTGCAGTCCAGTCCCCTATATTTAATTAATCTCTTTTATCCGCAAACATTAATTCTTAATTAATTCTTTGACTAATACTAATTAAACAATATGATTTCTCCTTTAACATATTATTCTCATAATATATTAATAAATCATAAGTAATCCTCCCTCTCCTTAATTCTTCCTACAAGTTGCTATGGTGAAGGCAACCTAAAAGGACCATGCTCATAATCGGGTCAAGTACATACCAAAATAGTTATAGACTTAGACACTAATCCACCAAAATAATCTCTATTATTTAATCACCAAAATCAATTACATTTAGTCTGTTACAAGTTTTAAACTAATCATCTAAATACTAAAACTAATATCATCTCTCAAACCAATGCTCCTAGCATATTAGTTATGCTTATCACTACTCAGAGCCTTCGTGAAAGGAGCTAAATGATTGTCTTCTGATGACACTCTCTTCACTAGGATATGACACTCTTCATTTCTATGTATGATGTAATGGTACTTTATGTCGATATCTCTAGATTTACCATGATCTATCGGTTCTTTGGTCAAAGCAACCACTCCTTCATTATCGCAAAAAATTTCCATTGGATCCTAAAGGGTCGGAGCTACTCAGAGATTACTATGACATCCCCATTTTCATAGCCAAAAAAGATCGATTTTGTTTATGCTTTATAAAAATCAGAGTACCTCTTTTAATAAAAATGTTGAGGAATTTGCTCCTAGTAAAACATGATAAATACGTTATCAAAGCATTTCCGAAGAAAAGTATTTTTATTCATTTAAAAACATTTGGGATGTCATCGTCAATACAGAAACATAAGCATAGACAGAACTTATATTCATTATCACTAGTGATTTATATCTCCTTAATCTCTCAGTATAATGTGACTTCATATCAACACTTGTGATATAAATAAATTGAGTGGGTCAGGTTGGGAGACCTGGTGAGTACATAAGGTTTCAACCCACAATAAATAAGTTTATTAACTTTATCAAACCAAACAAACCCGATTATCTGTTCCCGTTATCCTCACTTTACATCCCTAAGACATCTAGCACAAAGGATCTAGTCTAAAGGACTTTCATCGGGGTGACCACACATGTTGCGGGCGTTCCTCAACAATTCATGTCAAATAAGGCAACTGTGAGGGGGATGGAGTATTGCTGGTGAGCACACAGTTCAAATAAACACCTATAGGTTGTCAGCCTGCTAGCGTTCCACTAGACTGTCTAGAATAGTCTGTGGTCGTCATCTATACTCCGGTAGATGACTGGATCATGAATAACTTATATATAGAGGCCTCTCATTATTTTATTTGGTCACACAGAAACTATTACATCTACCCATGTTTTACTCAACAAGTTTTGTAGATATATAATACATATACAATTTAAATCATTTAAAACGTGTATAAAAATATTTTACCTAGCATAGACAGAAAGTATTCAGACAATATGCACACATAGCACGTAATTTATATTAACTACTTCATATCTATGTGTAAGATGAAAGGGACCATGCACTCACTTGAAAATGTGGTGATTCCAAACTCAAACAGCGCTTTGCTTCTTAAAAATAATTTCTTCGACGAAACCTAATATTATTACCACTAGAGTTTAGTATATTATTTGCCGAGAATAATTAATAGTCTAACTATTATTACTATTATATAAGCATCAAACAATACTTATATAACCCATAATAATAGCCCAAATACTTATTATAAGTTCCTAATAACGTTACTATAATTAAATAAAAGCTATATTAAAAATAGCGTAGGCGTAACTCACTTATAGCGGGTTTTATAGAAAACTGGGCTTTGCTTGGAGCAACGTTCCCGAGCCGAAAGCTCATCTTCCATGAGCCGTCGAGCACTCCGAGGATTCCTCCTCGTGCTAGGAACCAGGAGGTTCCCTCGGCTTTTCGGGGCGGGGGGGGGGGGGGGGGGTTTCGGGGCTAGAAAAAGTTTCCAGAGAGAGTAAAGAGAAGAAAGAATGGGAAAGGTGTGAAGAAAATAAGGGTAGAAGAGGTTATATTTATAGGGTGAAAAATGGTTGAACTTGGTGCCACGTGTCACCATCCAGTAGCAAGACTTGGGGAGAAAGCAATGACCAAGATTGTGCTACATCACCCATTTTAGCACAACACACTTCCGACTTCTAAAATCCATAACTTTCACATATAACCTCTGTTTTTGATGTTCTTTATATCCACGCGTAGATTAAAGAAAGATCTTTAACTTTCATTTTGGCTCCATTGGCTAATTCTCGACCGATCTTAAATTTAACAGTATGATGAGATTATACTGTTAAATGTCCACGTAAAATTCATAACTTCTACATACGGACTCCGTTTTCGTCTGTCTTTTTACCACTGAGTTCCTATTAATGATATCTTCAACTTTCATTTAGTTCACATAGGCCAAAAACCGCTCGAACTAAAATTCGACTTCCGGGCCGTGCACTGCTATGCCAAATGTTAGAAAATTCATAACTTCCTCATACGAAGTCAGATTTAGGCGTTCTTTTTATGGACGCTCTCAGTTTAAAATATTCTACGACTTTTGTTTAGATTACTAAGGCTAAAAAGTCCTCTATCATAAATTCACTATTTACATCTCCTGATGTCGTGCCGGTTTTGCCGAAAAACTTCGACGAACCATAACTTCTTCGTTATAACTCGGATTTAAACATTCTTTATATGTACGGAACCCCTTGAGACGTTTTCTACAACTTAGTTAAGATTATTTATTCTAAATAATCTTTTGTCAAAAAGTCATTTTCGACCCTTATTATCTCTAAATTTACTAGCCCGGATCTGCAGGCGTTACAAATATCTCCCCCTTAGGATGATTACATCCCGAAATCATCAACAAAACAAGGCAATATAATGATTCCATATGTTATCTCTACATCCAAGGTGATAATCGTAACTTCCTTGTTTCTTCGAATGTGTATCTAACTCTTGGACTCCTTGAGTGCAGGTGGTGCTCGATCTTGCACTTGCTCCCTATCTCACGTTAGACTCCAAATTATGACTGTCAAGTCACAATCTCAATCCTCAATAGATACGAACTTAAGATAAGTTCTTTTATTACTACAATGGAACGATGTGTCATATTCTAATGACCTATCATCGTATGTTGCAATGCTTAGACTCAGGTCTCTTAGAGTCTTCCAGAACAGACTATACTTTCCTTCATGTTCTAATCTCATCTTAAAGGTAGCATTTATAGCTACAAGCAACTATCATGATACCTCTACCGATCGCTTTGATTATCTTTTATTTCAATCTTCCGGGTTAAGTCAGATGCTACATCAAACTTGGTTCTCTGAACAACATACTCATCGTAGTCGGACTCAATTCGATATGACCACTAGGGTCGAAATAACAATCATCCTTTTAGTCATTACCGAAATGATGGTAACGATATATTTGAATAAAATGATATCAATTACTAGCTTCTTGGTAACCTTGTGACTTTCCCTGATCCAAGCGTGAGTCCTGTGCTTCCGGTTGTATAGGACTCTACTACCTTTCACACCTACTCATACTTGTCCCAAGTATTATCTCGCAGTTCTCCAAGTTATTATCACAAAATCAATTTTAACACATTCAAATGTGTCCAAACAATCATATAATTTTCCCTAGACTATACTAGGACTTCTTCCATGTGTATCTTCAATCATCAATTTTTGCTTCAACTCAATTGGTGATGGAAATGTCAGACGATGGGATAACTTCATGGATTATACCAAAAATCTTTCTTTCTGCTAATCGAATGTGTACTTCTCCCGTACTAGACGTATTATTTAGTAGACGCATTCTAAAGACATGATATCACTCTTACGATATCTTCTGATGGTACCATTTAGTATCGTAAGCCTTCTCATTTCCTCCATTCACTACGAGTCTTCACCATGATGTTCTGCACACCAAAGCAGGTGTTCAGTGTATCAAGGCGAGAATATAGATAGAGGAAGATTTAGAAGCGTATTCCTCCTTATCACTCCGAAAAGTTACATATCAGTTCTAACATTGTAATTAAATGTTTAAAAATTTGAACACATAAAATTTCCAGATCCGGTTGGCAACAGACCATAGATCCGATCAAACAATAGCATAAAACATAACAAATCGTTTAGCATATAAAAGCATTTTAGGCATCTTCCTTAATTAAGCTAGTGCTTGTGTCTATTCACGTGTACTACCTAAAAAATATTGGACACACTCCTCACGATCACCGCTTAGCATTCTAAGTTTAAGTCTAGAAATAAATCCTTATTCCTAGTTTGCTTAAACTAATGCTCTGATACCAACTGTGACATCCCCATTTTCACGGCCAGAAAAGATCGATTTTGTTTATGGTTTATTAAAAACAGAGTACCTCTTTTAATAAAAATGTTGCAGAATTTTTTCCTAGTCAAACATGATAAATACGATATGAAAGCATTTCCAAAGAAAAATATTTTTATTCATTTAAAAACATTTGAGATGTCATCGTCAATACAGAAACATAAGCATAAACAGAACTTACATTCATTATCACTAGTGATTTATATCTCCTTAATCTCTTAGTGTAATGTGAATTCATATCAACACCTGTGATATAAATAAACTGAGTGGGTCAGGTTGGGAAACCTGGTGAGTACATAAGGTTTTCAACCCACAATAAATAAGTTTATTAACTTTATCAAACCAAACAAACCCGATTACCCGTTCCTATTATCCTCACTTTTGTCCCTAAAACATCTAACACAAGGGACCTAGTCTAAGGGACTTTCATCGGGGTGACAACACATGCTTCGGGGCTTCCTCAACAATTCATGTCAAATTAGGCAACCATGTAGGGGATGGAGTACTGCTGGTGAGCATACAGTTTAAATAAACACCTACAGGTTGCGAGCCTGCTAGCATTCTACTGGACTATCTAGAATAGTCCGTGGTCGTAATCTATACTCTGGTAGATGACTGGATCGTCAATAACATCTATATCGAGGCCTCTCATTATGTTATTTGGTTACACAACAACTATTACATCAACCCATGTTTTACTCAACACATTTTGTAGATATATAAGACATATACAATTTAAATAATTTAAAACGTGTATAAAAATATTTCACATAGGATAGACAGCAAGTATTCAGACAATATGCACACATAGCACGCAATTCATATTAAATACTTCATATCTATGTGTAAGATGAAAGGGACCATGCAAGTATTCAGACAATATGCACACATACAGCTCTTTTTCTGTGATCACTATTTTTATCTTGCTTAAACAATGGCCTTAAACCCAACCATAAATCTGAGGAAAAATACCTTAGAAACTTAACATATCTAGTGAATTATGGTTGAAATTTCCTGGCTTAAAACCTCACTGAATGGGCTACACAAATTCATGAACTTCAGCCACATTTACACTTCATGCATTATTGCATGCAACTTTTCTTAAATTGTTTGAAATCATTACCCTCATTTCTCTTCTGAATACATTTTTTTTACATTTTTCCTTTTGAAAGCCCTTGCATGCATGAGATAATCTGGAAAATTTCAAGAGCTTTTGTTATTTCTTTGATTTATTAGAATTATTGCTAAACCCAAGGGCATAAATCATATAAAATACTTCCAGAGGTCAATAAATCCTAAATAAATTCATGGATGATCCTTATGGGGAATAATGACCCTTCACCAAATTTCAGCAATTTTTGTTACTGTTTCATATGATTTCTAATTTTCTTTTATTTAGGACATGATAAATTACAAAACCACTTTATAGGATGTGAAAATTGTATCTAACAATTTTCGCATACCTTACCTGTGATGGGTGACTCCAAAAAATAATTTCAAGATTTTCCATCATGTTTTACTGTTTTTCCCAATTTTTGGTAATTATAATGGTCTAAAAATGGGAGAAATAGTTCTGATTATCCAAAATTCATGAAAATTTACCAGGATATAATATTATAGAGTAGGAGGTTACATAAAAATTTTGAATATTTTTCTCTACTGTAAACTATTTTTCTCTTATTTTCCAAAGTTAATTGCACTAAAATACACTTAAATATACATAAATACCCAAAACCAGTTTATACATTATGAAAACCACTTTTGATATTTTTCCCAGGATATTTATACTGTAAATGATGTTACAAAAATTTATGGTGATTTATTTTAACTGTTTAATATTATTTCTTTAATTAATGACTATTTAAAGGAATAAAGCAAGGAAAAATAGAAATACCCACTGAAAAATATCTTTTATAATTTTCCCAGCCTATTTATGTATAATAACAATTAAATAAAAAGTTTGGGTAATTTTGGAAACTGTTTTCTATTTATTTCAATTTTTATTGAAATAAATGCTCAAAAATCATAAAATATAATTAAACAGCTTGGAAATCCATTTTTATAATTTTCCCAACTTAGTATTGTGTAATAACAGTTAAATAAAAAGTTTGAGAATTTTTATCCCTCGAATGCTATTTTCGTGAATTTATGTTGTAATAAGGACTTAAAAATTTGGAAAGTTTATATTCCAAGGTTGTAATTAATCGCCCGATATATAGAATTTCATTACTTCAGAAAAAGTGTAACTAATTGATATAAAATCCAATACTAAAACATAAATTGGCATTTCCCTATATGTAGAGTTTAGTATATTAGCATTAGATATCGACATGGAAACTCACTAGTGCGTGTGTTTGATGTCGTAGGATCCCGGTAGTAAGACGTTGGTGCATCCCGAAGTACCGCTTGTGTCTACACAAAACATCGTGAGTATTCACGCACTCCCCTATTTTCGGTTTTTATGTTTTGGGGTGGAAAAGCATGTCCAGAAAAACTACTGTTTGCATGTTGTATTTAAATTGAATTGTACCAAACATGATTGCTATTGTATTGCTATGGTTCTTTATGTATGTCTATGCAACACGGAACATGAGAACTTATCGTACTAAGGCCCTTCCCTTATCTCTAACCATTAACTCTTTGAGCCAATGGTCGTCATGGATAGCGCTATTAGGAATTGACAACTCCTCACTCGCCCGAATCGCTGGAGTGCATGATACCATATTCATCTATGGAACGATAAGCATAGATCTCGATAGGGCTTCAGTCATAGGTTTGGTTGAGACTCATTGTTTGCTCATACACATACAAACTCGTTTCTCGTTATAGCAATAAACTTGTATTCATTAATAGCAATCAACTTGTTTATCATTGAAGCAATGTACTTGTATTTACGAAAAGCCTTATTGTACGCTCGATTTTTATAAACTTGTGATACTCACCAACTATTTTCATAGTTGACGCTCGTTTTACATGCTTTTTCAGGAAGTAATTAGTAAGTGGATGTAAAGATTCATCATCATAGAGCATGCTGCATCGTGTTGAAGCTATTATGAAGCTATATTTTGAACAATGTTATTTTGAAAAACTTGTATTTTGTTTCTTTTGAAGCTATGGGTTGTAAACTTTTCAATACTGCTATGGTGATGTATCTTTATCTTTTGCATTGAAACCGTTATCGCTGTCATACCTTGCGTTTCCGCTTTAGCGGGGTGTGACAGAAGTGGTATCAGAGCTAAAGTTATAGAGAACATCGGTTTTTCTTTAAGAAAACACAACCTATAACTAAAACTTACAAAGAAATTCTTTTTACATCAAACATATTACTAGTATAATTAGGTCGGGAGTTGTATTATTGGACCTTGATTAAACATATTCTGATCACCTATGTTTAATTAAGAAAAGATTTATACAAAGCTTGAGCTAATTATAATGGGAATATGTTCAACAAAAATATTTGAGAAAACTTTATTTCAAAATTTCAAAAGGTTAATTTTGGTGTGTGTAAGCATTGCATATTATAGGCATGCATTGTCATTTATTTCATATCTCATTGAAACTATGTCACAGTCCACTATGTCAACATCGTCATCTTCCCGCGCTACCACCTCAGCCGATGAATCCGGCTACGTCACTGTTATCCCTCGACGTAATCCCCCCCGCCTCGGTAGAAGAAGACCCATCAGAGGATACGGAAGATACTGGGAACTCGGTGGAGATCAGCAATGACAACGCCCCGAGTCAACGACGCGAGGCATCACCGACATCGGTGTTGCCACAGCCACTGCTCTATGGACTTCGCATTCAGAGGACATCGAGGAAGAGTGTTCCCATTCTAGGAAGGATACCCGCCAGCACAGCAGGACATGGCACGGCAGGACCTAGCGGAGCAGAACCCAGCGATGCAGGACCGAGAGCACCCTCACCTCAGCAAGTCATAGGGATACCTATCAGACAGCCAGGTATGACCCCGGAGGAGTCCCGGAGATTGCAGTCGATAGCAGCGGGCCTACGTCACAGTCTCGCTGTGATAGCTGGGCATCGAGAAGTTTTGGATGAAGTCTTGGCAGGAATGGAAATCCTGTATCAGCATTCGATGGAGACTGCTGACACTGCTAGTGCTGCTAGACGAGAGGCAGGTCATGCGATGACAGCATATTATGTGTTTGGTGGGCTGTTCCTGATTGTGGTGTTGATGCTTCTTGTTGGGATAGCGATTGGCTTTTGGTTCTGATTTCAGTATTTTGTTTTATTTTGTTTTGAAATGAAAACCCATGTTGGGTGTCTTTTGGGAAAAATATTTAAAACTTTATTTTGGGATTGACGTATTGGTTTGGTTTTAAGATTATTTCAAATGGTAATGAAAAATTTTATTTTATGTTTGAAAACTTTTACTATGAGGTCAAACCCTAAAATTTATTTGGTAAATGGTTGAATAAAAGAGATTTTTCTTTTCTTTCCTTTCTCAAATCTATATGCATAGTATTAATGCAACCCATTAATTTGACAACACTTACGGTTTTCAAAATGGTAGTGAAATACATATTATGCATTATTTTATGTATTTATACGTATTTCTTCTCCTGTATCATAGAACCATGTCAGGAAGGCCTAATCGCGGGCGCCCACAGAACGAAACGCCCGATGTTGCTCAAATGGTAGCACAACAACTCATGCAAGCAATCCCAAATATTGTTACTCAAGTAACTGCAGGACTTAATGCTGACCAAGGAAGTAGTGGAGGAAACCGGGGAAACAATGAAAGAGAATGCAACTACAAGTCCTTTATGGCCTGTAAACCTAAGGAGTTCCATGGAAAGGAAGGTGCGGTCGGGTTACTAAAATGGATTGACAACATGGAGTCGGTCCTTCATATTAGCAAATGCCTCGAGCGCAACAAAGTTGAGTATGCATCTTGCCTATTCCAAGATAGGGCATTAACCTGGTGGAATACTCTAGTGCAAACCCGAGGCCGTACAACAGCATATCAGCTAACTTGGGAAGACCTAAAGAAGCTGCTGATAGAGGAGTATTGTCCCAAGGATGAACTTCAGAAACTTGAATATGAATTCTGGAACCATTCTATGGTTGGAACACAAATAGAGAAGTACACAGTCCGATTTCATGAACTAGCAAAACTAGTACCTCACATGGTTACTCCTGAGGAGAAACGGATAGATCGTTACATCTGGGGTCTGGCACCAGAGATTCGGGGAATGGTTACCTCAGCAAACCCAACTACCATTCAAAGTGCAGTAAGCCTAGCAAATCGACTAACCAATGATGTGATAAGGATGGGAGCATCAGCAAAGGAAAGCTCTAGTAGCAAGAGGAAGCCAACAAATCAGGGAGAGAAGAAGTATGGAGGCAAGTCAGGGAGGAAGCAGAAAGTCTCAAGAAACTTTATGGTAAGAGCCCAGGAGCAAGAACCAGTGAAAACTCAAGGACAAGAAGTGCAGGAGCGAAAGCAGTACTCAGGGCCGCTTCCGAAGTGCAATAAGTGTAACTTCCATCACAAGGGAGCTTGCCCGGTGTGCCAAAACTGTAAGCAAACAGGCCATTACTCGAAGTATTGTAAGGTGAATAAGGAGGGAAAAAGGACATGTTACGAGTGCGGGAATACTGATCATCTCCGTAGAGCATGTCCTAAACTGAACAATGGACCTGGTAACAATGGACAAGGCCAAGCCAGGCAAAACTTTCAAGGAAATCAAGTTGGACAGCCAAGAGGTGTAGCCTTTGTGATTGGTGCAGAAGAAGCTCGTAAGAACCCTGAAGTGATAACAGGTACGTTCCTCCTGAACAACCATTTTGCATCAGTAATATTCGATGCGGGAGCAGATAGGAGTTTTGTTTCTTTAGCATTTAGACCGTTAATTGGCTTGAAATCGGTAAAGATGAGGAATGCTTATGCTATTGAACTTGCTGATGGGTATGAAATTAGGGCTAGTGATATAATTCCTGGTTGTACTTTGAATTTAGCTGATAAACTCTTTAGCATTGACCTAATTCCTATAGAGCTAGGTAGTTTTGATGTGATAGTAGGGATGGATTGGTTATCCAAAAATAGAGCGGACATTGGTTGTTATGAGAAAGTCATCAGAGTGCCTCTCCCTAATGGAGAAACCCTTATCATACACGGTGAGAAGCCAAGAAGAAGTTTAAACATAGTATCAAGCGTGAAGGTTCACAAGTACCTGAAGAAGAATTGTATTGCATTCATGGCCCACGTGCTAGAAAGAGAACCTGGAGCTAAGCAACTCAAGGAGATTCCAGTGGTTCAAAACTATCCCGATGTATTTCCGGAGGAATTGCCCGGTCTACCCCCTTATAGACAGGTCGAATTTCGGATAGACTTAATTCCCGGAGCGGCACCGGTAGCAAAAGCACCATATCGCCTTGCACCATCCGAGATGCAAGAACTATCCGGACAACTTCAAGAACTTCTAGACAAAGGGTTTATTCGACCAAGTTCTTCACCTTGGGGAGCCCCAGTGTTATTCGTCAAAAAGAAAGATGGTTCGTTCGAATGTGCATTGATTATAGAGAATTGAACAAGTTGACAATCAAGAATCGATATCCCCTCCCTAGAATAGATGACTTGTTCGATCAGTTGCAGGGCGCTTCCTACTTCTCAAAAATTGACCTTCGGTCAGGGTATCATCAGCTAAGAATTCACGAAGAGGACATTCACAAAACAACATTTAGAACCCGTTATGGACATTATGAGTTCTTAGTCATGCCTTTTGGACTAACGAACGCACCCGCTGTATTCATGGATTTGATGAATAGGGTCTGTAGACCATACCTAGACAGGTTTGTAATTGTATTTATCGATGACATACTTGTTTACTCGCGGACCAAAGAAGATCACAATAGACATCTAAAGCTAGTGTTGGAGCTGTTGAAGGAACAGAAATTGTATGCCAAGTTCACTAAGTGTGAATTTTGGATTCGGGAAGTACATTTTCTTGGTCATGTGATCGGTGAAAGAGGAATCCATGTAGATCCAGCTAAGATAGAGGCAATCAAGAAATGGGAGGCCCCCAAAACCCCGACAGAAATACGTCAATTCCTAGGATTAGCTGGGTACTACAGACGCTTCATTGAGAATTTCTCTAGGATTGCTCAACCATTAACATCTTTGACCCAAAAGGATAGAAAATTTCTCTGGGAAGAGAAACACGAAGAGGCGTTTCAAATCCTGAAAAACAAGCTGTGCAATGCACCAATTCTGGCTTTACCAGAAGGATTAGAGAACTTTGTGGTGTATTGTGATGCGTCTCATCAAGGATTAGGATGTGTGCTAATGCAAAAAGATAAGGTCATTGCATATGCTTCCAGACAACTCAAACCGCACGAGAAGAATTATACCACCCATGATCTAGAACTATGAGCAATAGTTTTCGCCCTTAAGATATGGAGGCATTATTTGTACGGAACCAAGTGCACCATTTATACCGATCACAAAAGCCTTCAGCATATCCTGGATCATAAAATGTTAAACATGCGGCAGAGAAGATGGGTAGAGTTGTTTAGTGATTATGATTGTGAGATACGATATCACCCAGGGAAGGCTAACGTAGTAGCCGACGCTCTTAGTAGGAAAGAAAGAGTGAAACCTTCCCATGTGAGAGCTTTGGGAATGGTAATTCAGACAAGCTTGAAATCTCAAATCATTAATGCCCAGGAGAAAGCGTTATGCAAGGAAAATCTTCCAGGCGAAACTTTACATGGTTTGGAAGAAAGATTTGAAACCAAACCTAATGGAGTTCGTTATTTTAAAGACAGGGTCTGGATTCCAAGGGTTAACAACCTGAGAGACATGGTACTAGAGGAGTCCCATCGATCTAAATACTCCATCCACTCTGGAGCAGATAAGATGTACAAGGATCTTAAAGAGTACTATTGGTGGCCTGGAATGAAAAAGGATATTGCCTTGTACGTTGGGAAGTGTTTGACATGCTCAATAGTCAAAGCTGAACATCAGAAACCATCCGGGTTGTTGCAACAACCTGAAATTCCCCAATGGAAATGGGAGCAAATATCTATGGACTTTGTTACCAAACTTCCTAGAACTGCTAAAGGTCATGACTCAATTTGGGTCATAGTGGATCGACTGACGAAATTTGCACACTTTCTCCCCATTCGAGAAGATTTCAAGATGGAAAAATTGGCCCAAATCTACATCGACAAAATTGTTTCTCTGGATGGTGTACCCTTATCTATCATTTCTGATAGAGATAGTCGTTTTACATCTCGATTTTGGTGGATGTTACAGAGGGCACTAGGAACCAAGATAGATTTGAGCACAGCTTACCACCCTCAGACAGATGGGCAAACAGAGAGAACAATACAAACATTGGAAGACATGCTACGAGCGTGTGTCATTGAGTTCAAAGGAAATTGGGATACTCATTTACCCCTAATTGAGTTTTCCTACAATAACAGTTACCACACGAGTATCCAATGTGCTCCATATGAAGCATTGTATAGACGCAAGTGTCGTTCGCCCTTATGCTGGACAGAAATCGGAGACAGACAGTTGACTAGAGTTGAACTTATCCAGGAAACATCCGACAAGATTGCTATCATCAAGGATAAGCTTAAAGCTGCTAGAGATCGTCAGAAAAGTTATGCGGATAATCATCGAAAACCATTAGAATTCCAAGTAGGAGACAAGGTACTTTTAAAAGTGTCGCCTTGGAAAGGGCTTGTGCGTTTTGGTAAGAAAGGAAAACTAAGCCCGAGATATGTTGGACCCTTTGAAATCCTTGAAAGGATTGGTCCAGTAGCGTATAAACTCCAATTGCCCCAAGATTTAAGCGCCATTCACGACACATTCCACGTCTCCAACCTTAAGAAATGTCTAGCCGATGAAACATTGATAGTACCCCTGGAGGAAATTAAGATCAATGATAAGCTGAGCTTCGTTGAGGAACCGATAGAAATCCTTGACAGGGAGGTAAAACAACTTAAGCGGAGTAAGATCCCGATTGTGAAAGTTCGATGGAACTCAAAACGCGGGCCGGAGTACACCTGGGAGCGCGAGGACTTCATAAAGGAAAAGTATCCGCAACTTTTCCCTTGCGATGACAAGCGATGACATAGAACGAATTTCGGGACGAAATTCTTTTTAAGTGGGGGATACTGTGACAACTGCCAATTCAGGTCATTCTTGGACTCATGCATCTTTATAATAACCATTCATGCACAACATGCCATGACCTAGTAGTATAAATTAGGTCAAAAATCTTGCATAAACTAGGATCCAACTAAGGTCTAGGACTAATATACTTGATACTTACAATTCTAGTAAGTTGCTTAGCTACAATAGGAAATACCAATACTATAATTAGAATAAAGCTTCAAGCTTTGTTATAATTGAAATAGGGTATAAAACTCTAAAAATAAATTAAAACATTCTAATTATACTTCAACATGTTGTTGAATATCAAACAATATTCCAAAAACCCTAAAGAGCCAAAAATCCAAAGTTATAAATTATAAAGCTTAAAAACTTTATAAAATTTGGCTATAAACTTCCTAATATCAAATTTTATTAATAAAATTATGGATTATACCAATGAACTAGAAATATAAATTACAAGTATTAATCATAAATTATTTGTTGAAAACAAGATTTTTAAATAAATCAAATTGCTTAATAAACATTTTATAAAAATGAATGTTTTTATATAAAATATAGGAGGGAAGTTTATAAAGTTTAAAATTTAGGAGAGAGGAGGCCAAAATGCATGCAAAAACCGGCCATCACCTCTCCCCATGCCCTCTCTCTTCCCCAAAACACAATCATTAAGCTTAAACCCTTACTCCACCTCTTCCCTCTTCACTCTCTCACTTCACTCTCTTCACACACTTCACTCTCTTCTTCCCTCTCTCTAAACTCACGAAAATCCTCTCATTTCTCTGCAAAATTTCGAGATTGTGAAGCCCTTGAAGTGTTCTTACTTCTCTCAAGGTCAAAACCAAGGTAAACAACAACATCTTCTTCCATAGTTTCATGGTTAAACCTCTTTTTCTTCTTAGTCTTCTCTACTTTTCGGATTCTATGCCTTTCCATGGCTAGAAATCTTTATTCTCCCCTTGTGGTTTGTAGATTCTCACCATAACACAATGCATGTGTTAGAGATGGTGAAAATCCGGGATCAAACCCATGCAAGGAGTGGAAAAGATGCACATATGATCATGTGACATCAAAACCTAATATTTCATGTTCTTCTCCATTTCTTTTGTGTTCATGCATGAACAAAATCATTTAAACCATTTCTAGTACATCTTGGATGCTCATTCATTCCATGCATGTGTTAGAAATCGGGCCTTACCAAAGACATGCATGATGTTCTTGTTGAAATACCCTAATAATGCACACAAGCAAACATGCAATCTGCCAGATTACTTTGTTCGACTTTGAACAGTCATAACTCAGTCATTTCTTAACCAAATAATGATATTCTTTTTGTATTGGTTAGTTCCCCGAGTTAACTTTCAAACCCAACTGGTCTCACTGTAAAATATTAAATATCCGATTTTTAGCAGATTTTACAAAACGGTTGCGCATACAGCTCTTTTTCTGTGATCACTATTTTTATCTTGCTTAAACAATGGCCTTAAACCCAACCATAAATCTGAGGAAAAATACCTTAGAAACTTAACATATCTAGTGAATTATGGTTGAAATTTCCTGGCTTAAAACCTCACTGAATGGGCTACACAAATTCATGAACTTCAGCCACATTTACACTTCATGCATTATTGCATGCAACTTTTCTTAAATTGTTTGAAATCATTACCCTCATTTCTCTTCTGAATACATTTTTTTACATTTTTCCTTTTGAAAGCCCTTGCATGCATGAGATAATCTGAAAAATTTCAAGAGCTTTTGTTATTTCATTGATTTATTAGAATTATTGCTAAACCCAAGGGCATAAATCATATAAAATACTTCCAGAGGTCAATAAATCCTAAATAAATTCATGGATGATCGTTATGGGGAATAATGACCCCTCACCAAATTTCAGCAATTTTTGTTACTGTTTCATATGATTTCTAATTTTCTTTTATTTAGGACATGATAAATTACAAAACCACTTTATAGGATGTGAAAATTGTATCTAACAATTTTCGCATACCTTACCTGTGATGGGTGACTCCAGAAAATAATTTCAAGATTTTCCATCATGTTTTACTGTTTTTCCCAGTTTTTGGTAATTATAATGGTCTAAAAATGGGAGAAATAGTTCTGATTATCCAAAATTCATGAAAATTTACCAGGATATTATATTATAGAGTAGGAGGTTACATAAAAATTTTGAATATTTTTCTCTACTGTAAACTATTTTTCTCTTATTTTCCAAAGTTAATTGCACTAAAATACACTTAAATATACATAAATACCCAAAACCAGTTTATACATTATGAAAACCACTTTTGATAAGGAAAAATAGAAATACCTACTGAAAAATATCTTTTATATTTTTCCCAGCCTATTTATGTATAATAACAATTAAATAAAAAGTTTGGGTAATTTTGGAAACTGTTTTCTATTTATTTCAATTTTTATTGAAATAAATGCTCAAAAATCATAAAATATAATTAAACAGCTTGGAAATCCATTTTTATAATTTTCCCAGCTTAGTATTGTGTAATAACAGTTAAATAAAAAGTTTGAGAATTTTTATCCCTCGAATGTTATTTTCGTGAATTTATGTTGTAATAAGGACTTAAAAATTTGGAAAGTTTATATTCCAAGGTTGTAATTAATCGCCCGATATATAGAATTTCATTACTTCAGAAAAAGTGTAACTAATTGATATAAAATCCAATACTAAAACATAAATTGGCATTTCCCTATATGTAGAGTTTAGTATATTAGCATTAGATATCGACATGGAAACTCACTAGTGCGTGTGTTTGATGTCGTAGGATCCCGATAGTAAGACGTTGGTGCATCCCGAAGTACCGCTTGGGTCTACACAAAACATCGTGAGTATTCACGCACTCCCCTATTTTCGGTTTTTATGTTTTGGGGTGGAAAAGCATGTCCAGAAAAACTACTGTTTGCATGTTGTATTTAAATTGAATTGTACCAAACATGATTGCTATTGTATTGCTATGTTTCTTTATGTATGTCTATGCAACACGGAACATGAGAACTTATCGTACTAAGGCCCTTCCCTTATCTCTAACCATTAACTCTTTGAGCCAATGGTCGTTATGGATAGCGCTATTAGGAATTGACAACTCCTCACTCGCCCGAATCGCTGGAGTGCATGATACCATATTCATCTATGGAACGATAAGCATAGATCTCGATAGGGCTTCAGTCATAGGTTTGGTTGAGACTCATTGTTTGCTCATACACATACAAACTCGTTTCTCGTTATAGCAATAAACTTGTATTCATTAATAGCAATCAACTTGTTTATCATTGAAGCAATGTACTTGTATTTACGAAAAGCCTTATTGTACGCTCGATTTTTATAAACTTGTGATACTCACCAACTATTTTCATAGTTGACGCTCGTTTTACATGCTTTTTCAGGAAGTAATTAGTAAGTGGATGTAAAGATTCATCATCATAGAGCATGCTGCATCGTGTTGAAGCTATTATGAAGCTATATTTTGAACAATGTTATTTTGAAAAACTTGTATTTTGTTTCTTTTGAAGCTATGGGTTGTAAACTTTTAAATACTGCTATGGTGATGTATCTTTATCTTTTGCATTGAAACCGTTATCGCTGTCATACCTTGCGTTTCCACTTTAGCGGGGTGTGACAACTCACTTGAAAAGGTGGCGATTCCGAACACAAACAACGCTTCGCTTCTTAAAAATAATTTCCTTCGACGAAACCTAGTATTATTACCACTAGAGTTTAGTATATTATTTGCCGAGACTAATTAATAGTCTAGCTATTATTACTATTATATAAGTGTTAAACAATACTTATATAACTCATAATAATAGCCCAAGTACTTATTATAAGTTCCTAATAACGTTAATATAATTAAATAAAAGCTATATTAAAAATAGCGTAGGCGTAGCGCACTTACATCAGATTTTATAGAAAACCGGGATTTGCTTGGAGCAACGTTCCCGAGCTGAAAATCTCTTCTTCTCGAAGCCGTCGTGAACTCCGGGGATTCACCCTCATGCTACGGAGGTTCCCTAGGCTTTTCAGGGGGATTCGGGGCTAGAGAGAGGTTCTAGAGAGAGTAAAGAGAAGAAAGAATGGGAAAGGTGTGAAGAAAATGAGGGTGGGAGAGGTTATATTTATAGGGTGAAAAATGGCTGAACTTGGTGCCACATGTCACCATCTAGTGGCAAGACTTGGGGAGAAAGCAATGACCAAGATTGTGCCACATCACCTATTTTCGCACAACACACTTCCAAGTTCTAAAATCCATATTTTCACATAAGACCTCCATTTTTGACGTTATTTATATACACACATAGTTAAAAATAAGATCTCTAACTTTCATTTTGACTCCGTCAGCTAATTCTCGACCGATCTTAAATTTAATAGTACGAGGAGATTACACTGTTAAATGTCTGCGTAAAATTCATAACTTCTACATACAGACTCCGTTTTCGTCTGTCTTTTTACCATTGAGTTCCTATTAATGAGATCTTCTACTTTTATTTAGGTCGCATAGACCAAAAACCGCTCGAACTAAAATTCGAGTTTCGGGTCGTGCACTACTATGCCAAATGTTCGAAAATTCATAATTTCTCATACGAAGTCAGATTTGAGCATTCTTTTTATGGACGCTCTCAGTTTAACATATTCTACGACTTTTGGTTTATATTACAAGGATAAAAAGTCCTCTATCGTAAATTCACTATTTACGTCTCCCGGTGTCATGCCGGTTTTGCCGAAAAACTTCGACGGACCATAACTTCTTCGTTATAACTCGCATTTCAACATTCTTTATATGTACGGAACCCTTGAGACGTATTCTACAACTTAGTTAAGATTATTTATTATAAATAATATTTTGTCAAAAAGTCGTTTTCGACCCCTATTATCTTTAAATTGACTACCCGGATCTGCGGGCGTTACAATCGCCGATAAAGTTCTTTTGCCAAACTGCTTCATTTGATGTCTCACTTGCTGTTATGTACTCTGATTCACGAGTAGAATTAGCCACCATGTCCTGCTTGGAGATTTTCTAAGTAAACGCACCACCATTTAATAGGAACACCCAACCAGATTGAGAACGAAGGTTGTTTCTCTCTGTTTGAAAATTGGTGTTACTATACCCACTCACACTCAACGTATTAATGCCACCAAGGACTAGAACTATAACATCCTAAAATTTAAGACTAGGTTCTTAAATTAATAAATTCAATAAATGAAAGATTATTTATATAATTAAATCATTATGGGTTAATCATATCGTTAATTTATATGTTGTTTTTAGAAAGTTAAAGGTGGAAAATCATAACATTTCAAAAGTTAAAGGGGCAGAAGTGTCAAGTAAGCAAAGTGAGTTGACGAAAGGGTTAAATCAATTAATGGATGATATATAAAAGTTATAAAATGAATGAGTAAGGACTTATTATGTAAACACTTACGTTGAAATAGAAAATATTGGGATTTGGGTAATTTTGGTCAAAAGGTGCAAACTTAAGGGACTAAATATGTAAAATCAGGATTATAGGGTGCAACCATTCCCTTACTTCAGTCATTTCACGATGAAGAGAGCTTGGGACCAAGGAGATGGTAATTTTGGAGAGGATTTCATTCTATAGTGAAAATATATCAAGAGATTAAATTTATATAAAGGATTGAGACCATTTAAGGTAGAATCGCTTCTCCTCTAGCTGTCAAATTCGGATTCATGAATCAGGGGAAACCCCAATCTCGATTTAGCTTCTTATAAAGATTAGGGTTTGGTTTTCTAACCTCCCTTGAGTTGTTTTAATTATCCCAATCTCAATCCAATCATCCCATTGATGGATTTCAGGATTTGGGTGACAACCTTTATGAACCCTAGAAATTCAATTTGGTGATTTCATGTTTGTATGTTATATTGGAGTAGATTCAATGGCCTAGATGGTGTTTGATGAAAATGAATTCAATTGGAAAACTTAAACACATCCATGATGGTAGAATCATGTAAAATCTACAATTGAAATAAACTTAGGGACAATATGATGAAACTAATGGAATCCTTTGTAGTTTAGTAATTGATGAGTCATAATCATGAATTAATACTCTTGAAATGATTTTAATTCAACACATAAGGTGTTGCTTGATTACTAGCTTGATATATGGACTTATTGCTTATAAGGAAATTTTAGGAATTTTCTATGCAATTGAACAATCCCTTTATTGTTATGAGCTTAGTATGGGATTAGATTGTGTTATAACCTGTTTTATGCATTAGATAACACCCAATGATGCAACAAACGATATGGGAATAATTCATATAGGTTGAAGAATGTTATTGGGTAATTTAAGCTCTTAACCCTTTCAATAGAGTGTTTATAAGCTTTGGAGTGTAATGATAGAATTGAGGATTACATGATTACATTAAATACTTACAATGGGATTTATTATAGTTTTTTGTACTTGACCACGCTTACATATGAGTATGCAATAATTTAGGAATAAACCTTATGAGTTTTGGAATGCTTAATTGAACAATTAGCTACTTAACCCTTATGATGGAATTTGAGAACCAATATGCTCTTAAATGGTTTCAATAAGCACTTAATGAATTAAGTGGGGTGTTTTAGGATGCTAAAACACCTCCTAATCATGTGTGGGGACCTAAAAAAAGGCACAAAGTGAATGGGGAATAGGTATTCAAGAACTATGCAAAGTAGGGTGCTATATTGAAAAAATTCAAGATTTTTGTGTGTTTAGACCTCATTCCACGACTGTGGAATGGCAAGGCCAATCATTCCATGGGCATGGAATGTTGTGATCAGCATCATGTAATTTTTTTTTATAACTTTTGCATACAAGCTCAGATTTATGCATGATTTTCGTCTACGTTCATATTTTTGCATAAGGAATGAGATGAAACAATAAAATGTAGTAATGGTACATTTTATGGGTATTTTGTTCATTTTAATGACTTGTGTCCATGTTATATAAATTTTGATTGAGAGTGTTTCTCTCAAAAAAAGGAACTAGAAGAAGAGTAACTAGCATAAATGTGATTGAGGTGAGTACATGTTGACATTTTTCTCAATTTGGGGTATTCTTTGGAAAAGAAAGTGTTAAATGTTTTTTGGAAAGGATATTTTGAAAGAATGCCTTGAAGTTAAGAATGTTTTAAGAGCAAAGAACATTTTTGAAAGAAATAATATCTTGAAGTATAGGTGTTTTACTTTTCAAATGAGAATTGTGATGCTAAAGTAATAAAAACGTAAAGCATGGAAAGTCATGAAAAGAATAGAACTAAATGTCAGGAAATGAATAGAATGGAAAGAATTAGAATGTAATGAAAAAAGTATATTGCCCATGACATGATACCTTGTAACAGGCACTAGAGGAATCTATCGGGGTGAAGGCTCCCCTTTTCGAGATAGATGTCCTAATGGAAATGATGCCTTGGTGTATTGATTTTTTCTTTCCACCTTGGTCTAGAATTGGGAGTGGATCCTTTATTAGATGTAGCCCCTAAGTATAAAAATGGCAACAGTTTAATACCCGAATTATCCCTTAATGATAAAATAAAATGGAATATGGAAATATATCTTTTGAAATGAAACGATAAGATATGAAATGAAATTAAATGATATTTATGATGTGTAAAACTTTTCCTTGAAAAGTCTTGAAACTAATTTATGGTCTAAAACTATGTTATGCAAAGATAAAACGTTTTTTATGAAAAGATGATAAAATGTTTTTTTTTGTCTCAAATCAACGTATCTCACGAGACATTATTGTCTTAGTTATGTCTTTTAATGTCATGTATCTTAGGTTATAGTTAAGGAGAGAGGATGATAGATGAAAGTTAGAAGTCTAGAGACAGAGAATGGAGTGGAACTTCTTAAGTTCCTTATTTATTATATTGATGTAATTCTGATTTGCCTACTATGGTTTGTACGATGCTTAATGGTAAAACCCAATGTTTGTAAATGTTTTTTGTGGGACTAATTTTAGTTAAACGCAAGTTATTACCCAAAAAGATTTTAAAACCATAACATTTATATTTTCAAATTTTTAGGTGTTACAAGAGCCACTTCCTTTGTCCTTCCAAGACACTTCAAAATTTTTTTTCATTGCTATCTAATGAGCTCTACTAGGATTTCCTTAAAAGTGACTAACCATCCATAAAGGAAAAGACACATCAGTGTGAGTACATGTCATAGCGTACTGGATCGATCCTACCGCCGAAGCATATGTGACTCTACTCATTTCTGCTCTCTCCTCGTCTGTATTTGGGCTTTGAGTCTTACTCAAGTTGGCATTGCTCTAAATATGTGTCTCTCCTTTCTTGTAATTTCCATACTAAAATGTTTTAGTACTTTATCCAAGTATATACTCTGACTAAGACCAATTAGTCTTTTCTTTCCATCCCTTAAAAAATTCTTATCTTAAGGATATTGGCTGGCTCTCTTAGATCCTTCATAGCAAAAAAATTTCCAAGCCAACACTTTACTTCTTGCAGAGTTGGAATGTCATTTCCTATGAGAAGTATGTCATAAACATACAATACTTGAAAGGTCACTATACTCCCACTAGCCTTGTCATACATACATGACTCATCATCACTCTTAGAGAAACCAAATTCTTTGACTTTCTCATGGAAGCAAATATTCCAGCTATGAGATGCCTATTTTAATCCATAAATGTATTTCTCAAGCTTACACACTCTATTAGGAAACTTTACACATACAAAACCCCCTGGCGGACACATGTAAATGTCTTCAGCCAACTTCCCATTAAGGAAAGCAGTTTTGACATCCATCTGCCATATTTCATAATCATGAAACGCAGTGTGACAACTCGAAATTTCCATTCTTTACAAACCATATCAAGTCAATAGAAGTTAGAACGGTTATAGTGAATTTCCAGACTTTTGGGTATAAGTTTGAGTATTTCAGGATTTATACTTAAGGAGACTGGAGAGTGGATGCACTAGAGTTTTGTACAACTCTGTTATTCCAAAGCTCGTTGACATTAGAATTCAATGCCTGAATAAAAATATTTTCTGCCAAAAATCCTACGATTGTATATAGGATTCTGAACCATATTTATTCATTAGTTACATTTCCAACTAGAGAAAAGCCATTTTCTCTCTCGCGGATCTTTGGGTTTTCATCCCAAATCATGAGTACTTCTATCTAGTTGTATTATATAGGTTAGATTGTGTTTAATAACATCAAAATCATATCAAAACAGCAAGATTCGAGAGTTTACCGCCCAAGAACACCTTGGGGAGTAAACTCTTTTATAAGGGCCAAAGTATGCCCAATGTCCCTCCAAACCTTGGAACTGAACCTAGAAAGTACCCATGGCTTGTTTAGACATCAAAAACATTAAGAATCAAGGGCTAAAAGTGAGTTCACAACCAAGGAAGTTCTTGGGCCGTGAACTCCATTTTAAGGTGCCAAAATGCCCTAAATTCTTTCCTTAAGAAATGACACTAGTTTGGACTTGTACCCTAATCTGTTTAGGACTAGAAAACAACCTTAGAACACCATGAGTAAGGTGTTCATGGCCCAAGAAGTCTAGGGTCGTGAACTCCAAACAATAGCGCCAAAAGGTGCTTTAATCACTCCTAAAGCCTTGGACAATTGCCTTGATTTATACTTAGTTATATTAGGGACTTGAATTCACCAAAAACACCCTTCCATGGGAGATTACGGCCGTAATCTCCAAGGGGTTTGGTCCCAAGGCCGTGAACATTAAACAAGGCCATTTTAAGGCCTTAAACCCACCCAAACACTTGTTTAAGCATTAAAGCACTTCACCACTTAAGTTGTAATAGCTTTGAGCTTCATTTAGTGCCCCAATAGAGAGTTTACGGCCAGGAGTTTACTCCTCTGGGCCGTAAACTCCAACACACATGGTCTTTAGACTATAAACTCACGTAAGAGGTCTTACACTCCTTTGTTGCAACCCATTAGCCTCCTAGCACTCGACCAAAGTGTTTTCCTCGTATTAGGATGTTTATACATGTTTAATTAGTGTTATAATCAGTAATTGTTTATATACATATGTCTTCATATGTAATTAGGACCATTGTGTGTGTCTAAAGTCATCACTTTACACGTAGCAGTCCTGCCTCTTCAGTTCATCAGTACCACTCACAACAGGTGAGTTCATACCCCTTAATAAATCTTTTAAATGTTTTTAAATACTTTATGGGGGGGGGGATACAAGTAGAATCATGCTACTTATTATATCAATCACATGTGATTAATAAGCAACATTCAAATGATTGGCTACTCATTAGCCGTTTTACCAAACAGTTTCTTTCAAATGTTTTTCATAAACACTTTATATGTTTAAAACTCCTTATTGAACTGTACATTTTACTTTGTATGTTTCATTTCAAACTCATTTACAATTGTGTTTCAAACAAATGTTTCTTAATACTTAAACTGTTTTATCAAACCCATGCTTTCAACCCGTTTTATAGATTGACAACAAGTCAATCTTTTCTTAGATAATAATTATCTTAAAAGGTTCTACAAAACTTACTTTATGCGTTTATATTATAAATTGCATGCCTATATATGTATAGTTATATGAGGAATGTTTAAAAGACTTAGGAAGGCTATCCACCCTATTTCCTTTTCGCGCTTGAGATGTGGTCTGGTGGGATATCGGGTATCCGTCCGAAGGTCCTTTAAATATTAGTTATATATCATGTGTACATATATAGTCATAAAGGTCCTTCCAGTTCATCCAATGCCCTTAGGTAGCAAGGGTATACATCCATGTTCATACGAACCAGTTAAATTACTAGTAAGCTACCATATGGGTAGTTTAGGAAGATACTAGAACTATTACTAGAACGCGATATCATACAATGAGTCAGTTCATTCATGAGTCGATACATGCTAGATAGAGAGAGAACATATACAACTATACTAGAAGAAGAACATATACAACTATACTAGAAAGAGAACATATACAACTATAATAGAAAGAGAACATATGCAACTATACAAGAAAGAGAACATATCCAACGATACTAGAACGAGTAACAATACATTACATATACACAAATACGTTAACATAATTGTGATCCACTGTATCGGAGCATGCCTTCAATGTCATGGCCCAAGTTGTAGCCAAAGTCTCTTAGAGGGAGAGCGTGAGTTTGCGTATAGATCTATATTGGATTGACTATCCTACACCTTGCTGCTAGCTATAGCCAGACCTGCAGGTCTGCGGGTGCCAAACGTCATACCTTTTTACGACCTACATCGTCATGTTACCTAGTCGATAGTATGGTACAATTAATCACATAATATCTTAATATAAATCCGATTTAAGGTAGTTAGTACAACAGTAGTTCCTATAATACAACACTACAGTACTACATTAATTTACCCTTTACATATAGTTAGTGATCATTTCACTTAAACATTAATGTACAAAATATATTTTGTTAATGATAGTTACACTTGGGGAATATTACACACTTTTACAAGAAACGAACATACAAAACAGTTAAGTCTTGGTAGAATACTACATTTAGAACAGTTGGGTCTTGGTAGAAGATTCCCTTTTAATATAGTAGAAATTATAGGGATTTCTACGGTTTTTTCAAACGTTTATAGTTGTTTTACAAACATTTTCATACTTACACGAACTCTCTTTCAAAACATTTTCCAGTCTTTCATTACATGTCAAACAAATACTTACATACAAATTAAGACACATTAATACTTATGATCTCACCAGCTTTAAAGCTGATACTCTCTTTCAAAATAACTTGTATCCTCAGGTCAACAGTTGACAGGTACAGATGCAAGGTTTAGAGAAGATGGAGCTCGATCAAGACTCATCTTTCATTCTGATTTATACTTTAGTGTCTATTATAATTTGTCAGAACACACTTGTATTAAAATTATATTATTAATGCAATGGATGATGTTTTTGCTTGTTTACTACTTTCCATTGTTGTGATACTGTACATGACGTCCTCCGCCCCAGAACATTTCCCTCGTTCTTGGATTTGGGTTGTGACACACAGCTATGACATGCATTATCCTAATAGACTTTATCTTGGCCACTAGTGAGAAGGTCTCATCATAGTCAATTCATGAAGTTTTAGTAAAGCCCTTTGCAAGCAGTCATACCTTGAAAGTGTGTATATTTCCATCCATGTTGGTCTTTTTCTCGAGGAACCATTTGCAACCCACTGTCTTTCGACTAGGTTCTTTATCAACGAAATTCCAAACTTGGTTGGCATACATAGACTTGATCTTGCTGTCCATTGCCTCTTTCCACTTGGTAGCCTCAGGGTCTTCCATTGCTTCCTTGTAGTTAGCTAGCTCATCCAAATTTACTAGTGTATGATCACTAAGAAATGTGTCACTATCTATAGTTATATGAAAACCATAGAACTCAGGTGGTACGCTGAGTATACTAGGTAAGTGAGAAGATAATGAATTGTTAATGGGCTCAACAAGAGTCTCATCCTCTGGTTTAGAGCTTGTGTCTTCTAAGGCTCCTTTATTGGTTGATTCTTGAATTTATTCAAGGTAAATTGTACTCCCACTTTCATCTTTGCATATGAGCTCACTCTCGCAAAAGACTCCCCTTCATGCTACAAAGACCACGTTTTAACTAGATCTGTAGAACAAATATCCAAAGGACTTTTGTGGGTAACCAATGAAAATGCACTTCTTACTTCTAGGTTCTAGATTTTCACGAGTCTCTTGTCTAACGAAATCTTCACAACCCTAGACCTTGATATGTGCTAATGAGGGAACTTTCGATGTCCACATTTCGTGAGGTGTTTTGGCAACTTTCTTGGTAGGGACACGATTGAGGATTTGGGAAGTTTTCTCTAAGGAATAACCCTACAAAGAAGTAGGAAGAGAAGCTAGACTCATCATGGAACGAACCATGTCTAATAAGGTCCGTTTATGTCTCTCAGCCACACTATTAAGTTGTGGTGTCCTAGGAACAGTCATTTGTTAAACAATTTTACATTCTTCAGATAGTCGTGGAACTCGATACTAAGATACTCTCCATCTTTATCATATCAAAGCATCTTTATCTTCCTACCTAACATATTATCGACATTATGTTTAAACTCTTTGAACCTTTCAAAGGTTTCTGATTTATGTTTGATTATGTAGATATAACCTTATCTGCTTTAACCATATGTAAGTGTTACATAAAATTGGTTAGCATCACTTGTGGTGGATATGAAGGGTCCACACACATCTTTGTGTATGAGATCCAATAATCCTTCACCTCTTTCACAATAGCCAGTAACAGGTGATTTTGTCATCTTTCCCAAAAGATAAGATTCAATTTCATCATCCGACCTTAAGTCAAATGATTCCAACAGTCCATCCCTTTGTAACTAGGTGATGCATATCTTGTTAATGTGGGCAAGACGACAATGCCACAATCATGCCTTGTCTAAACCATTAGTTGAATCAATATGGAATACACCATTCCCTAAGCTATCAACACATATCATAGTTTCATACACACGATTACATGGTAAATCTTCAAACATAAAAACACTATTCTTATAAGCCAAAATCGAACCATTCATATCATTAAATAAATATCAAAAACCTTGTATAAATAGTGCATGAAAAGAAAAATTCTTTCGAGTTGTTTCTGATGAATAGGAACAATCAACCAAATCTAATCTAACATCACCACCAAGAACAAGACCATAAGTTCCAATCTTGGTAACAGGAGAAGATCATGTATTGCCCAAGACCAGATTCATTCTTCCATGCTCCACCTCCTCACTTTCTCATAGCCCCTACAAATCAGAACAAATGTGAAAACCACATCCTGTATCAAGGACCCGAGAACGAGTAGGTTGTGAGTTATTATTTTGAATAGTGCAAATGCCTACCAATAGTGGGTTCACTTTGCCATCCCTGATCTCCTACGAGTACTTGGGGCGGTTTCGTTTCCAATGACCCTTTTCATTGTAATAGAAGCAAGTTGAATATTTGGGATCACTAACATAAGGAATGTTAGAATTGGGCTTTGCTTTTGGGACATTGTTAGATGACCTAACATGGGCCTTGCCCTTCTAGTTCGTCCTAGGAGCACCTTTCCTCTTATTTCCTTTTTTTGTCCAATGGCAAGGACCGGAACACTAGTAGGAGTAGAGTTTTGATTTTTCTTCAAAGTTGACTCAACAATCTACAATAGGTTGTGCAGTTGGTCCAATATATTTTTAGTATTTTTCAAATGATAAGCCAAAATGAACTGGTCATAACAACGCGACAAGGAGTTTAAGACCATTTCGACGGCCAACTCCTCATCGAAACTAACATTTAGCCTTTCAAGGTGCTCCACGTATCTCTACATTCTTTGCACATGATTGCTAACCAATGTTGCTTCCTTCAGATAGCAATCCATTAGTGATTTGACGACCTCATATTTTTTTGACGAGCTCTCTTGTGAAAATTTTCCATAAGATCAAAGTTCATCCCGTCTGGCCAATAGTCCTCATATAACCTTTGCAACTCATGAACCATGGTGGAAACCATGATGCAAGCAACCTTTTTTGCATCTTTATAATGTTTCTTGTAGTAGATTATCTCCTCAGGAGTAGAAGTTGACTCATCGATTTCAATAATTTGTCTTTCAAGGACATACTCTTTTCCCTCAAATCGGAGATCCATCTTTATTCGCGCATCCAATCATTGTAACTGGTGCCATCCAATATCACCTTGTACGTGATCGAAATTAATGATAAGTTCGAGTTGTGGGTGAAGGTTTGTGAAGAAGAAGCATGACTAGGAGTAGATATCTATAAAGAAAAAGTAGTTTTAGTTACATGACATAAATCGTTAATATTTTAACCCATAATAAATATTCAAGGCTAGGATCCAATATAACAAGTTACAAATAAAAAGAGGGATGTCATAATCTTATCATAAATTTATGAAGGTAGGTAAACAATTCAACAATTTCAATCTGTGAAATTCCTAGATCTCTTGAGGTTCATTGAATCTTATCAATGACATGTGTAATCTCATATTATGCTCTTCTGGTTATCAATGGGATGCCAATGATCACAAATAAGATGTGAATAACCATGCAAAAACGCTTGACCACCTCAATTACTTTTATAATCACAAATTAATATGTCGATTATCCATATGTGCTACATTAACAATGATAATTTTCTTCAAAACATTTCTATTTAAAGTCCATATTAGTGTGCCGATTAACCACATACACTGCACTAACAACATATTAAAGTATGATATGCATATCATGGATTAGCATACTTTTCAAGTTTTTTTTGTAAAGTAACTAGAGTGGGAATTTTTAAAGAAAGTTCTAGTACTTTTATATCATTATACTTTTAGTGAGATTATGTCCTTGTAGTGACGATTGAATCAAGTATAGAAATAAAATCGGAGTAAGAACCGATTTAGACACAAGATCTAAATAAAATCTGGTTGACTCGTTGTATTGCTTAATCAGTGAATACAAGAGGAAAACAGAAATGATTACAATTGTGAATACCGAGTCTTAACCTCTAAATGTATCCATCATGCATATATAGGGATACTGAAAGCACAAAAAATACAAGAGATTAAATACAATTCTTTCCGAAAACTCAAGATATCTCTTATTTATTGTAACGCACGCAGATTCAGGCTAGTCAATTTAGAGATAATAAGGGTCAAAACCAACTTTTCGACAAAAGATTATTTAGAATAAATAATCTCAACCAAGTTTTAGAATATGTCTCAAGGGTTCCGTACATATAAAGAACGCCGAAATCCGAGTTATAACGAAGATGTTATGGCTCGTCGAAATTTTTCGACAAAACCGACATGGCACCGGGAGACGTAAATAGTGAATTTACGATAGAGGACGTTTTAGCCTTAGTGATCTAAACCAAATTTGTGGTATATGTTAAACCGAGAACATCCACAAAAAGAACACCCAAATCTGACTTCGTATGAGGATGTTATGATTTTTCTAAGATTCGGCTTAGCAGTGCACGACCTGAAACTCGAATTTTACTTCGGGTGGTTTTTGATTTATGTTTCCTAAATGAGAGTTGAAGATATCATTAATAGAAACTCAATGGTAAAAATACAGACGAAAACGGAGTCCGTATGAAGGAATTACTAATTCTTCGTGGTCATTTAATAGTCTAAACTCCTCATACCATTAAATTTAAGATCGGACGAGAACTAGCTGATGGAGTCTAAAGAAAAGTTGTAGATCTTGTTTTTACCTACACGTGGAAAAAAAGAACGTCGAAAATGGAGCTCATATGATAAAGTTACGGGGTTTAGAATTCGGCAGGATGCTATTGCAAAAGGGATGACGTGGCTGAATGAGTAGACACCTGACATGGACTCGACGAGTAGGAGGACCTACTCAATGAGTAGAGCTGTTTTCCAGCCTATAAATGGAGGTGTCGGGCTCCCTCATTCTTCACACCTTCCCAACTTCACTTTCTCTCTCTAAACTCTCTCTCTAACCCCCCCCCCCCCCAAAACCCCCCAAAAAGTCTAGGGAACCTCCCGAGCACCTGAAGGAAGACCCGAGGCTCCCAGAGTCCCAAGAAAAGAGCCTTTCGGCTCAGCAACGCTGCTCCAGCAAAGCCTGGTTTTCGAGAAAACCCATTGTAAGTGAGCTACGCCTACCCTATCTTTAGTATAGCTTATGTTTCAATATAGTAATGTTATTAGGACCTTATAATAAGTACTTGAGCTATTATTATGGGTTATATAAGTATCGTTTAATGCTTATATAATAGTAATAATAGCTATAATATTAATTAGTCTCGGTGAATATTAGACTAAACTCTAGTGGTAATGATACTAGGTTTTGTCTGAGGAAAATTGTATTAAGAGTAACGAAGTGTTGTCCGAGTGCTGAGTCACCACCTTCTCAAGTGAGTGCATAGTTATTTTCATCTTACACATAGATATGAAGTATTTTATATAAACTACATGCTATGTGTGCATATTATCTGAATATTTTCTATCTATGCTGGATGAACATTTTTATACATGTTTTAAATGATTCAAACTGTATACGTATTTTATATATACAAATATGTTGGGTATGACATGGGTAGATGAATGATGAGAGATAAAATATGATTTGAGTAAACATTGGCAGCTATAGACTTAGTGCCTAATAATAACATCGACAACTATGGACTTAGTGCCTATTGCACAGACACTGGTAGCTATGGACTTAGTACATGTTAGGAATTGGTAGCTATGGACTTAGTACCTATTAGATAAACACTGGTAGCTATGGATTTAGTACTCGGTGAATAAACTATATCAGCTATGGAATTAGTGCTTTACGAACGAGCATTGGCAGCTTTGGATTTAGTGCCAGTCCTATAATACTGAAGCAAGGGACTTCAGAATAAACGAATGCAAGGTAGATGACTCTTAGGATAGAGCCTTAAGAGTAAAGAAGATAATGGCGATGGAAAATTGGGTTGATTGCTTAAACATAATAATTATATTATTGTGGGTTGAAAACCCTATGTACTCACCAGATTTCCCAACCTGACCCACTCAGTTTATTTATATCATAGGTGTTGATATGAAGTCACATTACACTGAGAGATTAAGGAGATATAAATCACTAGTGATACTGAATGTATGTTATGTTTATGCTTATGTTTCTGTACTGACGATGACATCCCAAATGTTTTAAAATGAATAAAAGTACTTTTCTTCGAAATGATTTGATAACATATTTATCATGTTTTACTAGGAAAAAATTCCGCAAAATTTTTATTAAAAAGGTACTCTAATTTTTATAAAGCATAAACAAAATCGATCTTTTCTGGCCATGAAAATGGGGATGTCACATCTATCCTCCGGAAATCATCCAATCCACCTTGGAACTTGTTTTGGAGCATCAAGGATTCATCATTCCATCAAATCAAGCACCCTTCATTCTCGGGTTTACGGCCGTGAACCTTCAAGTCTTCATATTTTCACCAAGAACACTAAGAACATGCAGTAAACCATTCAAGGGCCGTAAACCATTCAAGGGTTTAAATCAGTTCATGGCTGAGAACACTTCACGGCCGAGAACAGTTTACGGCTGCAATCATCCCTAAATCATGAGACGTAGCTGAAAAACCTATTTTTTCCAATCCAATCAAGCCTCAGTAACATTCCTAAACCAAAAGAAAGTGTTTTCCCAACAGTATAATTAATGATTTCGCTAATAAGATACATATATATGTTTAATTATTATTAGTATATCGTTAATTCCGCGAACAACAAATCTAGGGTCCTCATTTCAGTTTAACTATCCAACATCTTCACGCAACCAACAGTAAGTTCATACCCCTACGCTTTAACTATTTTTAACATTTTCAGGGGGAATACAAGCCAAACACAAATAGTTTTTGTGAACTTTATACACAAAATTTCAACAGGATTAAAACTTATGCAATTAATACAACCAAAAGATCACCAAATTTTATAAAGTATTTAGATATTTTATCCCTTTTGTAACATGCTGAGCATAAGGGAAGTTTTCAACTCACAACTATAATTTCATAGTTGTCAGCACAATACACGAATCGAGTAATTAACACACATGCAAACTATAATAGGTATAGTTTTGGATTTCAATACACAGTTTTACCATCTCATGGTTATACATTACTACTTTCTGAATACAAGAGTACCATACTAAATAATTATTTAAGTATAATTAGTATTACTCTATAAAGTATACATCCAATTTCAAGTACAAGATAACGATACAAAACTACACGTAACCTAGTTAATACAGGGTTGTAAGATATCACTTCAATTGTACCCTTCGGGGTGCGGGCTAAATCCTATCATTAGTGTAACCAGAGTCTCCTGGAGGTAGAGCGTGAGATTTTTGAATAGATCTATTCGGGACTGACAATCCCACTCCTAAACTGCTAGCTACAGTAAGGCAGACATGCCTGGGGTGACAAATATCATACCGCCAGACGCCTGAAGAACGTCGCAGGGGTCATCAGTCATATCAAACATGGTTATATGACTCACAATTGTATAAATTAACATTTCTTTACAGGATTTCATTCTTCATTACTTTTATTTTAATTAATAGAATTATTATACATTATACTGGAAGATTCCAGTGGATACAATACATGGTTTTATTTTAACTAATGAAATTACTATACATACTGGTGGCAACCAGGGTTTTCAAACAAAACATTTTATACATTACTGGTGATAGCCAGGGTTTTAATATAATGGGTTCTCATTCAAAACTACATTATACAATACAGATGGTGGTAACCAGGCATACAAACTAATACTTTATGGAATATAGTAACGAACATATACGTAAGACAATATTGGATTTTCTTTGAGAAGCATACAAACCATTTTACAGATTCAATGAAAGGTCTTCATTACAAAAACATTTTTATGAACTCACCAGCTTAATGTTGATACTCTTTTAAAATCACTTGTATTCTTAGGAACTAAGTAGACAGGTACTCTAGCAGGCTTTTGAGAAGACAGAGCGTATAGAGTCACGTCTTTTATATTTTGCTATACTTTTTATGTATACAAACTATGTACCAAACAGATGTAAATACCTATATTTCAATGTAATGGTTGTGTTTACTTTCATTACTATGATGCAATTTTTGTGACACTGTACATGACGTCCTCCACCCCGAACGTTTCCGCCGTTTCGGTTTGGGGGTGTAACAGATTGGTATCACGGCTATTGTTTACAGTGAACTAAGTATACCGAACCTTACATGGTATACAACTATAACGCCAAGGGATCAAAGTGATCTGAACTAAAAGTACACTTTTAAAAATATAAGTATTCTATAAGAAGTATACAAGTATATATACATACCAGAAATAGTATCGCAAGTAGAACAAAATAAAAGTATTTGGAGGTTGGACACTGCAGTTAAACCTGGATAGTTATGTAATCATGTCTGGAATAAATATAACCTGATCAACTATATTTATTTGAGACACAACCAACATGTGTTTGGAGTGACTGTGGTGTTACAACAAACCCCAAACATACCAAATTCTATAAAAAAAAAAGGGAACTGTAGAATAGAGCATACAACTTAAAATACTATAGGAGTATTTTATCTAGAGCTAAACTCAGTGTAGAGATTCATTCCAAGTGTTGCTACTTATTTCTTTTTTATCGATAGTTTACTTGTATTGGTAGCCCTTCTTTGCATATCGCTTAGTAGAACACTTTATCTATCAGGTTGAGATATGTCTTGTTTCATATCACTTGATTCTAAAATCTAGGGGACTTACCATCCTCTTCTTCTTGATTATTTTAGAGTAAGATGCCTCCGAAGAAGAGACCCAATAGAAAGAACAATAATCACCTGACAGATCTGTCGCCGCCACCTCCTCAGTATGACTCAGCTGTCTTCAAGAAGTTGTGACAGCCGTAGTAGCTGCTGCAATGTCCCAAATCAACGCCAATGGTACAAGTAGGGCAGGTAGTGGTGCCCCAATGTCCAACCTAGGTGATAATCATGGTCACACAAGGGAGTGTACATACAATGATTTTTCGAATGCTAAGCCATAGTCTTTTGATGGCATTGGAGGTGTCATTGCCCTAACCGATGGTTCGAGAAGACAGAGTCGATCATTGTGATATGTGCTTGCCTTGAATCCAACAAAGTGAAGTTTGCAGCGTGCACCTTCACTGACAGAGCACTAACTTGGTGGAATGGCCAAGTCAAATCCATAACTCTTCTGGTGGCTAATACCATGACTTGGGAGGATCTGAAAGAACTGATGCTCGCTGAGTACTGCCCTCGACGTGAAGTGCAGAAGCTAGAGCAGGAGCTCTGGAATTTAAAGAAGAAAAGCTCAGAAATTGCTGCTTACACTGAGAGATTCATTGATCTTTCTCTTCTCTATCCAGGAATGGTCACCCCGGAGAGCAAGAAAGTAGAAAGATACATATAGGGATTAACACCCCCAACTTAGGGGAATGTCCTTGCTGGTAATCCGATGAAATTTGATAGTTCCAAATGGTTGGTGATAACTTTGATTGATCATGAGGATCGTCAGGATCCTGTGCTAGCCACCCACAAACCACCCAACGAAAGCGGTGGAAAGAAAAAGTTTTGGAATAAGCGCAAGGGCAAGTCTTCGGAGGTGCACTCCAAGAAGCAACTAGTAGTGGCAGTTCATGTCGCTACTACTCTTGTCGCTGCCCCCACAGCTCAAGCACCTGCTAATAGATATGTTGGAACCCTCCCAAGGTGTGACAAGTGTAACTTCCATCATCACGGACAGTGCTGTGAAATGTTGCACAACAACTATGGCAAAAAGGGGCACACAACTTGTTTTTGCAAGACTCAAGTCCAAGCAACCAATCAGGCTCCTGGAACTGGAGTGAGCCAAGCCTGTTATGGATGTGGTGAGAGCAGGCACTTCAAGAGAAATTGCCCAAAAGCAACAGTTGGCAACAAAGGGAAAGTGCTAGCCATGGGCCAGGAGGAAGCAGCCGTTGATCCCACCGTAGTTTCGGGTATGTCCCTCCTCGTCAACTCTTATGCATGCATTCTTTCGGATTCCGGTGCAGAGAAAAGTTTTGATAGCCATGCATTTAAGCATCTACTCAAGCATGAATCCTAACCTCTAACCGAAACATTTACCATCGAGATGAATAATGGTAAGAAAGAGAGCACTAACGACGTATTCATAGGCTATATCCTTACCCTCAACGAATATTCCTTTCCCATCGGTCTTCATCTGGTCTCCACTAAGAGCTTCGTTGTCATTATCGACAAGGACTGGTTAAGTCTTCATCATGTTGATATCCTTTGTTTCGACAAAGCCATTTATGGTGATAAACTCAGCAAAAACCTTCGTATCATATCATGCATTAAAGCCCAAAAATATCTACGAAAAGAGTGTCATGCATTCCTAGCCCATGTCGTTAATGAGAAACAGGAAGTTAAGGATCTCAAGAGCATCCCCGAAGTCTGCAACTTTCAAGATATCTTCCCTGAATATCCTTCTAGGGTTCCTCCCGAACACCAAGTTGAGTTCCAAATCGAGTTACTCCCCGGAGCTACCCTTATAGCCAAATCCACTTACCATCTAGCGCCAGCATAAATGTAAGAGTTTTCTAGCCAGCTCAATGAATTGCTCAACAAAGGATTCATTAGACCAAGTTTCTCACCCTGGGGAGCCTCAGTCTTATTTGTGAAAAAGAAGGACGGATCCTTCCGGATGTGCATAGATTATCGCGAACTAAACAAACTCACCATCAAGAATCGGTACCCTCTTCCCCGAATCGACGACCTCTTCGATCAACTTCAAGGAGCTAGCTACTTCTCAAAGATAGACCTAAGCTCAGGGTACCATAAATTACGAGTCCATTAGGGTGATGTTCCGAAGATAGGATTTTAGACTCGGTATGGCCACTACGAGTTTGTAGTGATGCCTTTTGGTCTAACCAACGCACCTGCGATATTCATGGATCTAATGAATTGGGTGTGTCGCCCCTTCCTAGACAATTTCATACTAGTATTCATTGATGATATACTTGTCTATTCTCGAAGCGAGGAAGATCATAGGCAGCCTTTGAGGCTAGTGCTAGAAAGCTTAAGGGCAGAGAAACTATATGCAAAATTCTCTAAGTGCCAATTCTAGATCAGAAAGGTAACTTTCCTCGGTCACGTGGTTAGAGAGGAAGGCATAAACATGGACCCATTCAAAATCAAGGCGATTGAGAATTAGTCAACACCGAAGACGCCCACAGAAATCCGTTAATTCTTGGGCCTTGTTGGCTACTATCGAAGGTTTATCCGGAACTTCTCCAGGATTGTTAAGCCTCTAACCAACTTGACTCAGAAAGGTGTAACCTGTAGTTGGGGAGAAAAACAAACCACTATGTTTCAAACATTGAAGCAGGCCTTATGAAGCGCACCTATCTTGTCTCTGCTAGAAGGGATGTGGGACTTCGTTGTCTACAGCGATGCATCCGATCAGAGCCTAGGCTGTGTGCTCATGCAACAAGAAAAAGTCATTTCTTATGCCTTGAGACAGTTGAAAACACACAAAGTCAATTACATTATCTCTACGAAACCAAGTGCACTATCTTCACCTACCATAAGAGCCTACAACACATTTTCGATAAGAAATTGTTGAACATGAGGCAATGGCAGTGGGTAGAGTTACTCAATGATTATGAGTGTGAAATACGCTATCATCCAGACAAGGCCAATGTGGTAGCAGATGCCCTTACCCGGAAAGAGTATTCAGGTTGCAGAGTGAAGGCACTGACTATGACCACCCATTCCCATCTATCCGCTCAAATTAGAGAGGCTCAATAGGAATCCTTGAAACCAGAGAACATGTCGGATGAAGCTTTGAAGGTAATGGAAACAAATTTAGAGATCAAGGGAAACGGAGTCCACTATTTTATGAACCAGATTTGGACCCCAAAGTTCGGCAGTAACAGAGAGGTTGTCATGAGCAAAGCTCATAGGACCCGATACTCCGTTCATCCAAGTTCAGATAAGATGTATCTGGATCTCAAAAAGCTCTATTGGTGGCCAAACATGAAAACATAGATCGCTACCTTCGTGGGCAAGTGTCTGGCTTGTGCCAAGGTGAAGGTGGAATATCAAAAGCCCTCAGGTCTACTTCAACAGCCAGAAATACTTGAGTGGAAGTGGGAAAGAATTGGGATGGATTTCATCACTAAATTGCCCAAGACTCCGAGTGGTTATGACATTATCTGGGTAATCATCGACAGATTGACTAAATGGTCCCACTTCCTGCCAATCAAAGAAACATTCAAGATGGAGATACTAACACAAATCTACATCCAAGAGGTAGTCCATCTGCATGGTGTGCTTGTGTCCATCATCTCTAATCAAGATAATGGATTCACCTCAAGATTTTGGCAATCACTGCAGAAGGCTCTTGGAACTAAGTTGGATATGAGCACAACTTACCATCCGCAAACAGACGGGCAGGGTGAGACGACTATTCAGACATTGGAAGACATATTGAGGGCATGTGCTATAGACATTGGCAAGTCGTTGGACACCAATTTTGTTGGATTAGTGTCTAATTCTGTAACTATATTTGGTATGTACTTGACCCGGTTGTGCATGTTCCTTTTGGGTTGCCTTCACCGAAGCAACTTGACAAGGTAATTTGAGGAGAGAGAGAGAGAGAGAGGGAGAGAGAGATAGAGAGAGAGAGGATATTATGGTTTATTAATATATTGTAAGAATAATATATTACAACAGAAATCATGTTTATTTAATTAGTATTGGTCATAAATTAATTAGGAATTAATTTGGTGACTAAAAGAAATTAATTAAATAAAGGGGCATAAACTCTCAAATGTATGATAGTCGAGTTTTGGGTTAAGGGAACCCAACGGACTAAGGGGGAACGAAATTATGATGAAGGATCATCATATTTTCGTCCAAGGGCCTTATTCCAGAAGGTTCCTTGGGGTGCTTGGTGGCTAAGTTATCCATTAGGGTTTAGACTGAAACCCTAGCAGCTAACACTATAAATATGACCCCAAGGCTCAAATTTTCGACCACTTGCTTCCAAGGGAAACCCTAGGGCTGAAAATTAGCATCCTCCCGCCTCTCTCAAAGTTGCCTTCTTGCTTGAGGTGTTTGTGATCCATTAGAGTAGTTACAATTGTGACTCTAAGCTCAAGAGAAGAAGAGAAGAAGATCTAAACCGCTTTTTGAAGAGGTAAACATCTAGATATGATGTATTAAGTTAATTTTCAAATTATGTATGATAGATTAGGGTTTTCAAGTCTTGGATTCAATGCATGTACAATAGAGAAACCTAAATCCAAGCATTAGGGTTCGTATGAGCACATATGATTGTTCTTATGCATAAAACCCATCAGTGGTATCAGAGCCTTGGTTGGTTTCTGTTGTATGTGATGCTTTAACTGTTTAATTGATGAAAATCATTTTTCTTGCCTCTGCCTGAATCAACTCGGTGAGTCAGTATCTGGACTCGGCGAGTCTGTGCATCAGGCCAAGGATATTTCGGGATTTTGTTGTTGTTTTGTTATGGGATTAATGCCTAAATCATTTTTGAAGATAAAATCTGAATTTTAGTATATTTGAATGATTATCCCTCCCAAAACAATAGATAATTTCAAATCTTTTGAATAATAGTTTGTTTATATGATAAATATGGATTATTTGAATTATTTGGTAATTATCTTATAACTAAAGTTGGATTAGGTCAAATATAGATAATTATGAAATTTATTGTTTAATTTAAATTATTTGTTATTTGATCCCTTTTGTTTTGAAAAGTTCAAAACTTACCCTCATGTTTTGAAATTTAAGTTTTATGATTAAAAGTTTAATTTTGAGTAATTTAAATTTCAAACCCTTAGAGTTTTACAAGTTTAAAATTCAACCCTATACTATTATATTATTACAAGATTAATATATATATATATATATATATATATATATATATATATATATATATATATATATATATATATGTATGTATGTATAAGAATAAGTTAGTCGTACCGCTAGTAGACCTCATTCACGAAGCCGATCTATAAGGTGGGTATAAGGTTGCTGCCTATAAAATGGCATTTAATGGGTGTATACTCACACCCACCGCTTGCTTGATTGGTGGAGGGTCGTTAGCCGAACGGATAGGATAGGGCACTTAATACCTCATTATAAGTATAATGAATATTGCAAAGTAACTAAACATGTTTTTACAAATTCCCAATCTTAGTTACTTTAGGGTAAAATGTGAAAATGATGCTATTCCATGGAATTACACTTTGTACCCTTGTCAAACGTTAGTGGAGCATGCGTGGTTAACCGGCACACTAATTTGGGATTAACATTGGTGACAAAGGGTGGCTCGAAGTTTTTCATAGATCAATGGAGCGTACGTGGCTAACCAGCACATTGATTAGATGATTGAAACATTGAGTGCACCATGTTGATTCACATGGTTATTCACAACTTGTTTGCGATCCTCGACATCCCAGTCACAAATTTGAAGTGCATATCAAGATTTAAACATGCCATTGAAAAGTTCAATAAATCTCAAAGATCTAGGAGTTTTCAAATACATTTAAAACTTAATCTCTTTTATGTTTTTCGTGGTGAAAATTAGTGAATCGTCATTCACTTACCTTCAAATTATTTACTTCTAGAGTACGACATCCCTTTCTAAGTTGTAAATAATGTTGTTGGGTCCTAGTCCCGATTTCTCATTTGGGTGTTTAATTGGGGATTCAATTCTAATTAAACTTTGTTCCTTTCTATTTGCAGATGTCTAACGCAAAAGCAAACAACAATTCTCCTGGCTCATTCTCCCTAATGAGCCTATGTCAAAAAGTGATGTTTGATGGATTGAATTTCAATGAATGGATGAGATACATTCGTATGATTGCTCGTTACGAGGACAAAGAATATGTCCTCGACGAGAAGCTTGAAAAGATCAATCCAGAAGTCGCTACTCCCGAAAATATGGTCGTCTTTGAGGCCCACGAGCATGATGCAACGAAAGTTCATTGCATTATGCTGGCCACTATGAATCTTGTACTCGAAAAGTCCTATGAGGACATGTATCCATACGAAATGCACCAAGATTTGTTGGAGAGGTACCACCAAAGCGCAAGGCAAGAGCACTATGAGATCATCACCAACATGATCCCCGCTAAGATGGGGAATGGAGAGTCCCTAACCTCGCATTTGGAAAAGTTGCAGAGGTATGTTGATCATCTTCGCAAGTTAAATGTTAACTTTGGGGAAGATTTAGCTATCGAAATCATTCTCCACTCCTTTCCCTCATGATACAACCAATTTAGGATTACCTACCATATGAACAAAGAAGAGGTCACCTTAAGCAAACTTCAAGGTCTTCTATAGACTGTTGAGAACAACCTTAAGGAAAAATCTATTGCATCATCCCCTACTGTGACTGCTCCTGTGTTGGCAATTGGCCAAGGAAAGGGTAAGAAGAGGAAGGCTCCATGTAAGAGCCACCAAAAGGGTATGCCCCAAGATGGTTCCTCTTCTAGTGGAACCAAATCTTCTTCGGTCAAATCCTCTTCTGACCCCAAAGAAGCAGAGTGCTATTACTGCCAGCAGAAGGGCCACTAGAAACGAAGCTTCCCTAAGTATCTGCAAGACATAAAGGATGAGAAGATTAAACCCACCTTCGTAGGTATGTATTCTATTAAATCTAACAACTCATCATTTGCTACATCATGGGTTCTTGATACAGGGTGTGGTTACCACATTTGTTCTGATTTGCAGGGCCTAAGAAGAAGTAGGGAGATGGAACATGGAAAGATAAACTTGATTATGGGAAATAGAAGATCGTCTCTTGTAACCAGAGTCAGAGTTTATTCTTTAGTGTTGAGTAATGGGTTAGGATTAGATTTAGATAATTGTTGTTATTCACCAGATATGGCAAGAAACATTATTTCATTTCATGGATTGTTTAGACAAGGTTTCAGATATTCTTTTGATAATAGTAATGGTTCTATTAATGTTTATTTGAATGGTGTCTTTTATTTCAATGCATTACCTTGTAATGGGATTTATGAATCTTTGATGGTTGTTGATAATTTAGGAAATGATGTATTAAATATTGATTCATCTACTAGCGTAGACAAAGCATGCTTGTGGCATTGTCTCCTTGGCCATGTCAACAAGAAACGCATAGCCCAACTCCAAAACGAGGGAGTGTTGGCGTCATTCGAACTTAGGGATGATGATGTGTGTGAATCTTGTTTACTTGGGAAGATGACCAAGTCACCCTTTACTGGCACTTGTGAAAGGGGTGAGGGTCTATTGGATCTAATACACACCGATGTGTGTGGGGTCATTAGATCTACCACAGGGGATGCTTGCCGCTTTTACGTGACTTTTACGGATGATTATAGTAGATATGGATATATCTACTTAAGCCAGCAAAAGTCAGAAAGCTTTGAAAAGTTCAAAGAGTTCAAGAATGAAGTGGTGAATCAGCTGGGCAGGAAAATCAAGATGCTTCGGTCAGACGAGGAGGAGAGTACCTAAGTCTTGAGTTTCACGACTATCTAAAAGAGTGCGGAATTGTTTCGCAATTGACGCCTCCGAGAACGCCACAATTGATTGGTGGGGCTAAGAGACGTAATCGTACCTTGTTGGACATGGTTCATTCTATGATGAGTCGGGCTTCGTTACCAATAGCTTTCTGGGGGTATGCCTTAGAGACTGTCGTCTACATCCTTAACTTAGTTCCCACCAAGAAGGTTACCAAGACTCCTCACAAGATGTGGACAGGGAAAGCTCCCTCATTCGGACATATTAAGGTTTGGGGCTGCGAGGCTTTCGTAAGACGAGAGACTCATGACAATCTCAAACCTCGTAGTGAGAAGTTTTATTTCATCGACTATCCACAGAAGTCTTTTGGCTATATCTTCTATAGACCGAGTGACAATGTTGTCTTCGTTGCTAGAAGAGGAATTTTCCGAGAGAGGGAATTGATAAGTCAAGAAGACAGTGGGAGGCAAATTGATCTTGAAGAGATTCAAGAGAAAAGCGATCAAGGAACCTCCAACACTGGAAATCAACCCGAGGAGCTAACTCCGGTTGAACCCGTTAACGAATCCTTACCTCTTAGTGTTCAACCCCAGTTTTATGGTTTTCATATTACTGCTGAAGGGGATACGTTTATTAGTGATAAAACATTGACAAATTTGGACGAGCCTAGCAGCTACAAAGAAGCCATGGCAGGCCCAGAGTTTGCTAAATGGAAAGAGGCGATGGACAGTAAGATTCAGTCCATGTACCACAGCCAAGTTTGGAATTTTGTTGATAATGTACCGGGTCATAAGACAGTCGGGTGCAAGTGGATCTTCAAGAAGAAGATGGACATGGACGGGAAAGTGCAAACTTATAAAGCATGATTGGTTGTGAAGGGCTTTATTCAAACTCCCGGAGTTGACTATGATGAGACCTTTTCATCAGTTGTGAAGATAAAGTCTGTTAGGGTAATGCTCGCAATAGCTATGTTTCATGATTATGAAATATGGCAGATGGACGTGAAAAACGCTTTCCTGAATGGAAGTTGGCTGAGGATGTTTACATGTATTAGCCAGAGGGTTTTTTCAATGCGAAGCATCCAAATAGAGTGTGCAAGCTTGAGAAAACCATTTATGGATTGAAACAAGCGTCTCGCAGATGGAATCTTTGTTTTGATGAGAAAGTTAAAGAGTTTGGCTTTCTGCGAAGCGAAGATGAATCTCGTGTATATGTCAAAGTCATTGGGAGTATAGTGAGCTTTCTCGTATTGTATGTTGATGACATACTACTGATAGGGAACGATGTCCCAACCTTGCAGGAGGTCAAGTCCAGGCTTGGGAAATGTTTCACTATGAAGGACCTCAGAGAGGCTGCTTATATTTTGGGAATAAGGATAGTAGGAAACAGGGAAAAGAAACTGATAGGACTCAGTTAGGATACATATTTGGATAAGGTACTAAAGTGTTTTAGTATGGAAAATTCAAAGAAAGTGGAGTTACCAATCCAAAGCAATACTAAGCTGAGTAACACTCAGAGCCCGAGTACACAGGCAGAGATAGCTGATATAAGCCAAGTACCTTACGCTTCCGCAGTAGGTTCTATCATGTACGCTATGACTTGTACTCGCCCTAATGTGGCCTTCGCTTTGAGCATGGTCAGCAGATATCTAGGGAACCCTGGTAGAGCTCATTGGATTGCAGTTAAGAATATTCTTAAGTACCTACGAAGGACCAAGGAATGGTTTCTAGTCCTCGGTGGGAGTGATGAATTAAGGGTACGAGGGTACAGTGACGCTAGTTTTCAGACGGATCGGGATAGTTACCGATCGCAGTCGAGCTGGGTCTTTACCCTTAATGGAGGAGCAGTAACTTGTAAAAGTCCCAAGCAGAGACCGTGGCTGATTCAACGTGCGAATCAGAATACATTGTGGAAAGTGAAGCGTCAAAAGAGGCTATATGGTTGAAGAACTTCATTGGAGACCTTGGATTTGTGCCATCCATAAAGGAGTCGATGGAAGTTTTCTGTGATAATGAAGGAGCGGTTGCTTTAACCAAGGAACTAAGGGATCATGGCAGATCTCGACATATCGATAGAAAATACCACTTTATCATACATCGGACAGAAGAGGGACTCCTCATTTTAAAGAGTGTATCGTCAGAAGAAAACCCAGCAGATCCCCTTACGAAGGGACTGAGTAGGGTCAAGCATTTGCAGCACGCTAGGAGCATTGGGCTGAAGGACGATATGAGTTTAGATTAAATAGATTAGAAATGTTTAATAGATAATTTGTACTTGATATTTGATGAATAAATAAAGTGGTGTTATTTATGAGTAAAGCTACTATCTTGTGTTGGTTATTTATCTATTGTTTCAATTTTTCATGTTTTGACTTCCTGAATAATAAGATTATTCGAACAGTCCACAACCGTTCATATTTTGGAAGTTGATGTGAATGAAGAGTGTCATAAATTGTTTGTAGATTTCATAAAAGGTTTTGGTCATAGCAAAGGTTTGGTACATAGTTGATGAGTGATTATGAATACGATTTGAGCATTGGTATAAACCAGTGCTTGCTGGTATCACTATGTTGATGAGTGATCGCAAGTTGATAATATCATACGATCTTTGAACCTAGAGATATGTTTATTGTTTGTTAGTTGATCGTACATTGATAATGTGAAAACGCATTAGTAACTTAATGCTATAAAACACATTATTTTTTGTGACTTAGCTACTGAATGATAAGAGCATATAAGTTGGAGTTTTTCTGTTCCTTTTATCCTAAGAGGATAAGAGCGATATATGGCCACTCGATGATTTGGTTTGACTTATGTGTCGGGCCCGATCAGAATGAGGTTGATGTGTTCAACTAAATTCTATTTCAAACGAATCAGAGGTCGAGAAACAAATGTTGGACAACAAGTATTGACAACATGATATCTAGAATAGAGGATTGTACGATCCCTTATCTGAAGGACTAATTTTAATCAGAGTTGACAGAAGCGTATAAGAGCTACGATTGCTAATCAGATCCTGAATTCATATATGAGATATAGTTACCAAACTTATCCAAGTGGGAGACTGTTGGATTAGTGTCTAAGTCTGTAACTATATTTGTTATGTACTTCACCCGGTTGTGCATGGTCCTTTTGGGTTGCCTTCACCGAAGCAACTTGATAAGGTAATTTGAGGAGAGAGAGAGGATATTATGGTTTATTAATATATTGTAAGAATAATATATTAAAAGAGAAATCATGTTTACTTAATTAGTATTGGTCATAAATTCATTAGGAATTAATTTGGTGACTAAAAGAGATTATTTAAATAAAGGGGCATAAACTGTCAAATGTAATGCACTAAAGCCGAATCTAGACTCTGTATTTAGTGTGCTGGTAGGCATAAAGGATTCAAAAGGACTAGTCTTAGTTTGACAATTGAAAGGACTTGAATAGCTTCACTTGGACTGACCATATGACGCTTGGCTAGATTGAGCAGTAAGATAAACATGGGAGCCTGCGAGATACACTAAAAGTTAATTATCTAGAACTGTGGCACAACATTTCCTTGATGTATGGACTCATGTCCTTAATTCCGGTATTGATAGGGCAACTCGGGGGTTATGATAATGTAGGTCGGTAGGAAATTATTTCCTTGCTTTCTATTTGTCAGTCATATGTTGCTTCCTTTGCGTGATTGGAACATATTTGACCTAGAATGAAAAATATGCAACTCTATCTCTATGCATTTCCAAATCCTTAAAATTCTTTCTATCTGTTAGCCATATGTTGTCCCCTCTACGTGATCGGAAGATCCGACCTGGAGCACAGCATATGCACTCTACTATCTCTCTAACCCTTTATCTATGTTAGTCATATGTTTTTCCCTCTATGTGATTGGAAGATGTTGAGACTAAGAGGATGCTTCATTAGGCTTAGTTCTTAGGTCCATATGTTTACTCGGTCTGGGCCTGTCCAGCCGTGTTTTGTTATTAGGGTTTAGTATATATAGTGCATGCATGCATTATTTGGATACGGTCTTTGAAATTACTTTTGTTTTATCGTACTATAATCCTAGCACACCTCTGCAGTTGAAGTTCTTCATCGAGCTCTTCTAAGGTGGAACAAATTAATCATTCGAAACTATTTGATTCAATTTTGTGTTCATTCATTTCTTTGCATTCAATTATCTGATAAAGAATCTATCGATCTAAGAGTAGAATATTTATAACAATCGGTATCACAGAAGGACATTGTGCAATTCATATGCATCTCTTCTATTATAAGAATTTTTTTAGAGTTTCCGATTTTATCAAATCTATAAGAGCCGTCATCTCTTTGCTGATAGTGTTTCCTGTGTTTGATAAAACCCAAATTCAGTCATTACAAGTATGATTCTAAGCAGATATTTGGAAGAGGTCGTCATGTCTCAAGAAGATTCTCAAACCAATCCGATCAATATCTCCAACAACATTGGATCTACAACTAGGATTCCAATCCTATACTCTCAAGATTATGAAGTCTGGATGCATCACTTTGAATACTACGTCGTTGGATCTGAAGACAATGGTTATCTTATTTTGGAGACAATAACCTTGGGTCCATTTTTTCACTCTGGAATGAATCGAACCATCAAGATGAAAAATGAATACAATCTGATACTTTTCGTTTAGTAAGTCCTCAAGATGAGAAGGAAAAACTATTGTGCAACATCAAAGCTATGAGAATGATCAGATTTGCCTTATACTATGATACTTTTCATTTAGTAAGTCCATGCACCACTACAACAAAAATATGGGATAGGCTTAAGGAGTTGTATTCCACTAATGAAGACCTAGAGCATTCGATCCAAACTCTTTTGCTTTCCGAGTTTGGTGCCTTCGAACAAAATCCAGAAGAAAAACTTATTTAGACATTTGATCGCTTTAATCATCTTCTAAGCAAGATGATCAAGCATGGTATTGGCAGAGAAGTGATTGACCAGAAGGTCACATTTATGAATGGTTTAAGATCCGATTGGATGGCTGTGGTTTCAGCTGTAAAGGCACATGAGCAGTTTAAAACCTATTCATTAGCGAAGCTGGTAGGTATCCTCAAGTCACATGAAAGTGTTGTGACAAAGGAAGCGAAATTGGTGTCTGGTATGGGATCCTTCACACTTCTCTCTAAAAGCAAGATTGTAGTAGAAGATGAAGAAGAGTCTAAACTGTTAGAATGTGATATTACAAATGAAGAATATGCTATGATGGTTTCTAACCCGAAGCGGTTTGCTTGTAAAAAGTTCCCTGCCACAAAGAGCCGAAATTGGCAGGGAAGCTATAGCTTTGAGAAGGCAAAAGAAGAGACCAAAAACGCTCCTCAGAAAGAAGAAGAGAAGAAGGAGAGCAAGTTGTTAGGAGACTCCGGATACGATTGCAACTTTTTCCATGGCAAAAACCATTTTGCCCAAGATTGCACGTTGAGAAAGCAATCAGAGAAAAAGGATGTGAAGATGATGAAGCTTATTATACGCGTAATATGGAGGAGTTAAAGAAGAAGAAAGTGTCTAACGGTAACATGAATGCTATGATTGTGCAGGTGAACATTATTGACAATGAGTTTGGAGGTGTAGAGGTTTGCTCTACCGACTCCGAAGATGAAGACGTTTGAATGATTTCGCATGGTAGAGCTTTCGTGGCGAAGGAAGATCGTGAAGAGTTTTCCGGGAGATGCTTAATGGTGATTGCTGGAACATCTCAGATGAGGGGATACACATCAGATGGCGGGTGTAATGAGGCGAACCAGAAGGAAGATAAGTGCTTTGCTACCAAACTAATGAGCGAACAGATCAATGAGTGTGATCAGTTGATCAAAAAGGTACATTCTATCCTCGGTTCCCTTAAAGTTCCAGTAACAGATTATGAAAAGGACTTAAATGAATTAAAATTAAAATTTTCTAATTTAAGTGGAAGTCTAATGCAAAAACGCCTATCAACTTCTAACCTAACAGATCAACTAAGCAGCGTTTCTTTCAAGAGTGAGGAAATAAGGACATTGTCACACCCCAAACCGAAACAGCGAAAACGTTCGGGGGCGGAGGACGTCATGTATAGTATCACAATAATTGAATAATAGTAATCAAAGCAACAACAACCATTGTCTTAATAGTAATATGTTTACATTGCATTTGAATCATACATGATTGATACCAAAAGTAAATAACAAATAAAGACTTGAAGCTACTATGCTCCATCTTCTTGAACCCGGTGCGTGTACCTGTCTACTAGTGTCCTGAGAATACAAGTAGGTTTTGAAACGGTATCAACATAAAGCTAGTGAGTTCATAAGCATTTTGTTTTAGAAAACTAATATGTGTTCTATTGAAAATTACATTATGTTTCTGCTGAAAACATTATATTTTATGATGTAATGAATGTTAAGTAAAAATGATTCTTGCTAGTTCTTCCTGCGAGTACTTAGTGTATACGAATCATATACAATCCAGATCAGACAAACAATCGATTGTGTAGTTCTGCCCCAAGCCTAGAACCAAACAAGGAACAGGAAATGAAGCGGAGGCCACATATTCCACTGGTTGTCGGATGTTTACCCTGGAAAATCCAATATTTTCCCTAAGTGTACGTTATTAAATTATCTGTTCCAAATCGTGGTGTACAAGTATCTACCATACTTATGTTGTTTAAGCATTGTTCTATTTGAAAACCCTGGTTACCACCAGTAATGTATAATAATGTTATTACATAAATAAAGCTAGTTGATAACATGTTGTTCTTTATCCTGAAAGTGTTGTTAATACCCTCCTGTGATCACTTAGTACATACGAGTTATAAAAATCTAGATCGAATAAAAAATCGATTGGGTCATTCCTCCCTAAGCCCACAACCAAACAAGGAACAAGAAATGAGGCGGTAATCACACATCCCACTGCAAGTCGGATGTTAATTTCATATTACCCTAATGTACATACTAAGTTATCACATAGTTACTAACCTTGTTGACTGTTTGTAAGATATATTATTACGTGAACGTGTCGTTGTTTCACCTGTGGATTCTTATAACCATACTATGGACGATCAACATTACGACGTACTCGGATGTCACTGAAAATGACATTTGTCACCATAGGTTAATTGTAGATAATATTCATGGTGCAAGATTGTCACTCCCGTATAGATCTATACACAAACTCATGCTCTCCTTCAAGGAGACTCTGGTTACAAGGCGTCTCAGACTGTAGTTCTCTCAACGAATTCACTAATAATACTATGAAAACCCATTTTGACATTAACATGAATCCTTATAAAATAATATCTTTTATATCATAAATCATAAGTTTGTTTCCTTTGTTCTAAAAACTTGTTTTTGCAATGTTTGTATTCTAACATGTTTTGTAATTTGAATTGAAGTCTAGTAGTGATGATGTTTATCATGCTTAGTAAGTTCTATGTTCAATGTTTGGTAATGATAGGAAAATATAATAAACCAAATTATACTTTTAAACACAACATTTCTTGTGCTTTTGCTTGTATTCCCCCTGAAAACATTAAAAACTCAAAAAAAAAAAATATAGGGGTATGTCTCACTGTTTTTGTTGTGTGTAAACGTTGGACTAAAAGATCCTCGAGTTGTTGTACGTGGCTCTTAATGGAATCCTAATATTAAGTAAATACATATATGTATCTAAATTATTGATTTCATTAGATAAAGTGTTAGAAAACACTTGCTTTCGGATAAGGAATGTTACCGGGACTTGATTAAATCGAGAAAACGAGTTTTTCACTGCTTAAGAGGTGTGTACGGCTGTGTAGACAGTGTATGGCCATAAACAGGGTGTACAGCCGTAAACTCTTCTTTGAGGGGTGTACGACCTTTAAAGGTGTACAGACGTGGATAAGTGTATGGTCAACGAGCTTGAAGGTGTATGGTCGTACACTCAAGAACAAGAATGCTGGAATCGGTGAATACATGTACTAGATGCTCTGAAATGAATCCCCAATGGTTTTTTTTCGATGTTTTATACAAGAATAAAGGTGTTTTTGGGGTGTACAGTCAAGGGTTATAGACAGAGAATGAGAGAGTTTCCAGCCAAGAGTGTTCAAATGAAGCTGGGGGCATGTATTTATAGGTTGGGGGTATGGTTGGTGGGTAGGCTCCACCTGACACGTGGAGGGGTGTGCGGTCGTACACTCACTCAGGCCGAAATTGTTAGATTTTTGAGACTTTTCGAGTTTTTTGTGCAATTTATGGTTTCCAACTCGTGTAGAATTTTAATTATATATAAAACATAATAATTTTCCAAACCAAGGAATTTGACGGAAATCCAATAAAATTCAAATTTTATTAACGGAAATCGGTTAAAGATAACGTAAAAAGTTTCGGGTTGTCACATCATTCCCCCGTTAGAGGGAATTTCGACCCAAAATTCAAACATAGATTAAAAATCGCAGACTCGGACGAATATGAGGATGGTTCTTCCACAAAGTGTAAGATGTCGTCTAGCTCCATCTCATCGAGGGGTATCATAAGCATCTCATCGGACAAACACTTCTTTAGAATCGGCAAGGTACTTGGGTTTCATAAAACCCTCGTGGTCTTCAGTGAATTCAAATCCTCGCAGGGCGTTTCAGTGGATCATTACTTTTGTATCTACTATTTTGGTCTGTGAATGGTGTGTGGGTTTAACTTTCCTACCCACATTCATCCAACTGGTACGATGTCCTTTCATAGCTCTGAGCAGCCTTCATACTGAAGTTCATGATAGGACTCATACCTGGTCGATCTATCATTTTCTCGTGTACACAAGTCGTATATAATTTAGATTGATAAGACGGTTGGATGGGTGACTCTGCCCCAAGTCCACAACCAGACAAGGAACAGGAGATAGGGCGGAAACACACATCCTAAGTCCGTAGAATCTTAATTATATACCATCCCCAAGTGCACATTTAACATTGATAGGCTTACCGTATTTGTCCCTAGCCTCTGTGCTTGAACTTGACTTGTTGCGTGAATGGTGTTTCCAAAATGGTCTGCTGTGGGTGCTTAAGGAAGATTACGTGTGAATACCATACTCCTCGCATGAGTATTTTCGGGGTTTGAAGCGAGATAAAATTTTGATGTTCGCATCTAGTTTATCGTTATGAGTGACGAGAGTTTTGTTATTCGTTCGATTTAAGGTAAAGGGTCTCCTTGGTGACATGTGGGTTTGGTATAACGCAGAATCAGTCAGACTAAGTGGGATGAAATAGTAGGATCGTGTGTTAGGTTGGTTTGGAAGGAGTGTTTCGTTATGGTGTCAGTGTATCTATGTGTGAACATTTCTAGTGTTTTCTGTGTTGACCTTATTATTACTACTGTCAATGTTTTGTATTGGGTTAACTATACTAACTGATAATTTGTTCTGGTGAATGATACTTGATATTATGATCCCCATCCAGTTCCTCTATAATCGTTTGATGTCTACAAGTCATATATAATTAAGATGGATAAGACGGTGGACTGAGTGACTTTGCCCTATATCCACAACCAGACAAGGAACAGGAAATAAGGCAGAATCACACACTCTACGTTTATTGGTCCTTAATTATATATGGCCCTACTGTTTACACCAAGTCATTATAGCCTATCGGAAAAGAGTATTTAGTTTTACATAACTTGTGTGCTTTGTTTAGACGAGGAAGAAAATATTATAGTTAGAATTTGGTTGGGAAACGTACCACTGTTCTCAGGTGGTTCCGGGGTAGACTCTCTTGCAGTTATCATTAGCACACTTCCATCATCACCAGGGTTTCTGGCTAGTGGACAATCTCTCCTGTAGTTTCCTTCTTTGCCACATTCATAGCAAGCATGACTTACTTCCTTAAATGGGACCTGAGAGATTGGTCACACCGGTGCCCTACAGAAGTGGATGGTGTGTCCCCTTCTAAGGCAGTTCTTGCAATACAACGTCCGACACCTTCCGATATGATGGAAGTTACACTTATTGCATTTAGGTAGGGTTCCATCATAACGACTGTGACATCCCCATTTTCACAGCCAGAAAAGTCCGATTTTGTTTATGCTTTATAAAAATCAGAGTACCTCTTTTAATAAAAATGTTGCAGCATTTGTTCCCAGTAAAATATGATAATTACATTATCAAAGCATTTTTGAAGAAAAGTATTTTTGTTCATTTTAAAACATTTGGGATGTCATCGTCAATACAGAAACATAACCATAAACAGAACTTACATTCATTATCACTAGTGATTATATCTCCTTAATCTCTCATTGTAATGTGACTTCATATCAACACCTATGATATAAATAAACTAAGTGGGTCAGGTTGGGAAACCTGGTGAGTACACAGGGTTTTCAACCCACAATAATATAATTATTATGTTTAAACATCAAACAATCAACCCAATTACCCATCCCCATTATCTTCTTTACTCTTAAGGATCTACCCTGAGAATCAACTATTCATCGTTCATTTATTCTTAAAGATCATCGTAAGGAATCCGCACGAAGTCCATCGTTGCCACGGTTTACACAATAAGCACTAAGTCTGCATAGTCGCCATGAATTAGGTACCAAGTCTGCATGGTCACCAGGGTTTAGGCATCAAGTCTGCATGATCGCCAAGGTTTAGGCACTAAGTCTGCATAGTCACCAAGGTTTAGGCATCAAGTCTGCATGATCGCCAAGGTTTAGGCACTAAGTCTGCATAGTCATCAGGGTTTAGGCATCTCTACATAATCGCCAAGGTTTAGAGTACACCGCGTGAACACATTGTTCACAACACCTACAGGTTGCAAGCCTGCTAGTCTTCCACTGGACTGTCTAAAATAGTCTGTGGTTGTCATCCATACTCTGCTAGATGATGGGTAGAAAATTTGGGAACAAGGCTTCTCACATCATCCACCTCTCACCCTTACCTCATGATCTATATCACCTCTCAACTCATCATCCAACTCATATTTCATCTACCGATGTTTTACCCAACATATTATGTAGATATAAATACATATATAGAGTTTAAATCATATAAAACTTGTACAAAATCATTCTTCCAACATAGATAACAATTATACAGATAATATGCACACATAGCATGTAGTTTATATAAAATACTTCATATCTATGTGTAAGATGAAAGGGATCATGCACTCACTTGATAAGGTGGTGACTTGGTACTCGGGCAGCGCTTCGTTTACTTTAAAATAACTTCCTTCGACGAAACCTAGTATTATTACCACTAGATTTTAGTCTAATATTTACCGTGACTAATTATTAGTCTTATTATTATTATATAAGCGTTTAAACAATACTTTCCAACCACTATATACAGACAGAGGCCAGACATAAAACACAGGAGGGCAGGACCATTTTGGCATATAACACTTCTGAAATCCAACAATCCTATGCGTCCCGTTAAACCAGATTCCCCGTACCGTGAGTAGTTAAAAAGATATTATAACATCACTTATAAAATAATAGCTCAAATATTTATTATAAGTTCATAATAACAATACTAATTTTAAATGTAACCTATATTAAAATAGGGTAAGAATAACTTACTTAAAAGGGGGTTTTAGCTAGGAGTCGGACTCTGTAGGGGCAGAACTTCGTCGCTGAATCTCTCTAAGAAACATTCGTGCAGCGCTTCAACGCTCACCTTACTACACTGAAACTACAAAAAGAGAAGTCGAATCACAAGGGACCGAAATGCTCGGGGGATAAGAAGAGAAAGACTATTGAATCAAGAGAATGGTGCAAGAAATATGAGAGCCCAAGCCTCTTATTCATAGCAATTGAATTTACAAAAACTACCCTCCATAATTACTTAATGACCTTATATTTATATAAATGACTAAACACCCCTTCATAATACTATTTTAAATAGATTTAATGATATTTGTACTAAACTAATGTCGAAAGTACTCAACACTAGTCTCATAATAACCGCATCGTCGATACCTTTCTAATGATGTATACATTTGTATATACATGTGTACGTATACATGATTTATACTTTTTTTTAATACATAAATATGCTATTGTAATTTGTAACTCGTTCATACGAACTCCATTTTTTAAGTTCTTTATATCCATGCATTGGTATTTATGAGTACTACAACTTTCATTTAGACACCATCAACTAATTCTCATTCTATATCAGATTTACAAAATTGTATTGAATTTATCGCGCTCGAAGAATAGGGACCAAGTTTCGTTCATATATTTAACATACGAGCTCTATTCTCGACATTCTTTATGTCCGCGCATAGGTAAAAACAAGATCTAAAACTTTCATTTAGACTCCGTCGGCTAATTCTCGACCGATCTTAAATTTAACAGTAGGAGGAGATTATATTGTTAAATGTCCGCGTAAAATTCATAACTTCTACATACAGACTCTGTTTTCATCTGCCTTTTTACCATTGAGTTCCTATTAATTAGATCTTCAACTCTCATTTAGGTTGTGTAGGCCAAAAACCACTCGAACTAAAATTCGAGTTTCGGGCCGTGCACTGCTATGCCAAATGTTCGAAAATTCATAACTTCCTCATACGAAGTTAGATTTTGGCGTTCTTTTTATGGACACTCTCAGTTTAACATATTCTATGACTTTTGTTTAGATTACTAAGGCTAAAATTCCTCTATCCTAAATTCACTATTTACGTCACCCGGTGTCGTGTCAGTTTTGCCGAAAAACTTCGACGGGTCATCACTTCTTCGTTATAAATTCTTTATATGTACTGAACCCTTGTAACATATACTACAACTTGGTTAAGATTAATCCTTCTAAATAATCTTCCATAAAAAACTCATTTTTGATGCTTATTCTCTTAAAATTAACTAGCCGGTCTACGAGCATTACAATGATTTTCGGGTGCTGGGGTGGTTGGTGTCATTGCAGCATAGGTTGCACCTGTCTGTTGTCCTCGGAGGGTTCTTGTTTCGATCGTCTCTCCTTCTCGCTCCCGGACTTTTGTATATCATCACCTCCTTTGGTTGACTCGAGAACAGGGTCCATTATGCCTTGTCGGATCTCGTAGTCCACCAATGTTCTAGCCAGATGTTTGGCACTGTCAAACGTACGAGGTTTTGCTACTATTACATTTCCTTGGATTGTAGAAGGTAGTCCCCAAATGTATCTCTCTGCCTTCTTACTTTATGGGGTAACCATCCCAGGGCATAGTGCAGCTAAGTCGCTAAATCTGTTGGTGTACGCTTCTATGTCTGAGCCTGCCATGGTAAGATTCCATAACTCATGCTCTAGTTTTTGTATTGTGCCCCTCGGGCAGTACTCTTCCAACATCATCTCCTTTAGTTTTTCCCAGCCCATTGCATTTGCTATTGGGGTAACCATCCCAGAGTCAATGACTTGACATGGATATTCCATCAAGTAAGGGCTCTTTCAGAGAAGGTGCAAGCAGCAAACATCACTTTGCTCCCTTTTGGGCATGCGCATAACTCAAAAATTGACTCGATCTTTATGAACCATCGCATCAGGGTGATGACTCCCCCACTTCCATCGAAGGATTTGGGTCCACAAATCATGAAGTCTTTGTATGAGCACTCCCTTGTGCGTTTGTGGTTAGTGTTGTTGGTACTACTACCCAATCCACTAGTACCACTTGCATTGATTTGAGTCATGACTGATATCACTACGGCTGTTACTGGCACCTGAAAGACAACCAGGTTGATATGGTCATATGTAGTTATAAAATTCATGCATTATCTTAATACTTTATTTTGATTTTATCTCATTTAATGAACAAAATGTGCTTAATTAGTTTAGAATTTCATTTTTCAGCAACAATGACATGCTTGGATAGAAAAGGAAGCAGAACTAGCGATTGGAGGCTTGGATCTTGGATTTTAAAGAAAGAAGGATGTTGTTGGGCAGCTTGACTCCTCGTCAGTGTTTTGGCCATATGTTATGCACCGTAACCCCGATTGACGAGATTCAAAATGTTCTGAAAACTAGACACAATTTCGGACGACTTTTGTGTTTTGAGAAAATGCTGATTCTAAACAGACTCATCAAGTTGGGCCTCAACTTGATGAGTCACTTCGAACTTTAGCGATTCTGGACTCGCTGACTTGCCGTACACGGGTTTTAAGTGACGGACTCGCTGAGTAGGTGACTGGACTCGACGAGTCACCTTTGTTTTGTGAAAATCTATATAAAGGGCATTCCTTCCTGATATCCTATCATATAGATGAACCCTTGGAGGCCAATTGTAGACTAGTGGTGTTGCTGGAGTGTGGAAAGCAAAGGAATCAACCCTATATTCAATTTTACGGATAATCAAGGAAAAATCAAGTTTACTCTTTACCTAATCTCCTGTTTGAACTATATTTTTACCAATTTAATTCATTTTTGAGTTTTTTATGTATTTATTTATTTATTTATTTTTTGATGTAATCATGAGCTAAAACCCATAACTTCTGTTTAGGGTACATGAGTTTATGAACATGGATTGATTTTATGGTTAGGATTAATTTTAATTGGTGCTATTTTTTTGTTAAGCTTGTTAAAGAACCTCATTTGTTAATAACAACTATTCTCTGTTAATAAATCAATAATTAAGTTGTATGAACATCTCTTAGTTATGAATTTCATATGATTTATCTGACCGCATAGTTATATGTCTAGGAATAACGAATATGAAACTAGAATTAACTAAAAGATAGGTAAATTAATGTGTGAGCTTGTGTGATACACTATCGACAAGAGGTTAATTGAATCACCAATTTGATTAGCTAATTACAAGTCTTACTTAACACAAATCGATAAACTAGGAAATTCATTAATTAGACAACTGGCCATTGCTTGAATTAGTATGTTTTCTAAGGATTAGCAATAGAGAATGTGAACCTAATCACTTTATCGGTAACCAATGAAGAATTAATCCGATGCATTTACCATAAAATCTTCCATGGGAACAAATGATTCGAACATTAACAGAAGTCCTCTTAACTATTGAATTTAGTGGTATTTACTTGCTTTAGCTGTTAGTTAGTTAAATTGCGTGTTAGTTAGTCTATTTAAGTTTCTAGTTTTGTAAAACTAGAGAAAACCCCCTTTCTATTACTTGTTTTATATAGATAATATTAGCATTTATTTTAATTGTTTACCATTCCCTGTGTTCGATACGCTACTTACCTGAACTAAGCTGCTAGTCGATGGGTACACTGCCTTTCGTGTGTTTGTTTCTGTGTCTAAGTTAGTAGGATTAAAACTAGTTCGTTTCACACACATCATGGGTCATACTGAGGAGGCGGCAGTGGTGCGTTGTTCTTGTTTTTGTTCGACTTCTTCTGTGGCATCTTGTTGCCAAAAGGTTAAAAGACAAAACGAGGGTGAGTCCTTAGTGGTTACAAACCGAGTGCATTCTGAATCGAAGTTATCTTAATTCTGAGTGTTTCATGTTCTGATGCTCGAAGTAATTCATAACAGAGGTCTATGCAACATAGAATTATGAATTTGATAGTGACTACCCTCTTAATGAAGTTATGGAATCTAGTTTACTATTATTAGCTTATATGATAAAGGTGGTAAGCCTAACAAATAATGTGAGCAATGTAACCACTGATTCACTAGATCATATAAATTAGTTAATTATTAGTATGACGTATATGGTGCTCTACTACCTTGCACGCCTCGGGAGGGGTTTCTTTTCACGTTATGATGGTCCTGAATTCGGTTATGAGGGTTTGTTGTCTCTGGAGTCTCTTATGGTTTCATATTTACTATAGATCATGTTTCAAGTCCTTTCACTAATCTCCACCACTTTCTGATGGAAGATTTGACTCCTCGAATTATTCCTTCTAGGAATCCTCTTCATGAATCCTCTTTGGTATCTCCATGAGTCCTCTATTGCTGATTGTAGTGAAGTGGCTTTCTATATCTAGGTTGCTCGTGCGAGAATGGAAATATCTAAAGAATCCTATGAGATTAAGTATGACATTTCTTCTATATTTATTAATGATCCAGACTGGGTCCTCCTATTGTCAAGCAGTTCATGCAAGTTGTATATAACCAAGATCAAATAGACCTTGGAATAGGTGATCCTACTATGAAACTACAACTAAACAAGGAACAGGTAATAGAGCGTTGATCACAAATTCTAAGTCTATTGAGATCCCAATTATATATAACCCTGGAAGCATGCACTTTGCAACTATAGACCTGCCAACATAGGTCTTTTAGTTCTTATGTTTGTTATAGTGCCTAAAATACTCCTATAGTATTTTATCTTTATGTTTTGTTCTAGGAATCTTTTGTATATGGAGTTAGGTAAGTTTTAGATTCGTTGAAACACCACCATCACTCCCAAACACATGTTGGTCATATATCAAATAAATATGGTTGATCAGGTTATATTTATTCCAGATATGATTACATAATTGCTCAGGTTTGACTGTAGTGTCCAACATCTAAATACTTTTGTTTATTTTGTTCTTATTTGGCCATATTGTGATACTTATTCTTAGTATGTATGCTTATTAGTATACTTCATGTAAAATTACTTATATTTTAAAAGTATAATTTTAGTCAGAGCACTCCGGACCCATTGTATTTATAGTTGTATATCTTTTACTGGTTGATATACTAAGTTCACTATAAACAATGCTCTGAGACAAATCTGTCACACCCCAAACCGAAACGGCGGAAACATTCGGGGGCGGAGGATGTCATGTGTAGTATCACAACAATTGAATAATAGTAATCAAAGCAATAACAACCATTGTAATAATAGTAATATGTTTACACTGCATTTGAATCATACATGATTGATACCAAAAGTAAATAACAAATAAATACTTGAAGCTTTTATGCTCCATCTTCTTGAACCCGGTGCGTGTACCTGTCTACTAGTGTCCTGAGAATACAAGTAGGTTTTGAAAGAGTATCAGCATAAAGCTAGTGATTTCATAAGTGTTTTGTTTTAGAAAACTATTATGTGTTCTATTGAAAATTACATTATGTTTCTGCTGAAAACCTTATATTTTATGATGTAATGAATATTAATTAAAATTATTCTTGCTAGTTCTTCCTGTGAGTACTTAGTGTATACGAATCATATACAATCCAGATCGGACAAAAAATCAATTGTGTAGTTCTACCCCAAGCCCACAACCAAACAAGGAACATAAAATGAAGCGGAGGCCACACATTCCACTGGTTGTCAGATCCTCATGTACATAATCTTGGAGTATTCACTAGGTACTTATAAAGTTAACTGCATTGGTCCTTTGATATCTATTGATATTGTTCCTCAAGAAAATCCATTATTTTTTATGTAAAGTATGATTAACCCATTCCTTCAATGACTTCTTAGTTCATACTAGTTATGTATAAACCAATATAGGTTAGACAGTTAATTGTGTAAATCTGCCCTAACCTATAACCAAACAAGGAATAGGGAATGAAGCGGAAACGTCACATTCCACAGTCTATTAGATATTCTTCATACGTAACCTGGATGCATAAACTAAGGAGTCATGGAATTAATAATGAATGTTTGTTAGTTGAATAATAACGAACTGTTTGTAAAATATCGATGTTTACCCTGGAAAATCTTATATTTTCCGTAAGTGTTCGTTATTGAATTATCTGTTCCAAATCGTGGTGTACAAGTATCTACCATACTTATGTTGTTTAAGCATTGTTTTGTTTGAAAACCCTGGTTTCCACCAGTAATGTACAATAATCTTATTACATAAATAAAACTAGTTGATAACGAAAGTGTTGTTAATACCCTCCTGTGATCACTTAGTACATACGAATTATAGAAATCTAGTTTGAAAACCCATGTTCTGTATCCCGAAAGTGTTGTTAATACCCTCTTGTGATCACTTAGTACATACGATTTATAAAAATCTAGATCGAATAAACAATCGATTGGGTCATTCCTCCCTAAGCCCGTAACCAAACAAGGAACAAGAAATGAGGCAGTAATCATACATCCCACTGCAAGTCGGATGTTAATTTCATATTACCCTAATGTACATACTAATTCATCACATAGTTACTAACCCTGTTGACTGTTTGTTAGGTATATTATTACGTGGACGAGTCGTTGTTTCACCTGTGGATTCTTATAACCATACTATGGAGGATCAACATTATGACGTACTTAGATGTCGTTGAAAATGATGTTTGTCACCCTAGGTTAACTGTAGCTAATAGTCAGGGTGCGGGATTGTCACTCTCGTATAGATCTATACACAAACTCACGTTCTCCCTCCAGGAGACTCTGGTGCAAGGCGTCTCACACTATAGTTCTCTCAACGAATTCACTAATAATACTATGAAAACCCATTTTGATATTAACATGTATCCTTATGAAATAATATCTTTTATTTCATAAATCATAAGTTTGTTTCCTTTGTTCTGAAAACTTGTTTTTGCAATGCTTGTATTCTAACATGTTTTGTAAGCTGAATTCAAGTCTAGTGGTGACGATGTTTATCATGTTTAGTAATTTCCATGTTCAATGTTTCGTAATGATAGGCAAATATAATAAACCAAATTATATTTTTAATCACAATATTACTTGTGCTTTTACTTGTATTCCCCCCTGTAACATTAAAAACTCAGAAAAATATAGGGGTATGAACTCACTGTTTTTGTTGTGTGTAAACGTTGGACTGAAAGATCCTCGAGTTGTTGTACATGGCTCTTAATGGAATCCTAATATCAAATAAATACATATAAGTATCTAAATTAGCTATTTCGTTATATAAAGTGTTAGAAAACACTTGCTTTCGGTTAATGAATGTTACTGAGACTTGATTGAATTGAGAAAATGAGTTTTTCACTGCTTAAGAGGCGTGTACGGCCGTAAACAAGGGGTTTACGGCCGAACCGACAGTGTACGACCATAAATAGGGTGTACGACCATAAACTCTTCTTTGAGGGGTGTACAACATTTGAAGGTGTACGGTCGTAGATGAGTGTACGGTCAACGAGCTTGAAGGTGTACGGTCGTACACTCAAGAACAAGAGTGCTGGAATCGGTGAATACGTGCCCTAGATGCTCCGAAATGAATCCCCAATAGTGTTTTTTGATGTTTTGCGGAAAAATAAAGGTGTTTTGGGGAGTACGGCCAGGGGTTCTAGAAAGAGAATGAGAGAGTTTCCGGCCAAGAGTGTTCAAATGAGGGTGGGGGTCCTGTATTTATAGGTTGGGGTATGGTCAGTGCATGGGGTCCACCTGACATGTAGATGGGTGTGCGGCCGTACACTCACTCAGGCCGAAACTGTTAGATTTTTTAGACTTTTTGGTTTTTTCGCGCTATTTTTGGTTTCCAACTCGTATAGAATTTTAATTATATAGAAAACATAATAATTTTTCAAACCAAGGAATTTGACGGAAATCCAATAAAATTCAAATTTTAGTAACATAAATCGGTTAAAGATAAAAGAAAAAGTTTCGGGTTGTGTGACATCCCCAAAATCACGGCCAGAAAAGACCGGTTTTGTTTATACTTTATTTCAAAATCAGAGTTATCTTTTAATAAATGGTTTGCGGAATTTGTCCCAAAACAATAATATGATAAAGATTTATCAAAAGCATTTCCATAGAAATGTATTCATTAAAAGACTCGGGATGTCATGTTCGTACAGATCAAAAGTATAAACAGTACAATATAAGCCTTACTACATTATTTCATATCTACAGGCCTATATCCGTAATCCCTCGTCCAAAACATCACACCTATGCTCATGCGCCACTACCTGTAATACATAAAACTGAGTGGGTCAAGCTTGGGAGCCTGGTGAGCACATAGGGTTTTCAACCCACAATAAATAAGTTTATTAATTTCATCAATCAACAATAACCCGATTACCCGTTCCCGTTATCCTCACTTTACGTCCCTAAACACCTATCATAAGGGACCTAGCCTAAGGATTATCATCGGGACGGACACTACTGCTAAGGGGATTCCTCAGCAATAAATGTCCTAATAGGCAACCATGTGGGGGATGGAGTACACCGGTGAACACATCGTTCACAACACCTACAGGTTGCGAGCCTGCTAGTGTTCCACTGGACTGTCTAGAAGAGTCCGTGGTCGTCATCTATACTCCGCTAGATGACTGGATCAACAAAAACAACATCGAGGCCTCTCATCATTTTATCACACATCACCTATTACATCTACCCATGTTTTACCCCAACATTTTCGTAGATATAAAATACATATACAGTTTTAATCATTGAAAACATGTATAACAACGTTCATCTAGCATAGATAGCAAGTATTCAGATAATATGCACACATAGCACGTAATTTATATAAAATACTTCATATCTATGTGTAAGTTGAAGGTAACTATGCACTCACCGGAAAAGGTGGTGATTCCGAACTCAGACAGCGCTTCGCTTCTTAAAAAGAATTTTTCTTCGACGAAACCTAGTATTATTACCACTAGAGTTTAGTTTATTATTCGTCGAGACTAATTAATAGTCTAGCTATTATTATTATTATTATATAAGCGTCAAAAAAATACTTATATAACCCATAATAATAGCCCAAGTATTTATTATAAGTTCCTAATAACGTTACTATAATTAAATAAAAGTTATATTAAAAATAGCGTAGGCGTAGCTCACTTACAGCGGGTTTTATAGAAAACCGGGCTTTGCTTGGAGCAGCGTTCCCGAGCCGAAAAGCTCTTCTTCTCGGAGCCTTCGAGCACTCCGGGGCTTCCGCCTCGTGCTAGGGAGGTTCCCTAGGCTTTTCGGGGGATTTCGGGGCTAGAGAGAGGTTCTAGAGAGAGAGAGAGAGAGTAAAGAGAAGAAAGAATGGGAAAGGTGTGAAGAAAATGAGGGTGGGAGAGGTGGTATTTATAGGGTGAAATGTGGCTGAACTTGGTGCCACATGTCACCATCTGGTGGCAAGCCTTGGGGAGAAAGCAATGGCCAAGATTGTGCCACATCACCCATTTTCGCACAGCACACTTCCGACTTCTAAAATCCGTAACTTTCACATACGACCTCCGTTTTTGACGTTCTTTATATCCACGCGTAGGTAATAATAAGATCTACAACTTTCATTTTGACACCGTCAGCTAATTCTCGACCGATCTTAAATTTAACAGTACAAGGAGATTATACTGTTAAACGTCTGCGTAAAATTAATAACTTCTACATACGGACTCTGTTTTTGTCTGTCTTTTTACCGTTGATTTCCTATTAATGAGATCTTCAACTCTCATTTATGTTGCGTAAGCCAAAAACCGCTCGAACTAAAATTCGAGTTTCAGGCCGTGCACTGCTAAGCCGAATCTTAGAAAAATCATAACTTCTTCATACGAAGTCAGATTTGGGCGTTCTTTTTATCGATGTTCTTAGTTTAACATATTCTACGACTTTTGTTTAGATTGATAAGGCTAAAAAGTCTTCTATCGTAAATTCACTATTTACGTTTCCCGGTGTCGTGCCGGTTTTGTCGTAAAACTTCGGCGGGCCATAACTTCTTCTTTATAGCTCGGATTTCGGCATTCTTTATATGCACGGAAACCTTGAGACATATTCTACAACTTTATGTAGAGATATCGGGATTATCTCACACTTTAATTTTGACGCTCATTTTTATTCTTTATTAATTATACATTTATAATTAAATAATAAACACATAAACACACATAATTCACATAATACTCAAATATTTCATATTTATTACTTCAAAAAGAGTTACAATAGTTGACGTAGACTATTACATTGACAAAAATGCTTAGCCCTAAAAACCCGGGCGTTACAATTCTCACCCCCTTAGGATGATTCCGTCCCGGAATCATGCATCAGCAAACAGATGTGGATAGCGACTCATCATGTCATCCTCTGTTTCCCAAGTGAGATTCGGCCCATTCGAATGTTTCCATCGGACTAGCACCAAGTCGACCATCTTGCGTCGTAACTTCTTAGTCTTACGGTCAATAATTGCCTCAGGCTCTTCGATCAGCCTTTTATTCTCATCCATCCTTAATTCCGAGATTGGAATTATGTCGGGAACATCTCCCATGAATTTCCTCAAATAACACACATGGAAGGTGTTATGAATACCATTGAGTTCTTCGGGTAATTCCAGCTTGTAAGCTTGGTTCCCAATCCTCTGAAGAACTTTGAATGGTCCAATAAACCTTGGACTCAACTTTCCTCGTTTCCCAAATCGTATAAGTCCCTTCCACGGTGAGACTTTAAGTAAAACGGAATCCCCAACTTCGAAGGTTATCGGTCGTCTTTTCTTGTCGGCATAGCTCTTCTGACGATCCTGAGCTGCTAACATTCTTTCCCTAATCACCTTCAATTTCTCAGCAGTCTCATGGACTATCTCGGGGCCCATAAACTGCTTCTCTCCGGCTTCAAGCCAACAAGACGGCGTACGACACTTCTGCCCATACAAGGCTTGATAAGGAGCCATCTTGATGCTCGAGTGAAAACTATTGTTGTAGGAAAATTCTACCAGAGGTAAGTGCTCGTCCCAATTCCCTTGGAATTCGAGGGTACATGCTCTCAGCATATCTTCCAACGTCTGAATCGTTCTTTCACTCTGACCATCAGTTTGCGGATGGTAAGCAGTACTCAAACACAACTTTGTACCCAACTCCTCTTGTAGACTCCTCCAAAACCTCGATGTGAAACGACTATCACGATCTGACACAATAGTAAGAGGGACACCGTGAAGTCTTACAATTTCCTTCACGTAAGCATTTGCGAGCTTATCCATAGACCACTTCTCGTTGGCTGCTATGAAGTGTGCACTCTTGGTGAAACGATCCACGACTACCCAAATCATGTCGTGACCATTCTTCGTTCTGGGCAGTTTAGTCACAAAATCCATGGTGATGTCTTCCCATTTACCCATGGGTACAGGTAAGGGTTCTAAACTCCCATACGGTTTTTGATGTTGTGCCTTAACCCTCGCACATGTTACGCACTCAGCCACATACTTCGCAACATCGAGCTTCATCGCCGGCCACCAGTAGTAGGGTTTTAGGTCCTTATACATTTTAGTGCTACCGGGATGAATCGAGTACATGGTCTTGTGTGCTTCTTCCATTAGAAGATCTCTTATTCCTCCCGTCTTAGGTACCCAAATTCGATCTTGGAATACATTCAGTCCTCGACTGTTCGTACCGAACACTAACGTTTTTCCCAAACGTTCTTCCTTTCGGTCATTCTTTTCTAAGGCTTCTTCTTGAGCTTTCCTGATACTTTCCACAATCATCGAGACGACTTCAATTCTTAACGCTCTTGGCCTTCTTCTTTCAAGATTGACTTTCCGACTGAGAGCATCAGCAACAATATTTGCTTTACCTGGGTGGTAAAGTATCTCACAGTCGTAGTCCTTGAGAAGTTCTAGCCAGCGTCGTTGCCTCATGTTCAACTCCTTCTGATTAAAGAGATACTGGAGACTCTTATGATCAGTGAAGAGCTTGCACTTCGTGCCGTAGAGGTAATGCCTCCATATCTTTAAGGCGAATACTACCGCTGCCAACTCCAGATCATGAGTGGGGTAGTTCTTTTCGTGCTCTTTCAATTGTCGAGATGCGTATGCTATCACCTTTTCTCTTTGGGTCAGAACACAACCTAACCCGACTCCAGATGCATCACTATAAACTGCGAAATCTTCGACTCCATCGGGTAGAGAAAGTATCGGCGCTTCACATAACTTCTTCTTTAGCTTCTCGAACGCCTCATCGTGTTTCTCACTCCATGTATACGTAGCTCCTTTATGGGTCAAAGCTGTTAATGGAGCAGCTATCGAAGAAAAGCCTTGGATAAATCGTCGGTAATATCCGGCTAATCCTAGAAAGCTTCGAATCTCCGTGGGATTCTTCGGACGTTCCCACTTCATTACAGCTTCGATCTTGGCAGGGTCAACCATTATTCCTTCTTGGTTAACAACATGACCCAAGAATTGGACTTCCCGTATCCAAAAGTCGCATTTGGAGAACTTTGCAAAAAGCTTCTCCTTCTTTAACACCTCCAACACTTCTCGTAGATGCTTGCCATGCTCCTCCTGGCTTTTCGAGTAAATGAGAATGTCGTCGATGAACACTATCACAGATTTATCGAGGAATGGTTTACAAACCCTATTCATCAAATCCATGAATGCTGCGGGAGCATTGGTTAGTCCGAACGACATAACCAAGAACTCGTAGTGTCCATATCTTGTTCTGAATGCAGTCTTCTCAATATCCTGCTCTCTCACCTTCAGCTGATGATATCCTGACCTAAGATCGATCTTTGAGAAGTAGCTCGAACCTTGCAGCTGATCGAATAGATCATCAATCCTCGGCAATGGATACTTGTTCTTCACCGTTGCCTTATTCAACTCTCGGTAGTCTATGCACATCCTCATGCTTCCGTCCTTCTTCTTCACGAATAACACCGGAGCTCCCCAGGGTGATGAACTAGGTCAAATGAAACCGCTATCCAACAGCTCCTGAAGTTGCGTCATGAGCTCCTTCATCTCCGTCGGTGCTAATCGGTAAGGTGCCTTTGCTATCGGTGTTGTTCCTGGTAATAAGTCTATACAAAATTCTACTTGCCTATCAGGTGGTAATCCAGGAAGATCTTCGGGAAAGACTTCCGGATAATCGCACACAACCGGTATATTCTGCACCTCTTTCTTTTCTTTCTTAGCATCGATTACGAATGCCAAGTACGATGCACATCCCTTGGACAAACATTTCCTAGCTTTCATCAAGGATATGATTCCAGAACTCACTCTGCGTTTGTCCCCGTACACCATAAATGATTCCTTTCCGGGTGGGTTTATCCTAACTATCTTCTTTCGGCATAATATCTCGGCATCGTTGGCGCTAAGCCAATCCATACCCAAAACGATGTCGAAACCGTTTAACTCTATGGGTAATAGTTCCTCATGGAATTCGTTTCCGTTTAGGTTAATGACGATGTTCCTAATACGATTACTAACAGGTACGAATTTGCCACTGGCAACTTCTACAATCAGGGCATTATCTAGTTTTTCTACAGGCAATGCTAATCTTCCACCAAATTTATGCGATACAAAGGAGTAATTGGCTCCGGAATCAAATAGTATATTTGCAGGTAAACCATTTACAAGAAAGGTACCTGAAGCGACGTCTGCTGCCTCCTTTGCAGCCTCGAGCGTCATCTGGAAGGCTCTCGCCTTCGGCTTTGGTGGTATGTTGGGTCTTCCTGCCTCCTTCTTCTTCGGGCAGTCCTTCAAAATGTGCCCTTCTTCATAACACCCATAACAGGCCTTCTGGTTGAGGGTGCATTCGTTGGCATAGTGCCCAGGCTTTCCGCATTTGTAACAAGTGACTCCTCCATCACACTTCCCAAATTGCTTCTTCTTGCACTTGTCACACCACTTTGCTTCTGATCCTCCTCCTCTCGAACCAGACTTCGAGAATCTTCCTTTCTTACCGGACCTCGAGGATCCGTCAAATTTCCGTTTCTCTCCCACTTCCGCTCTCTCCAGACCCTTTTCTCGTATCTGGGTCTCCACATTCTTAGCAGCCCAGATGGCAGCTTTCAGAGTGCTAGTTTGCTTGACCATTGGACCGAAGTCCGCTGGTAATCCGAGGGCAAATTTGTTAACCTTGGAGAGTTCAGTTGGGACGAGGTGAGGAACAAGCTTCATTTTCTCAGTAAAGCTTGCAGCGTATTCAGTAACGCTCATCCTCCCCTTCTTCAGACTCTGGAATTCGTTGTTGATCTCCAGAAGATCCTGCTCAGAGCAGTATTGCATCTTTAACTGTACCAGAAAATCCTCCCACGACATCTTGCTTGCTTCACCTTTGGGCATTGAATCAGCTAGTAGCTTCCACCAGCTTAGTACTCCAGATTTCAATAGAGGAACTGCAAGAGCAGTCTTCTGCCTATTTCTACACTCGCAACTCTCAAACATTGTCTCCATCTCAGAGATCCAGTTCATGACTTCCACCGGCGTCGGGCTTCCGGATAGACTCGGTGGCTTGGATGCCATGAAATCCTTGTATTTGCATCCACGTCCATCATTTCCTCCATCCTGGTGGTTTTGCCTAACTATCGGTGGGTTGGCTTGACCAATAGTCCCACTGTAGTTTCCTTCTTCAATCTGCCCTTCGTTCAACTCGGGCTGTTCGAGCTGAATAGTCGCTTCCTCTCGATTTTGCTGGAGCAAACGCCTGGTTTCCTCCATTTGACGATCCAACATTGCCTGGATCATCGCTTGCACTCCGGCCATCGTTATTGGTCCGGCAGCGGCTTCCACAACTGGTATTTGCTCGATCACGGGGGGTTGGTGTCCGTTCCCATTTGCGTTTACGTTTCCGCTACGGGTCCTTACCATCTTGATCTATATACCGAATAAGGTGGATTTAGATCTTTATTTAGGAGAGACGTTTTAAATCGTCCTTATCACTCCGACATGTTTACATGCTAGTTCTAATATCGTAGTCGTACGTTTAGAATCCTAAACACATAAGGTTCCAGATCCGGTCGGCAACAGACCATAGATCCCGAACAAAATAACAGCATATCATGCATAAAACATTTAGCACATAAAAGCATTTTAGGCACAATTCCTAAAATAAGCTAGTGCTCACACCTCACAATCATCGCTTAGCATTCTAAGTTTAAGTCTAGAAATCCTACAAATTCCTAGTTCGCTTAAACTAATGCTCTGATACCAACTGTGACATCCCCAAAATCACGGCCAGAAAAGACCGGTTTTGTTTATACTTTATTTCAAAATCAGAGTTATCTTTTAATAAATGGTTTGCGGAATTTGTCCCAAAACAATAATATGATAAAGATTTATCAAAAGCATTTCCATAGAAATGTATTCATTAAAAGACTCGGGATGTCATGTTCGTACAGATCAAAAGTATAAACAGTACAATATAAGCCTTACTACATTATTTCATATCTACAGGCCTATATCCGTAATCCCTCGTCCAAAACATCACACCTATGCTCATGCGCCACTACCTGTAATACATAAAACTGAGTGGGTCAGGCTTGGGAGCCTGGTGAGCACATAGGGTTTTCAACCCACAATAAATAAGTTTATTAATTTCATCAATCAACAATAACCCGATTACCCGTTCCCGTTATCCTCACTTTACGTCCCTAAACACCTATCATAAGGGACCTAGCCTAAGGATTATCATCGGGACGGACACTACTGCTAAGGGGATTCCTCAGCAATAAATGTCCTAATAGGCAACCATGTGGGGGATGGAGTACACCGGTGAACACATCGTTCACAACACCTACAGGTTGCGAGCCTGCTAGTGTTCCACTGGACTGTCTAGAAGAGTCCGTGGTCGTCATCTATACTCCGCTAGATGACTGGATCAACAAAAACAACATCGAGGCCTCTCATCATTTTATCACACATCACCTATTACATCTACCCATGTTTTACCCCAACATTTTCGTAGATATAAAATACATATACAGTTTTAATCATTGAAAACATGTATAACAACGTTCATCTAGCATAGATAGCAAGTATTCAGATAATATGCACACATAGCACGTAATTTATATAAAATACTTCATATCTATGTGTAAGTTGAAGGTAACTATGCACTCACCGGAAAAGGTGGTGATTCCGAACTCAGACAGCGCTTCGCTTCTTAAAAAGAATTTTTCTTCGACGAAACCTAGTATTATTACCACTAGAGTTTAGTTTATTATTCGTCGAGACTAATTAATAGTCTAGCTATTATTATTATTATTATATAAGCGTCAAAAAAATACTTATATAACCCATAATAATAGCCCAAGTATTTATTATAAGTTCCTAATAACGTTACTATAATTAAATAAAAGTTATATTAAAAATAGCGTAGGCGTAGCTCACTTACAGCGGGTTTTATAGAAAACCGGGCTTTGCTTGGAGCAGCGTTCCCGAGCCGAAAAGCTCTTCTTCTCGGAGCCTTCGAGCACTCCGGGGCTTCCGCCTCGTGCTAGGGAGGTTCCCTAGGCTTTTCGGGGGATTTCGGGGCTAGAGAGAGGTTCTAGAGAGAGAGAGAGAGAGTAAAGAGAAGAAAGAATGGGAAAGGTGTGAAGAAAATGAGGGTGGGAGAGGTGGTATTTATAGGGTGAAATGTGGCTGAACTTGGTGCCACATGTCACCATCTGGTGGCAAGCCTTGGGGAGAAAGCAATGGCCAAGATTGTGCCACATCACCCATTTTCGCACAGCACACTTCCGACTTCTAAAATCCGTAACTTTCACATACGACCTCCGTTTTTGACGTTCTTTATATCCACGCGTAGGTAATAATAAGATCTACAACTTTCATTTTGACACCGTCAGCTAATTCTCGACCGATCTTAAATTTAACAGTACAAGGAGATTATACTGTTAAACGTCTGCGTAAAATTAATAACTTCTACATACGGACTCTGTTTTTGTCTGTCTTTTTACCGTTGATTTCCTATTAATGAGATCTTCAACTCTCATTTATGTTGCGTAAGCCAAAAACCGCTCGAACTAAAATTCGAGTTTCAGGCCGTGCACTGCTAAGCCGAATCTTAGAAAAATCATAACTTCTTCATACGAAGTCAGATTTGGGCGTTCTTTTTATCGATGTTCTTAGTTTAACATATTCTACGACTTTTGTTTAGATTGATAAGGCTAAAAAGTCTTCTATCGTAAATTCACTATTTACGTTTCCCGGTGTCGTGCCGGTTTTGTCGTAAAACTTCGGCGGGCCATAACTTCTTCTTTATAGCTCGGATTTCGGCATTCTTTATATGCACGGAAACCTTGAGACATATTCTACAACTTTATGTAGAGATATCGGGATTATCTCACACTTTAATTTTGACGCTCATTTTTATTCTTTATTAATTATACATTTATAATTAAATAATAAACACATAAACACACATAATTCACATAATACTCAAATATTTCATATTTATTACTTCAAAAAGAGTTACAATAGTTGACGTAGACTATTACATTGACAAAAATGCTTAGCCCTAAAAACCCGGGCGTTACAATTCTCACCCCCTTAGGATGATTCCGTCCCGGAATCATGCATCAGCAAACAGATGTGGATAGCGACTCATCATGTCATCCTCTGTTTCCCAAGTGAGATTCGGCCCATTCGAATGTTTCCATCGGACTAGCACCAAGTCGACCATCTTGCGTCGTAACTTCTTAGTCTTACGGTCAATAATTGCCTCAGGCTCTTCGATCAGCCTTTTATTCTCATCCATCCTTAATTCCGAGATTGGAATTATGTCGGGAACATCTCCCATGAATTTCCTCAAATAACACACATGGAAGGTGTTATGAATACCATTGAGTTCTTCGGGTAATTCCAGCTTGTAAGCTTGGTTCCCAATCCTCTGAAGAACTTTGAATGGTCCAATAAACCTTGGACTCAACTTTCCTCGTTTCCCAAATCGTATAAGTCCCTTCCACGGTGAGACTTTAAGTAAAACGGAATCCCCAACTTCGAAGGTTATCGGTCGTCTTTTCTTGTCGGCATAGCTCTTCTGACGATCCTGAGCTGCTAACATTCTTTCCCTAATCACCTTCAATTTCTCAGCAGTCTCATGGACTATCTCGGGGCCCATAAACTGCTTCTCTCCGGCTTCAAGCCAACAAGACGGCGTACGACACTTCTGCCCATACAAGGCTTGATAAGGAGCCATCTTGATGCTCGAGTGAAAACTATTGTTGTAGGAAAATTCTACCAGAGGTAAGTGCTCGTCCCAATTCCCTTGGAATTCGAGGGTACATGCTCTCAGCATATCTTCCAACGTCTGAATCGTTCTTTCACTCTGACCATCAGTTTGCGGATGGTAAGCAGTACTCAAACACAACTTTGTACCCAACTCCTCTTGTAGACTCCTCCAAAACCTCGATGTGAAACGACTATCACGATCTGACACAATAGTAAGAGGGACACCGTGAAGTCTTACAATTTCCTTCACGTAAGCATTTGCGAGCTTATCCATAGACCACTTCTCGTTGGCTGCTATGAAGTGTGCACTCTTGGTGAAACGATCCACGACTACCCAAATCATGTCGTGACCATTCTTCGTTCTGGGCAGTTTAGTCACAAAATCCATGGTGATGTCTTCCCATTTACCCATGGGTACAGGTAAGGGTTCTAAACTCCCATACGGTTTTTGATGTTGTGCCTTAACCCTCGCACATGTTACGCACTCAGCCACATACTTCGCAACATCGAGCTTCATCGCCGGCCACCAGTAGTAGGGTTTTAGGTCCTTATACATTTTAGTGCTACCGGGATGAATCGAGTACATGGTCTTGTGTGCTTCTTCCATTAGAAGATCTCTTATTCCTCCCGTCTTAGGTACCCAAATTCGATCTTGGAATACATTCAGTCCTCGACTGTTCGTACCGAACACTAACGTTTTTCCCAAACGTTCTTCCTTTCGGTCATTCTTTTCTAAGGCTTCTTCTTGAGCTTTCCTGATACTTTCCACAATCATCGAGACGACTTCAATTCTTAACGCTCTTGGCCTTCTTCTTTCAAGATTGACTTTCCGACTGAGAGCATCAGCAACAATATTTGCTTTACCTGGGTGGTAAAGTATCTCACAGTCGTAGTCCTTGAGAAGTTCTAGCCAGCGTCGTTGCCTCATGTTCAACTCCTTCTGATTAAAGAGATACTGGAGACTCTTATGATCAGTGAAGAGCTTGCACTTCGTGCCGTAGAGGTAATGCCTCCATATCTTTAAGGCGAATACTACCGCTGCCAACTCCAGATCATGAGTGGGGTAGTTCTTTTCGTGCTCTTTCAATTGTCGAGATGCGTATGCTATCACCTTTTCTCTTTGGGTCAGAACACAACCTAACCCGACTCCAGATGCATCACTATAAACTGCGAAATCTTCGACTCCATCGGGTAGAGAAAGTATCGGCGCTTCACATAACTTCTTCTTTAGCTTCTCGAACGCCTCATCGTGTTTCTCACTCCATGTATACGTAGCTCCTTTATGGGTCAAAGCTGTTAATGGAGCAGCTATCGAAGAAAAGCCTTGGATAAATCGTCGGTAATATCCGGCTAATCCTAGAAAGCTTCGAATCTCCGTGGGATTCTTCGGACGTTCCCACTTCATTACAGCTTCGATCTTGGCAGGGTCAACCATTATTCCTTCTTGGTTAACAACATGACCCAAGAATTGGACTTCCCGTATCCAAAAGTCGCATTTGGAGAACTTTGCAAAAAGCTTCTCCTTCTTTAACACCTCCAACACTTCTCGTAGATGCTTGCCATGCTCCTCCTGGCTTTTCGAGTAAATGAGAATGTCGTCGATGAACACTATCACAGATTTATCGAGGAATGGTTTACAAACCCTATTCATCAAATCCATGAATGCTGCGGGAGCATTGGTTAGTCCGAACGACATAACCAAGAACTCGTAGTGTCCATATCTTGTTCTGAATGCAGTCTTCTCAATATCCTGCTCTCTCACCTTCAGCTGATGATATCCTGACCTAAGATCGATCTTTGAGAAGTAGCTCGAACCTTGCAGCTGATCGAATAGATCATCAATCCTCGGCAATGGATACTTGTTCTTCACCGTTGCCTTATTCAACTCTCGGTAGTCTATGCACATCCTCATGCTTCCGTCCTTCTTCTTCACGAATAACACCGGAGCTCCCCAGGGTGATGAACTAGGTCAAATGAAACCGCTATCCAACAGCTCCTGAAGTTGCGTCATGAGCTCCTTCATCTCCGTCGGTGCTAATCGGTAAGGTGCCTTTGCTATCGGTGTTGTTCCTGGTAATAAGTCTATACAAAATTCTACTTGCCTATCAGGTGGTAATCCAGGAAGATCTTCGGGAAAGACTTCCGGATAATCGCACACAACCGGTATATTCTGCACCTCTTTCTTTTCTTTCTTAGCATCGATTACGAATGCCAAGTACGATGCACATCCCTTGGACAAACATTTCCTAGCTTTCATCAAGGATATGATTCCAGAACTCACTCTGCGTTTGTCCCCGTACACCATAAATGATTCCTTTCCGGGTGGGTTTATCCTAACTATCTTCTTTCGGCATAATATCTCGGCATCGTTGGCGCTAAGCCAATCCATACCCAAAACGATGTCGAAACCGTTTAACTCTATGGGTAATAGTTCCTCATGGAATTCGTTTCCGTTTAGGTTAATGACGATGTTCCTAATACGATTACTAACAGGTACGAATTTGCCACTGGCAACTTCTACAATCAGGGCATTATCTAGTTTTTCTACAGGCAATGCTAATCTTCCACCAAATTTATGCGATACAAAGGAGTAATTGGCTCCGGAATCAAATAGTATATTTGCAGGTAAACCATTTACAAGAAAGGTACCTGAAGCGACGTCTGCTGCCTCCTTTGCAGCCTCGAGCGTCATCTGGAAGGCTCTCGCCTTCGGCTTTGGTGGTATGTTGGGTCTTCCTGCCTCCTTCTTCTTCGGGCAGTCCTTCAAAATGTGCCCTTCTTCATAACACCCATAACAGGCCTTCTGGTTGAGGGTGCATTCGTTGGCATAGTGCCCAGGCTTTCCGCATTTGTAACAAGTGACTCCTCCATCACACTTCCCAAATTGCTTCTTCTTGCACTTGTCACACCACTTTGCTTCTGATCCTCCTCCTCTCGAACCAGACTTCGAGAATCTTCCTTTCTTACCGGACCTCGAGGATCCGTCAAATTTCCGTTTCTCTCCCACTTCCGCTCTCTCCAGACCCTTTTCTCGTATCTGGGTCTCCACATTCTTAGCAGCCCAGATGGCAGCTTTCAGAGTGCTAGTTTGCTTGACCATTGGACCGAAGTCCGCTGGTAATCCGAGGGCAAATTTGTTAACCTTGGAGAGTTCAGTTGGGACGAGGTGAGGAACAAGCTTCATTTTCTCAGTAAAGCTTGCAGCGTATTCAGTAACGCTCATCCTCCCCTTCTTCAGACTCTGGAATTCGTTGTTGATCTCCAGAAGATCCTGCTCAGAGCAGTATTGCATCTTTAACTGTACCAGAAAATCCTCCCACGACATCTTGCTTGCTTCACCTTTGGGCATTGAATCAGCTAGTAGCTTCCACCAGCTTAGTACTCCAGATTTCAATAGAGGAACTGCAAGAGCAGTCTTCTGCCTATTTCTACACTCGCAACTCTCAAACATTGTCTCCATCTCAGAGATCCAGTTCATGACTTCCACCGGCGTCGGGCTTCCGGATAGACTCGGTGGCTTGGATGCCATGAAATCCTTGTATTTGCATCCACGTCCATCATTTCCTCCATCCTGGTGGTTTTGCCTAACTATCGGTGGGTTGGCTTGACCAATAGTCCCACTGTAGTTTCCTTCTTCAATCTGCCCTTCGTTCAACTCGGGCTGTTCGAGCTGAATAGTCGCTTCCTCTCGATTTTGCTGGAGCAAACGCCTGGTTTCCTCCATTTGACGATCCAACATTGCCTGGATCATCGCTTGCACTCCGGCCATCGTTATTGGTCCGGCAGCGGCTTCCACAACTGGTATTTGCTCGATCACGGGGGGTTGGTGTCCGTTCCCATTTGCGTTTACGTTTCCGCTACGGGTCCTTACCATCTTGATCTATATACCGAATAAGGTGGATTTAGATCTTTATTTAGGAGAGACGTTTTAAATCGTCCTTATCACTCCGACATGTTTACATGCTAGTTCTAATATCGTAGTCGTACGTTTAGAATCCTAAACACATAAGGTTCCAGATCCGGTCGGCAACAGACCATAGATCCCGAACAAAATAACAGCATATCATGCATAAAACATTTAGCACATAAAAGCATTTTAGGCACAATTCCTAAAATAAGCTAGTGCTCACACCTCACAATCATCGCTTAGCATTCTAAGTTTAAGTCTAGAAATCCTACAAATTCCTAGTTCGCTTAAACTAATGCTCTGATACCAACTGTGACATCCCCAAAATCACGGCCAGAAAAGACCGGTTTTGTTTATACTTTATTTCAAAATCAGAGTTATCTTTTAATAAATGGTTTGCGGAATTTGTCCCAAAACAATAATATGATAAAGATTTATCAAAAGCATTTCCATAGAAATGTATTCATTAAAAGACTCGGGATGTCATGTTCGTACAGATCAAAAGTATAAACAGTACAATATAAGCCTTACTACATTATTTCATATCTACAGGCCTATATCCGTAATCCCTCGTCCAAAACATCACACCTATGCTCATGCGCCACTACCTGTAATACATAAAACTGAGTGGGTCAGGCTTGGGAGCCTGGTGAGCACATAGGGTTTTCAACCCACAATAAATAAGTTTATTAATTTCATCAATCAACAATAACCCGATTACCCGTTCCCGTTATCCTCACTTTACGTCCCTAAACACCTATCATAAGGGACCTAGCCTAAGGATTATCATCGGGACGGACACTACTGCTAAGGGGATTCCTCAGCAATAAATGTCCTAATAGGCAACCATGTGGGGGATGGAGTACACCGGTGAACACATCGTTCACAACACCTACAGGTTGCGAGCCTGCTAGTGTTCCACTGGACTGTCTAGAAGAGTCCGTGGTCGTCATCTATACTCCGCTAGATGACTGGATCAACAAAAACAACATCGAGGCCTCTCATCATTTTATCACACATCACCTATTACATCTACCCATGTTTTACCCCAACATTTTCGTAGATATAAAATACATATACAGTTTTAATCATTGAAAACATGTATAACAACGTTCATCTAGCATAGATAGCAAGTATTCAGATAATATGCACACATAGCACGTAATTTATATAAAATACTTCATATCTATGTGTAAGTTGAAGGTAACTATGCACTCACCGGAAAAGGTGGTGATTCCGAACTCAGACAGCGCTTCGCTTCTTAAAAAGAATTTTTCTTCGACGAAACCTAGTATTATTACCACTAGAGTTTAGTTTATTATTCGTCGAGACTAATTAATAGTCTAGCTATTATTATTATTATTATATAAGCGTCAAAAAAATACTTATATAACCCATAATAATAGCCCAAGTATTTATTATAAGTTCCTAATAACGTTACTATAATTAAATAAAAGTTATATTAAAAATAGCGTAGGCGTAGCTCACTTACAGCGGGTTTTATAGAAAACCGGGCTTTGCTTGGAGCAGCGTTCCCGAGCCGAAAAGCTCTTCTTCTCGGAGCCTTCGAGCACTCCGGGGCTTCCGCCTCGTGCTAGGGAGGTTCCCTAGGCTTTTCGGGGGATTTCGGGGCTAGAGAGAGGTTCTAGAGAGAGAGAGAGAGAGTAAAGAGAAGAAAGAATGGGAAAGGTGTGAAGAAAATGAGGGTGGGAGAGGTGGTATTTATAGGGTGAAATGTGGCTGAACTTGGTGCCACATGTCACCATCTGGTGGCAAGCCTTGGGGAGAAAGCAATGGCCAAGATTGTGCCACATCACCCATTTTCGCACAGCACACTTCCGACTTCTAAAATCCGTAACTTTCACATACGACCTCCGTTTTTGACGTTCTTTATATCCACGCGTAGGTAATAATAAGATCTACAACTTTCATTTTGACACCGTCAGCTAATTCTCGACCGATCTTAAATTTAACAGTACAAGGAGATTATACTGTTAAACGTCTGCGTAAAATTAATAACTTCTACATACGGACTCTGTTTTTGTCTGTCTTTTTACCGTTGATTTCCTATTAATGAGATCTTCAACTCTCATTTATGTTGCGTAAGCCAAAAACCGCTCGAACTAAAATTCGAGTTTCAGGCCGTGCACTGCTAAGCCGAATCTTAGAAAAATCATAACTTCTTCATACGAAGTCAGATTTGGGCGTTCTTTTTATCGATGTTCTTAGTTTAACATATTCTACGACTTTTGTTTAGATTGATAAGGCTAAAAAGTCTTCTATCGTAAATTCACTATTTACGTTTCCCGGTGTCGTGCCGGTTTTGTCGTAAAACTTCGGCGGGCCATAACTTCTTCTTTATAGCTCGGATTTCGGCATTCTTTATATGCACGGAAACCTTGAGACATATTCTACAACTTTATGTAGAGATATCGGGATTATCTCACACTTTAATTTTGACGCTCATTTTTATTCTTTATTAATTATACATTTATAATTAAATAATAAACACATAAACACACATAATTCACATAATACTCAAATATTTCATATTTATTACTTCAAAAAGAGTTACAATAGTTGACCTAGACTATTACATTGACAAAAATGCTTAGCCCTGAAAACCCGGGCGTTACAGGTTGTCACAGATATGGATAGAACAGAAGGAATTGGAGTTAGTTAGGGCTAGAGACGAACTCATTTATTTATAGCGTGATAATTTGAAGCTTTTAAAACAAAGGAATATATTTTGTTTAATTGCTAAACGTTTATATTCAAATATCACTCAGTTGCATCAAGATTGTGAGATAGGAAAAAAGATCAATAAGATGATTTTGCCCTTCCTTGAATTCAAGGAAGACGGAGTCGATGCTGATTGTTATAATTGTGAATCCATTGTGTCTTCAGATGATATTTCAGATGCATGTAGAGTTGGACTGGACAAAATCGAGTCTGTTATTGAGTCGAAGGACCATAAAGACATGCTTAGAAAACTATTGGACGAAAATGACAAATTGAAAATTAAGACCGAAACTATGCAGAAGTTTGACTCGTTGAGTACCAAATTAAGTTCAGAAAATAAGATGGATATGGAAAACACTTGTGAATTTGATGAGGACAGTGATATGAGTGAAATCCATGTAGAGGATGAGGTTGATTGTTCAGAGTTTCTTAAAAGCAAACCCAAACCAACAAAACCTCTCATATCTGAAAACTCAGTTGAGTTCGCTCGTATGTCCAAGGACAAGTCCAAGGTCCATAATAAAAAGGCGGTTGTCTATTAAAAGGTGCAAACGGTGCTAAATCAAGTGTATATCGTCACAGGCATAACTAAGGACCAAAAAGCAGAGTTGACATCCTTGGTTAATGAAGACAATGCTGATGGTTGCGAAAATTATTTATGGTCAGCCCCTATTTATAATGTAGATGATATTGTCCGTTTATCAGAGAGAAACTCATGGAGAGTTAAAGGAAGATATGTGGTAGAACCACTCAACAAGCTTACAAGCTATGATGTACCAAGCACAAGTGGTACCAAACAGATTCCAAGCGAACCTGCAAAGGTGGTGAGCGAAACCTCTTCAATGAAGAGTGAAACTCAAGCTAAGAAACCAAAGTTGAAAGTAAATATTCACAAGTCTCAAAAGCAACTTGCTGAACAAAAACGCCAACGAAACAGGAGATATCAAAAGAATCTCAATGAAAGGAAGAAATTTTGGCAATCCCAAAACTCCAATTATGTTCGCACATAAAAGACGGTAAATCTCAAAGTGAAAGCAAGATCAAAGCATAACTATGGTCCATGTACTCATTGCCAATCCTGCAGTCAGGCGAACCAAAGAACCAGTTTCGGTCCAAAATCAAGTAATGACAAGAACCGAAAGACCAACTGTGGGTCGAAATCTCATCCTTCTCATTCTTAGTCAAAGCAGATTCCTAACAAGGATGTCAAGGGAAAAGGGAAACCGGTCTTTGAATACAAAACGCAAAAAATAAGACATTAGCTAACACTAGGAAATACGAAAACAAATTTGTTAACAATACAAATACAAATTCTCAACTTGCTTTAAACAAACCAAAAAATAACATAATCAAGGTTTTTTCCATAAAAAGGAAAGACGAAACCACCCTAATAAAAAGAACGTATATGGTTGATCTTTCAATTGCTATTCCCTAATCTATAAAAGGCTCACGTTGAGCCAAGCAACTTTGGGTTCCTAAATCTGCTTGATTTTTTCAGATTATTCGTGACGAGCAATTTGACGACGAATGGTACATTGATAGTGGATGCTCGTGTCACACGACAGGGAGAAGGGAAAAGCTAAGGGAGTTTCGGGCTCTAAAGGATGGTGGACGTGTCAAATATAGAAATAACTCATATGGCAAAATAAAATCCTACGACATGATAACAAAAGGAGAATTCTCAATCCGAAGAGTTGCCTATGTAGAAGGGTTGCAGCATAATCTTATAAGTGTCTCGTAATTGGTTGTGGGAACTGGCTTGAAAGTGTCATTTGATGATGAAGGTTCTGAGATCGTTAAAAAGAAGAAGAAAACAGTTATGTTGAAGTCTAAGAGAAAATGCGAAATGTATCCTCTTAATCTCGATCCGATACGAAGGAAGCCAATTGTATGCCTACTGACGAAAGCTAATTCAAATGAAAGTTGGTTATGGCACCGAAGACTCTCACACTTGAACTTCAAAGATATCAACAAGCTAGTTCTTGGAGATCAAGTGCGAGGACTTCCTCTTCTCAATTTTGATAAGGAACATTTATGCATTGCATGTGAGATGGGAAAGCAAAGCCGAAAGAGTCATCCCACACATGTTAATACAAAGATCATCGAACCCCTTGAACTTCTGCACGTCGACTTATGTGACCCTTCTGCAATTGAAAGTATCGGTGGTAGTAAGTTCATACTTGTAATTGTTGATGATCTTTCACGTTTCATCTGGGTTCTCTTTCTTAAACAGAAATTAGAGGTGACACCAAAGCTCAAAAACTTTATCAAGCAAGTCGAACTTCTACTGCGAAAGGTGGTTCAAAATGTCCGAAGTGACAATGATTTGGAATTCAAAAACCAAGATTTTAAAGGATTTCTTGCTAAAAAAAGGGGTATCTAACAGCTTCTCTGCTCCCTATACTCCACAACAGAATGGTATCATTGAAAGGCAAAACCGTTCATTATGTGAAGCCGCCCGAACCATGATTAGCTTCGCTTCTCTACCTTTATACTTCTTGGCTGATGTAATAGCCACTACTTGTTACACCTAGAATCGATCCTTCCACAATAAGAGATTTTCCATCACTCCATACGAAATTTTGAATAATCGTAAGCCAAATGTCAAGTTTTTCCATGTATTCGGTTCCAGGTGCTTCATTTTAATTTCTAAAGAGAACCGAAACAACTTTGATGTAAAGGCAGATTGTAAGGTCCCTAAAACTGAGAATCCAAACAGTGATCAAACAGATATCAATCGAGCAAACAAAGAATGTTGTAGAAGACAAATTAATCCAAGCATGCACACGTTTTATATCAAATAAACGTCTAATACACCTTGGGTCCGTACACTATAAGAGACACTATGATTCGTCAACAACCTGATAAGACACTAACAATCCCTATATATAGGGGAAGTTGGTCGTAAACAGGTTTACGGTCGTATACACTAGCTCAACCGTAAACTCATACAAAAAGACAAAGTATGACCAAGAACTTAACAAGACTTATACAAATGATTGTCTAGCCCAAACCTCAAAATAATGACCTTTCAGTTGGAATGGACATGAACCAAGTTAGAAGCTATTATGAGCTTTTGAGCCAAAATTGGTGTTTGATGCTTACATGTACTTCTTTATATCTCTTATGAGATTTAAAATTGACTTAATCATTAATTCATTGTGATTACAGGAATTAATTGAGATAAAAATAATTTTATTTGAACTTACTTAAGTTATTAGGACTCAAATATGAAATTTTGAAGCAAATGGAACAAAGTACACTACTTAAATTATAATTTTTTTTCTAGAATGAGCTATGTGTTATACGGCCCTGTAATCTAAAGGGAAAAAAATTACACGACCGTGTAATGAGCTATATGGTCCTAAAATATTTCAAAACTTTAACCCCTTATCCTTTGACCTTCACTTGTTTCAAACTTCCATACAAGGTTAAAACAAGTTTATTAGGAGGTATTTTGGTCATTTTTCATGATAATAAATCATTTCATTCAAAATGATGTTTCCTTATATCACGAATCATTTCCAAACTTATTTCATAATAGTAGTGATATCGTTAATAGTTTTGGATTAGTGCTTTAAACAATCATGCAAATGCATATGAAACTAACCGAAACCTAATCCATTATTCTCATATAAGTCTCTTTCAACTAGGGCCTTAGTGGCCCAGATCAGGTAGTAGCACAACACTTAACCTGTGACATCCCCAATTTCACGGGCAGAAAAGACCGATTCGTTTATGCTTTGTTTTTAAAATCAAAGTAATCTTTTAAAGAAAATAGTTGCGAAATTTATTCCCAAAACAAAAATATGATAAGAATTTATCAAAGCATTCCTTTAAAGAAATGTAGTTTCATTATATAACAAAATCTCAAGATGTCATGTTCAATACAGACCACAATCATAAACAAAACAAAAAAGACCTTACAATAGTTATTCATAAGTACTGGCATATAATCCAAAATCTCTCGTTATGTCAGCTACCTTATGCTATCGTGTCATAACCTGTAATACAAAGAAAACTAAGAGGGTCAGACTTGGGAGCCTAGTGAGCATATAGGGTTTTTAACCCACAATAATATAATTATTATATTTAATTATCAAACAATCAATCCAATTACCCACCCCTATTATCTTCCTTTATTTCATAAAGATTTACCCTAAGAACCGATTACCCTTCTCCCATTCATTCCTAAGAATTGGCCTGAGGAATTAGCACAAAGTCCAGTGCTGTCATGGTTCTTAGATTACCTCTGGTGAACACGCAGTTCAAAATAATTAATAAACACCTAGTTCAAGAACACCCATTGAACACACTCCATTCAATAATACCTAATGAACACCTAGTTCAAAAACACCTAATGAACACTTAGTTCAAATATCCCTGGCGAACACATAGTTCAAAACATCTAGTGAACACTTAATTCAAATATCCCTGGTGAACTCAATCACTTAAGGAACATAGAGTACGAACGCTCTTAGTTCAAACCACGCGATAATAATGTATATCTCGATCCTGCAAATCTACTAATATTATTAACACATATAAATCATATTTCTAAAACAATCTATCCCATCCCGTCGGTCCCCACATACTAACCCTATACTATGATCTTACGAGATCTAGCCTAAGGAATCGATATGAACAACAAACCGACGAAGCTGCTTCGGAAATTCCCTTGTAGCCAACGCGGATCAATAAAGACATCACATGAGGGGTATGGAATAAGTTTCATCACGAACCTTCGTTCGTAAAAGAAAGAACCACAAGACAATTAAGTCATGGGTAGTTATCTAGATAATAATGCCTAGGCGTGGTCCGATTATCATAAGGTATTATACCCCCAGACTCTCCCTATCCAGCATCGAACTTTTCTTAGCAGTGGCCTGAACACATGAGGTATTCCACCCCCAGACGCACCCTATCCAGCAATATAACACCAGACATACCTAGAAGTGGTCTATTACCGACACACTTTATTAGGCAGTCTACGAAGTTCCCTTAATTACTTCGTGAAAGAAAACACATATGAAGCTCGGTCGATCATTTCATAAAAGAAACATTGACTCCAAAGCTCTCTCAAAATAAAAGTACAGGGAAATACTACTAGAGTACCCCCGTACGCTCCCATAACCAATACAAAAAATTGTCAAAAAGACTTTGTACATGATAGTACTTTTGGCACATTATAGTACTCTGGTATGCGAAAGACTCGTACTCGAGAACATAATAGTACCCTGGCACAAGCAGCACCCAAGACACAGAGCTTTGAAAATGACTTTCTTACATAAAATGTACTTCTGTATGTAGGATGTACTCCGCCAATCATCAATCTCACCCCTCACGTACTTTTAATAAGAGACTACCCAAAGTCCAATCTTAATTGAACTAAACATCCCATTTAAGTCTTAACCCATCACTAGGAAACCTACAATGTTTAAAATAATTTTTTTTGATACTATCTCCGTTTAGGAAACGCCAACTAGTGTATGTTTAACACAAGGTTTTAAGTAATAATATCATATATACACATCTTAACACGTATTAAACCATATCTGATTCGCATGTTGTATATTATGAAATATATCTAACACGTATTTCGGACAATGACAAATACTTCACATAAATATGTATATTTCATACTTTAATCAATACTCGTATTAAAATCACGTTCGTAAAGGGGACTATACACATGATACCTTATCGAATGAAGACGTAGCTCGAAAATACATAATCCGTACTCCCGGATCTTAAATTTGCCTCATTACCTAATACATATTCCCAGATCTAAATCAAACCTCTTGATCTGATCCATACTTTCGGATCTAAAACTAACCTCTTGATCTGATCCATACTCTCGGATCTAAAATTAACCTCTTGATCTGACGCATACACCTTGATCTAAAATAAGTTGATCTCTTTAACCATTTATCTCATGGTCCAACCCATCTTTTTATTACCTACCAACAACCTCATCTACCTATGTTCTACCCAACATATTTGTAGATACAAAATACATATACAGTTTAACTCATTAAAACTTATATAATTTATCCATTCCACAATCATCTCAAATAAACAACAATATATTATAGACATAACACGTATTTCATAGCAAATACTTCATACTTATGTGTTAAAAGAAAGTAATCGCACACTCACTTGATCAGAAGGTGATCGAACAATGCCTCATCTCTTGAAATAATCTTTTGCAACGAAACCGGGATGTTTTCCTCCAAGGTCAACTTTTAGGAAGATGATCGGACAGCGCCTCATCTCTTGAAATAATTTAAATTGACTAGCTTGGATCTACCGGCGTTACATAACCTATTGTCAACCACTAAGGTCAACTTTTAGGAAATTTATGATAATCCCATGAATGAAAAAGGAATGGGTTTGGAAATAACATATCCACGACCTCTAAGGTCAAATAATGGAGTTGATCCCTTCATGTTCCCGGACACTCACAACTCAACCAATCTTAGCATGCAATGCACAGGTAGGATGCTATAAAAGTTTACTCAATACCAAAGAACCAATTTATTGTATCAAAAATCAATTTCCAAAATCATTTTTCATGCAAGACACACACATTTCATAAGGCTACATAACAATCAAGGTATATATGTAGTTATATCATACTCAAAACATTTCAAATAAGTAATAAAATACATATATTATGGGTATGTACTCACCTCAATAGCTTATGTTGCTACTACCTGATCTAGGCCACTAAGTCCCTAGTTGAAAGGGACTTATATGAGAATAATGGATTAGGTTTCGAGTAGTTTCATATGTGTTTGCATGATTTTTTGATGCACTTATCCAAGACTCTTAACTATATCGCTACTATTATGAAATGATTTTGGAAATGATTTGTGATACAAGAAACTGTTATTTTGAAAGAAACGATTTATTATCTTGAATTTTTTTTTCTCAAATGTTTCTTTTTGAAATTTAGATTTAGGAATTAGGTTAATTCCATACCCATTCAGGTATGTCTTACTAGACTCCCTAAGCTTAACATATTATTTTAACATGTACTCATATGTCTTTGGATTAGCTTATTGGATATTTAGACGGCAATGACATGTATGGTTCAATTTATAATTTTGTGATGGTATTGGATGTAACTCTCTCGTACTTTAAATTTACTAAAAATTGTGTTTTATGTTTTGGGACAACACTCTAAATATATTCGTATATTTTTTTGTTGAGAAGATGGTCTTCAATTTTTTTTCCGAATATTGTATTCAAACGAAGACTTTCCCCATACTCAAAGATGTTTCTGTCTCTTCCATAACATCAATGTATGGATAAAAATTAAATCAAGATAGTACCAGAGAAAATAAATGACTTCATCTTCTTCTCCAACAACATAAATTAGTTCTTAATTTTATTAGTCAATAATAGATAGATAAATGAAGATCAACAACATTTTATTAGGATAAGTTGAATCAACACTTAAAAAATAAGAAAACCTCGTCATAAAATTTGCCTTTCACTATACATAGGAAAGAATGGAATCTTAATATTTTTAGCTGACTATAATTTATTATTTTGGAACATTTTCTTCTCCAATAATGATAGACAATTTCATATATCTAACATTTAGGGTATTGTTGGTACTATGTTTGACAATGGCGATGGAGTATTATTCGTCTACGATAAATTACGTTGGAGGAGTTATGTGGTGGTAGAATGGCGACGAGTGGTGATGCAACAATTGGGGATAGAGATGAAAACGGTGATAAAAATGAAGATTAAAATTAGGATGATGATGGTCTTATTTAAGCATGTTTTAAACATGCATTATTGTATAATTTAACATTTTTAAACACTAGGCTATCATAATACATAAGATAGATCGGTCTAATGTCTAAATTAATACATTTATAAAAGTTTGAAATCTAACTTAATACTTTAAATGGTGACATTACGACTGAATCATTAATCCAAATGTAGCTCATCACTAATATAAACCTAAAATATTTTAGGTTACATGGCATATTAATTAATTATACATTTTATAAGATTAAACTTAAATGCTAATTTTAAATGATGTTTCTACACTAGAAACCAAAAATACATTTATTTTACATAAAATGTGCTCTACTTTAGTAAATCCTTGAAAATATGCTCCATAATAATACAAACGTTGATCACGCATCTTGGATGATTGCAATTGTTAGTATCATTAATTTATTTTATTTGAAAATATTCAAAACTGAAAAAAGTATTTATATACAGAAAAAGAGTAATAAATGAGTGTCTAAAGCATGACAAGTGATGGGTACATATGGTGAATATTAAAGACAATGAGTAAGGACCTAATACACCCTAGAACTAGAAGAACTTTGAAACATCTTTATTGTCCTCTTTGTCTACCCCCACCAAATTACCTTTTTTTTTTAAATGCTGCATAAATATAAATTTAAAAAAAAAAAAAAAAAAAAACTAACATAAGGTTTCAACAAGAAAAAGAAATAACAATTAAATGTTTATAAGAAATTTTAAAGCCATAAATTCCAATCTAAATTGAACTTGTGCTGCTTATGGATCACCCGATCATAACTAAACTTGACAAACATGTCATGTTGTGTCAGGTTCGTGTCGTGTCAAGATATTAAACGGGTTGAAAGGACTTGACCTTAACCCAACCCGTTTAATTATTGTGTCGTGTTGTTTCAATCTATTTATTTTCGTGTCGTTCCGTGTCGTGTTTCGGGTTAATGTCTAGACCTTGTAAATATGTTGTGTCATGTCTGTTTGAAACATTTTAAATGTTGGAAAGTAGGGGTTATGGATGCAAAATGAAAAAGTGAAACATTGGAGTTAGGAGACGGAATGAAAAAACATTTTAGTAAGTTTAGAAGGCAAAATGAAAAAAATTGAAGTTGAGGAGCAAAGAGGATAAGTGGTGAGGATGAGTAAAATTAAGTAACTTTGAAAATTTGAATATTATTTGTAATTGTTCAGTTTGGCCCACTACAAGTCTATAACATATAATATATTTATAAACATATGAAATTTATAATAAATAATATATAATTAAACATGTCAGATTCGAGTCATCTTTGAGTTGAAAGTCTTGATCCTAACCTTACCCATTTAATTATTGTGTCGTGTCATATCAACCCGTTTACATAAAACATGTCAAAATCTCTGACCCTAACCCACTAATTTTGTGTCATGTCATGTTTTGTCAAATCTAATCCTAACTAGTCTATTCTTTTGAAAAGCCCAATAAAAAATTAATTACAAGTTCCATAAGAGCCACCAAATCTATAGGCTAGTGCTTTTTTCAAAGTTTATTAACACAAATATTCACAATTTAAATTTTACATATTATATTCAAATTAGATAAAAGCATATCTATGTATAATTCTTCTTTCATCTTATATTTCAGAAGCAAACCAAAAAATTATAAAAAAAATCAAAGCTTAACACCAATCAATTCACAACTTATTACAGTTAATTCACAGTTTAATACACAAAATTTATGACTTAATATAGTCAATTCATAGCTTAGACAAAAAATTTGTAGTTTAATATAGTTAATTCACAATTTAAAACTCAAAACTTGCAGCTTAATACATAATGTTTACAACTTAATATAATAAGTTCAAAGTTTAATACACAAAAAAATATGCATTCAAACCATTATCAACTTAAAAATGTTAATATAATCTATTCACAATTTAATATCCAAATTCACAGCTTAATACAATAAATTTATTGTTTAATATATAAAATTCACTATTTAATAGAAAATTTGCAGTTTAATCCGTTAAGTTCACACTTTAAAATACAAATATCAAAACTTAATATCTAACTTCACAGCTTAATACAAAAATAATCACAGTTTAATACATAAAAAATATGCAATCACAACAAAATTCACAACTTAAATAAAACATAAATTCATATTAATCGGGAAGAAACTAACATAATAACACACATTCTAAATTAAATTCACAAAAAATATACATTCTAAACTTTTTAGCTTAATATTATAAATCACAGTTTTATACATAAAAAATATGCATTCACAACCTAAAAAAAAAAACTTAAATTCATATATATATATATATATATATATATATATATATATATATATATATATATATATATATATATATACACACACACACACACCTATGTCCATTGACGGGATGTGAACACTTAACCTCAAGGAGGAAGGTTGGTCTTATGAGTTTCTTTGGAGCAGAGGTTATTAAATCGGTAGGGGGTGGGCGTATTTCTTCTTATCTGTTCTTTTATTTTTCTTATGTAGCAATTTTTTTATTAATTTGGCAACATCGGGTACCGCTGGGCTAGAAATAGCACTATCTAAATTAAATTCACAAAATAAGAATCATAAAACATAATATTTTAATAACATTTTATGCAAATATTATAATTAATTAAAAATCAAACATGAATTCACAACTTAACTTAATAATAGTTAAAAGTTAAAACTAAAATTAACAAAAACAAACAAAAAATAAGATATTAAAACATTAAATTTACACCTTAACAAAAAGAAAAACGATTGAAAAAAGTATTTTTTTTATCACAAATATCAAAGACGAGACAAAACTTTTAGAATAAATGGACTTACGTTATAATATATTTATATACTCTTGAAAAATCATACTCAAAATATGTATAAATTGTTAATCAAACAAAAAACCATAAAACTTATATAAAGCTTAAAGCAGAAAAAATAGATTAGATAGAAAAAACAAATCTAAAAAAGTATAAGAAGTCATAGTAAATCTAAAGTTTGATTGGCATATCATATTTATAATTGGGAATAATGAATATTTGTTTAATATGATAGGTTCTACGCTAAAAGCAATAACAAAAGGTAGATTCTATATTCAATAAAAATGAATAATACTTTAATATTATAGTTACTAGACTTAGATAAAAGCAATAGAAAGACAGGTTAGACGATGAACACTCACAAATTTAAAAGGAAAAAGTAGATTATTACCTGTCTCTAAAACGTCCTCTTTGCTGCGCAAAGAAGCTTTGAAGTTATTTCTTCTCAAGTGGCCGGTAAGTTGCAAGCAGCCGAGAATAAAAGAGGTCATAGGAGATGACCAATGTGATAGGAAACGATCTGAGATGAAATAGATCTGAAAGGAGGTGATTTTGTGGATTCGTGTCGTTTACCTAACTTGTAGATCTGACCTTGTTGTTTGTCTTTGTTGGTTGATCTTGTGTTACTGCTCATCGGTGTTCGTAAATCTAGCATCACATGTCGTTGGTGGTGTTGCGGTCGTCGGTAGCGGCGATTACCGACTTAAATCACAGATAACGAGATGGAAGAGGACGACATTATTGGTGGATTTTAGTTGTGGATGTAACATCCCAAAACCACGTTCCCAAAAATTTCTTTTTAATTAATTAATAAAAACCATAATAATAGATCATATCATTCATAAACAAAAGTTGTTATATCAAATCATAGTATCATCTCAAAACATGATCTTTTATCAAAGTATAAGACTCCTAGGCTAAAGATTTTTGGTGTGTGCGATGCAGTCATTCCGAACTCCTCCCTCTACTACCAGAAGTACCTGAAACCAAAACTGTAAACTGTAAGCACGAAGCTTAGTGAGTACCCCAATCTACCACATACCATACATAATCACATATTGCAAACATTCGGCCTAGCCCATTGCATCGGGCCCTGCTCGGCATCAGGCCCCGCCTGGCATTAGGTCCCACCTAGCATCGAGCCTCGCTCGGTATACAAATCTCTTTCTACCAGGCCCCGCCTGTTTTTGGACCCCACCCGCTACTCACATACAACAATAACATATAAACATGCTAACACAAACTACTATACTATATCTGCTAGTCTCAAGGCCCCGCCTATCTTGGGTCTCACCCCTATTCTGCTACTAATGAGATATGGAACCCCGTCCACACTCAGCTAGTGATGAGATACGGGCCCCTGCCCACACTCATCCCCTACCAGGCACATACAAGTATCACAAAGACAACGAGTATAACTACACATACACTACTACCTCGGGTAACACCCGACATCAAACCGTAGCTAGGAAACATACATATAAACCTTCCTCAGGCCTCGCTCGACATTGGATCTAAATCCGGTATTCACTAACTTACATAAATGGGCCGACATTGGTGCCTTAGACCTGTTCCTACTGGAGAAAACTCACCTCGCGAAGCTGACTGTAAAATCCTGCAAAAAACCCCTCGCTGCTAGTTGGCAGATCCCCAAACTATTGATCCCTCGACTTCCCAAGTTATCAATAACAAAATATCACTTAGTTCAATTCAATAACCCTTCATAGGGTAGACTGACCATTCTACCCCTAAGCCAACTTGATCGATAACTAAGGCCCAAAATTAAGGCCCAATACTAGGTAAGCTTCCCAAGCCCACTAATGGCCCAATTTGCTAAATCGGACCCAATTCCACTAATGGGCCTTATCATAAGCCCAAAAATTCCCTTGGCCCATAATATCTGACTTTTAATGTCCCACTAAGGCCCAAGTTCCCAAGGCGTGGCCCAAACTGAGGCCCAAAGGTGCTAAGCCCAAACTGACAGATTACGCGAGGCGTACATTCCCGTACGCTAAGTGTACTAGCTATTGGTGTGTACGCTGGGCATACCTGTATGTACGCTCAACATACTCCCCCTGTTAAGTCATTTTCCCATTAAGTGCTTAATACTCTACTCCATAAGCTACTAACACAGATTTTAGTCCTTTTTCACGTCTTAATCCATAAAGTTGACTACTTGGTGGCTTGTAACCCACCAAAAGACCCCAAACTTGAAATATAACAACATACTTCCATAGAAATGGCTAGATCTCAAGCATGAACCCATTAAGACATTCAAGATGGAGACTTTACTGCTTATGGGACCCTTTTTGCTCTAAGGGTGGCAACCCTAATCTCAAACACAAGTTTTCACCATAAAGGTCCATTCTTTGGACTAAAAGAGTCCATAAAACTCTTCCTAAAAGATATCTAAGAGAAAAATCATCAAACTCAGAACTTTATATCTTGAAAGAGTCTGGAAAGAGGCAAAAGTCCTTGACCTACAACTCCTCCTCTGATCTATCACCTTGCTTTGCTCCTTCCTTGCTTGAAAAATGGTTTTATAACACCAAAATGATCACTAATGGCCACCAAAGCTTCAAGAAAACTCAAGGAAGGATTAGGGTTTCGTGGTGGCTGTCCAAGGGTGAATTGGAGGCTGAACTTTGAGGCTTATCATTGTTTTTATAGTGGCATGCCCTAAAAGTTAGGGTTTCTGGACACTGGACATACGTTGGGCATACATCCTGTACGCTGGGCGTACGCCAAAAACACCCGCGGCTTTATGAACATATATGTTGGGGATACCCCTGCCTTACAGAGGGCATACTCATGCGCTCACCACCTTGCATGCATGGTCCTTCATTGCCATATTTTTCCCTTAAGGACCAATATTGCCAATAACTTCAAAGTGCTATAACTCCTTCGTTCTGTGTCTGTTTCCGATGAACTTTATATCCACGAAAAGGTGACGAGAAGCCCTACGCTTCTAGCAACACACCCCCGTTCCAAAACTCTTGAATAAAAACTTTAAAACCCATAAAAGACCAAAATGCCCCTGACCCGGGCCTCTAAAATCCATAAACAAACATTTTCAGAACAGGGTGTTACAAATCTCCCCCACTTAAACTAGACTTCGTCCTCGAAGTCTCTCCTTACTAACACCCATCTCCCAAACAACTGATATGCGGAACGCAACTGACAATTCTATACGCGAAACAGCATCCTCAAGGCACTAAAAGCCAACTAGATCTTTCATTATGAAGAAGACGAACTTTCTGCAAACCCCAAGCTAGTACGCATGCATGATCCTCATAATAAATACTTCTGCTCGAACACAATGCTGCCTCTTGCCTCTTTTCCCAAGGAACACGGACCTCCCAGGTCCGAACCATTCTATCCACCGACCGAAATACCAGATTCCCTCCGGTTACTGAGCCTAAGCTCAAACTCTCAGTCGCTCTCAGCGACCTCCGAAGAAACTTCGGCTAGCTAAAATTGCTCTATCTACCTTGCCACTCTGGCTCCCTAAGTCCTGGGATCATCGATCCTCTAACTTGGCCCTATGGTCTCAACCAGGTCCTACCTGCGCTGCTGCAATCATGCGAGCCTCGCCCACGGGTCTCACCCAACTACATCTCAGAGTGGCCTCTCCCACAGGTCTCACCTATCTTGGGCTATGCAGGCTCCACTCCATCCTAAAACTCAACGAACTACCCTCTCTATCGATCTTCATCATGCTATCTAGGAGATACGGGCCTCGCCGACACTCCGCTAACCAGGAGCTATAGGCCCTCACCCACACTCCTTTAACTAGCTGCTAACGAAATGCTACGGCTACCCCGCAGCCTTACATCCTAACTAAACTTGCACTTACTAGAGAATGTTGATTATTATTTCTCTTTTCGTTAAGGCTCTTTTGCATGTTGTTAACAACTACATTATCTAGTTATTACTTAGTTTTGTATAACATTTTTTTTGTCATTTTAAAGAGCTTAAGAGAATATAAAAAATTCAATATATATATATATATATATATATATATATATATATATATATATATATATATATATATATATATATATATATATATTCACAAATTTATCTATTTATTTATCAAGAATCATGATAAAATAAAAATATGTTCGAACACAAATTTAATCAACACCCTATGTTAAAAGATCACTTGATATTAGAATTTATTAAATATTTTTTCCAATTTACTTTATAAATAATTGTATTATTAACTTATAATACATGTTGATAAAATATCATTTTAAAAGCTTAAAGAACAAATATGATAAAATGCTAAATGTGAGATTACAAAATATAAAATATTTACATAAAATTTTATGTTAATTTATATCTCTAGGCTAATTTTTTATTTACCGAATATCATTTTCATTCGTTAGTTTATCAACTAGTTATCATATATCAATCAACTTCCCAATTATTTTGTTAAGCGTAGCCTTAGACTCAACCCTATATATACTAAACTAAAAAAAAAAAAAAAGAGTTCTATTAATATAAGTTAAAAAGAAAGAAATTCTATATGTTTAGGAAAAAAACATAAAATAATAGAAAATGATAATCATAAATGTTAAAATATTATATAATAAAAACGAAAAATTAGTACATGAACCAATGCAAGGTTTTCATGATTATACATATAAATTAAAATTTATATTTTAAATTCAGAATTACATGTTTTAAACTTTTCATAAGAGAAACAAATTATTATTTATTGTTTGTTTTATGGACAATTAAGGTTTGTTTGGTTACAAAATTATAAATTTATTATTTTCAAACAAGTTTTATTGTCTTTATTAAAATAAAAACGATTAACTTGCCCTCATGATATTTTTTAATATTTTCTTGTTTAGTTTAAAGTTTTATTTAATAAAAGATATAAGATCTCTCTCTCTTTCTCTCTCTCTCTCATAAACAACCCCATCACGGTTTTAACCTCACAAAACCATCATATCAAAGGTTTATAACAGGCAAGACTGGAGCAAGATCAATTTAGGAAGGAAAAAGCAAATTGACATGTCTTTCTAGACATCTATACCTTTCATTCTGACAAATTACTCAGAAAGAAGGTTAGAGGAAAATAGAGAACTTGATAGTTAAAGTGGATCTCTTTCTAACACATATTGACGTCTCTCTTAACATTAGTCCACCCACTAGTAAACCCACTTCAAAAACCAACAAAACTGATGAGTTTTGGTCATAAGACATCCTATGTGCTCATACAAACCCTAATGCTTGGATCTAGGTTTCTCTATTGTACATGCTTTGAATCCAAGACTATAAACCCTAATTCTAACATATGGAAATCGACATTAACATATAATTAGGTTTAAGAACATACCTTGATTGTTATATAGCAATAACAATCACAACTCCACCTTGGATTGACTTTGGAATGCTTAGAGTCACAAGTGTCACTACTCTAATGGCTTACAAACACCATAAGCAAATGGAGAAGGTATAAAGAGAAAGGTGAGAGGTTAGAATTCGTATCTAGGACCTCTTGGGAAAGGATACACGAATTCATGACCCTAGGGGTGTTTATATAGGTGTAGAGATAGGGTTTCAGTCATTATCCTTATCTAGTTGATTATCCATTAAGCAACCAATAAGATAATCCTTGAATCCTTATCATACTCGAATTCTAAGGCTTTCCAACCTTAAATTCGTCCACCATATAAATAAGATAATCCTTACCTTATTTTGTAACTATCACATAATTACAAATCAGCCCCTTTAATTTAATTAATTACATTTGATCACAAAACTAATTCTTAATTAATTATTGACCAATATTAATTAAACAAATATGATTTCTCCTTTAATATATTATTCTTATAACATATTAATAAATCATATTATCCTCTCTCTCTTTATTCATTTCTCCAATCAAGTTGCTTTGGTGAAGGCAACCCAAAAGGACCATGCACCATCGGGTCAAAATACATACCAAAATAGTTATGGACTTAAACACTAATCCAACAGTCTCCCACTTGGATAAGTCTAACAACTATTCTGCGTATGACTTCAGATCCTGATCTGCAATCGTAGCTTTCCAAAGCCGCTATCAACTCTGATCGTATCAGATACGCGTGTCCTTAGATAAGGGATCATATATTCCTCCATTCTAGATATCGTATGAGATATGATTTTTAATCATTCTCTTTGTACTACTTCTCGATTTCTGATTTATGACGACAGACTAATTGAACAAATCAAATTAGCCCTAGCCCGGCCGAGCATTTACGTATGTCATCACTAAACCATCGAGGGGCCCAAAGATATCACTTTTATCCTACTTTGGATAAAAGGAACGGATAAACTTTGATACAATGCTCGCTTGCAGTCACTCACCGAATTACACACAACAATATGTTTTATAACACCAAGTTACTGGTGCGTTTACATATTATCAATGTGCAATCGATCAGCAAGATACAACTCACACATCTCGGTTTCAAGAATATAAGATGTTATCGTCTCACTAATCACTCGAGATAGTGATCCAAGTGAGCGTGGGTTTAATCCAATGCTCAAATCATATTCATAAGCATTCATGAACGTTGCAGCAAACATTTGCTTATGTCTAATACTCTTTTAGACAATCCACACTCCAATTCACGACAGTCTTCATTCATATCTACTTCCAACATATGAACGACTGTGGCCCGTTTGAATAATTCGATTATTCTTAATAAACTCAATTATTCTGGAAGTCAAAACATGCAAAGTGAAACACAAGAATAATACTAATCCCATATGGCCTCAAACCTTTGAGTATAAACAAAACACGTTTTATTTATCACCATATCGATTACTCATTATATGTCGTTTCGGGTAATCAACTTTATACTTGAATTATTACACTTGTCCCATGCTCCTAGCATGCACACAATGTTTACCTATGGTTTTTACTTTGTGAAATAGACAAATTGAACACATTTCCAATCATTCTCATTTTACAACTCCAAATCCATTTTCTTAAGTGTAAGAATATCAAATTCTTGTTATTTATAGAATATACTAGATTCTAACACTTAATGCAACGATCCATTTGTAATGTCACTGCACCAAAGTCTCAAAGACTATTGCCAATGATATTACAAAGTCCTCTAACGTAGATTGTTACAAGACAATTCCTTAGATATGATGTCTCTCACTCAAAGTACATTCCTTTGAACATCCTTTTGCATAAAGGTTCTAATCTAGTCATAGATTTTCAATATTTACTTCCCAATATGGACACGCTTCCATATTTTCCATATGACAACTAATTTCTTAATAGAATCTTATCTATTCGTAATGATTTCGATATTGTCCATCTAATATGGAAACATTTCCATAATTTCCAATACTATACTTCCAACTACTCACAAGCGACCAATTCTCGTCGAACTTCGAATCGTCCTTTGATAGTTGTTTAATTATTTTAGTCAGAACCAATTCTAGTCCCTTTTCCCTCTAAATACGCTGGACATTTGGAAAATTTTAGAATGGTCAAACATTAAAGCATTTGCAATCAATCCTATACCCGAAGCGTATGGGACACGATGCACAATGTTTTTTTTTCTATGTTCTCAAAATTCGAATTGTGAAGAGGAATGCCGTAATCATAATCGAAACTTCAAGAACACAATATGTACCTTTGACTAAATTTATCAACATTTCACAACCTAATCCTTTAGATTTGAAATGAAGCATAATATTCTCTCCCTTAATTATAGCAAAACAACCTTTCAACTCTTACAACTTTGCAAAGTATGACTCTTGTTTTCTATAATTAATATTGCCAACTATGCAATACTTGCCTTAATAATCATACAATCATAACATTTATGCTCCCACTATCATGATGATTATTATAAAACATAACACTTATGCTCCCACTAGCTTCGACATGTATTCATAAACATCTTAACTTTCAGAAAAACAATACTTATTGAATTTCTTAAGTTCATGTTTCTAATACTTAGTGCTTTGATAATCTTTTATCAAGACTTCTTGAACTTATACACTTTTGCCTTAGATAGTTCATATGTGTGTCTTAACAATTAAGACTAATTGCCAAACCTCACAATTCAAATTATGGAAAGGGATGCCGTAACCATGATCGAATTCGAGAATGCAATTTTACAATCACTATCTTTTAAAATCTTTCTTAGTGAAAGCATTTTCTCACAATCATTTTCATGAAGGAGGAAATCTTATGACACTTAGATTTAAACGGTGTATGTGTTCCTATCCATGTGAATTTGTTAAAATCCAAAGTTTACGACAAATTCAAACTCATATGGATCGAACTTTCTTAATCTTGATTTCTTGCCTTTTGGTAGCACAGCTGCCCACCACGTCTTCCAAGTAGTTAAGTAGCTCACATTTTTCCTATCAATGTACTTTCCATTGATCAAGGTCCTTGCCTTTTATGCATTCAAATGAGAACTCATAGGACTCACATGCATAATTAACTCGATTGGATTGGCACAGAAACAAAATAATATCTTCACGATAGGTTGTAAACCTCAACTCGTGTGCTAGTGATGATCGATAAGGCTTATTTGATTTGTTCTTGAAACTTTTCAAGACTATTAAGACTCCCACTGACTCCTTGACATATACGATTCTCTTATCAAAACATTTCTTGACAAACAAATATTCAAGAGTTAGTGTAGCTTATATCAAAACAAAACACTTCATAATTTTGGTCTTAGTTGGTCTTTGTCTTATCCAAGACATCACAACTTTCCACAATTGATGAATGTTATAAACCTTCTTAATACTATTCACTCAATGTCACAATCTTGACTTTAAGACTTGTTTTGGAACGAAGTATGATTGACTTCTTGATTTGACCATTTCTTCAATCTTTGATTCCTCTTCTTGGACATACAATTGTACCAAGACTCACTTAGAGGATCAATTGAGATATGGTTCTTAATCATTAAGACCTATCATAAAGCATAAAAGCTACTCTCATTTCTTCTTAGAATGGAGAAACTCTTATCTTTCTGCCTACTTGATTCTTCTTATTCGTTTTGCTATTGATCTAAACCCTTTAATCAATTCAAAATTACACTTAATCTTGTAAGTGTAATCATATTTACTAAGTCTTTAGTAAATCATGACGAATATCTTTGTTACTCTTATGGTGGACTTGATCAACACACAACTTTGTGTACTCGATCTCCTAGTCCTTCACTTGACACTTTGTCAATGAATTAGTCCAATTTCCAAATACGAAATTTCTCATTCATCGTGCATCCACGTTGCATGATTCCAAGTTTCTGTCCAATTGAAACTTGGGCGATGAGAAACTCTTCCTATTTGGTAAATTCTTGACATTTCCATAAATAACATAACTAAGAATCACATCCATTCGTTGTAGAAATATTCAAACATCAATTTTCATAACGATTTCATTGCAAGGAAATAAACAAACAAATAAGTGAGTCAAAATTTATTTTATTTATAAAAACAGCGGAAAAACATTTGTCCTTACAATGCAAAATCTATTGAAAACTATGTAAAAAGAAAATTTCTAACAACTCTATCATAACTATCTAAGCTCAAAATCCAATCTTCAAGTCCATGCGATCAAGATCCATCTCTTGTGATTAGATTCATTTTGCTCTCTTATCAAGTTATCAAGCTTCCTTTCTTTTCACCGATCCTTCAAAACATTCAAATGCAATCTTATCACATCATGTATTAAGAATCAATGAATAGGAACTTAATGGAGTTAGATAGTGGATTCTTACCTAAAGCGTAGTCATACTTTTGACTCTCCCATCTCTTAGATCTCTTAGGTAAATAGGGCAACTTCATCTCCAATGCCCCTTCTCTTGGCAATAAAAGCAAATTGACTCCTTTGGAACAACACATGGAACTACTTCAGATATCGCCTTTCTCTTATGATCAAACTTTTCGATCATTGCATGTCTTTCATTGCCATTGTCTATATCCATAGAGGTCGTGAAGGCAGATTCACCAATCAACTTTGCTTTTCTATTGCGCCAAACCATTGTTGATTCAGTAGCAATAAGCATGTAGGTGAGATCTATAAGTGTCACGTCGTGGTTCATCATATAGTACTCTCTTACGAACTCACTATACGAGTTAGGAAGTGACTGAAGAACCCAATCAACAGCCATTGCTTCACCGACAACAGATCCCATCATTCTTAATCTATCAATGTGTGACTTCATCCCTAAGACGTGTGCACACACCGACTTGCCCTCTTTATGTTCACTTGCCAAAAGGGCTTGAGTGATATTGAACCTTTCAATTTTACAATCTTGTGGGTTAGGGAGAATAATTGGAGGAGGAGGAGGAAGTGAAGCATGATTTCTTGTTCCTCGATCGAATCGTGGAATATCATCTTCATGTGGAATGCTTGTTCCACGGGACTTGAGAAGACCATAGTTGTCGAACTTTGACATCGGGAGAAAAACGAATTCAAGTTAGTTGATTGATTGAGTCCTTGGTAAATCACCCAAATGAAATTCCAAGGCTAGGACCCAACACAATATCCTACAACTCGGGAGAGGGATGCCGTAACCCAAATTGCAGAACATTTGAAGGTAAGTGAATGACGATTCACTAGTTTCCACCATGAAAAACGAAAAAGAAATTTAAGTTTTAAATCTATGAAAACTCCTAGATCCTTTGAGATTCATTGAACATTTCAATGGCATGTTTAAATCTCGATATGCCCCTCTAGTTTGTGACTGGGATGCCGAGGATCACAAAGCGGGTGTGAATAACCATGCAAACTACATGGTGCCCTCACATGTTACAATCACCTATTCGATGTGCCGGTAAACCACACACGCTCCACCGAACTATGACAAACATTGAGTCACCCTTTGCTACCTTTGCTTAGAACCATTTAGTGTGCCGGTAAACCACACACGCTCCACTAACATCTTCGCAAGGGCACAAAGTGTAATTTCATGGAATTGCATCAATTCACTTTGCCTAAGTAACTAAGATTGGGAATTTTTTTTAAAAAAAATTTAGTTACTTGGTATTTCATTATACTTATAATGGAAGGTTTTGTCTTATCCTACCCGTTCGGCTAACGACCCTCCACTAGTCAAGAGTGCGGTGGGTAAGAGTGGATACTCATTCAATCGCCATTTTATAGGCAATTTCCTTAAACACCCCTTATAGTCCAGCTTCGTGAATGAGGCCTACTAACGGTAAGACTGACTTTTACTCATACATATATATAATGTTAGACTTTTAATGTTATATATAGTATAGGGTGTATTTTATACTTTTAAAATACTATATGGTTAACTTTAACAATTACACTTTTAATTCAATTAAAAGGTTAACCTAAACTTTTATGGATTTATTAAACCTCTTTTAATTATACTCCTTAATTAATTAATAAAACCATAAGGGTGTGATTTGAACTTTTCAAAACATTACTAGGGTTTTAGAATTTAACATTTCTAATTAAACTTTTAATCAACTTTTAAATTCCAAAACTTGAGGGCAAGTTTTGAAACATTTTTCAAAACATTAGAGTTTTAACTATTTAAATTTCAAAACTCCAAAACTTTTGGGTTCAAATTTAAACTATAAAACCTAAAGGGGAAAATATGAAACCTTTGATAGCAACAAGGATCAAATAACAAATAATTTTAAATTAACATTTAATCACATAATTATCCATATTTGATTTATTTAATGATTTCTTGCAAAACAATTTATCAATTTACTCAAAATAATTAATCAATTATCTTATAAGGAAACAATTATCTTGTTAATTGATAATTATCTTTATTTAGATCACAAATATAGTCAAATATATCATATAATCGGATTAATAATGATCTAACATGATAAGGAAACTATCCATAAGCAAATACAGCAAGAAAATCCTAGAAAACCTCCATCTGACGATTCGACTCGTCGAGTCAGGCATTGGACTCGTCGAGTTCGCATGGACTCGGCGAGTTCAGCCATGGACTCGGCGAGTCCATCCTCCCAAACTTCAAAAAATCTAATTTTTCAGATATACAAGCATCAATACAATTGAAACCAAGCTAGGCTCTTATACCACTGATGGGTTTTGGTCATAAGACATCCTATGTGCTCATACAAACCCTAATGCTTGGATCTAGGTTTCTCTATTGTACATGCTTTGAATCCAAGACTATAAACCCTAATTCTAACATATGGAAATCGACATTAACATATAATTAGGTTTAAGAACATACCTTGATTGTTATATAGCAATAACAATCACAACTCCACCTTGGATTGACTTTGGAATGTTTAGAGTCACAAGTGTCACTCCTTTAATGGCTTACAAACACCATAAGCAAATGGAGAAGGTATAAAGAGAGAGGTGAGAGGTTAGAATTCGTATCTAGGACCTCTTGGGAAGGGATACACAAATTCATGACCCTAGGGGTGTTTATATAGGTGTAGAGATAGGGTTTCAGTCATTATCCTTATCTAGTTGATTATCCATTAAGCAACCAATAAGATAATCTTTGAATCCTTATCATACTCGAATTCTAAGGCTTTCCAACCTTAAATTCGTCCACCATATAAATAAGATAATCCTTACCTTATTTTGTAACTATCACATAATTACAAATCAGCCCCTCTAGTTTAATTAATTACATTTGATCACAAAACTAATTCTTAATTAATTATTGACCAATATTAATTAAACAAATATGATTTCTCCTTTAATATATTATTCTTATAACATATTAATAAATCATATTATCCTCTCTCTCACTTTATTCATTTCTCCAATCAAGTTGCTTTGGTGAAGGCAACCCAAAATGACCATGCACCATCGGGTCAAGTACATACCAAAATAGTTATGGACTTAGACACTAATCCAACATCATTAACAACTACAACAATAACACGACTTAACAAAAACACTAGAATCCTCTTTTGGGCTTTCACTGTCGTATTCAATAACCAAAACAAACGAATGATGACAACAAAATGAACAAGAATCGAACGAACGGAGAAAACAACGAAAATTCCTAGAATATCGAGGAACAGTACGCAAAAAAAATTGATATGAACAATTGGTGCATGCAACACTATCCTCCATTATTAATAAATAAATAAGCAATCATCGAATAGAACTATAATACCATTTGAATTGATAAAAAAAATGGCTAGTGTTTATTGTTAAGAGGAAAAGTTAATTATAAAGAAAGAAAAGACTACTATAAATAAGAGAATTGTTTAACGTTAACCTAACTAAAAACAAAAGACTCGATACTAATAGAGTCCAACAAATTCATTATTATGCTAGCATTACTTAATTGTGTATTGTTTGCAAACAATAAAAATCCACAAAGGCTTTGTAAAAACTTTAACCTACCATAAATTACAACAAAAACTCAAGATACGCTGGAAATAGTTGGAAACATATTTCACAACATTAAAATCATTTCTCAAAAATCGTCTTATAGTATATATATCACTATTTAAATACGATTTTCCACATAAGTCCCTCATATTTTAGTCATTTTTCGTGCATAGCTCAAATATAAATGATCATATTACATATTTTCACGTGGAAAACATCAAGAATTTTGTGGAGTGATTTAGGAATTTCCACGTGCTAAAACATGAAGATTTCTGCCTAGGTTCCACAAACACAATTATCGAGCATCTAGAGACCGTACTTGGAAAGAAGTCAAGAACTCTCTAATTATATGGGCCAAGTACTTGAACGGGTAAGGCTTTCGTGGGATCTTGTGTTTTGTCACATTACAATGGAATTAGCAAAAACAGAATCCATTAGAAAGTTTTGTAGGCCCAACCTCATTTATTGGGCTAAGATTCGGTATGAGTCGATCCCTGCCTGAAAAGACAATACATAATTTGCTTTGATTTAGATGGGAAAAACCGTGTGATTTTATGAAGCCATGTGCTATGGTCCGAATCCATAGTCAATTCTAGTTTTGATAGTGATACTTAACAACTAAATGCTATTTCCTTGGTGTTTTCATCTATATTCTTAACAGTGGCATTGAGTTTCTTAACCATTTGTTTTAAGAAATGGAGTATTGAAGATGAAGTTATACACCACATAAAAATGAAATTAAAAGTGGATGGCTGACATAAGAGTTTGGTGCGATGAGAATGTCCCACTAAAATTGAAGAGAGTTATATAAAATGGTTGTTGTAGGACCATCGTTGTTATATTATAAATCATAATTTTAGATACATATCATCTATCCTCGGGAGCGGGTAACGGTTCTTCACCGTCAACTTATTCAACTCCCTGTAGTCGATACACATCCGGTGTGAACCATCTTTTTTCCGGACGAAAAGTATCGGTGCTCCCTATGGAGAACTACTAGGCCGAATGAACAGCTTGCCCAGCAGTTCCTGCAGCTGCGATGACAGCTCCTGCATCTCTAGCGGTGTCAACCGGTACGACGCTTTAGCAATAGGGGCGGCACCTGGCACCAGGTCAATCCTGAACTCGACTTGCCTTTCGGAGGTATCCCTGGTAGTTCCTCTGGGAATACATCTGCAAATTCTCTGACCACCGGCACGTCGGAAACCGAAATCTGGTCCCTGGCTCGCGTATCTACCACGTACACTAGATAACCTGTACACCCATGCTGAAGGTATTGTCGTGCCCTGGCAGCTGAACAAAACCCTGATCCCACTCTGGTACCCTTGCCATAAACAATCAGTTCTCCCCCACTTGGGGTTCAAACTACCACAAGCTGCCCCTCACAGTCGATCATGGCACCGAATCGGCTGAGCCAATCCATGCCTACAATCACGCATACCTCCCCCATGGGAATCGGAATCAAATCTATCGGAAATGACACCCTAAAAATTTCCAAGTCACACCCTCGATAAACTAAAGAAGCAGAAACCACATGTTCGTTGGCGATAGACACTCTAACTCACCCACTGGTGCACTGAACCCCCTACTAAATGTCTGAGATACGAAAGACCGACTCGCCCCCGCGTCAAATAAAACCAAAGCAGGCAAGGAGTTCACTAAAAACGTACCTAACCATAGGTGCCACAGATAAGAATGCAACAGATATAAAAATAACTAGATAAGGATAGAAACATACCAGCAACCACATCCGGTACTGTTCTGGCTTCCTCCGCTGTAAGCTAGAAGGCACGACCCTGAGCCTTTAGAGGCTCAGTCCTGACTGGTCTCCCATCCGTAATCCTCAAAGTAGCCGGCGCTGGAGCCTGCGCCGACTTGGCGACGAGTAACAGGCAGTTGGCCTTCAAATAGCCAACCTGATCACAATGGTAACATAACCTCAGAGTCTGAACTGGAGCGGCCTGGCGATAGTCCCTCGCGTAATGCCCCTCCCTTCCACACTTGTGGCATCCACTACCAGCTCGACACACACCAGAATGACCCTTGCCACACTTCCCACATGCGCAGCTCTGCTAACCCCCAGTCCTAGTATCAGCGGTCTTAGGCCGCTTCAGCGCTAGCTGAGAATGTGTTGGGGCCTGCTGCTGTTCTCTCAACTGTTGCTCAATCTCCAACTCATGCCGTCTGGTGGCCTCCTGCAACTCTAGAAGAGTATCACATTGCTGGGTAGACACAAACTGACGGATATCCGTCTTGAGCATACTTAGATAACGAGTCATCTGAGCCTGCTCTGAAGCAAACTTCGGGCAAAACATCGCCCTCTCGGTGAACATCCGGGTGATCTCCGTCACCGACTCCCCATCCTGTCTCAAACTCAGAAACTCCTGTGACAATCGCTCCCGTTCAACCCGTGGAATGTAACACGCAAGGAACATATCCCTGAACTGCTCCCAAGTAACAGCAGCTCTCTGATCATCAGAGAATGACCTAGTCGCAAGTCTCCACCAGTCCTTGGCCCCCGACCTAAGCAGGTTCAGAGCACACCTGACCTTCTGGTCAGCAGGACACGAGCAGGTGAAGAAACACCCCTCCACATCTGAAATCCACCTCATAGCCTTGATGGGATCCTGCGTCCCATCATAAGTAGGGGGCTTCGTGTTATCGAAGTCCCTGTACTGGAAACCCCTACCAACTCCTCCCCCCATCGCTGATACAACTGATGCAGCTGCTACGGCGGCTGTCTCTGCAATGGATGAATAACGCTCATCAAAATACTCCACCATGGTGGTATTAATCGACCCAAACATCTCTGGTAACTGAGCCCGGAATGCAGCAGCAACCTCATCATGTAGGATTTCCCGAATCCTGGCATCCAACTCCTCTGTACCCATCTGCACCACTGGCTCAGGTGCTGTCGGCCCCTCCTGACCTCCATCCCCTGATCCTGATCCCGAACCAGATCCAACCATGAAGCGTCTCGTCATCACCATTCTGAAACATAGCACAAGATATTAGATAATTCATATAAATATTTGGGAGCCAACTCCCTACTAACCCTAGGGATTGCGACTTCCTTGGCACGCGTATAGGTTTGGTGCTTTCAGTAGCATGGGCCCCTACTACCTTCCACACTTACCCATATTTGTCCCATGTATCTCCACAACCCTAACAATATGCACAATAAGGCGAGCGCTTAACCCTCACTCCTAGAGGAATGCTAAATATCTCATAACTGACCTCTCTGTCTCACTCAATCCCTCTTACTCGTGAAACTTCCACCAACCCTGCAGCACTAATGTATGCTAGCCATACATAACGCTGGACCCTATAGACTTTCGAATATCCAATCCTACCCCAAGCTCCCAGTCAAACAAGAATAGAACATAAGGCCAATTCAAACATTCTCAGGCTATGAGATCTTAATTAGGTACAACTGTGATGCATACATTAGACAATTACAGTAATGATGTCAATCTCACATAAGGGATCCCTAGGCTATTAGGCATCATATAATCAGGCAATTCTATCATGCAATTCCTGAAGATCCCTAGCCTAGTATGGTATTTTGGGGTCTACTTACTGGCTCCGGCTGATCTTACACCTTGCATCCTCCTTTACTCATTTTGAAAACCATTTAAAACCATTTTGAAAATCTTTCCTCAATTTGAGACTGGATTCACACGAATGTTCCTCCAATTCACTCAAACCAAGGCTCTGATACCAACTTGTAACATCCAATATTTAAGCCAAATTTAAAATTTTTTTTAAAACACGAAAAATTCATCAAAACATCTTTGTTTTTAAAATACATTCATATCAGAGTTTTCCCAAAAACATAACGCAATAGGATGAGCTGTACGATCAAGCCTTATCCTTGCCGTGATCCCCAGAGATACCTGAAACAATAAACTAAAACTGTAAGCCCGAGAGCTTAGTAAGTTACCCCCAAAATACTGATACACATACAGTTCACATAACAATATCAACATTAGCATATCATATCAATCAAAACAGAACAACGTGCACTGGGTCCACAGCTTTACAAGCTGGACTACCCCTGGGCCCTCAGTACGAGTCTGGAATGCCTACCGGGCCCTCAGCTCGTATCTAGAATGCTCTAGGGTTTGTTGGCTACCGCATAGAGCAATACAACCTCAACCCACCCCACATAACATGTCGACATGTAACAGATAAATGCGCACATAGATAATCAATCAGTATCACAGGCAGTCCTATAGATCTACCCGACTAGCACATCAACTGGCATGCATTACTAACTCAAACTCTACATAACAATAACTACTAAGATATCAAATCCAATGGGCCGGCCTTGGTGCCTTAGACCCCTTAGTATAGTGAGGATAACTCACCTCGCAACTGTCGTCGGAGATAAGAAAGCTCAACTCCCGGGTCCAACACGAACTTCACCACCTAAAAGTACCACACAACCTTTTTCATAAATCTCCCAATCCCACAGAATTCAATTGGTCAACCCCTTGGTCCAAGTCAAATTCCACAGTCAGAGTCAACAGTCCATGTTGACTCGACTCGCCAAGTGCAGGTCTCCGACTCACCGAGTCCTTCCTGATTCGAGAAGTCGTGGAATCCTCGACCTGCTCGCCGACGTCTCCTTTTCACTCATCGAGTTCATATACGGCCAAGATTTTGGGAGAAACCCTAGCCAACTCGCCGAGTTTTCTAACACTCGCTGAGTTCAAGGCAATCTTCAACGAATTCGCCGAGCTGTTCATCCAACTCGCCGAGATTATGGCCATCTTCAATGGACTCGTCGAGTCCCTTAATCAACTCGCCGAGTCCATGCAGATCTTAATCCATGCAGATGCTCTTTAAGGCATGGAAAGGCCCCAAATTACAGATCCAAGCTCCTAAGGCACGTTTATTACGTAAAGTTGCAATCTTTACGTACATGCAAGGCTCTAAAGGCCCGAAATGATCAATCTAAGCTCTTTAATGGAGTTTTACACCTTGGGAGAGTTTCAACCTTGCACAATTTGGGAACATTATGGATCAAGAGGTCAAGGGAAGTCCAGATCTGAAGTTATAACTTCAGATCTTAGCTTAAACATGGAAAGTCCTTCATAACACCCATCCAAGGGAGGTTCAAAGTGAAAAGAGCTTAAGGGAATAGCTTATTACCTTCCAGAGAGTGATGTCTGATGCAATCCCTTAGCTTTTCCCGAGTTCCTGGCCTTGCTTTTCCTTTCTTCTTCAAATGCTTCCTTCCAAAGTTACTCCTTCAAGCTTGGACACCAAAGAACACACACACACACACGTTTTAGGGTTTAAGAGAGACAAGAGGCATAAGGGGAGGCTGGTGGAGGCCAATGATCCTTTAAATATGTTGTAAAACCCCAGAATTTAGGGTTTCATCTGCCAGCTCCTACTCGCCGAGTCCCTTGGTGGACTCGCCGAGTGGTCACTAAACTCGCGTTCCAATCTCACTGCTAATCGGCGAGTAGGGCAACCAACTCGCCGAGTAGGACATAAGACCAATTATTCTTTAATCAAATTTATACCTGGAATCGGGACGTTACAATATAATTTGGTATTTTTATTCGGATTAAACATTAATTTTATTTTATTTTGGTAAAAAAGACTTTGAAGTTTTTTTTCTTTTTAAATTTTGGCTCGTTTAGCAGGTTTAACGGTAATCTTACAGATTTAGAAAATATATTTCGGAAAAACCCTCAATTTTTTTCCAAAAAGCCTTAATTTTTTATTCTGGAATATATATATATATATATAGGTTCTATGTGGTTGAAGAAGGAAGAATGTGACAAATATAGGGTTTTTTTTTTAAAAAAATCATTCAGTGGTTTTAGGGGGCGTGTGGGTGTTTCCTGGAGCATATGTACATTGACAAAGATGGAGATGGAGGGGTAAAGATAGTTGTTGATTGGCGAGATGGGTTTTAAGGATTCCGTTAGTGGTTGAAGGCGATGGAACTGGAGAGCATATAAAGGAGGAAGATCTAGCAGATGACGAAGGATTGTTTAGGTTACAGATAAGAGCATAACAATCATGAAATCGATTTAGGTTTGTTGGTGCTATGACGTTCAACAAAACCCAACAATTCTGATGAGAGAAACTGAGAAAGTGTAATGACAATGGATTTAGGATTAAGTTGTGACGTTGGAGTGTGGTTAGTGTTTGTGGAAAATATGGGCCTTTAATGGTGGTGAGACGCAACTTATAGGAAAAAGAGGCGAGACTGCCGATATAGGTGCAGACATTGGCGTAAGTAGGGGTGAGCATAATAACCAGAAAACCGAACCATAACCAAATTAACCAATATAACCGAACCATAATAACCGAACCGTTTTAAAAACTGTTGGTTCGGTTTCTAATTTTTGTTAACCGATAACAAACGGTTCGGTTATGGTTTTATAGGTTGACCGAACCATTATTAACCGAACCGCTAACTTTATATTTTAATACATAAAAATTATGGATTATATATAAAATAATATAGACAAACTTATTTAAGACCCATTAAAATTTCAAAATATAATTCATTAATCATCACTTATTAAGAGACGAACGTGCAATCAAACCATCAAAGGATGATCACGCAGATCATGCAGACACACATAATTTTCCAATCATACATTGAGTGAGATTATTGATTAATGTTGTAATTCCTAATCGACTAATGTATAACTTGTAAACATTATTCACAATTAGTTTAATCTTCACGCTTATAATCATAATTTGAGGTTTCTCACACCGTTAATCCTAATCAAAAATTGTTTTGACTTTATAGTTCTATTGAAGGATTTCATTAATTTATAATCAATACTTCTAGTTAAGTTAAGTTTTGGTTCTTCTTCACTTCGTGATATTTTAAGAATGTATTTTTTTTTAAAAAAAATTGTCTTTTTTTATTTACTGTTTTTGATTTACTCACATTGAATGTATATAAGTGATTGTTTTATCCAGATAACACGTAATATAAATGATTAGTTATTTTATTTTATAGTTTTTGATTTAATCGCTTTGAATGTGTATGGATGTTTGACTTTATTTTATGTTAATATCAATTATCAATATATGAAGTTATTAATGTCAATTTTTTTAATGTTTTATACTTTTTATTGAATGTTTTTGATTTTGAATGTGACTATGTATTATCTCACTTTGAGTATCAAATGTACACATTTTATTTTATTACTATAAGTTAGGTTACAAACATTGGTGTCGATGATTTTTTGTATTCTCTTTTCATTTTTTTATGCAACTATACTTTCGCCATTTATATTATTTTGAACATTATGGTTAACCAATATTAACCATTAACCAAAACTGTTAACCAACAAAAACCATTAAGCATAATCAATATTAACCATACCCAATGGTTATGAAAATGCATTAACCAATCATAATGGTTATGGTTCGGTTTTGACCAATAACCGAACCAAACCGCCCCATACACACCCCTAGGCATAAGATTGCCGATTCATGTGGAATACCTATTATGTTGAATACCAATTCAAAGGCCCGTCTGACCTTTTCTTTTATTTGACTACATAAGATTTTGATGCATAAAATTATTGTACATATTGTATAAAGCTTTGTATCTCTTAAAATTCAGCAAAACATGGTAAATATTTTATATATATATATATATATATATATATATATATATATATATATATATATATATATATATATATATATATATATATATATATATTTTTGAGAACCAACTTTTTTGTTTTGGATCATAATCCTCATGTTTTTTTTATGTTGTTTATGGCATTTTGTTATTTTATTTTATTATTTTTTATAGTTTTAACATTAAAATTTTAAAGAGAAATTTATGTTTCTTTTTTCAATGCAAAACGAAAGATGTTTCTGATTCTTGTCAAAATGTATATCATAATCTATTAAATGATGCTCTATGATTGTAAAATGTGAAGAGCAATGTTTGATGTTTATACGTCTTTCTTTCTGTTTGATTCTTAAAACAATATAAAATATCATTAGACCATTGTTCTTAAGATGCTTCAATATTTAAGGATCTCATGGATAGATTTTGATATGAATTTTACCAACAAAAAAAAATAAGAAACAATCACTTCTCTCTTTCTTTCAAACAAATCAAACGGTCCCTTATAATCTAATGTTACAATCATTAACATCATTATAAACATCAATAAGAATAATATGAAAATTATGAGTAAAAAAAATATGGTTTTAGCGGAAACAATAAACCAGTCTTAAAGAATATAATGAGATTATTATTGATTCACTTCTAAGATAGAAAATATTTCTAAAGATTCCAGAAAACTGTCAAAGCCATTGGCTTTTAAAGAAAGAAAACGCAATATATAAGGTCTTCGGTTTTCTTAACCCTATTTTTTTAAAAGTTAAAATTACATTTTCGTAGTTTTGTTCATGCTTGATAACATTTCATTTATTCCAAAACTAATATGAAAACCCGAAGCCAATAAGCTATCTTAAATTTCACATTGTAATATATATATATATATATATATATATATATATATATATATATATATATATATATATATATATATATATATATATATATATATATATATTTGTTTTATTTTCATTAAAATCAACGAAGACGAAGTATAGCCATTCAAACTTATGATAAACCAATCTCAACACATACCACAAATGTTCATGGGATATTAAAAACCAATCATGAAGTTGGTTCCAATATTAATTACATGTTTTCAATATTTTGAACTAATTTTTATTTATTGAATTTATTCCTTGAGTTTATAAATGAACGGTTGAACTTAACCTGAATTTTACTTAGTTTCGTTAATTTCGGTGAACAAATTAGTGAATAATATTGTTTAAACGTAAAATTACATTAAATAAACTATTTAAAATTTCCTTTATTTAAAAAACTAGGTGTGAGACCCATGTATTACATGGGTTTAATTAAAAAAAATAAATATGAAATTTTAATAATTTGAATAGTTTGAATTTATAAGAAAAATAAGAAAATTTTTGAATTATTAAAATTAATGAGACTTTAATGTATTGAATACATTACATATATAAACCATTTCTAATAAATACTTTACATATATATTACCTTACATATTAAATGTGGAATTTTAATTTAATAAAATAAAAAATACAATAAAATGACAAGTGGAAAATAGAAAATTTAAAAATTCTAGAAAATGTCATGTATCCAAATGAATGAGAAAAGGATATGTGGCAAAAAAACCTTCATTTATTATAGTAGATATCAATTAACAAATCGGTGATTATGGTTATATTTATCCTTGATAACATATTATTTATTCTAAAAATAATATTAAACAGTATCCCAAACCATTAAACTAGTAAAAAATTTCACATTGTAATTTAACTATTTTCAACAAAATACACATGTCAATATTTTTACCAAACAATTTTATGATTCTATTTGAACATAAAATATTTCATACAAAGGTCAAACCAACTGTAATACCCTAATAAACAAAAACTAAAGCACAAAATCTTATGAATCCATATAAGTAGAATTAATTAATTTAACATAATTATAAAATGTATATAACATATAAATATAGTGATTTAATGATTTTAGTCACTTTCACAACAGGTGCCTAATGTCCAAATCCATTAGGTTAAGGTCCACCTGTTATATTGTCAATCCATCTATATATATAAACCATCAACTCCTAAACTTAAGCATAACATATATGATATATCTGATATATCTTCCTATAACCCCCCCCCCCCCCCCCCCCCCCCAACAAGATAACGAAGGAAGAAGAACGAAGGGGGAAGAGAAAGAGATGTGTGGCATCAATGAAAGAACATTATTCAAGATTCTACATATTTACAAGATGTGTTGTAATCTTGATTTGTTGGCATAAACATGCAAACTCTACTTAGCATGTGTATATGTATATGAATATAGACATGAAATATGATTGTTGAAAATGGCTAATTGATCATTCATGCGGGTTGTTCTGAAATGCACACTCAGAGAGAATGATTGTAATCAGAAAAAAGAAGTGATGTGATATTAAAGCAAAAGGAAAGACAATATGTTCATTGTTCACTTAGAAGATGAGGAGCATTTGTTCTTGATCCATTTGAAACCAGTGGATGTACCTTTCTTCACTTTGTGAGCTCCAACAATGGCGGCAGATTTAGCTTTCACAAGTCCTGTAGCTGCAACTGCCTTCACCTGTTCCATCTTCTTGTTATTGTTGTTGTTGCTCTTAGTATTTTCCTTTTTTTCATTTTCTTTTTCTTCATTGTCGAAGACTCCAGTTCCCCATTGATCGGACCAGCTTGATGTCTTGCTTCCCATGTTGAGATCTGTGATTCATTGAAAATTAAATCGTTAGAGAATCGAGAAGTTGAAACTGCAATGAAACAATCAAACTGGAGCGATCGATTATAGATAAAATTAAGTGGATCTAACAATTCACTCAATGATAACAATCGATTAGGACAAGTTAAGTATCACTTGATTGGCTTCTTCAAATTGCAGATATACATCGAGTTTTGATTTTGAAATCGCTATCAACTCTATGATAAAACTCTAAAAGTTAAGGAGTCATGTTGAATTCTTGGCATATCCATATCGATTTTGCAATCAGAAAGTTTCGTAACAGAAAAATCGAAGATGTGAACAATGTTAAACCACAAAACCTAATCAGAATGCGCATATCTTAATTGCTTCTGAATCCTGATAAAAATCGATGCACCAATAAGCATTGTAAATCAGATACGCGACATATACACAAAATTCAGCATTATCTGAGAAGAACACAAAAGGAATTACAAACGATAAACTATAGAAGAAAATTACAAACTTATTCAATTGAGAACTCGCAGAACCCTAGAGTTCAAAACCCCTCTTTCTAAGTAGTGATTAAAACCCTTGTAACATAAAGGGCGACAGCAAGATGTAAAACCCTACCTTTCAGCGATGGTGACGACCCGTCTAGAGAGAGTATCGAAGTTGATAATGACTCGAGTGAGACCAACGAGGCGTTTTAGACAAAAGAAAACAACATTTTTCTATATTTTATTTAGCATTTTCATTGTCATTTAAAGAATTTTAATTTTGAAACATGATAAATTGCAAATTATGAGTGTTGTCTTCTTTATACGATGCGGTATGGGCCAAAACAAGAAGCAATTGGGTGAGGTGGCACGTCTTAATGACATCCTGATGGGGAACACCGCCCACCTACCCGTTTTTGTTCGTTGAGATTGAAGCTGGTTGGAGTTGCGACTGGATGAAACACACAAAATTTAAATGTTTTCAAACGTTTAAATGGCAACGGTATAAAAAAAATTAACTATTAAAAAAATCATTTATCCTTTCGACTCGTCTGATGAAACACACAAAATTTAAATGTTTTCAAACCTACCATTTTATAAAAAAATTCACAAAATTTCTCTTCTCTTCTCTACATACTTTCAATTATCTTGAAAAAAAAATATGGACCCTTTCGACTCGTCTGATGATTCAGATGACAATATTTTCTTCAGGATGACGTATCATTATTACACTACCGACCTGTTACAACAAGACCCAGTCCCGCTAGTAACAAGACGTGCGATGTTAAATATAAATCGCGTGGAAGGACACGAACATCTATATCGTGATTACTTTGCGGATAATTGTGTGTACGGTCGAAGGACTTCAAAAGAAGATTTCGTTTGAGTAGGAATGTGTTCCTACGGATCGTCAATGCCTTGGAAAGCCGGTATCGCTTATTTACTATACTTTTATACAAAATAAATAAAAATCTAGTACATGTTTCTTTAATTTTACAACATATGCAATATATTTTTAAACTGTGGTTAATTTATGTTTAAATACGAATTTTTTCAATTAAGATATGATGCTAGAGATAGACGAGGGTTTACAACGTTGTAGAAATGTGTTGCGGCCATTCATTTGATGGTTATAGGGGAGTTACCCGAAACCATGAACGACTATATGAGAATGTCTAAAAGAACCGTAAGGGAGAGTTTGTATACATTGTCAATGGGTGTTGTTGAAACATTTGGAGACGAGTATTTGCGAAAACCTTCGTTGCATGATTTGCAAGAATTGTATGTGGCGCATGAAGAACGTCATGGGTTTCCCGGAATGATCATTAGCATTGATTGCACACACTGGAAATAGAAAAATTGTCCGGTAGCATGGAAAGGGCAATACGCAAGTGGTCATCACGGATCACCTTCGTTGGTTTTAGATGCTGTTGCTTCTCAATATTTATGGATTTGGCATGTATTTTTTGGGGTTGCGGGTTCCAACAACGACGTCAATGTTATTGATCAGTCGCCAATATTCGACAATTTTTTGAATGGAAAGGCTCCGGATGCTCTTTTCATAGTGAATGGAAATGAATACAAATATGGATATTACCTTACAGATGGAATATATCCTCAGTATTCTATATTCGTGAAGGCATTCCGCCACCCGGTTGAAGAACAAGACAAATTGTTTAAGAGAATACAACAAGGAGCACGTAAGGATGTGGAACATGCTTTTAGAGTGCTGAAGGCGAAGTGACATATAGTTGAACATGCATCACGACCATTAGATTTAGAAACTCTACGACATATCATGTATGCATGTATCATAATGCATAACATGGTAGTAGAAGATAAAGGGAGAAATATAGCACACTATATACCAACGGAGCCTAGACACGTTCAGTTAAAACCAGGAACAACGGAGTATTTGCATCGAGTTGTTGACATTCAAGACGTAAATAAGCACAGACAACTTCGAGAAGACTTGACATATTATATCTTCTATGGTAACAATAATGATAATGAATAACGTTGTATTTTATTTATTTTTTTGGAATTTGGATGTTATATGTAGTTTAATTTCTATGTTAATTTTAATCTTTAAAAATTGTTTTTATTGTATGTTTTTTATAATTTTTAAACAATATGTTTTCTTTATTATGTTATATTTGAAAAAATATTTGTCTAAATTAAAAAAAAATTCAAAAAATAAAAAAAAAATTATAAAATGGAAAAAAGTCGGTGTTATAACAAGATGCAACATGATGACCATTTTTGCACTTGGTGTTATAACCCAATTGGTGATGTGGCATATGAGGTAGCACCAAAATGATGTTATGACTAGTTACTCACACCTTATGTTGTTCCATCATTGATATAAATATAATTAGATGTTAGTTTAAAAGTAGATGAGATTTGTCGGTAAAAAAATAAAAAATAAAATAAAATAAAATACAGGTCCTTATTTAAATTGTCATGATATAAATCAACTACAATTTTGCAACTCATATATCAAATCTTTCTTTTTCTTTTTATGTAATTCAAAAATTTTGTCTAATTAAAGTTTAAGAAATGCTTAATGACTTAAGAGTATAACGAACTTTGGTTTTTATTAACCTAGATAACTATATATATATATATATATATATATATATATATATATATATATATATATATATATATATATATATATATATATATATATATTACATTTGTTCAAAATAAGGCAATATTACTGATAATTACCGATGATATTACTTTATCATAAACAGGTTAAACAAATTTACTAATAAACAGAAAAATATTATTACCTAAATGTAGACAAGAAACCAAAGTTCGTTATAACAAGATGCAGGGTGTTATGTGTAGTTTAATTTCTATGTTAATTTTAATCTTTAAAAATTGTTTTTATTGTATGTTATTTATAATTTTTAAACAATATGTTTTATTTATTATGTTATATTTAAAAAATATTTATCTAAATTAATATATATATATATATATATATATATATATATATATATATATATATATATATAAATATAAAAAAAATTATAAAATGGAAAAAAGTTGGTGTTATAACAAGATGCAATATTATAACTATTTCCCACTTGGTGATATAACTCAATTGGTGATGTGGCATGTGAGATAGTAGCAAAATGATGTTATGACAAGTTATCCACACCTTATGTTGTTCCATCATTGATATAAGTATAATTAGGTGTTAGTTTAAAAGTAGATGAGACTTGTCGGTAAAAAAATAAAAAATAAATAAAATACAAACTATACTATGTGAGGTCCTTATTTAAACTCTCATGATATAAATCAACTACAATTTTGCAACTCATATATCAAATCTTTCTTTTTCTTTTTATGTATTTCAAAATTTTTGTCTACTTAATGTTAAAGAAAGTCTTAATGACTTAAGAGTATAAGAAATTTGGTTTTTATTAACATTTAGATAACTATATATATATATATATATATATATATATATATATATATATATATATATATATATATATATATATATATATATATATATATTCTACATTTGTTCAAAATAAGGCAATATTACTGATAATTACCGATGATATTACTCTATCATAAACAGGTTAAACAAATTTACTGATAAAATGTATACGGAAAAAAATATGATTACCTACATGTAGATAAGAAACCAAAGTTCGTTATCCAAAGAACTATTATGGAATGTGTGCACTTTAGATTTCTATGTACTTTACTTTTTGTATTTATGTTTGTTAGTATGTTTTTGTTGGTAATGATATTAAGTCAATTGACATGACTTAAGCATCATGACAATATTGCTTGGGCACATGTCTACATTACATGGCATGGCAACACCATCCGACAACATTGTCTGTTAGCACAACCTAGCTCCTAACTAGTTAGGTCTAAACTGGATTGACCCAAGACCTTACCTAATTGGATAAGTATCAATATAGTCATATACATGCAACAAATTATCCATTAATTATCCATATCACTTTGTAGACGTCTCTTCATTAAAGTCCACAAAGGTATTACCATAATCACCTTATATCGACACTAAATTACCTACCAATTTGATCATCCTAGCTACTGTCCTCTAATAGTGTTTCACCAAGAATGATGGGGTTACATACATCTTTTTTTCTTTATAACATCCACACTTAGAGACTATAAAATTTGGGCCATTTCAGTAAAATAATAATTCTTTTGAAAATAAATATTAAAACATAATAATAATGTTAAATAAAACTATGGAAACAATGAATAAATTCATAAGATCAATAGAAATGTTTATTTAAGTAATGAAAATTGATTAAAAAGAAAAGTTTGGGAAAAAGTGTTAAGAGTGTCAACTTGGTGAAGATGGGTTGACTAGGTTTGTTGACCAAATTAAGCGGCTATGCCCTAAATGTCATATTAAGTGGTGGGGAGGTACCATAGAGGAAACATTTAAGTGATTACATCAAAGTTTGGAAAATTGGATCAAATATTAAAATTTCTAGTAATAAGGGGCTAATTTTGACAAAGACCAAAACTTAAGAAGTATTTAAGAGAGTGTTCTCCCCAATTAAAAGAGAGTCGACTTCTAAGAATAGGAAGCTCCATGATCGATGTTTGCCTTCGTTGAGGAATTGGAGATGATATTTGTAAGCAATCAAGCTCTGGTTTGAGGATTAAGAGTTAACGTCAAGCTTAGAAGGTAAATGCAAACACCGGAGCTCATTTAACATTAGTAGTTGTTTCCAATTAGATTGTAAGCTCTATTCGTCCATTAGATTTAATATCTATACAACATCTGTTATATAGATACTTGAATGGAGATTTAAGTGAGTTTTATGGGTTTTTCTAACATTGGATTCATAATTTTGTATTTCCTTGTTTTTTCTAGTGATTCATTAAAATTCCATTCATTATTGAAGGGAAAATGATTTAGGAGAGTAACTAAGTATAAAACTGACTTAGAAGTATTGAAGTTGATAATGACTCGAGTATCGAAGTCGATAATGATTCTAGTGAAACCAATTAGGTTATTAAGTTTTAGAGTAAATTACAAGAATCGTCCCTACTGTAGGTTTCAAAATGCAAGTTTAGTCTCTATTTTAAAAAATTAACTCGAATCGTCCCTCGTTAGTTTAATATTTACATGTTTCATCCCTCTAGACATAAAAAGACCATTTTGCCCATATTTATTTATTTTTTTTAATTTTCTATTATTTATTTATTATTTTTAGATTAAAAAAAAAAAGAAAAAATAATTAATATCCATAACCCAACCCTTTATCCCTCCGTTCACTCCCTTCCCTTTCCCAACTTTGCCTCTTTTTTTTCTATCACTAGTATAACTCGATTTTTAGACACCACCACCGATATCCCCTTTAACCTCCGCCGACCACCACTAGGTGTGTAAATGGGAGCGCACAGGTGGCAGGTGGCTTCATCTCCATCGACCTTTGGATAATCATCTCCATTAATCTGTGTGTCTTATCCTTTCTCGCTCTGCATCACACCAACACATACACACAAAATCGAATCGTCGGCGTTCACCACCACTAATCCTGTCAATCATCAGTAACATCCTCATCCCACCAATGTCTTGCCCCAACAACCCTAAAGACGAGTTAAACAATCCCAAATCATGGTCAAACGGGACACCTAAGTTCAAGTTTAACAAAATTGAGGGTTGAGACTCATTAATCGTAACTGACATGTCAACTGAAACCTGTAAATTGAAACTCAAATGTGGTCAGAGTCAAACCACAATATATCAGTCATCAATCATTAGGTTTGAACACTAAAAGAAAAGAATGAGAAGAAAAGCTTGTACCTTGCAATCAAGGGAACAAAAAACAAAGCACATCAACAAGACTTCAGCTAAAAATCTCATAAAATGTCCAAAAGTCTTTGAATGTCATTCACTCTAACCATGTTATGGTAGGAAGATCGTTGTGTCTAATGAGGCACAACAAAAGTTGACGAATTAGTACATTCTGTTAGGATGGGCATTTCATCTAACGCTGAATGGACGTGAATTGTGTTGCAAATTTTGTTAATGATTTACTTGAACAACGTGATGATCTTTTTGATGGGTTAAACAGTAGGAACAAAGAGAGTTACCACAATAGTCCAAGAAATACATGGTGTATATATTTTTTATTAACATCTCCATGGAAACAAAAAAATGATAAAGTAATTAGCAATTAGCATTGGTATCAACTATCGTGGATCGAGTTTCTGGTGTTCCATTGTACCGATTGGACATACCTAATCACACAAAACAATATTTTGTATAAGAATTTGAATTCAAATAAATTAGGGGAAGAATCATCACTATCATCATCATCAACCAATCATACAAAAAGTTGTAATACTTCTAAATTTGTAACTTGATTTAGATCGGAGAAGTAGGTTCAGATCGATCCCAAATCGTCTCCATCGACGCTCCTCCTCTGGTGTGATTCAAAGAATGGTGACAGGTGGTGGAGTTTGGGGCTTGGATTTCTTGATGTGATGAGATGGGGAAGAGTTGCGAAGGGGTGTGCTCTAGTGGTGGTTGTTCTGAACTGGCGGATCAGTGGAAGTTTAAGGTATGAAGCGTATAATAGTCATTCAAAAGTAGGGTTTTTTTTATTTTTTAAATTAATAATAATAACAATAACATCAAATTAATTAGAAAGAAATAAAAAAAAAGAGTATAATAGTCATTTCATGTCTCGTAAGGTACGAAGCGTGTAAATCTAAACTAACGAGGAATGAAACATGGAACTTTTAATCAAACGAGGAACGGTCCGAGTTATTTTTTGAAAATAGAGACTGAACATGCAATTTGACATTCAAACCATGGATGTGTAATTTACTCTGAGTTTTAAGCATTGATTATTGAGGGGAAAATGACTTAGGAGGGTAACTAAGTATACAAAACATTCAAAAAACACCATTAAACTATACTAAGTACACAAATTACCAATATAGTAATGCATTTGTACAAGTACACAAAATGCCAATATAGTAATGCATTTGTACACATAATACCATCTAAGTATTAAGTCTTGTTCAAACGAGACCTTATGGTCACTATAAATGAATATATATAACTGGTAAAAAAAGCAAAATGGAAAATGTCAATTTCGTGCCTTGGCAAGGTCTAGTTTTAATGTTACGTAAATACCTGATCCCGATAGGGTGACACCAGATGCAAGACATGTGATGGTTTTTTGAAAGTTTATCTATCGGTGACTTAATTCGTCTCGACGTGCTCTCTCATTCGGTGGAAAAATCCTCAGAGGGGGGGGTTTAATGATGGCGCAAGCTAAGAATATCCTTAGGGTTTCACAAATCAAATTGTTGCAATCAAAGTTTAGAATCTTCGATAAAATCATGCCTCTTATGACAACGAGTACATTGAGATCTCTATGGAAGGATGTTCAAACAAAGATTAAGGGTTAGATCTGGTGAAGGCCCTTAACGATTCTGGTTCTCTCATCGTATTAGGAAACATTGTTTTCCTCAAGATTGAACATGTTGGCACTCTAATTGCATTATATTCATATGCAACCCTTAAAAATTATTTCTTATATTCATATCATTTTAGTTTTTACATAATCAAAATGCTAGGCATCTGGGGTTTTTTTATAGGGTTAGCACACAGATTTGGTTTATTCCATCAAAGATAGAGCAAAATATGATGTGTTCTCTTGTCTGATCAGAACATGGTAGCTAAAATCTTATTTGAAATAGAGAAAATGATTTCTTTTTCATCATTCATTCTAATTATAATCACAAACAGTATCTTGTAAAGTTCGTTAGTTCTTCAAGATCAAAGAGGAGTGCTGCTCTAATTTTTTTTTTTTTTTCCAAAATGGAGTTACCTTTTACCAGATCAATAATCCAAGTGCAACTTAAGATGATAATATTTTGTTCTGGATTTTAGAATAGGATTTGGAGTTTTAGGGGGTGTTTGGGATTGTTTTTTAAATGACTTTTTGACTTTTAGCTTTTCCAAAAAGTTAAAAAATTCTAAAAGATGTTTGACATTTGCAAAAGTCCTTTGGAAATTAACTTTTTTGCAAGAAGGAATTGGTGGTTTTTCAAAAGACAATAAATCATGAATTTTTGTGTTTTGGGTTGAGAAATCACCCAAAATCGTGAACTCATACCTATGTATGAGTTTACTCCCCAAAAAGTTAGTCATTTGTGTTTACTCCCCAAATGTCAAAAGAGTAAACTCCAAAATATCCTCTCAAGCATCATCCAAGTTTTTATTCAAAATCCTCAATCTAGTAAGTGTTTCTAGCCCTTTCGAGTTAGTATATCACTTAATCTAGTGATTGTACATCCTTTAATCCGTCCATTTTTGTGTTTTGATTAGTTTCCAAGAACACCAAGAACACACACTAAGTGTTCTTGGACTTAAAGTTCATTTCAAGCTTCCTCTATGTAAGTACTTCTATCCTAGAGTCATTTTAATCTTGCCATACATGTTTATACCAAGGAAAGGTCCCAAGAACACTAAGAACAAGGTGTTCACGGTTTTGGGAGGCTCCCAAAACCGTAAACACCAAATGTAGTGCCTTAGGGTGCTTTAGGGTGTCTAAATGCTTCACAATGCCTTAGGAACTTGTCTAGATCCATCCTTGATGGGTGTATCACACAAAAAGCACCAAAATCATATATTTTTATGTGTTTACGGTTTGGGGAGCTCCCAAAACCGTAAACACCTCAAATGAGGTGTAAAAGTCCCATAAATGTCCCACAATTGTTCCTTAAGTCTAAATCTAACCTAGACTATTTCCATGTTTGAGCTAAGGACTTGAAAACCACCAAATACCAAACTTATGAGTTTAAGGTAGTAAACTTATGAGTTTAAGGTAGTAAACTCATGAGTTTAAGGTAGTAAACTCATGGATCCATTTAGGAGTGTTTTGATGCCACACAACACATCCTAAGGCTAAATCATGAAGTAGGAATGCTTGTAATAGCTTAGAAGACTTCAAACCAACAAATGGTCAAAAGGTTAGGATTTTACAACCGTAAAATCAAGAGTTTATGACTGTAAACTCAAGGGGTGTTGGTACTTAGGCAGTAAACTCATTTTAAGAGTGTTCCTTGAACCCCAATCATACTAGCCTTTCCCTACAACACTTAGACGCACACCTTAGCACTTATAACACTTATACAAAGTGTTTGTCATGCCTTAGAGTGTCTTGACTTTATTTATTAGTTGTTTAAAGACTAATTTTTTATATACATATATCCTAATATGTTATTAGGATCTTTGTGCGTGTCTAAGTCTTCACTTGACACGAAGCACTTATCCGACACTTCCTTCTGATCCACTTGCTACAGGTGAGTTCGTACCCCTTAGTCAACGTTTTAACTATTTTTAAATGTTTTATGGGGGGGGGGGGGTGATACAAGTAGAATTATGCTAATTATTTTATCAATAACATGTGATTATTAAGCAGCATTTAAATGATTGGCTGCTCATTAGCCGTTTTACCAAACAGTTTCCTTCAAATGTTTTTCATAAACACTTTATATGTTTAAAACTCCTTATTACACTGTACATTTTACTCTGTATGTTACATTTCAAACTTATTTACAATTGTGTTTCAAGAAAATGTTCCTTTATACTAAACTGTTTTATCAAACCCATGCCTTTAAACCGTTTTATAGATTGACATCACGTCGATCTTTTCTTAGATAATAATTATGTTAAAAGGTTTTACAAAACTTACTTCATGCTTTTATATTATAAATTGCATGCCTATATATGTATATTTATATAAGGAATGTTCAAAAGACTTAGGAAGGCTATCCATCCTATTTCCTTTTCGTGCTTGAGATGTGGTCTGGTTGGATATCGGGTACCTGTCCGAAGGTCGTTTAAATATTAGTTATATATCATGTGTACATATATAGTCATAAAGGTCCTTCCAGTTCATCTAATGATCTTGGGTAGCAAGGGTATACATCTATGTCCATACGTACCAGTTAGATTACTAGTAAACTACCATATGGGTAGTTTAGGAAGATACTAGAACTATTACTAGAACGCGATATCATACAATGAGTCAGTTCATTCATGAGTTAATACTTTCTATAACATTACTATACTTGCTAGATAGAGAGAGCATACATTACAGCTAGAACATTACACTACATTACTATACTTGCTAGATAGATAGAGCATACATTACAACTAGAACATTACAGTACATTACTATACTATTACATAGATATGTTTACATGATCACACTTACATGAGTACACTTACATATACATAAAACAGACGTCACTAGGTGCTATAGCATGGAACCAGTTCAGGATCTAACTATATCGATGAATTACAAAGTAATTGTGATAGCTATATCGAGTATACATGATCATAGTAATGTGGATGCTCACGAATTGCATACATGCAGGGGTCGTGGGTAGGTCTCAAAATCCCTTTGATATGGGAGCGTATAGTCTAGGATCTAGACATCACATTATACCTTATCCATCAAATAAGGCAGTTGAGTACTGATGTAGTTATTTATTACAAATGCTACAGTAATTAGAAGAATTACCCTAGACTTAAGGTAATTGGTACGGTTGTAGTTCGGCACTACACCATAGTACTATTTCATTTTCCCATTACATTCACTTCGTGAACATACACACGACGCACGACAATGTAGAAACTATATTTTTGGTTAATGATAGTTATACTTGCGAAAATACACACTCTTACAAGAGACACACACATACACTAGATGCCTTGGTAGAAGGCTACATATAGATTAGTTAAGTCTTGGTAGAAGACTCCCTGTTATAATATAAGGAATCATAGGGATTCCTAGAGTTTTTTAAATGTTTACAATTGTTTTACATAGATTTTCAATACTTACAATTCATATACATACAAATTCTTACATACAAATTAAGACACTAAAATACTTATGATCTCACCAACTTCGAAGCTGATACTCGCTTTCAAAATTACTTGTATCCTCAAGTCATCAATAGATAGGTACCAATGCAAGGTTTAGAGAAGATGGAGCTTGTTCAAGACTCATCTTTCATTTTGATTTATGTTTTAGTGTCTATTATAATTTGACAGAACACACTTGTATAATAATTATATTATTAATGCAATGGATGCTGTTGTTGCTTGTTTACTACTTTTCATTGTTGTGATACTGTACATGACGTCCTCCGCCCCAGAATGTTTCTGCCGTTCATGGTTTTGGGGTGTGACAAGATTCCTCGAGCTTAAACAAGGAGGAATGACTGTGAATTAGTATGAAACTCAGTTTAATCAAAGAGAAAGGTTTGCTACAAAGTATATTCCAACTGAAGACGAGAAAATTCAGTTATTCATGGAGGGTCTATGACACGAAATCCATGATTTCGTTGCCAATCGGGATGTTCTGTCATTTGATAAAGTTGTTAAGTATGCACGAAGGAGTGAGCATGACTTAGAGATACGTGGTGCGATTCTTACTATTCCAAAGCATCCACGTACTGAAAGAACTACTCATATTTCCACTATTCCACTAGCTTAATCTGTTCGAACTGATCCTAACAAGCAAGCGCAATCTCAAAGTGCTTTTCGTGCCCGCAGCAGGTCACAATCTTTTTCTATTCAATCGCCTTCATGTCACGTTTGTGGAAGGAATCATCCAGGTCAATGCAAAATAGATAAGGAATCCATTGTCTGTTATGGGTGTGGAGAAACGGGTCATATAAAGCCAACTTGCCCAAGGAAGGATGTGACTTGCTATGCATGTGGTATTACTGGCCACAAGAAACGTTTTTTTTCCCTACTCTTACCAGCCAAGTGATGGGAAGTCAAGCTTCTGTTCAGCAACCGGCGAGAAGTCAAGTCCTTGTCCAACAACCAAAGAATACTCCATCTAAAAAGGAGGAGGTGCCAAAAGCTAAGGGTCGTGCATTCCAGATTACCACAGAGGAAGCACGTGAGGAGCCGAATGTTGTGACGGGTACATTTCTTGTCAACTCTAGACCTGCTCATATCTTATTTGATTGTGGTGCCTCATATTCTTTCGTATCATATGAATTTGCGCATTCTTTTCAAATTGCTTGCTATGCACTTGCACAACCATTTCACGTAGATATTGCGGGAAGTATATCATTACTTGCTGATAAAATCTATAGGACTTGTGTCATAGAAATTGAAGGCTATAATTTTCTTGCTAACCTAATCCTTATCTCTTTGCCCAATTTCGATATTATTCTCGGCATGGATTGGTTGTCAAAGAACCATGCAGAACTCTTGTGTTACGAAAAGATGATACACATTCCTATTGAAGGGGAAGATTCTATTCATATCTACGGTGAACAAAGGATCTTAAAAATAATCTCTTTCCTTAAAGCTCGTAAATTCATATCGAAAGGTTGTCCTATCTATCTGGCCTATACAGTTGACATCTCAAGAAAGGAGAATAAAATTGTAAATGATATTCCCATTGTTAACGAATATCCTGATGTTTTCCCTGATGATCTGCCTGAACTTCCTCCGGACAGACAAGTAGAATTCCGAATTGAACTTGTGCCTGGTGCTACTCCGATTGCAAAGACTCCTTATCGTCTTGTGCCAGCCGAGATGAAAGAAATGATGATCCAAATGCTGGAATTACTTGACAAAGGCTTTATTCGACCGAGTACCTCTCCCTGGGGTGCTCCAGTATTATTTGTCAAGAAGAAGGACCGATCGATGCGAATGTGCATTGATTATCGTGAGCTGAATAAGGTGACTATCAAGAACAAGTACCCGCTACCTCGCATCGACGATTTGTTTGATCAACTTCAGGGTGTTAGCTATTTCTCAAAGATTGATTTGAGATCTGGCTATCATCAGTTGAAAGTACAAGAACAAGATGTACCGAAGACTGCTTTCCGTACTCGTTGTGGGCATTTCGAATTCCTTGTCATGCCATTCGGTTTGACAAACTCTCCTGTTGTATTCATGGATATGATGAATCGAGTATGCCGCCCAATGCTCGATAAGTCTGTCATCGTATTCATTAACGATATTCTAATCTATTTCAAGTCTAAAGCTAATCATACCGTTCATACTCGTGAAATCTTAGAACTTCTTCGAAAGGAGAAACTTTATGGTAAATTCTCGAAATGTGAATTTTGGCTTCGTCAAGTTCAATTTCTCGGCCATGTTATTTCTAGTGACAATGTATCTGTAGATCCTATCAAAATCGAAGGCATTCAAAATTGAGAAGTGCCCCGTAATGCTTCCGAAATTCGAAGTTTCTTAGGTCTCGCGGGATATTACCGGAGATTCATTAAAGACTTTTCTGGTATAGCTGTACCTCTCACGACTCATACACAGAAGGAAGTGAAGTTCGAATGGGGTGAAGCTCAAGAAAAAGCTTTCTCAACTCTAAAAGGTCTTTTGACTCATGCTGCAATCCTATCACTCCCAGAAGGTGATGATGATTTCTCCGTGTATAGCGATGCTTCAAGATTCCAATAGAGAAATACGTACAAGTATACTTGGATAAAATTGTTGCAAGACATGGTGTGCCACTAAAGATCATTTCCGATCGCGATACTCGCTTCACTTCTCACTTTTGGGCAGTGTTGTAAAAATCGGTCTAGGCGGCCGCCTAGGCACTAGGCGGTCTGCAACTGATTACGATTAGAGGTGCTAGGCGGAAATTGGTCAATATCGGTCAAACTCGGGCTAGGCGGTCCTCGGTGGTCCTTGGTGGGAAGATTTTAAAAAATTCAAATTTTCAAATTTTCAAATATTATACCAAATTTTTCAAAACTTCCAAATTTTAAATTTTTAAATATTCAAATTTTCAAATATTATACCAAATATTTCAAAAATTCAAAATTTAAAAAGTTTGAATTTTCAAATACTAGTTTTATTAGTAATTTATGGTTCCCGCCAAACCGATTAATCGCTTGACCCCAGTCGACCGTCGAGCTACCGCCGAGCGATTTTTACAACCTTGCTTTTGGGCGAGTATGAAACGTGAACTAGGATCTCGAGTTTCTCTCAGCACCGCTTATCATCCCAGACAGATGGTCAGACGGAGAAAATAATCCAAATAGTAGAAGATATGCTTCGTGCATGTCTCTTGGAGTTCGGTGGTAACTGGGATAAATACGTACCGCTTTTCGAATTTTCGTATAATAACAGTTACCACACTTCAATCAAAATGCCACCATATGAAGCATTATATGGTCGTAAATGCTGTACGCTGTTATGTTGGCGTGATGTAGGACAAAAGATCCTTGGAAGCCCTGAAATGATTCAAGACACCACCGACAAGATTCAAATCGTAGGAGAAAGAATGAAAGCAGCCTAAGATCGACAGAAGTCCTATATAGAAAAGAGAAGACGACCTATAGAATTCCAAGTGGGTGATTTCGTGATGCTAAAGGTATCCCCATGGAAAGGCCTTATGCGATTTGGGAAGAAAGGAAAGTTGAGTCCTAGCTTTGTTGATCCTTTCAAATTCATCCAAAGAATTGGAAAGCAAGCATACCGCTTAGAATTGCCTGAAGATTTGGCAAGTATTCATGATGTGTTTCATGTGAGTTATCTGCGCAAATGCTTGAGTATCTATGATGAGACAGTTCCATTATTTGAGGTGAAATTGGATAATAAGTTAAGATATGTTGAAGAGCCTGAAGAAATCGTGAGTGAAAGAACAACTAAGCTACGCAATAAAGAAGTAGAATTGGTGCTTGTCAAGCGGAAACACCATCGAGGCCCAAACTATACTCAGGAGAATAAGAATGAGATAAAAGCAAAATATCCCCATTTGTTTTAATCGATGTAATTTCGGGGACGAAATACTCAAAAGGAGGAGGTATTTGTAACATACACGTTTTGAAATCATGTTTTGTAATGAATAAAATTGTGAAATACTATGTGAAATTGACTGTTGAGTTCTAACAAGATGGTTTTTACTAGAAATGAAGTAAAACTATGTTTAAAATCACTCAGAAAATATTGGAAGTCTTATGAGATTCCAATAAAAAGCCAAATAGTGAAATTTAGCGAAAATATAAAATTTTAAATAAGTAAAATTTTATTATTGAAAGTTGTAAATCATCTCGTTAGAAACTTGTAGGCGAAAACCTCGTCGAAATCCGAGTTATAACGAAGAAGTTATGACCAACCGAAGATCCGCGATAAAACCGACACGACGCCGAATGACGTAAAAAGTGTGTTTTTGATAAACTACTTTTTAGCCTTAGTGATCCAAATGAAAGTCATAGTATTTGTTAAACCGAGAAATTCGATAAAAAGAAAGCCAAAATTTGACTTCGTATGAGGAAGTTATGATTTTTTGAAGTTTCAACTTAGCAGTAGATAGCTAAAAACTCGAATTTTAGATCGAGCGATATTTGACCGATACATCCTAAACGAGAATCGAAGGTCTCGTCATTTGTAGTACAACGGTAAAAAGTCTGACGAAAACGGATGTCGGATGAAGAAGTTATGAATTTTTAACGGATTTTCCTGTCCCAGTCTGTTAAAAATAATATTCTTAAAAATAAATTCAAAATTAGCCGACGAAGTCTAAACGAAAGTTGCAGAACATAATTTTAGCTACATGTACATATAAAGAACGTTAAAAATGGAGCTCGTGTGCGAAATTTATGGATTTTAGAAGTTTAGGGCTCAATTTCCGAGAAATCTCACATGAGTGGTCTGGATTCGGCCACGTCCTTCGCACGAAGCTACTGTGTCACCGAGTCGTGTCCCGTCCAAACTGCAATGGGCCTCACGCTCCTGTCGCCTCCCGAGTGGATCGAAGCGTTGAACGAATCCGAAGCCAATGCGTGTAGCCTAGCTGTCTGACACGTGCTTGTCTGCGAGCCGAGCCACCTGGAGCCTTCGCATGCGCGCTGTCTGGTCCTCTTGCGAGCCGCCAGCTGCCCCTCCTCCCTTCGTCCGAAGACCTTCCCCCCACTATAAATAGGAGGGTGCGAACCCTCCTGGCTAAGATTATAAAATTCACACTTTTCACCCCTTTTTCCATATTTTCTTCATTTTGACTTTCCCCGAAGCCCCGGTATCAATTTTAGCACCCGAAACACGTCCCGAAGCTCCTGAGAAGCCCGAAAATTTTATCTTTTCATTTTTGAAGCCCTACCTTCGCAGAGCCTGGTTTTCAATTAAGCTCCCAGTTTTCAACATAGAAAGTCATATTTAAAGCCGAAGTGTTGTCCAAATTACTATTTTAACCCCCGGTTAATTTAAGGTGAGTTCAATATATAGGAACAATTGTATGTTATGTGTTATATGTGCTATGTGCTTTTCATTGTTATTATTCTGAGTTATTTTACCGTGTTATTTTATTCGCTATGTTTATAGCAAATGTAATACCTTTGACCATGTGATCAGTGAAAGGACTTAGATTCACATTGGTACTGGTACGTAGCCTCTAGCCATGTAGAGCATGTCTCTGTAAGAGAATGACTTCTATTCTATGGCATTGGCAAATGGTTAGATAGGACTATAAGCCTGAAATCTAACAGGATGTTAATTAGAAATTGCATGTCTTCTATGCCATTTGGGCCAAAGTTTTATTGATGTATATCAAGCATTGAAAAGTATATCTTTGAATAAAGTTTTTGATTGATATGACCGCTTGTCACATGATTTCACATATGTCTTGTTATTCCTCTTTGCTTTTGCCATATTGAAGTATATATATGGCATAACGTTATATTGTATCTATTATTGAACTCACTAAGCATCACCACTTACCCTATCAATGTTTAACAATTGCAGGTGATAAGTAACTAGTATGATCACATACTGTTGAAAGATTTAGAATATTTTGTAATAGTACTTTTGTACTTCAGTTTATGTTTGTATAAATTACAATATCCCGGGTAGTTATGTAATATATATAACACTTTGTAATAGTCGGTTTGTATCCAGTAGTTTGTAATCCCTTTATCAATGTAAAATATTGCTTTTCTGAATATGCAAGTAGCATGTTTTGGAGTAATAATATTGTGATGTATGAAAGTTTGGGTCTTTCAAAAATACGAAAGGTGGGGTCTTTCATTGGCCAAAGAAAGATCTTACTTCTCTAAGACATGTTAGGTATGGAAGGTTTAGTATGACATCAATTTTGGCTTTATCAACTTCAATCCCCTTCTTGGAGATGATGTGTTATAAGATAATGCCTTGATTGACCTCGAAGTGACACTTCTGAAAGTAAAACACTAACTTCTTCTCAATGCACCTTTTTAAAAACTTCTTTAGGTTGCCCAAGCATTCATCCAACAAACCGCCATAGACGGTGATGTTATCTGTGAACGCTTCAATTATATTCTCATCATACTCGAAGAAGATGCTCACCATGCACTTTTGGAATGTGGCAGGGGCATTGCATAATTCGAATGGCATCCTTTTATAGGAAAATATAACAAAAGGGAATGTAAAAGTCGTCTTGTCTTGATATTTGGGGGCAACGAGTATTTGATGAAAACCTGAATACCCATCAAGGCTACAATAATGCAATTTTCCCGCCAACCTCTTGAGCATTATTCATGAATGGAAGGGGAAAATGATCTTTTCATGTGCTTAAATTCAACTTTCTATAATCAATACACACCCTCCGTCCATTTTGAACTCGATTGGGTACCATTAATCCCTTGTTATTTTCAACAACCGTGATTCCTGTTTACCAAGGAACCACTTGAACTGGAATAACCCATTTGGAGTCGAAAATTTGGTAAATCATATTTGCATCAAGGAGCTTGATTATCTCTTTCTTGATAGCTTCCATCTTTGGAGGATTTAATCTTCTTTTAGCTTCCCTCTTAGGCTTACAATCATCTTCCATGAGGATCTTGTGAGCATATACATTTAAACTTATCCCCTTGACATCCACTATTGTCCACCTCAAGGCCTCTTTGTGATATTTTAAAGTTTCAACCAATTTGTCTTCTTCAAAATCTTTCAATTGAAAGGAGATGATCACCAAAGAGTCTCATGTTTACCTAGATAAGCATACTTCAAGTGACAAGTCAAGTCTTTCAATTCAAATGTGGGTGGGTGGCTTATGGAAGGGGGCATCTTGTTTGGAGAATGAGATAAGGAAACTTGAGAAATATCCTTCTTTTTTGAGTTGTTAATTTCCATAGTCTTCACAACCTCTTCAACTTTGGAGTCCAGTGTATACTTTTCCCATGTTTTCTTCAAACTCTCACAATCAAGACTCATGTTGAGTACCATTTTCAAAATATCCCCATGTGATAAATCAAATACTTCTTTGGTTGTTAGCTCAATCACATATACCCGATACAATGGAGAAATGTTGCTAGGGTACCTCATTGCTTAAAAGATGTTGAAGTGAATGGTCTCTCCATAAAAATCCATGGTGATCTTCTCATTATGGACATCAATGATAGTGTGAGAGATATTCATAAACAGTCTTCCAAGAACGATTATAAATGATTTGGACTGAGTCTTCTCTTCAAGGTCAATGACATAGAAGTTCGTGGGGAAGAAAACTTGATTAACTTGTACTAGTGCATCCTCCAACAATGCACTTTGAAAAACACTTGACTTGTCTGCTAATTGAATGAATACTCCGGTTTCTTCCAAAGGATCAACATTGAAAGATTTAAAAACCGAATATGGCATGAAATTGATTGAAGCTCCAAGATCCAACATGCCACTTGCAACATGAAAATCGCTAACATTGTAAGGGATAGGAAACATTCTCGGATCATTGATTTGGGAGGTAGCTTCCTTTGTATAATCGTAGACATATTTGCATTGACTGTAATCTTTTCATTATCCTTGGATTTCCTCTTGTTGGTGCTCAAATACTTGAGAAATTTGGCATAGCTTGGAATTTGCTTTATGGCATCCAATAGTGGAATGTTGATTTGGACTTTGCGGAAAGTCTCAAGAAACTCTTGTTCTTCCTCCTTTTTTTTGAAGGGGCTAACCGGGAGGGAAAAAATGGTGGTGTGACCAACGGCTTGATGGTATTGTTGGAAGATTCAAGTCAATCAATTTATGGAACAACCGGTTCCTTTGGAGGAACTACCACCGTCAATGGTTCAACAACAATAAACTTATCTTCTACTTCTCTTTAAACTCTTTTGGGGTTTCCTTCTCTAGGTGTTTCCCCACTTTTCAAGGTTGTGGCAATCACATTGGGATTCTTGTCGATTTGAGATATAAGTTTACCCCTTTGTTCAATCTTGTTAAGAGCGGTGGCTAAGTCTCTAATTTGTGTTTGAATATTGGAGAAGGTGTTCTTGGTCTCTTGTTAAAATTGTGTTTAGCTTTGAGTAAGAGAAGTAACAAGTTGTTGAAGTCTCATTTGATGGTTCCAACTTGATTAGGCTTGTTTTTGAGGTTGATGGTAATGTGAAGGGGGATGAGATGCTTCTGGATATGGAGATTTTTGTGATAGGTATTAGGAAAATAGGGGTCTCATCATAACATTTGGTGGACTTTGCTTTGGTGGGTATGAGTTGTTTAGGTTCTTCCTCTAATTGGGGTTGTATATGTTTTGAAATCCTGTAGGTCTTGGTTGACCTTGATATCCTCCAATTCTATTAACATCCTCCGGTTTACTTCCAAGTATGGGACACTTATCTGTATAATTCCCTGTCATTACACACATACCACAAACCATCAATTGTTGACCACTTCCCACCACCATTTGACTCAACAAAATAGTTAAATCCAAGAGTTTTGATTCCAAGTTTTGGGTATTTCTAACTTCACAAAAAACTTTTTGGGAACTTCTATTCATGTCATTTCGAGTCCCAAATTTTCTTTGATTTCAAGAAATGGTACCAAAAAGTGATCTTATCTCGTGAGGTGTCTAGTTGAATATGTGACCACCACTTGAAGCATCAATCATCCTTCGATGTTTTTCATTCATACCCTCATAAAATTGTTGAAGAATTAGTTGTATGGGTATGTTGTGTTGAGGAAAACTTGTACACAAATTGTTGAATCGCTCCCAAAAATCAAGAAAAGTCTCATTCTCCCCTTGACGAATCCCACAATGTCACTCTTTTGAATTGATATTCAAGAAGTGGGATAGGAAATGCTATTGAAGGCTTTAAGTAACTCTTCACATGTATGAATAGATCTTGGTGGTAAGTTGAATTACCACACTCTAGCATTATCTTCTAAGGTGAGTGGGAAGGAAGTTAGCTTGAAATCATCTAACGTCCCATGTTTGTGGAACATGCTAACAGATATCATATGAAAGGACTTCAAATGCCTTTGAGGATCATCTATATCCAAACCATGGAACTTGGTGAGTTGATGTATGAAACTTGACTTCAATTCAATCCCTCAATGGAGTAAGGTGTAAACAATACCAAGAGGTGTGTAAGTAACATCCGTCTCCATCATTTGTCTAAATGTCAAATCTTGAGGGGGATTGGGTGGATTAGGGTTTTGTTACATGTAATTAGTAGGTTTTTGGTAAGGCCGGTATAGGTATTGTTGGTGATTATACGTTCATGGTGGATGAGGTTGGAAGTTAGGATATTGATTGTAGACAGCTTGTTGTTGTGGGTACATAGGGTATTGGTACATTTTAGGTTGTTGGTAATTGGGTTTTTGTGGTTGATATGCTTCCTCTTGTTGAACTTGAAGAGCATTGTTTTGAGTTTGGTTGTTTAGGTTAAATGTTTGGTGTTGTGGTTGTGGTTTTTGATAATTGGGTTGATTTGGGTGAGGACATGGTTGATTCCAAGGTGACATATCTTTGAGAGTTTCTTGGTGTGGTTGTTGTTGTCTTGGTTGTTGGTGTGGGGTATTGGCATGTTGATTGTTTAGGTTTGGGTATGGGATTATGAGATGGAGTGTGATTCATGGCTATGTAGTTTTCAAATGGAATGTCTTTAAAGGAATGAACAAAAATTCGACAACTCGGCTCGGTGTTGGTATCACTTGAAGTATGAATTTTATCTTCTATGTTGATTAGTCTTAGAAGAGGAAGAAGCTTGAACAAGTTGTTGTTGCTTTTCTTGTTTGGCTAACCTTTTCAACCTTTTCGCTTCTTTTTCAATCTCCAGATTTTAGAGTAATTCACCGGTTCTTGTAGACGTAGGCATAAACAATCAAATAACAATAGCCAATCTCCTTGGCAACGACATTAAAAATTGGTGGGATGTCAAGTCCACAACGAAAATTACACCCTTTGTTTGAAAATAAAACGTACTATGATGGTAAAAAGGGGTATTGATCCTCAGGAAAATGGTTGTATTCAATAACCAATGTAATCCAATAGAACTAGTGTAATAATACTAACTAACTACAATTAAATGAAGAAGCGGGGTTTTGTGATTGCTTGAAACCTAAAAGACTTGAATAACTAAAAAGCTTGCAATTAAGTAAGATGGTGACATGCTCAAATATTAGAGATAATTGGTTAACAATGGCAATTCAACACAATGAACATTTGTGTGTTTATAATTAGGATTCAATGTGAGGCTTATCATTCATCCCAAATCGGTTGTAGCAATCATGAAGCATGATATGCCAAGATTCCTCATATGTAGTATGGAGGTTGCAGAAGCCACAACACATATTCATAATCAAACTGAACGATTCATTTGAAGCAATTGAACTCAGGAAAGTTGATTAGCCTTAAGAATGAAGGAATCCCTAACTTCTAGAGGCTATCAATGCTTACACATCCATAAAGGAGTCATGATCTATAAGCTAGAGAAGATTTCTACCATCATAAAGCCCTTGTTCTAAGTAAATTCAATGACTTAACGCTAAACCAAAGAAATAAACTGACAATTGCTCATTCAAGTACCAAACTTATGATCAAAGTATTAAACAAGCATATGAAATATGAACTAGAATCATAAAATAAGATAAATGTCACTCAAGCATGAATGCTTCAAAACCCATAAATATCCAAGGGTTTTAGCCAAAGTTAACAAAAATAAAGAGATAAGACACTCAAGGAAACAATATAACAATCAAAAAAGTGTTTTTGCATCAAGAAACTAACAATTACTAGAAGGATGAGAATAATGTAGATAAAGCTCTCAAAAATTGCCTCCAATGTGATTCAATGGTGGAAAATCGAAGTATAGCTGCCAAACCTAATCTCTAAGGTAAAATGGTGAGAAAAATGACCAAAATGCCCCAAAGTGTGAAGTTGCGCGAATACACTCGCAAAGTTGCACGATTGAAACTCAACCCTCGCAAACGACGTTGGAATGCTAATGTTTCTTTTCCTCTACTACACCACTCCATTACTCAAGATTCCCACCATACCTCACATGATTCAAATTCAGCCAATCATTTTAAGTGTCAAATGTGGACAATCCAAGCCCAAAACAAGAATCCAAGACCCATCTTCACAAATCCACTTCATCCAAGTCTTCAACATTTTAAGCCCAATCTTCTTTATTCGATCCGTAAAACCCAATGATGCCTCTAAAGCCCACCAAGCCCAACTCCAAATCAAACCGCAACCGCATCGAGACTCCAAAACCCTCCAAAATACCTTAAACGGAACAGAAAGGATCCGACACGATCCATTATAAATAAAATAAAAAATATATAATGCAATACTAATAAAAGGTCTAAAAAAATTCAAAAATAAACTATACAAAAGAAGGAAACAAAATAAACCATCATAATGTACTTTGCACCACGACATGGTGGATAAAGTAGGATGTTATGAGAAACTTCACTATGTCGTGGGAAAGAAAAGTTTACATGTTTATGTAGGCCACCACTGTATGGTGAAGACCTCACCACGAATGTTAAGCATTTGATTCTCTGCATAAGACACCCAAAACCCTCCCAAGAGAAGCTTTGCCGATATGGAGTTAGAGGAAGCATCAAAGGGCGATTGAGGTTGTTTATGGATTAGATTAGATAGTAAAAGATCATGAGGCAATCATCTTCTCCACTTTCAAGCTAATTTGGGATTTTATTGTGTTATGATGAATTTAGATAATTATGTTAAGAAATATTGTTAGTAGTGTTAATGAAAGTGTTTAAATGCCTTCAAAAAGCTATATATGTGATATCCAATGTTGAATCTATGTATGTAAAGTTATAGTTTTGAAATCCTAACTAGTCATTATGTGAATCGATGTATTAGAGTATAATATAATGAATTTGGTATTATGGGGTGTTTAATTCATTATTTATATTAGATTAATAGAGATATAAAATAAGAATATAAAATTTTGATCCATCAAGAGGTTATTTTGACATAAAGAGTGAAAAGCTCTTAATATTCTAAGACAAGTATGAAGACAGTTGTTGTAACAACCTGGTTCAGGTCATTACATAATTTGGGGCTGTGGCCCTAGAATCAAGTATAATAAGGCTTCGAGCCTTTGGAATTAGAGGGTTACACCCAGTTGGTGGCGGATAATGTAGTTTATGGGTACCGAGTGTTCAGTTTGTGTCTTAGAGCACAAGGGTATAACGGTAAAGTGATTGGTGTTGATATTTCAAGAATTTGGATTGTTGTTCGGAAGCTTTTAAGAAAAAAGGAGTTGATAGGATCATCGATCTGCTTGTTATCATTCTGTGGAGATAAAGATCATTGAAAACAGAGTTGGGATGAAGAAGTTATGACCATTAGAAGTTACTTGGAGTGAGTTGAGTATGATGGGTGTACTGGGTGTACGTTAAGCGTACAAGTCTTAAGCAACTGCGGGGATCCACTCTCATATGTTGGGCGTACCAGATGTACGCCTAGTGTACGGCCGCCAGATTCTAACCCTTTTTTTAGGCTTTGAACCCTATTTAAGCATCATAAACCCTTGTAAAACTCCCCATGTTTAACCTCCATCCTCTCTAAACCTAAATTTTAAACCCTAGATTCCATTAGAGATATCTTGGAGTCCTTGGTGAGATTTTGTGTGTTTTTATGCTCATTAAAGAAGAATGAGCCTCTTAACAGAGGGTTGGATTTCTTAGAACATGTAGATCAAGGCTTGGTTTTCCTTTCTACATATTCAAGATGTATAAAGTCTCTATCTTGATGGGTCCTTAATGTAGATCTAGCTTAGTTTATGTTAAGAGCATATTTGGTCCCATGAGTTAGTACTTGTGAGTAAAAGATAGTCCAAAAGTTTTGGATTTACCTTTTTGATCTTTTGAGGTCCCTTATTCATAAAGTTAGCATCTTGATGGTTGTGGACCAACCATGTATGTGTTATTGGCCTTTTGGTAAAGTTATGAATATATGGCTTTGGTTTGGACACCATTAAGTCATGCAAAGTCATAAAGTCAAGAACTTTATCAGTTAATATGTCCCTTAGAAATAGATCTAGGAGTTAGACTTAAAGTATTAAGGGATTAAGCACTTTTAAGTGAGTTATTGGACAGTTTGATGTGTTAGAAAGACTAAGTTTGGTGTTGGGCCCTTTTTAGTCCATGAAAAACTTAAAGGATTTGAATTTAGGTTTAAGACCTTGTTATGACGTTGACTTGAAGTTTGGGCATTATAAGCTTAATGAGTTAAATCTTTTAGGGTGGGTTTGGAAGTCTGACTAGTATGCCAGGCGTACTATAGGGTACGCTGCGGGTACTAAGCTAGCACCCCAATTCTGATCGATCCACGTACGTTGAACATACGACCCAAGTATGTCGTGCCTATATCCGTGTGGGGGCTATTGGAGTTTTAGGCTCAGCTTTAGTTAGGCTTTTATGGTGTTGGATTTGGGCCTTAGACTTGTTTATTGTATTGGATCATTTCTTGGCTTCATGCCATCTTGGAGATCTTGGGCCTAAGTTAGGCCTTAGGGTACTTTAGTTTGGTCTTGGGCTATTGGTTGACCTAGTTTAGCCTTAGGCCATTATTAGGCCTGATGATTATAAGCTTAACCTTAGCTAGTGACTAAGGTTTGTATTGATTATGTTCAATATAAGGAGTCGTTGTGTAGTAGACTCAGATATGTAATTTTCTATCTTTCGATTAAGGTGAGTTTACTTCACTGTTTCATGGGTCGAAGGCACCAATGCTGACCCACTTCTTTATGCTTGTAATATGATGATTGTCTTCACGACATTTGTCCATTATGCCTGTATTTTCTTGATGTCTTTGTGATTTTTTTGTTATGATATTATGTGGTAGTGTTAGAGGTGAAATAGACCCTGTATCGGTTGAAAGATACTGAAGGGGTTGAAATATACTTATTATTGATTAAAAGAGACTGAAGGGGTCAAAATATACCCAATATTGGTTGAAAGAGATCGACGGGGTTGAAATATTACTAGTACCGGTTGAAAGAGATCGAAGGGGTTACAAGCACCTAGATATGCTTGATTATTATGTATGTATGGTATGGGATTTTTTTGGGGTAGCTCACTAAGCTTTGTACTTATAGTTTTCAGTTTATGTTTCAGGTACTTCCAACATAAAAGGAAGGGCCCGACGTGATCACACTGCATCCACCCATGTTTTCCACATTATGTGATTTTGGGATTTGTACTCTGATATTATCACATTGTGACACACGTTTGGTTGTTTTGACATGATTGCTGAATCATTTAAAAAATGAAATTTTTATCTGTAAATTTTGGGATGTTACAAGTTTGGATTCAGGCGTATTCTTGGGTGTGTCTGAACTCATACTAAGGGTTTGGTAGATTTTTCATAATATAATCATTTTATTAAAGGATTTTCCAATAATAGAAAAGGGGTGTGGTGCGTGCAATCAGCCGAGCTCAAGTAAGTGATTCCCAAAATACCTTCACTTGTTTATTATGTTATGTGCTATGAGAATTGCATGCTAGATAAGGGCTAAGGATCTACTCAAGATTTCATGCTAGGAGAGATGCCTTTATATACCTAATTTTTTGAGCTTTTAGAATTAAATGTTAGTATGGATTTCAGATGGCTGGATAGACTGGCCTAGTATGTGATGCCTTGTAGCCTAATATGAATTGAATGTTATACTAGATTTGGAATATTTCTTGGTAGGAAGTGAGCTTGAGATCTCCTCTGTTTGGTTGTGGCTTGGAGTTTTAGTGCATGAATGTTGCTTGCTTTGTGCTTTGTGGGACTCTTGATAATGTAGGTAAACCATTAAGTGAATATGTTAAGTTACATGTTGTGTAGGTTAAATAATATCGGGGTGGCGTATTTAACCCTACTGTGCAGCTCTCGTTTGAGTCTAACTGTATCTAAGCTTTGATGTATATGATTGTATTCATGAAGTAGTTAACCCGCATTATTAGGAGTTCTTCAGCAACTGATGGCAAGGTGAGGACAGGAACCTAAGAGAACCTAGGATGTCTTGTAGTGAGTTGGCTGTGATGTTTAGAATATATTTGGAGTATCAGTTTGAGAAGGTGAATTGGAAGGTTCAAGATAATTCTTGAGTAAAGTATGGATAAGCGTGGAGGGTAGTATTAGGTCCATGCTACTAAAAGCACATGATCAATACTCGAATCAAGAAGGGTCACGGAGAATCTAATAAGCCTAAAGGATGAGGATACTTTGGGTAAGTTATGATCATTTGTACGATTGCTTTTTAGAATGTTTATCAGCATACATGGAGGAGTTTTAGGTTTTGGCTCGGGCTCAGGTGTTGGTACTGAGCTGATAAATGAGCGGATGCTGGAGTTTATCTCATCAGAGACCACCTACGAAATTTTGGAGTAGACTCCTGTGATTTTTGGTACAATCAAGGAACAGATCACATAACTCTTGGATGATTGTATCGTGGATTTTTGAGTCGAGATTGTATCAGGACAGTTAGGGGTCTATCAGGAGCTCAAGGCTTGTAGAGCCCTAGAATCCTTCGAGGAGAGAGATCCTAATGCTAGCTCTTGTCATGAGGGATCAAAGGTGGATCATGCATCATGCATTCCGATGATCGATTCCATTATAGGGTTGCCATTAAGGTTTCACAAGATTTATGCGAGGAGTTACCCCACATTATTGGTCATGTCACTGATAGATTGGTCGGCAGGTTCGAGGATCCGATCTAGGCCATTCTGGCAGTTCGAGGGATGGTCGCGGTGATTCAGGAGCAGGAGCTTAGTTTTGAGAAGAAACCGAGGAAGAGGAAGAAGGCTCATGATTTGAATATGATAGCAACATCAAAGTAGTTTGATGTTTCCATTCCCAGTGCTGGAGGCCTGAGGGGCCTCAACATTTCTACTAAGGGTGAAGGAACACATGAGCGCGTGCGTGCCAAGTCTTAATATGGCAGGTCCAGATGGAAGGGCCACATTCGCCAGCAATGAACCCTGGAAGCATAATTGTGTCATCGTTGTCATCGTATTGGTCATATTAGGGAAAATTACCCACGTTTAGTGGTTGGGGCAGATCAGGTTCCATTTCTAGTGCTTCTACAGGCAAGGGGAGCAGAACCCTAAGACACTACGGGTATGTATCGTATTCTTCTCTTTCACACTTAAATCATTATGCTATTAATTTCGTATTGGTGTGTGTGAAATGTTATGCCATGATTTTCTAAGTATGTATGCACCAGTAAGAGTAATATAGTTATTTTATCTGAAAGTTGTCATACGCCATTTTGCAAACCACCGTATTTAGAAGAGGATTGAGTATTCTTCTTAAAAGATCAGCAACCAGTCACATCTTTAACAATATCAGTGAGAATTCAGGGAATCCGCAAGGTAGGAAGGCCAATTTTGGATGCAAGATATGAAGGGATGTTCATGGCTTCGAGGTAGATAGGAATTATTTCAATCATGGGTGTATGATTGGTAGTTTTCAAGTTCACACCTTCGAAGTGATGCCAGTTGCAGGTTACATGGGAAATGCGGTAAGTGCAAGTAAGTTGTTGATTGAATTGTGTATATGTTCGATATTCAGATGTTGTTCCTCATCAACCGATTAGTCACCAAGGACTTGTAGTGGATTCAATGGAAAGTATCTAAGGCTCTTAAGATTTGTTAAGGTGTTGGGAGTGGTCAACGGATCTTGGAATGTGTAAGCGTTAGGTTTGGTTAGTCAAGGAAGCTAGTCGTTGTAATGCTCGACTGCCGACTGCCACCATCCGTAGGGATTGTGTAGTGGTAACAAACTACTTTTTAGTATTGGAAAGCGTTGTTCGCATGGGTTATTTTAGCCATTGTGATTTCCAACCGAAATTAAATGGTATCTACTGGAAAATTTTAAGTACATCGATCCGTCGGCAAGTGAGTTGTTGAATTGATGATTCGTCCGTTCTGGTGAAGGGTTATAGTTTTATGCCATGAGCTAAGCTTAAGGATTTGGAATGGCGTTATGGGAAGTGTTTCGTATTTCAAGAAGATTTCATCTGGTTTTGAAATGTGTGTGATTGTTAAGGTTGTATAATAATGAATTGCTAGTTTTTGTAAGCCCTATTTGTTGAAAAGTTTGAATTGTAAGGCTGTGAGATAGATTGGGAATCCCTGAACTTTTGGTGGATTAGGAGAGTGAATTCAAATTCAAACGAGGGAGAAGTCTTTGGTCTAAAATTTGCACAATAATTGATTTTTAGGTTTCATTGTGCATTAGTAGTGATGCATGGAGGGTATGTAGATGCATCCGGTTTAAGGGTTGTGTTAGAGCCTCTTTTCCTATTCTCTTATGATGAAGGCTTTGGGGTTTGAAGCCTAATCCGAACACCTGGTTAGGATTCAGTTGATATGGTTTTGGACTTGTGTTTAATTATGGCTACTATGGTAGATGGACATTATTAGCATGGGTTGGATCCACGGCAGTTTGGAAGTGGTGTAAGATTATGCGGGTAGCCGTAGCATTCACTAGGTTAGAAGGTAGTGTGGTAGTGTTGTAAGACTGTTGGGTGGCTCGTAGCGTTATCCTGGTTCTTAAACAACTATGAGAGTAGGGTAAATATATGGTTTGGGCTCATAGTTTCCTCTACGTGGGACTAGACCATAGTAAGGCAGGTAGTGAGATTGTGGGAAGACCAAAGTATTCGCAGAATTAAGGAAGGTTGTGAGCCATTGCGGGATGGTAGTGATATAAGACTACAGTTGGGAATGTAACATTAGTTTATATCAAGGTCGGATTAAATGCATCAAGGTAGTGGTTGGTTAAGTTATCCATTTATTGGATTAGAAGGGTTGTTAGAGCCATTACGACAAGCAAGCTATGAGAGCTCTTTCATGTTACATCCTCATTCAGGAGTTGCATGGTATGATTGTTTGAGGCTATCAGCCTTAGCAACCAGTTACAAATTGGGTATATCAATTAATAGATTTTTAATAATGAGACCAGGAAGGTCACATGTCACTTTAGGATCATAGTTATGGTGTGACAAGGTGGGTTTGAGATAGTACCCACGATTAGGACTCTTGTTAGGAATCATTTTGTTTATAAGCGAAGGGTTTTTAGCAGTGATGAATGGTCAGGGATTATGTTTTTTGGTGGAACTAACAAAGATAGTCCAGGGTTGGAAGGTTTTATGCTCAGTTGGGTTACGAACTAGAGTCGTTTTGGCAGTGATTCTGAATGATCTGTTTGTGGGGAGTTTAGACAAGGCTTTAGGATCCAGATTTCGAGCAGAATAGTGATAGATATTCCTGATAGGTTGAAGTTAGTGAGGTAAGGATTTTTTCTTCATGAGGATGCGAGGGTCCTGCTAATATTGATTTTGATATAGGCTTGGAAGGATGTTGTAAGTATGGTTCAACTTTTCAGTTTGTATCGAGGTTGTGGGAGTATCGTCTAGGTTGTTTGGAGTATCTGGAACGTGGTAAGGAGCGATTTTGAGGATGAAATCTAATTTCAGTGTGGGAGAGTTGTACTGCCCTAGTTCAGGTCGTTCCAAAATCTAGGGTTGTGGCCCTAGGATCAAGTATAATAATGCTTCATCCCTTGGGAATGAGAGGTTTAGATCCATTTAGTGATGAATAATGTAGGTTGTGGGTACCGAGTGTCCGATTTGTGTCTTGGAGCCATGGGGTATAACAGTAAAGTGATTGGTGTTGGATTTTCATGAATTTATATTTATGTTCGGAAGGTTTTAAGAAAGAGGGGAGTTGATAGGATCGTAGAGCTTCTTGTTACCTTTCCGTGCATATAAATATCATCTAAAATAGAGTTAGGACAAAGATCTTATGACCGTTAGAAGTTAGGAAGGATATGTGGTCAGTTGAGTACATTGGGCGTACTGGGTAGACGCTGGGCGTACAAGGCTTAAGCAAACGTGAGGATCCACTCTGGTATGCTGGGCGTACCAGATGTATGCTGGCCGTATGGATGCAAGATTCAAACCCTTATTTTAATGGTTTGGGCCTTATTTAAGCATTATAAACCATTGGAAACCTCCCCATGTTCAGCCTCCATCCTCTTTAACCCTAAATTTGAAAACCTGGCTTCCATTAGAGGGATCGTTAACTCCTCGATGAGATTTTGTGTGTCTTAATGCTCATTAAAGAAGAAGGAGCTTCTTGACAGAGTGTTGGATTGCTTGGAGCTTGTAGATCTAGGCTTTGTTTTCCTTTCTACATCTTCTGGAGGTATAAAGTCTCATCGTGATGGCAGCTTCATATATATCTAGATTAGGTCATATTATGAGTATATTTGGTCCCATGAGTTGGTACTTGTGACTAAAAGTTACTCCAAAAGTTTTGGGTTGTCCTTTTTGATGTTTTGAAGTCCCTTATTCGTAAAATGTGCATCATGGTGGTTCTGGAGCAACCATGCATGAGTTAAAGGCCTTTTGGTAAAGTTATAAATCTTGGGCTTTGGTTTGGACACCATTAAGTCTTGCAAAGTCAAAAAGTCAGGAACATTATGTAGTGAGATGTCCCATAGAATCAGATCTAGGAGTTTGACTTAAAGTCCTAAGGGATTAAACACTTTTAAGTGAGTTATTGGACACTTTGATGTGTTAAAAAGCCTAAGTTTGGATTTGGGCCCTTTTTAGGCCATGCAAAAGCTTAAAGTATTCGACTTTATAGTTTAAGACCTTGTTCTAAAGTTGACTTGAAGTTTGGTATAACATTCGATTGCAAGTATATTCTTGTTTGGTCCTTTAAGTTTGAAAATATTACAAAAATGGTCCCTCATACATTGGGCATACATTTAGTACACATAACGTACATGCATGTTTGGAGTCGGGGAACTTAACCATGTACGTTGAGCGTACGTGGTGTACGCGTAGCGTATGGCAGCCAAGACCAAACCTTAATTTTTCGCACATGAGCACTATTTAAACATCATTCTAGCCTTTGGACACCTACCCTCATTAACCTCCACTGTTCATTACATTCTATTGAATCTCTAGTTAATCGTTTGAGTATTTTTGAGCATTGGATGTGATTTTGTGGCATTTTTGTGTGTATTCAAGAACAAGGAACATGGAGACCAAGCATTTGTTGAGGTTGAGATTTTAGATCTAGAGTCTTCATCAACTTTGGGAGATAGATAAGGTATAAAGTTCTTACCTTCATGATTCATTTTGATAGTTAGAGTTTACGGCTTGTTTATGAGCTTTATTTAGTCCCATGGGTTTTCTTTGTGAGTTTGGGAAACTCCACGAGTTATAGCTGTTAGATCTCAGTCCCTTTGATGCCATAGATGCATAAAAAATCATCTTGATGGTTGTTATTGGCCCATGCAAGAATTTGAGTACTTATTATGAGTATTGTTGGAAAAAATGGATGTTGGGTTCTATTAATACATGCTAAGGGATAAAGTTGCCAACTTTATGTAGTAGAACTTTAAAATGGATGAGATCTAAAAGTTAAACCTAATGGTTGAAAGGATTAGGCACTAAATGACTTACCGTGGTAAGCAGCTTAGTACACTAAGCGTACCAAGGGGTACGTTGCTCATACTGGTGGGTGGTCGAGTATGCCAAGTGTAAAACATGTACATTGAGCATACGCCTCACAGAGGCTTTCCTTGGGCTTTTGTCCTTCGGTTGGGCTTTGGACTTTTTGTCCTTAGTTAGGTTTTGGGCCTTGGACTGTTTGATATATGAGTGGGGCTTAGGATTTCATTAGTAGGCCTTATGTTGCACGAGTTGGGCCTTTTTGGGCCTTAGGGTCCATTGTTGTGTTATTGGGCCAATTTTTTGTTAGGCCCATTATGGGAAGGGTAAATAGGGCTTTTATCTTAGGGGTCTGTATTTGGGGGTTAGACCAAGGGTTATCATTTATAACCTATTTTTGACTAGGAGGATTTGGTTGTGTTTAGTGTGGGATCTTCTGGTTTTGGTAGCCGAGCATTTACTTATTTATCAGCGGATAATGGTGATTTTTCTCATTGTATTAGTGGGATGAAGGCACCAAGGCTGCCCTATTATTTGTGATATAGGATGCTAGCTATATTTGTGATATGTGTATGAAAGGCCAGGATTTCGCCCTTTGAAATTATATGAAATACTAGGATATGGCCCATGGAATATGTACTGAAGACTAAGATCTGGCCCCTGGCAACTGTTTGGAAGTCTTGAATTTTTCCCTCAGTAGGAAATTACTTGTAAGACTATAGTTTGGCCCATAACACTAAGTTGTTTATGCTTGGTATGTAGTTCTTGGGGAAACTCACTAAGATTTTGCTTACAGTTTATGTTTATGGTTTCAGGTACTTCCTGAACTAAGGGAAAGGGCCCGACATGATGACACAACATTCTATCCTCATTATTTTCGGCACTTTTTGATGTTGTACTATGATGATTTGACAATGTTATTATGTGATGGTTTTGGAAAAGGGTGATAATTGTAACTCTTGTTTTAAAATGAAAAATTCTATCATGGTTTTTAAGCGGTTGCAAGTCGGTATCAGAGCCATGGTTTGAGGAATTCGGAGACACTCTTGGGTGTGTCAGAACTCAAACTAAGGAAATGATAAACTTTTCAAAAGAAAAAGAAATTGATTTTTTTGAATATATTATTTTTAAGTAAAAAGGGGAGTGCAATGCGTGCAATCATCCGAGCTCAAGTAAGTGTTTCCCAAGTTACCCTTACTTATATATTGTGATTAGTATCCTTGATGTGTGAATTGCATGCTAGATTTGGGCAAACGATACCTTCAGGAACCATATGATAGAATTTATTTTATTTGTATGATGTCTTATAGCTCAATTGAACTTGATGCCATGTATTACCTGGAATTGATATCGGCTCAGTTATTTGCTAAGTGTATGCTTTCAAAGTTGTATATGATTAGGAATGTATAGCCCTAGAATGGTCGATTTAGCCTCATTTTCTATTCCTTATTTGGTTGTGGACATATGGTAGAATCTGTATACAACTTCGAATGTCTATATGATCCTATTGTGTGTACAACTTGCATGCATAATGCAACTAGCGGGGTGGATTGAGGTTCTCGGTATTGCGAGGGGTGAGAGTTGTGAGTTCCCGGAAGAGTCTAGGATATGTGTACCGTGTAGCTTAAGTTTTCTTTATGGTTGTAGGATGGTAATTTAGAGAATCAAGATTGACCTTGAGGAAGGTACAGGTAGGTGTGGAAGGTAGTATTAGGCCTAGACTACTGTAAGCACATAACCTGTACCCGAGACAAGAATATATTTAGGGAATCTAAGGGTACCTGTGTTCCACGTTTCCTTTGAGTGTTTGTTGATTATCCATGTTTTGTGTTTCAGTTTGAAGATGGTGGTCACTTGTTTGGGATCGTAGGTACTAGTTCCAGCTCTGGATCAGGTTCAAGTTCTGGATGTGGCTCAGAACCGATTGATGAGACGCTACATAAGCTTATTGCATTCGAGGTTACTCACAACATTCTTGACGCTACCCCCATGATTTCGGTACCATCAAGGAGGGGATTTTGGAGCAAATGGAGGAGCAACTTAGGTTTTTTCGAGCCAAGATTTCCGCGGGCCAGATTTGGGATCGAGCTCCCTTATTCCTGGAGTTCAAGGCGTGTGGAGCGCCTGAGTTCTTTGGGGTTTAGGACCCCATCGGTAGCCTTTGCTGGACCGCTGACATGGAGACTGCTCAACATACAAGCTTTTTCCCTAAGGGGGCAAAATTAGGATTCACGTCCTGCTTGCTGAGGGACAGAGCACGTGACATGTGGGAGGAGGTTACCCGAGCGGTAAGGATGGAGGAAGTGGATGTGATGACATGGCTGAACTTTGTTCAAAGGTTTCAAAGGGAGTTCGCACTAGCTATAGAGGTACATCAGCTGGCGAGGGAGTTCCATGACCTTTTCCAGACTACAGATACTGTGGAGAAGATTACTACCAAATTTATGGGAAAACGTTGTTGATCCTACAGTACGATGGGGAAGACAAGATGAGGAAGACGAGATATTATAATATACTGAGGGATGATATTAGGGAGTGTGTGAGCTTCTCACGGTGCAAGACCCAGAATGATATGGTAAAGAAGGCCCACAATAGGGAGATTGTATTGGAGCTCCGGAATAAGCGGAAGTCGAAGCAGGTTCAGACAGATGTAGGTTAGACTAAGAGACCCAAGACCTCCCATACCCACTCCAGAGGAAAACAGGATTGGGGTTGTCGTTTCATGTGCAGCAAGCCGCACAGGAGATCTTGTCGATCAGTAGGTTCAGGACGTTTCAATTGTGGCCAGTTAGGTCAAGTAAGCAGGGATTTCCCCAAGAGGGATCTGGTTTGCTTTCATTGCAATCAGACCATCCGTAAAAATACCGATTGTCTTAGATTATCTGGGGGAGTAGTGGTGGCGCCTGTACTAGCTACCTTGAGGATAATTGATGGTCGCCACTGCAAGGCAGAGGCTCCTGTGGTGACGAGTAGGGCTGTTTCGCTGACCATCGATGAGGCCGTTACATAACCGACATAGTTACTGGTATGAGTTATAACATTATATTTTATTGCTTTCCTTGTTTATTATTATATTTATTATGATCTTGTACAGGGACCTTTTTTGTCAATGATTTGTCTGCTCATGTTGTGTTGGATTCAGGGGACTTTGGATTCCTTTCTATCGGTGGAGATTGTGGATGACCGTACCATGAGTGCTTCTATGGTTTTATGTACGTGTGTCCTGAAGATGCTTAGTGAGAGCTTTTCTATTGATTTGGTGCCAATTCCATTAAGAGGATCGAAGGTTATCATTGGAATGGATTGGTTGGGCCCTAATACGTTAGTGATTGATTACGAGTGGTAGTTTGTGAGAGTACAAACCCCAAGTGGGGGAGAACTTGTTATTACCAGTGTGAGAGCTTCAAAAGGACCAGCTCTGTATTCAGATGTGAGGGAAAATAGATATCTGCCACATGGTTGTTCTGTGTTTTTAGCTTATGTTTCTGACACGAAGTTTAAGGGCACGACAAATTTGAGCAGGGAACCCATTGTGCGACATTTTCCTAATATTTTCCTAGAGTGCCTCCCAAGAGGCAGGTTGAGTTTAAGATTGATTTAGTACCTGGTGCGGCTCCGATAGCCAAGGAGCCGCATGTCCTGGCACCGCCTGAGATGCATAAGTTGTCCACGCAGTCGTAGGAACTGCTAGACAAGGATTTTATTCGTTCGAACAATTCTCCATAGGGAGCATTGATCCTATTTGTAAAAAAGAAGGATGGTTCGCACAAGATGTGCTTTGAATAACGAGAGTTGAATAAGCTAATGAAGTACCATTATCCACTCTTGAAGATTTATGATTTGATTAACCATCTTTGGGGTGCATCTTGGTTTACAAGGATTGATTTGCATTCAGGATACCACTAGATAAGAGTCAGTGATGAGGATGTGGAGAAGACAACCTTCAAGACTCGTTACGGTCATTAAGAGTTTGCGGTGATGCCTTTCGGGCACACTAATGTGCCAGCAACATTCATGGATGTCATGAACCAGGTCTGTAGGCTGATGCTAGATCGGTTAGTGATTATTTTCATTTACGACATTCTGGTCTACTCCAAGACCAAGGAGTAGCATGAGCAGCTTTTTCAAGAGGTGTTGGAGACCCTGAGGAAATGTGAATTTAGTTGCACGAGGTATAGTTTTTGGGTACATTGTCAAGCAGAAAGGAATCCTGGTTGACCCGACCAAGATCGAGGTTGTGATGCATTGGGAGGTCCCGAGAACTGCATCTGAGATTCATAGCTTCTTAGGTCTTGTGGGGTATTATCAAAGATTTACTACAACACCTCTATTTCAGGTTTGGGAGTTGTTTTTATGTAGGGGGCCCATGTGAATGCTTATGCTTATGCTTCGAGGTAATTGAAGCCTCATGAGGCGAACTACCCCACACATGATTTGGAGTTGGGGGCTGTGGTTTTTTCCCTCAAGATATGTATGTTCTATTTGTATGGGGTTCGATGTACCATTACACCGACCAGAAGAGTTTGAGATATTTGGTGGACCAGCCAAATCTGAATACGAGGGAGTGGAAATGGTTGGATGTGGTAAAGGCTTACGATTGGAAGATCATGTACCACCTTGTGAAGGCCAATATGGTGGCTGATGCTTTTGAGCCGCAAGGCGACATGCTCTTCTATTAGAGATGTTTTCTTGAGGATGGTTGTTACCTCTCCTTTGTTAGATTTGGTCGAGGAGGCTCTAGTAGAGGGTTTAAAAAGGAGAATTGGAAGGTTGAGCAGAGCAAGGGGAAATTTCACTTGCTTGATGGGGACAACCATGGATTGTTGACTCTGTGTGGTAAAGTTTGGGTCTCGATATCAGGTGTGGTGAGACAAAAGGTTCTGTAAGAGGCTCATAAGTCAAGATTTTTTTATCAACCCATAGCCACAAAGATGTACATCGATTTGAGGTTGGATTATTGGTGGCCCTGCATGATGATGGGGATATCTTGGTTCATGGAGCGATGCCTGACTTACATGAGAGTCAAGGACAAGCATCAAAGACCCCATGACAAGATGCAGCCTTTACCTATTCCTAAGTGGAAGTGGGAGGAGATCACGAAGGATTTCATCATAAAATTACATAGGATGGCACGTGGTGTTGATTTTATCTAGATCATTGTTGACATATTGACCAAGAGTGCACATTTTATCCCGACTGTTGAGAGCATATCCGTGGAGAAGCTAGTTGATATTTATGTTCAGGAGGCGGTAGTTCGGTACGGCGTGCCAATTTCGATGGTCTCGACCAGGATGTTCGCTTCACCTCCATATTTTTGAGGAAGTTTCATGAGGAGTTGGGTACTCCATTGCATTTCAGCACATCCTACAACACTCAGATCGATGGCCAGAGCGAGTGGACGATCCAGACGCTCGAGGATATGCTTCAGGCTTGTGTGTTAGATTTTGGAGGGAGTTGGGATACTTACCCTTCATTGGATGAGTGCTCCTACAACAACAGTTGCATTCCAGTACTAACTAACCACCATTTGAGATGTTGTATGGGAGGAGATGCAGGACCCTAGTTTATTGGGGAGAGGTTGGTAATCAGGTCATAGGAAGCATCAAAGTGGTGCTTAACACCATAGAGTTGATTCAGCAGAGGCACGATAGGTTTCAGGTCGCGAAGAGCAAACATTGTTTCAGGTAGGGACTTAGTGCTACTGAATGTGTCACCTTGGAAAGGTGTCATCTGATTCCGAATGTGGGGCAACTTGGGCCCCCAATTTATTAGCCCTTTCACGATTACTGTCCAGGTGGGCAGCGTTGTATATAAAATTTACTTGCATGATGAGCTCAGTCTGATCTATAACAGTTTCCACGTGTCTTAGTTGCAAAAGTGTGTAGCCGAAGACTCTACAGTGATTTTGTTGGTGAATTTTAGGTGTATGAGTGCCTAAATTATGTGGAGAAGACGATTGTGATTGTTGACAGAAAAACTAAGACACTGCATAATAAGGTGGTAAACCTGGTAAAGGTGTAATGGCAGCACCGAAAGGGCTCTGAGCGTACGTGGGAGCCGTAGGGCAAGATGAGGGGTGCACTTCCCTGACATGTTTGCATCAGCGGGCTATGAGGATGAAGTCTAGTTCAAGTGGGGGAGATTTGAAACATTTGATTATAGGTATGTTTTTTTTTGGTCCTTAAAGTTTGAAAATCTTGCAAAAATGGTCCCTCGTACTCTAGGAGTACGTTTGGTATGCCTAGCATACATGCACGTTTGGAATTGGGGAACTTAACCACATATGCTGAGCATACATGGTATACGGGGGGGGGGGGGGGGGGGTATGGTAGCCAAGATGAAGCCCTAATTTTTAAGGCATAAGCCCTATTTAAACATCATTATGGACTTTGGATACCTACCCTCATCAACCTCCACTGTTTATTATGTCTTATTGAAACCCTAGTTCATCCTTTGAGTATTTATCAGCATTGGAAGTGATTTTATGGCCTTTTTGTGTGTGTTCAAGAAGAATGAACTTAGAGACTAAACATTTGTTAAGGTTAAGCTTCTAGATTCAAAGTCTTCATCAACTTAGGAGCTAGAGAAGGTATAAACTTCTTACCTTGATGATTGATTTTGATAGTTAGAATTTAAGGCTTATTTATGAGCTTTATTTGGTCACATGGGTTCTCTTTATGAGTTTGTGAAACTGTAGGAGTTACAGGTGTTAGATATTAGTCCCCTTGATTTTATAGATGCATAAAAATGTCATCTCGATGGTTGTTATTGGCCCACGTAAGAGTTTTAGTCCTTATTATTAGTATTGTTGGACAAAAATGGATGTTGGGTTCTATTAAGACATGCTAAATGATAAACTTGCCAACTTTATGTATTAGAACCCTAAAATCGATGAGATATGAAAGTTGGACATAATGGTTGTTACATCATAAATTGTTGTTTATACTTTTGTTTTCATAAGCTATTAGAGTTCTTGGTATAGGATCGAAAATACTATGTTTCGGTGTTGTTTGGACTGAAATCTCATGTGTTTTCGGTTACGCTTAATATTGTTTTCTTTGGATTTTGGGTTGGGCCTTGGTTATTAGGTCTAGGTATAAATAGTGTTATTTTAGCCTTGTAATGTGTGGTGGACGTTTTTGGGGGCTATCAGTAGCTAAGAACGTGATCTAGAGAGAAAAAGAGAGAAATCCAAGTGTAATCAAGAATCTTATGTACAAGAATATTCAATAATAGTGTAGATTGAAGATTAATCATTGTGTTCTTATTCCATATTATATTTTGCATCATTCACTTGATTGGGATACCATACTATCATAGTGAAATCCGATTGATACATATTTGGGCGTACCAAGGGGCACGTTGGGCATACCAAGGGGTACGTTACATACTAGTAGGTGGCTAAGTACGCCAAGCATACAATCTGTACGCCTTGCAGAGGCTTTCTTTGGGCGTTGGTCTTTGGTTAGGCTTTCACCATTTGGGCCTTGGTTAGGTTTTGGGCCTTGGACTGCTTGATGCATGAGTAGTGTAATGCCCGCAGATCCGGGCTAATAAATTCAGAGATAATAAGTGTTAAAATGACTTTATGATAGAAGGTTATTTATAAAAAATAATCATAACTAAAGTATATTATATGTCACAAGGATTCCGTACATATAAAGTACACTGATATCCGACTAAAAACAAAAAAATTATGACCCGTAGAAGGTTTGCGACAAAACTAACATGACCCTGCGTTTTGTAAAAAGTGAATTTTTAATAAGGTACTTTTTAGCCTTAGATATGTAAACAAAAGTCATAGTATATGTTAAACCGAGAGCGTGAATATAGAGAATGTCCAAATATGACTTCTTTTGAGGAAGTTATGATTTTGCTAAGATTTTGCATAAGAATATATAGCCCGGAAATCGAATTTTAGATCGATCTATGTTTAGCCGACACACCGTAAATGTGAATTGAAGATCTCATTAATAGGAGATCAACGATATAAAGACAGTCGAAAATGGACATCAGATGACTATGTTATGAATTTTTAACGGACTTTAACTATCTAAAGAAGTTAAAATATAACTTTAAAAATAAATTCAAAATTAGCCGACGGAGTCTAAACAAAGGTTGTATATGCCGTCGATACCTACGCGTGCGTATAAAGAACATAAAAAATGGATCTCGTAGGCGAATGTTACAGATTTTAGAAGATAATTAGTTTTTGGAGTAGCAAGTGAGTGACATGTGGTGTGATCTTGGCCGCACCTTCACGACTTGGAACAAAATTTCAACACCAGACACCGGAACGCCCCACGTTCGGCTCTTGAACGCCCCACGTTCGTGAGATTTCCAACCTATAAATAGAGCGTGTTTTTTCACTCATTTCTCCACACCTTCTCAACCATTTCTCTCTCAGACACCCACAGAGCCTCTTTCGTTTCCCTAACACCTCCTTAGTAGCGAGCCCCAGAGCACTAGAAGGCCCCAAGAAGAAGAGTTTTCGGCTAAGAAGTTCTTTCCGTGCAAAGCTAGGTTTCTCGCTAAACCCCTTGTAAGTGAGTTATTTTTTCCACACTTTAAGTATAAAAAAGATTTATAAGTGATTCAAATTCGTTATACTGATTAATCTACTTACGAGAGTGGTGTCTAGAATGGTCACGTTGGCTTGCGTGTTAGATTTTAGAAACGCTATATGTCGAAATGGTCTTGCCTCTCATATGGCGTACCTGGCAGATCCTTAGTTAATAGATCATGAAAGTAGACATTGGTTTAATGATCAATCTAGATTAATAATTAATTGCAATAAATATTAGACTAAAATTTAGTGATAATAATACAAGGTTTCATCAACGGAAAAGATAATTGTTAGAAGCGAAGTGTTGCCCAAATTTCGAGTCATCACTTTAATAAGTGAGTCTATAGTTACTTTCACCGTGCATATAGATATGAAGTATTTAATATTAATACACGCTATATGTGTCTATTATCTATGTTTCTGATATGTATGTTGGATGAACGATTTATACATGTTTTACATGATTTAAACTTTATATGTATTTTGATACCTATAAAGATATTGGGTAAAGATGATATGTATGATGAAAGATGAAAGATGATATATATGTCGAGAGGTGAAATATGAGCAGAATCCTTGACTTCAACGATGATCCAGTCATCTAGTAGAGTATAGATGACAACCACGATTAATTCTAGACAGTCCAGTGTTCACCAGATGTACTCTAAAAATCATGGCAACTGTACTTAATAGATAATAATTGTAGTTGTGCCTAATAAATAACCTTTGAACTATGTGTTCACCAGATGTATTCTTAAAATGCTTTCAACTATGGACTTAGTGTCTTATAAATTAACATTGGTAGCTATGGACTTAGTTCCTAATAGATATCATTGGCAACTGTAGATAACAACGGAAGCTATGCACTTAGTGCCTGTTAGATAAAACCTGACAACGATGGACTTCGTGCTTTTTTCCTTAGGAATGAATAAATGAAGAACATATGATTCTTAGGGAAGATCCTTAAGAATAAAGAAGATAATGCGGATAGGAAATTGGGTTAATTGTTTAATTATTGAACATAATAATTATATTATTATGGGTTGAAAACCCTATGTACTCACCAGGTTTCCTAACCTGACCCACTCAATTTGTTTGTATCACATGTATCGATGCAAAGATACATTACAGTTAGAGATTAAAGGAAATGGAAATCATCATTGTAAATGAATGTAAGACTGTTTATGCTTATGTTTATGTATTGACGATGACATCCCAATGTCTTTATATAAATAAAAATAGATTTCTTTGGAAATGCTTTGATAATATATTTATCATATTTTTGGGGACAAATTCTGTAATAATATTCTTCAAAAAAGATACTATGATTTTTAAATAAGCATAAATAAATTTTTTTAAAAATGACCATTATTTTGGGGATATCATAGTTGGTATCAGAGCATTAGTTTAAGAGAACTAGGAATTTAAGGAAATTTCTAAACTTAAACTTAGAATGCTAAGAGATGATAATGAGATGATTGTCTATTATATTTAGGAGGTATGCCTGAATAGAAATAAGCACTAGCTTATTTAGGGGAGAACCTAAATTACTTTTATGTGCTAAATGATTTACGATATAATATGCCTTATATGCTTTATGATGCCATGAGATATATGGTCTATTGCCGACTGGATTTAAAAATTTTATATGCTCATGTTTCTAAATGTTTATTTACAGTATTAGAACTGTCATATAACTTTTCGGAGTGATAAGGAGATTTATATGTCATCGTAAATAAAGCTTTCCATATCTCAATTCTTGTCGTCGTAAATTGAACATCAACTAGAGTTTATAGATCGAAATGGTGAGAACTCACAGCGGATTAGGCAATGCTAATGTTAAGCAGAAACCTGAGCCACAAGTGATTGAGCGTGCACCAGGAGTAGAAGTTGCACCCAAGCCAATCACGGTGGCAGGAATACAAGCAATAATACAAATGATGTTAGATCGTCAAATGGAAGAAACAATTCGTCTACTTCAACATAATAAGGATTAACCTACCATGTCTGTTGTGTAGCCTAAACTGAACGGAAAATAGTTGGAAGAAGGAAACTTTAGTAGACTCATTAGTAAAGCCGAACCACAAGTGGTTAGAAGAAATAACAAGAATGAAGGAATTGAAAGGAATGAATGCAAGTATAAAGACTTCCTGACTTGCAAGCCATCAAGTTTTACTGGGAAATAAGATCTAATCGGAGTTATGGACTAGATCTCTGAAATGGAGCTAGCCTCCATAACATGTGGTTGCAAGGGCAAGCTATAAACCACTTATGTTGTGCGTCAATTTAGGGGTGGGGTTATTCATTGGTGCAACACTTTGGGAAAGACAGTAAGCCCCAATAAGCCACTACAACTGACATGGACATCATTATTGGTAGACTTTAAATACAAGTTCTGCTCAGCCCAGAACATGCTATAAGTAGAAAATCAGTTTCTGACATTGAAAAAGGGCAACATGTCTATTGATGAGTATAACAATGCCTTCACAGACAAGATAAAGCTTTCGTTGCGCATCGTCCCTGATGAGCTAACAAAAATATATAAGTATGCAAAAGGACTACTATAGGAGTACACTATGCCAGTATGCCAGTCATACATACTTGAGTGGGCCATCTGGGCTGCTAGGTCTTTTGAACAAATGATCAAAGGCAGAACCAACAACAAAGTTGAAGTTGGCGATAAGAGGAAGTTTGAGGGATCTTCAAGGTCCAACAAGAACACCATGTTCTCAAAGTATGGAGGAAGAGGTGAAGTTCAATGGTGTGAAAAGTGCAAAAAGAAACACTCTGGAAAATGTGGCAAGGAGGTAACCTGTTTCAAGTGTGGGAAGACTGGGCATTACGCTAATGAGTGTACATTCAACAAGAGGGTGTGTTACGGATGTAATAAAGATGGGAATATTTCTAGGGACATCTCTAAGAAAAATGAAGCAGCAAGATCGGATGCGCTACCGAAGCCAAAGGCAAGAGAATTCCAGGTGATCCTTAATGAAGTAGGTGACGATGCAAGGGAGTTGGATTAAGGGTCTATATATCTGAAGATCAAGATATAAGGTAGCCATATAGATAGTATCATGTGGAGTTTCCTAATATAAGATGCATAGTGTAGGGTGAACTGCAATATATATGTAATCATTTGAAGAAATAACATAAATCTTAGTTAGGTTATCCGATGTGTTAAATGACTATGTGAAATTCTTGCATGATGACTTAGAGAACTACGAGACAATACTTGGGACGAGTATGAGTAGGTATGAAAGGTAGTAGAGGCCTATACTACTGAAAGCACATGACTCACACTTGGATCAGGGAAAGTCATAAGGTTACCAAGGTGCCGGTAATCAATTTCGTTTTGTTCATGCATGTCGTTACCATTGTTTCAGTGATGACTAAGAAGATGATTGTTATTCCCACCCTAGTGGTCATATCAAATCGAATCTGGATAAGATAAGTATGTTATGTGATTTAGATAACCAAGTTCTATGTAACATCTGACTTAATCCAGAAGATTGAAGTGAAAGATAATCGAAGCGATCAATAGAAGTATCGTGATCTTCGTTAAAGTAAAAAGCTTGTAGCTAGAAGTGCTACATACTAGAATGTGATTCTATCACATTAGAACATGAAAGAAGGTATATTCCATTATGGAATTTGACTAAAAAAGACCTGAATCTAAGCATCGCATCATACGGTGAGAGATCATTAGCACATGACCCATCGGTCTGTTACGATAATCAAAGTAAAGAACTTATCTTAAGGTAAGACTATTTAAGAAGTTACAGGATTCTCCAATAAATATCTAGATTGTAACTGAAAGGCTACAATTGAAAGTCCAACATAGTATGAAGTGCAGGTGCAAGATTGAACACCACCAATAGTCAAGAAGTTTAAGAGTTAGATACTCATTTTAAATGCGATAAGAGTTACAGCTATTACCTAGGATGATAAGATAACATATGGAGTCATTATACAAGCCCTGTTTCGTTGACGATTCCAGGACGTAATCATTCTAAGAGGGAGATAATTGTAATGACCGTAGATTTGGGATAATTAATTTAGAGATAATAAGAGTTAAAATGAGTTTTTGATAGAAGGTTATTTAGAATAAATTATCTTAACCAAACTATAGTATATGTCAGAAGGATTTTGTACATATAAAGAATGATGGAATCTGACTCAAAACAAAGAAGTTACGACCCGTCGTAGTGTATGTTAAACCGAGAGCATGCATATAGAGAATGTCCAAATCTGACTTAGTTTGAGGAAGTTATGATTTTTCTATGATTTTGCATAAAAATATACAACCCGGAAATTGAATTTTCCATTGATCAATTTTTAGCCGACACCACCTAAATGTGAGTTGAATATCTCATTAGTAGGAGCTCAACGTTATAAACACAGTAAAAAACAGACATCCGATGACAAAGTTATAAATTTGTAATGGACTTTAACTATCTAAAGAAATTAAAATATAACTTTAAAAATAAATTCAAAATTAGCCGACGGAGTCTAAATGAAAGTTGTAGATATCGTTGATACCTATGTGTAGATATAAAGAACGTCAAAAACGGAGGTCGTATGCGAAAGTTATGGATTTTAGAATAAAGTTAGTTTTTAGAGTAACCAGCGAGTGACGCGTGGCATGACCTAGGCCGCATATTCTTCCGCATGGCTTGGAACAATTTTACGACACCTGGCACCAAAACAACCCACATTCATCTCTTGAAGACCCCGTGTTCTTGAGATTTCCAGCCTATAAATAGAGCTCAATTTTCACTAATTTTCTCCACACCTTCTCAACCATTTCTCTCTCAAACAACCAAAAACCTTTTTTCCTTTCCCTGGTACCTCCTAGGTGTTAGTAGTGAGCCTCGGAGCGCTTGAAGTCCCCAAGAAGAATAATTTTCGACTAAGAAGTTTTGCCCACGTAATGCCCGGTTTCTTGCTAAACCCCATGTAAGTGAGTTATGCTCATGACGCTTTAAGTATAACTTATGTCTAAGTTCATTATCATTATTATGAACCTATAAACAAGATTTATCAGTGACTCAAATTTGTTGTATTGATTGATCTACTTATGGGAGAGGTGTCCAGAATGACTATGTTGGCATGGTTATTTTGATTTTAGAATGGCTATATGCCGAAATGGTTGTACCTCTCAACTGTCGTGCCTGGCTAATCATTACTTGATAGATAATGAAAGTAACCTTTGGGTTAATGATGAATATAGACTAGTAATCAGTCTCAATAAATATTAGACTAATACTTAGTGATAATAATACTAAGTTTCGTCAATGGAAAAGATAATTGTCAGAAGCGAAGCACTGCCTGAATTTTGAGTCATCACTTTAACAAGTAAGTCCATAGTTACTTTTGTCTTATACATAGATATGAAGTATTTAATATTAATACATGCTATATGTGCCTATTATCTATGTTTTTGATATTTGTGTTGGATGAATGATTTATACATGTTTTACTTGATTTAAACTGTATATATGTATTTTTATACCTATAAATATATTGGGTAAATATGGATAGATGAAAGACGATATGGATGATGAGAGATGAAAGATGATATAGATGTCCAGAGGTGAAGATAATGAGAAGCCTTTGCTTTAATGTTGATCCAGTCATCTAGCAGAGTATAGATGACTACCACAGATGATTCTAAACAGTCCAATACAACACTAGCTGGCTCACAACCTATAGGTCTTTTTGAACTACATGTTCACTAGATGTACTCTAAAAATCCTGGTAGCTGTGCCTAATGGATAATATTGGCAGTTGTTCCTAATAGATAACCTTTGAACTATGTGTTCACCAGATGTACTCTAAAACGCTGGCATTTATGGACTTAGTGCATTAACAATAAACATTAGCAGCTATGGACTTAGTTCCTAATAGATAACATTGGCAATTGTAGATAACATCGGAGGCTATGTACATAGTGCATGTTAGATAAAGCCTGGCAGCGATGGACTTCTTGCTTTCTCCTTAGGACAATCATTTGGAATGAATAAATCAAGAATAGATGATTCTTAAGGAAGATCCTTAAGAATAAAGAAGATAAATGGGATGGGAATTTGGATTAATTATTTAATTATTGAACATAATAATTATAGTATTGTGGGTTAAAAACCCTACGTACTCACCAGGTTTCCTAACCTGATCCACTCAGATATTTTGTGTCACAGGTATCGATACGAAGATACTTTATAATGAGAGATTAAAGGAGATGTAAGCCATTACTGTAAATGAATGTAATGTCTGTTTATGCTTATGTTTCTGTATTGACGATGACATTCCATTGTTTTAATATAAATAAAATTATATTTCTTCGGAAATTGTTTGATAATATATTTATCATATTTGTGGGGACAAATTTCATAATAATATTCTTCAAAAAGGATACTCTAATTTTAAAATAAGCATAAATCAAAATTTTAAAAATGACCGTGAATTTGGGGATGTCACAACTAAGCTTTAGGATTTTGTTAGTAGGCTTTAAGTTACATGGATTTGGACCTTTTTGTGCCTTGGGATCCATTATTATGTTATTGGTCCATGTTTCATTAGGCCCATTATCATAAGGGTAAAATGGGCTTTGATTTTAAGGGTTTGGATTCGGGGCTTAGACCCACGGTTATGGTTTATAACCTATTTCTTACTAGGGAGATTTGTTTGTGTTCAATGTGGTATCTTCCGGTTCAGTAGTCGAGCATTTAGTTATTTATCAGCAGACTGAGGTGAGTTTTCTTACTATATCATTTGGTCGAAGGCACCAAGGCTGACACATTATTTGTGATACATGATGCTATTTATATTTGTGATATGTATATGAATGACCAGGATTTTGCCCCTAGTAAATGTATGAAAGGTCAATATGTGGCCCCTAGCATCTGTATGGAAGACTACGATCTGGCCCTTGGAAAATGTATGGAAGACTGGGATTTGGCCCTTGGCATGAATTGCTTGTAAGACTATGGTTTGACCCATAGCACTAACGTATTTATGTTTTGTATGTGGTACTTGGGGAAACATACTAAGCTTTTGCTTACAATTTGTTTTTGTTTTAGGAACGTTAGGTACTAAGGGAAGGGGCCCGCCATGATGGCACAACATTCTCTCCTCACTATTTTCCGCAATTTTTGATATTTTACTCTGATGATTTGACATTGTTATTAGGTGATGGTTTTGGAACAATGTGATGATTGTAACTCTTGTTTTTAAATGAAAATTTTTATCGTGGTTTTTGGGTTGTTACATTTGGACATTATAAGCTTAATGAGTTATGTCTTTTGGGGTGGATTTGGTTGTTTGACCAATATGTTGGGCGTACTCCTGGGTATGCTGTGCATACTGGGCTAGCAACCTTATTATAAATCAGATAAGTACACTGATTGTATGAGCTAGGTACGTCATACGTACATCCGTTTTGTGGGCTATTGGAGTATTGGGCTCGGGTTTGGTTAGGATTTTGCATTGTTGGGTTTAGGCCTTAGGCTTTTTTATGGTATTGGAATATTTTTGGGCTTTAGGCCATCTTGGAGCTTTTGGGCCTAATTTGGGCCTTAAGGTCCTTTAGTTTGGGCTTGGGCTATTAATGGACCTAGTTTTGGCTTAGGCTATTATTGGGCCAGATGATTATGAGCTTAAACTTATGTTTAGTGTAAGGAGTTGTTGTGTAGCAGAATCGGGTGTGGGATTTTCTATCTTTCGATTGAGGTCAGTTTCCTTCACTGTATTCATGGGTTGAAGGCACCAATGTTGGCCCACTAGTTATGCTAGTAGTATGGTGATGTGTTCATGACAATTTTCTATTATGCCTATATTTTCTTTGTGTCTTTGTGATTCTTTTGTTATGATATTATGTGGTACTAGTAGAGGTGAAATAGAACTGATACCATTTAAAAGAGACTGAACGAGTTGAAATATACCCAATATCAGTTGAAAGAGACCGAAGGGGTTGAATTATACCCACTATCGTTTGAAAGAGACAAAATAGGTTGAAATATACCAAATATCGGTTGAAAGAGACCAAAAGGGTTGCAAGCACCTAGATGTGCTTGAATGTTATGTATGTAGGGGTATTTTGGGGAAGCTCACTAAGCTTTGTGCTTACAGTTTTAGTTTATGTTTTAGGTACTTCCAACTCGAAAGAGAAGGGCTTGGCTTAAATGCATTGCATCCACCCATGCTTTTCCGCATTATGTGATTTTTCAAATTTGTACTATGAAATAATCACACTATGATACACTTTTGGTTGTTTCGACATGATTACTTAATGTTTTGAAATGATTTAAAAATGAAATTTTAGGATGTTACACTTGTATATGTGAATAAAAAGGCCTAAGAGCAAAGAAGGTGGATCAAGATGCATCAATAATAGAGTTAAAGAAAGTGGGATAGTTAGTCTTCACTGACTGATAAGGTGAGTTCTATTTCTCTCTCTCTCTCTCTCTCTCTCTCTCTCTCTGTAGATTATGTTTATATATATATATATATATATGTATATGTATATATAAATATATATATATATATATATATATATATATATATATATATATATGTATACATATACATACATACATACATACATACATATATATATATATATATATATATATATATATATATATATATATATATATATATATATATATATCCGTGTGTGCATGTATGTTAACACACTTTTATGATTATTGTTTTGTTGCCATGAGTGACTAATCTCTCTATTTTGGTTGACTTGAGCTAAAACCCTTGGATATATGTGGGTTTTGAAGGATTAAAGTTTGATTGTCATTTACCTCATGTTATTGATCCATAGTTCATAATTCTTATGCTTGTTCGAAACTTTGATCTTGAACTTGGTACTTAAATGAGCAATTGTTGTATTCTTTGGTTGATTTAACAATGAATCATTGAATTTACTTAGAAATAAGGTTTTATGATGATAGAAATCATCTCTAACTTATGGATCATAACTCCTTTATGGATGTGTAAGCATTGACGTCCTCTAGGAATTGGTAATTCCATCATTCTTAAGGCTAATTTAATTTTTGTGGGTTCAATTGCTTCAATTGAAATGCGCAAGACGAGCCTGATAAAATGTCATTAGGCCCTAACGTGTAACGAATTATATTATATAAACATTTTTTTAATGACGATAAACTTTATAAGGTATGTTGCAGGCTTCCCTAATCTCCATTCTATCTTTAAGGAAGTTTAGCATATCATGTGCAGACCGGTCCTAAAGATTGAAATGCGCAGGACGAGCCTGAAAAAATGTCATTTGGCCCTAACGTGTAACAAATTAAATTATATAAACATTTTTTTAATGACGATAAACTTTATAGCAATAGACATAGCAAAATCATAGTTTGTAATGTTGATGTGTCAAAGGTTTGAATATAATACATGCATATATCTTTTGGAGATGATTAACATGGGAAGATAAATGTTGTTATGTTGGGTAATTGTATGATAAATTAGTAACATATCCTATCAGGCTAGTTGCACATGTAACCATATCACCCTTGCACATGTAACCATATCACCCTTATATCTCAAGACTGCACTTCTTAGGAAATGAGGATTAAAGTGGAAAAAAAGTACATTATTTCCCATGATACGTATAAGATTAGAGTAAAAGGACATCTCAAGGTATGGTATCATTCGTTATATCAAAATGACCATAACATCTTTAAGGTATAACATATAATTATCATGATGCAAAATATTACACATCAATCCTCGAAGCTACTTAGGTTTTGCATGATAACATTTTATGGTTTATAAAAACCTAATATATACCATAATACTAAGAATTATCATATGCGACCCATAAAATAAAACTTACAAATGACAAATGGTATAGACAGATAATATATAGATATGAATATGAGCCTAACAAAGTAATAACCTTGACTGTGCATATTCTTTTTTCTAAAATCAACATTTTATGATACTTGATAGCTCATATGGTATCAAAATAACATTTTATAATAAAATTTATAACATTTCATCATTCCAAAACACATCAAGAATTCAATATTCAATCATCCATCTTCCACGTAAATATTTTTTTTTTCATTCATCTTTGTTTGTAGATTCCTCAAAAAGGTAACTTCAGTTTCTTGAAAAGCTGGCACTTAATTTCAAAAAACATGGAAATCAATATAATCTAGTGTAACAATAGAACTTAAAAAAACATGAAAAGCTACCACTTAACTTTAAGTATTCAGTTTCTAATAATCTATAACCTGATCATATGAATTTCTAATAATCTGATTCATTCAATTATTGAATTCTTATATACTTTCAATTTCTGATAATATGATAACATAAATACTAGAATAATTGATTAACTTATAACCTGATTATCAGGAATCCGGAGTGAACGACAGACAACCGGTAACTGATTGAATGATCGTTTCTCTTCTTCTCGCTGAATGATCGTTTATGCCGATTGCCTTACCTTTTGCGTGTAGACTACTTATGTGACTATCCATTCTTGTTGCATTAGAGCTTGATTAATGAATGTAGTATAAAAAAATTGGGCCCGTGAAAAAAATGGGTCATGTGCACATGAACATGTTGCCCGTGCTTAAAACCAGGCTTCATCATGCTTCATGATTGTTATGACCAATTTAGGATGAATGATAAGCTTACATATGAATCCTAATGATAAACATATAAATGTTCATTTTATTGAATTGCTTAGTTGACCAACTCTCATCAATTATTGAGCATCTCACTATTTTGCTTAGTTGCAAGTACTTTACTTTTCACACAATCCTCCCCTCCCCCCCCCCCCCCCCCCCCCCCCCCCCCCCTCTCTTAGTTTAATTATAGTTAGTTAGTTTTATCACACTTGTTCTACTGAATTTTATTGGTGATTGAATATAACTATTTTCTTATGAATCGAAACTCTTTTTACAACTATATTACGTTTTATTTGCTAGCAAAAGGATGTAATTTGTTTGGTGGATTTGACATCCCACCACACCTCATCGCACAACATAACGTGGTTTAAAACATTTGCGGTGCGGTCTATTGTTTTCAAAAATCTCAAACCGCACATGACGTACGGTTTTAGTTTTAAACTATAAAAACTGTACCGGGCAAATCCCTAGTTTATATTGTAAACTTAAGTAATGGTGTTATGCAAGAAAAAAACGATAAATAAAGAATTAACGTGGTTTCTGAGTTTGGTGGAAATTATGTATGTCTATTCCCTCAAAATTATTTGATCTTATTTGTAAACTGATTGTGACCGTTACTCGTTAAGATAGTTTACAATTGTTGTTATATAACAAATTTTGAACCCAATTAACAGAATTAGTTTCCAAAATTTTGTAAGAATATTTATAAGAAAAGTATTTACCAGTTTGTATTATTTTTATTTCTTTTATACAATTAATAATATTATTTATAAGAAAAGTATTTACCAGTTTGTGTTGGGCTGAAAACACATCTTGGTCTACTTTTTATTTTATACCCCTTTGGTTTTTACTATTAGTATTAAATATTCAATTTTTTTTTCGTAATTATTATGATAAATGAGATTTGTTCAAGTAGACCATTTAAGTCAAAATCCTCCATAACATACATTGAAAGTGGCTCAATTTTTTACTAAAAACAATTGAAGTAACCCTCAACAAAAAGGCTCGAAGCGAAGTCAAAGTACCCATATTGCAACCTTTCTTGAATGGGTAGTATATTAGCCCTTGCTATAAATAGAAGAGACCCCACAAGGTTACTTCAAGGCTTTGTGCCATCTCCTTGCGCATCATGATACCCCTTTTACATCACCTACTTAAAATATGAAAATTTAAAAATATTAAAATTTTCATCAAATATATTTATTTTTATCTTTTTAATATTATGGAGTGACAATCTAAAGTCAGTTAGCAAGTTCAACTCACATGTAATTTGATTTGAGAATTAAAATAATATCAAAGACCAAATAGTCAGGATGTATACACGTTAAGAATATATTTTCATATGTAAGCAAATATGAAAAAGAAACAATTAAATCGTAGCAAATACGGCTTTGGTTTGTATCCGAGGGAATTTCTTCTGATACAAGTAAATTATAATATTTTTGTAAGAATAGTAAAATATTTCTTTTGGAAACATTAATGCAAAATGACATTTCTAACCTTAAAATAATTATAAAAAGGGAGACAAGGTTCCCAATTTACGTGAAGAAAATGATGGCATGAGGTGCATGTATGCACTATGGAAAATGGAACATTCGTAGAGGAAGATTAAATGGCTTGAAATTGGGGGATAATTGGGGTGCATGTACATGTAGTGAATCTCTCAACCTTTATTGCATGCACAATGTACCCCCTTACTCCATTGTTCATGCAATTTTTGTGCTTCTTCATCAATAATATTGTAACCCCGGTATAATTACATTTTCTAAAATTTTATTGATTAATATGATTGAAACCCCTTTAGTAAAACATAATCGACTAGTGGTCTAATAAAGTCTGAAAGGGATTGGATGCAAGAAGTAAAAGTCATCCAAGTGTTAACATGTGCTTTAAGGTAAAAATGTTATTACTGCAAATAGTTTGAAAGTTACAAAGGGCTTCTCTCATAATGTACACCGTCACTTTGACATTTTAGACTTTAGAATAAAATTCAAAAATTAATATAAACCTAAAATAACTAAAGCATACCTCATATATTGGAGCATGATGAAGACTTTATTGATTTCACGCAATTAAAATCGAATGTGAACTATAACAAAAACCAAATAATCTTAAAATTATAGAGCCATAAATGACAGATTTTAGGTCCCGTTGGGACAGACCATGGAAGGTTTTTGGCGAATATCCAGCTGAGAAATTATTAAGCATGCAACTCCACATCTCACATATTATGAAAGGAGAAAATGATGAATTAGCAAATTGACTGAAATAGTCACAATTTTCACAGATCACGACTTGTCAATATATATTTAGCTTGCTAACAACATTTTGTTTTTGGAGATTTTCATAGATATACACATGTGAATATCTAGGTTTTTGCAGGTGGAGACTTGTGAAAATCCCAGTCATCTGCGAAAATTTATCAGACGCTTGGATTTTCTCTGAAAAAAAAAGTCATGTATTGTCATGTCTAGCGGATTGCAAAAATCAGAGTCCGTCCGTACTATGAAAATAAAAATTTGTACTATGAAAATCCGTACAATAAACTGAATATTGTTTTATAAGATATTATTTTATTAAACAAAATTATCCACCTTTCTATGTCTGAAATTGTTAATAAAATTTTCCACTTATGTTCGTCTGATTTTGTTAGCAAAGTCAACATTTATCCTTTCTGATTTTGTAAAAAAAAAAAAAACATGATTTCAAATATTCTAAATGAGTATTTTATTGTTGCTAGTATCGGTGGTTGATGACAGTCCAAAAATAAGAACTGTATACATGTTAGACCGTTTGTTAAAAACTTTGGTATTGAAATTTCGTCAAATATATTAAATTTAGTCCAACAAAAGGTTGGTTTGGAAGACAAACCTGTTATAAATTTCTCTTCCCAAAATCCTACACTAAAGTATGTTATAAAGATAACTATCATTTAAACAAGATAATTCAGTAACTTTCAACTCATATATATATATATATATATATATATATATATATATATATATATATATATATATATATATATATATATAATTCAATTAAAGAGATACAGTCTTAGACTGACTGATCAATACAAGGTCACAAATTGATATATAATTGGTGTGAATCGATCTAGTAACGAAGGAAACTCCAGTAGCTAAAGAAGGAAAAAGTTTTGTTGAGAATCGATCTAGTTGAAAATGTAGCAACAACCAAGTAACTATATTTATCTCTACAAACAATCCTCATAATCTTGGTGGATATGTTGTATATGGAACATCGATAAGAAAAATTTAATGTCATACTATTAGGTACAGTTGCCTAGTCACATTGATAAAATCACCTTATAAATTTAAGAGTATATTTCAGGGAAAATGACACATTAGTCCTATGATGTTTTGCACATTTTCTCATTCATTCCCTTAAGTATTTACCACGCTTTACATATTATGGGTTTTATAGAAAACAAAATAATGTATAATGTGGAAAAACACTTTACAATTAAGAGAGTACATGCATCCTATAAAGGGTCTGTGTCATAAACCCTTGAATGAAATATACTATGAAAAACTAAACTAGCATAAACCCTAATGAAATTGAAATCAAGGGATTAGATTACATACCTTTGATTTCTTTTAGTAAACAAATCACTTCAACTCCTTGTAGTGTAGGTCTTGGAAAACATAGCACTAAAAGGATGTTGTCTCTAATGGCTCATACCCAAACCTAAGAACAAGAAGACAAGAGGAGAGGGAAATTCGTTCCTAAGGCTTATGGGAAGTGCTTGAACAAATTCAAGTACCCAAGGGATCCTACTTATAGTTTATGTAACTTAGGGACACAACAAGATGTGAATAATTAGAAAATAGATTTAATTCTTATTCAAATGATTTCCTTATGAACATCGAGGAGGCTTCTGGAAACCCTAAACGAGCTCCCAAAACCATCCTCTCTAGGATGGTTCTAAAGTTGCCTTTTTTTTTTCAACTATCGAACAATTACAATTTACTTCTTACACCTTTAATTAATTCAAATTAGCCCCAAATTAATCTCAAATTAATTCTAATTAATAATTAATAAATTATAATTGATTTCACAGTAATTTATTAATGATATAAAATACCACATCAATTATCTATTTCCAATTAACATATTAATCATAATATATCAACAAATCATTTATTATAATTTATTAAACAAATAATAAACTAATAAACATATCATTTCTCTCTAAATGTCATTCTTACAAAGTTCTAGTTATGAGGGCAACCCAAAAAAGACTTTGCTTCTAACAACAAGAATATATTAATTTCGTTATTGGCTTACACATCTTAATCCAATAGTCTCCACTTAGATATGTCTATAACTACAATTGAAAGTAAAAACCTTGAACTAAACAACAAAGTGTGCTTTCTAAAGCTACTTTCGAATTCTGATTCAAATCAAACATTGGCCCTAAGATAAGTGATCAATTATTCCTTCATCATACAAGATATCGTATAAACATGACACATGCATTAGAATCAAATACAAAGTCTAAGATTATGTTTCTCGATTTCCTTGATTTATGACTACTCAAATCAGACTACTAATTGAAAACATCAATTTACAAGGGCTCGTCAAAGCATTTAAGATGTTGGTCAACAAATCATCAAAGTGCCCAACGATATCACTTCTCCCGTTAAGGGAAAAGGAACGAATTACGTTTAGTATATAGTCATACATTTTACTAACCAAATCATGCATGAAATTATTCTTCATAACTTCCATTTACGAGATGCGTTTGGGTAAACTAATGCACAACTGATTCATAAACTATAAACTATATATCTCCGCTTAAGTATAGTAGATTTCATCGTTTTAGAATTACTCGTGATAAAATCCATGGACTAATCTCTAAACATGGGTTTATCCAACACTTCAAATTCCTATTTTCAAAGTACTCATGAATATTGTAGTAATTTCAATTGCAATGTCTTAACCTCAATCGAAATCTATAATAAACTCATGATAGTCTTAAATCATTACTTATTTCCAAAAGTATGAGCGAATGTGGAATTTTGAATAAGATTAAAATTATTGAGGGGAGTAACATGCAAAGTGAAACACAATAATATATTAACTAACTATGGTTACAAACTTACTGAATATCCATAATTCATATTATTTAATCAACATAGCAATTACAAAATTATTCATTCTATAAAGTTTTGAGTAATCAACTAACCAATTGAGTTAGATAACATCAGTCATACCTATGTTATGAACATGTATTCTATGATTCTCTATGATCATTCCTTTATGAATAGATCTACTGGACATTATTCCAATGATGCACATTTAACAATTCCAAATTCTTATCATTATCTAAGATGTAGTGGAATTCCAACTTTACATGTGATGTCGAGGCTCTAAAGTCACAGAGATTGAACCTACAATATTACGGAATATTCTATTGGATTTTTTTTACTCAGAACAATTCTAAAGTTATGAAGTCTTAAATTTAATATACACTCATTGAACACTTCTCTTGTAGTAATGGTTCTAACTCATATGTAGATTTTGCAAACAACATTCATTATGGGAACATTTCCATATTCCATATGACCATCAATTCTAACCAAGAATCATTTTATTCCAAAATGTGTCACTACGATCCTTTCAAATAATGTCATACTTCTAACTGAAATGATGTCATGCTTGTAACTGTCCACAAGCAAGAAATCTTCAGTAAAACCTCAGAATGTTCTTGACAGTAGTTTAACAAATTTAGTCATGTGAAATTCTAATCTTTTTCACATAGTGCTAAATACATTTGAAAAATTAGAATAAACTAATATTATAGCATATGTGATCAATCCTATATAAGAAGCATATGGGACTCGACTCATTATGTCGTACACAATGATTTGATATCTATTCAATCTCTTGCTATCATATTTCTATATATCGAATCTCCTATGTTGACACATTTCAATATGATATTCAAATATGTCTTTAACTAATTTCTATTAAACCATATGATCTAAAATTTTAGACTCGAAATTAAGTATCAGTTCCATCTCGTTTAAGTCAACTATAGTGAAACATCTTACGAACTTTGCAACCTTTAAAACCGGAGACATAGTTCCCTACAAACAGTATTGTCAACATGAAATACCATCATAACAATTATGCTCCCACTAGCTTTGACATGTTTCAAGAAATTAAATAGACTTCCAGAAATCAATACCCTTTGACTTTCTTAAGGAAGTGCAAATTTTTGTTACACGATGCTTCGATAAGTCTCCAACTAGTCTTTTTAAGCTTATACACCTTAGATAGATAATATACGTGTGTGCTTAAACCCTTTTAAGACAGATAGATATATCCCTTGAAAGTTCGAATAATTCCTTGCTATTCCTCACAATTCAAAATATGAAGAGGGACGTCTTAATCATATTGTGAATTTGAGAATGCAATTTACATAACTAACATCCATATATATTAGATCTTCAAAATCTATTAGCAAAAGTATTTCCTCATAATAACTTTTCTCGAATAAGAGTAAATCCTTTGGAACTTAGATTTTATGGTGCATACATTCCCATCTATGTGAATCTGTCGTTTCCAACCTACTATCATTGGACAAGGTTTAGGAAAAATTAAATTTAGATTTAGTTTCTTCCATAGACAGAACTTTGCTATTTTAGTTTCTTTCTTTTTGGCAACTTACCTACTAGTGTTTCCATATTGTCAGTAGCTAACCCATATTGACCTATATACTTTTACTGGCTAACATGCTTTTACATTTGTAGTTAAATTAAGATCATAGAACTAATAAGCATTGTTAACTCAACTGTAAGTGCATAGAAATTAGAGTATGTCAATTAAACACAACATGTTATATACCCCAGGTCGTGTACTAGTGATAACTAAAAGATCACATTCGGCTGACTCTTGTATGTTCTCAAGATCAATGCGGCTCTTACTCAATTCATGACCTATGAGCTTTCTCTCAAGGAACATTCATTGTCAAGTTAAAATAAATATTCAAAAGTTCATGTGGAATCCCGACAAGTAAACACTGTTGGATTAATGTCTAAGTCCATAACTATATTTGGTATGTACTTGACCCGACCCGGCATGGTCCATTTGGGTTGCACTTAACTGACACAATATATATGTATAATCTTTTGAGAATAGTATATTTATGATTATATTAATATATTATAAGTTCTAATATATTAAAGTGGAATCATATTATTTAATTAGTATTGATCAAGAATTAATTTAGAATTAATTAAGTGATCAAAATGAACTAATTAAATATGCACTCTTATATATATGGTGTGATGGGCGAAGTTTATTTAGGTTGGGCTAAGCTTTCATGAATATTCCATGGAGTGTTTAACCCATGGATCATATGAAATGAAAGGTCATGGGTTTAACCCTAGTCTCCACACTATATAAAGATTTCTTTGGTTGGTGAAATGGGCACTAGTGTGGGTACACTAAGAGGGATAGCGAATTTCACTAGAGAGAACCAAAATATTCTTATTCTCAAAGTCTTCTAAGGTGTTTTTTGTGATTTGTGATTCCACTTGAGGCTTCCACGCTATTGGGGCTAAGCTCTTAAAGCTTGAAGACATCAAGCTACACCAAAAGGTATGTCATCTAACCTTTGTAGTATAGTTGCCTCATAGTATGCTAGTTAGGATTAAAGACTTGGAAAATTCTTATTTTCATGTATAATAGATAAAACATAGATCCAAGTTTTATAGGGTTGCATGGACACCATAGGAGTGTTAGAATGCTCAAAACCCAATAGTGGTATCAAAGCCTAGGCTTGTTTTCAATTATACTTGATGCAAAGTGCTGAAAAATGCTAAAAAAAATCGATTTTCTGGCTTTCTAGGCACTGGACTCGCCGAGTCCAAGGCAAAACTCATCCTACTCGTCGAGTAGGTTCATACAATCAACGAGTAGGAGCCCTAGACAACATATTTTCGAGTTTTTTTTGGCTGGAATTGGACTAGGAACATCACCCTAAGCTATTTTTCAACTTATAAACCTATTTTTGATGTGGTGATGTTCATACTAATCCAATTTCAAAGATAATTGTCAATAGATTCATGTTTTGTATTAGTTTAAGTGTTATACTAATTACATGAAAGAGTTTGATTCCAATTATCTTGTTCATATGAGTTGTTTAGATTCATAGAAAAAGTTAATTAAATTGTTGTTTTCAATCCATTTTAATCTAAAAGTTGATTCTAAAATGTGTTTGTGTAACTTGTCCTCAAGTTACATGAACAGTCACATTTAAGTTTCTTAAAGCTCATACAAATTGTCATAGGTTACAAAATGAAGAGTCTTGTTCTCATTAAATGGTTTTATGACTCCATAACTTGTCCTCAAGTTATGGAGGTTCAAGAGTCTCTTCGTTAAATAAAATATGTGTAACCTTAGTTAAACTCACAAATCTTCCATAAGTTATGAATTATGAAGAGTCACTTTCTAATTAATTTAAAGTCTTCCATAACTTGTCCTTAAGTTATGGAACTTGAAGAGTTTTTTAATTAAAACTACTTTAAACACATAAGTTATGGAATTAATTAATTTTGAATATTTTCAAAAATTTACCCTCTAGTGTAACAACCCGTTATTTCAGGTCATTGAAGATCGAGTCTTGTAACCTCTTTGAAAAAGGGATTAGAATATTATCGAAAAATGAAGTATTCAAAAGCTCTGTTTGGAGTACGCTATGTAAGAAATACCGTCTTAAGGTTTCCAAGCATATAAAGAACACTAAAATCCGAGTTATAACGAAGAAGTTATGATCATTCTAAGTTTTTCGACAAAAAAACCGGCAATACGAAGTTATGTAAAAACGCAAAGTTTCAATAAAATACTTTTTGACCTTAGGTGTTTAAATGAAAGTCATAGATATCATTAAACTACAAATGTACATAAAAGGAACGCCCAAAACGGACATCGTATGAAAACGTTATGAATTTTTAACGAATTTTCTTACCCCAACCTTTTAAAAAAATAAATAATAAAAATAATTTCGGAATTTGCCGACAGAATCTAAACGAAAGTTTTAGATCTTAGTCTCACCTACGCGTGGATATAAAGAACGTCGAAAACGGGGTTCGTATCAAGGAGATATGAATTTTTGAAGTTTGATAAATAATTAATATATATTTTTATTGAAAACTTCGGTATTATCCGAAGTCTGAGTCACGCGAGTACGCCCTGCGTACACGAGTACGCCCAACGTACTCAAGGCCTTGGCCCCGGTTCGTCCACGTCATCCCCTATGCGAGCTATGCCCCGTCCCATTTGAACTCCGGGGCAATCGAGGACTCGGTCATGCATGATGCACGGGTACGCCCTGTGTACGCCCGTACGTCCCGCGTACCGAGGCCTCTCAGCCCCTATAAAAGGGATGCGAGGGTTCTGGGAAAACTTGCTCATTTCCTCTCGTTCTTCTTGCGTTTTGCCTCGTTTTCCGTGCCCGTGCAAACCCGAAGCCCTGGTCTCTTAGCTCAAGTTCCGAAGGTCGTTTATACTCTCGAGATTCCCGAGAATCCCGAGAAAATCCGCTTTTTCAAGCCAAAGTTCTGCTTGGTTTTCGTTACACCTTCTTCAAACTATCAAGTGAGTTCATACCCCCTTCAAACACATTTTAAATACATTTTAAATGCTTTTATACGCTTTTAGGGGGGAATACAAGTAAACATACGGTTATTATCGTGTATTTTATAAAGTTTCACTTCACTTGTTTTTATCAAATAAATCACTTGGAATTCATTACTACTATGGAAAACTCTTGTCATACTTTGCGTGCATTAGACTTATACAAAGTATTTAGTGATTTCAAAGTACCTGTCGTTGCTAAGTCGTTTTATACATTCTAAAAACTTATGATTTATGCTTTGTCAAACATTGTGAAAAAGGATAAACTTTGCATACAAAACTATTACTTTAATACAAACTTAGTTGAGAATCCATGAGACGTGTATATCTTTAAATACTACCTTCTTGTTAGAAAGTAATACAAGTCCTGTCTATAACCAGAGTCTCCCGTTAGGAGAACGTGTCAAATGTGTATAGATCTATACGGGAAGTCATGATCCCGCGCCCTGACTGTTAGCTATAGTCCGTCCTTTGGGGTGACAGTTGTCATAACGCTACGATGCCTGAAGAACGTCGCTACAAGCATATTATGTTTAGTATGGTTATAAAACTCATCGGATACACAATTATTATAGTACTTCTGATTGATGAACGAGTAGCTATTAAAACTATTCTTTATCTAACAAACGGAAATCTTCTGATAGGTTTATTATATAAATCTATGTTTAAAATCTTCTAAAGCATGTGGCTTGCTTCCAATTTTTAGTCTTGGACATTAAACAAACTATTAATTTAGGAAAATATGGGAATTTCCTGTATACAAACCAAACAACTATTTGGAAAATAAGGGGTTTTCTTTGTTCAACTATCTACATTTTTCAACACAAATACTCTCATGCATTTCATACTTTTATAAGAAAATAAGGGATTTTCTTGGAAAACATACACCCATTTTGGAATTACATTCAATTTTTCTAAACCACTTACGAACTCACCAACTTAATTGTTGACACTTTCTCTTTGAAATAACTTGTATTCTCAGGGAACCGCTAAGCAGGTTTGGAAATCAACTTTTGGGATTAACGCGCTGGCGTTAATTACTTCTTTTGAAAGATGTTTATGTATTTATCTTTTGAACATGTAATGAATACAATTATGTAACCATTTTTTAAACCTTTATATATGTATGGTGGTGTGTACTTTCCTTTCTATGAACTATTATGATACTGAATATGACGTCCTCCGCCCCCGAATGTTTCCGCCGTTCTGGTTTGGGGGTGTGACAGATTGATATCAGAGCTTTGTTTATAGGGAATTAAGTATATCAAAACCATTTTTTTGGTATACAACTATAAACTCAATTGGGCAAAAACACTTTGAGAAGAGTCATACTTTTGAAATTAAATTTATTTAGTTTTTAAGGTAAGCATGCATTCATTTCATACTAATAACAGTTTCATATCGAATAATTTTAGAAGTATTATAAATAAGTTGTGCAGTACAGGTATGCCTTGGGACATGTAATCGGAACTGGGAAGAATATATCCTGATCAACTATATTTGTTCGAGAGACGACTAACGTATGCCAAGGAATGTCTGCAGTGGACAACAATTTTAAAACTTACCAAAAGCACATCATTACATAATACTAAAGGAGTTTTTGTGTTGTCATCAACCATTAAACTTAAGGGTAAGTTTCATGTGCTCTAGCTTATAGTAAATTCTTAACCCTATTCTCGTACAGACTCAATGGCGGGATTCCATCACCCCAATGATCCCTACTACCCCAACCAAGGTAATGGAGGATGGATCGAAGAAGATCCTGAAGAAGACGAAGAGCCTATAGAGTTGGAGGAAGGAGATGACTCTGGTATAGATTCGGAGCCAGAAGTTATCAATCCACCGATCCTACAACCTCCCGTCCACGTGAGGAACTTCCAAGGACCCACTCCTGTGTGGGGAAGTCACCTCCACCATTGGAGCCAACAACAAAGCTTACGCCCTCCCTACGGCATGTGCCGAGACTTCTATGATGTCAGAGGCGTGGGATCAGCAGACCGAGCACTTTCGGTCATGGTTGGCAAACTAGCCAACCAGAGCTATCAATCCAGAGTTCAAGCCAACCGGATCCGCGAGGTCAATGTGGAAGTGCAAGTGCACACTTCCGACATCCACCGTTTGGACAAGTTGCAAGGGTATGGCCTAGACCGCACTAATGCCCTCCAAGAACAAATGAATGTAACAGTTATATCAATAGCGGAGATAAGGGAACGACAAGCCGCATTTGATAGGCACCTCATGGATTCAAAGCAGTCCGACACGGAGTCAAGCTCCAAGCGCAAACCACGCCGCAAGTAGTACTTGCTCGACTCTCAATTTTTGTTATAAATTAGGACTTCGAATAAAAGTATTATTTTCTTAAAATTTTCTGTAATCAGAGACCTCTAGAAAGGTCAAAAACTTTTGTCGAGACTCAGATGTAACACAACGATATGTTTAATATATATAGGGCATATCTCTTTCTTGTTTTAATTATGTGTAGTTCGTTCAATTCATAAGTACATCTATTCAAACTTTATTTTCAAGCTCAAAACCCTGTGTTGGCCAAACCAAATTCTTAAACTATTAAAAGTTAACTCAATATCATCCAACTCGCAACCACCGAAACTTATAATCTCTCATTCTTTTCTTTTGACAGCGCGATGCCTCCTCGTAGATCAGCACGTACAAACGCAACCCCACCACCACCTCCACCACTAAATTATGATCTGGCCATGGTCTAGGCTGCTATCATAGCAGCAGTAACAACAACTCTCTCGCAAATAAACTCTAATGCAAATGGAGGAATAGGAAGCAGCACGAATCACTCCAATCGTGGTACCGGCCAGGGTCAAGTAAGGGAATGTACCTACAAGGAGTTCTCCAACTTAAAGCCAAAGACTTTTAATGGCATTGGAGGAGTCATTGCGCTAATGCAATGGTTCGAAAAGACTGAAACAGTCTTCAAGATCTGCTCATGCCAAGAAACAAGCAAGCTAAAGTTCGCTGCTTGCACCTTCATAGATCGAGCCTTCACTTGGTGGAAAAGCCATGTGAATTCAGTGACGCTCACTATCGCCAACGCCATGAGTTGGGAGGATCTGAAGGTTCTACTACTGGAAGAATACTGCCCAAGGGGCGAAGTGCAAAAGCTTGAGCAGGAGCTCTGGAATCTTAAAATGATTGGGTCTGATCTAGTCGCCTACACAGCTAGGTTCAACAACCTCACTGCATTGTGCCCTACCATGGTCAACCTAGAATCAAAGAAGGTTGAAAGGTACATTTGGGGGTTGTCACCCTAGATTCAAGGGCATGTCGTAGCTTCCAACCCTATTACCTACAACAGTGCTAAACGCCTAGCTCAGCGACTCATCAACCACGGAGTAAAACAGGGTACCATTGAAGCAACCGCATATCCATCTAAGGAGGCTCAGGGCTAGAGTAGGCCTTGGAACAAGAGGAGGGGACAAACCCTCCAGGAGAACCCCAAGAAACAACAAGCAGTAGCGACCCACGCTATGACTGTACCTACTAACTCTGCCCCCACAAGCTCGTACAATGGGAAACTTCCTAAGTGCAACCAATGCAACTTCCACCACCACGGTCCTTGCCGTGATATTCAATGCACCAGGTGCAATAAAAAGGGACATACAGCCCGCTATTGCAAAGAGCCAACCCAACCATCCGCCCCCACTACTAATACCGGATTAAGCCATGCCTGCTTTGAGTGCGGAGACACGGGGCACTACTGCAGGGACTGCCTAAAGGCAAACAACAGGAATACCGGCGGAAGGGGCCGAGTTTTTGCAATGGGACAAAATGAAGCCATTGCGGACCCTACTGTTGTTACGGGTACGTTTCTTCTCGATAACTCCTATGCATGCATTTTGTTTGATAGTGGAGCGGAAAGGAGTTTTGTGAGTCACGACTTTAAAGGCCTGCTAAAACCAATACCACAATCATTAAGTGAACCATTCATAGTAGAAAATGGCCAACGGGAAAACCGAAGGCACTAAGGAGATATACTTAAACTGCACCCTAACTCTAAACGATAATCCCTTTTCAATCAGCCTCATGCCAGTCTCGATTAAGAGTTTCGATGTCATCGTTGGCATGGATTGGCTGAGTTCTCATCATGCGGACATTTTATGTTACGATAAGGTCGTTCGCCTTAATCTGCCAACCGGCGAAACTTTCATTGTCTTGGGCGACAAACCCAGTACCACTCTTCGTATCATCTCAAGTATCCAAGCTCAGAAGTGTCGACGCAAGGAGTGTCACGCAATTTTTGGCACATGCTGTAGATGTGAAACGCGAAGTCCAGGACGTCAAGAATGTGCCCGATGTATGCGATTTTCCCGACGTTTTTCCTGAGGACCTTCCGGGAATACCTCCCACGAGACTAGTCGAGTTCAAAATCGATCTGGTTCCCGGAGCTACCCCAGTAGCCAAAGCACCCTATCGATTAGCCCCGACAGAGATGCAAGAGCTATCCAGCCAACTGAATGAGCTACTTGGAAAAGGATTCATTAGGCCGAGCTTCTCGCCATGGGGAGCACCCGTGTTGTTCGTGAAAAAAAAGGATGGATCATTCAGGATGTGCATCGACTACCGAGAACTCAAAAAAACTTACCATCAAGAACCGATACCCCCTACCCCGAATCGACGACTTATTCGACCAACTCCAAGGAGCCAACTACTTCTCCAAGATCGATCTGAGGTCGGGATATCACCAGCTGCGAGTCCTGGAGATTGATGTTCCCATGACGACCTTCCGAACGAGATACGGACATTACGAGTTCGTAGTGATGCCGTTTGGACTAACCAATGCCCCGGCCGTATTCATGGATCTAATGAATCGAGCATGTCGTTCATTCTTGGATAAATTTGTGATAGTATTCATAGACGACATACTCATTTATTCAAAGAATAAAGAAGAGCATAGTCAACATCTGAGGCAAGTCTTAGAGACGTTACGGACTGAGAGACTTTATGCAAAATTCTCAAAATGTGAGTTTTGGATTAGAAAGGTGGACTTCCTCGGTCACGTGGTCAGCAAGGAATGAATCCACGTGGATCCATAAAAAATCAAGGCTATCAAAAACTGGTCTGCACCAACTACACCAACAGAAATTCGCCAATTTCTAGGTCTTCCTGGTTATTATCAAAGGTTCATTCAGAATTTCTCCAGCATCGCAAAGCCTCTTACCGCTTTAACCCAGAAAGGTGTGACCTACAACTAGGGAGAAAAGCAAGATGCTGCATTTCAGACTTTGAAATAGGCCCTTTGCAGTGCACCCATCCTTTCTCTTCCAGAGGGGACCGAAGATTTTGTGGAGTATTGCAACGCTTCGAAGCAAAGGCTGGGTTGTGTGCTAATGTAGAGGGGAAAGGTTATTGAATATGCCTCACGACAACTGAAAATGCTTGAGGTCAACTACACCACTCATGACTTAGAACTTGGGGCGGTGGTCTTCGCTCTTAAAATCTGGAGGCACTACCTTACGGTACCAAGTGCACTATCTTTACAGACCACAAGAGCCTCCAACACATCTTCGACCAGAAGGAGTTGAACATGAGACAACGACGTTGGGTCGAATTGCTCAACGACTACGAATGTGAGATTCGCTATCATCCAGGAAAGGCAAACGTCGTGGCAGATGCCCTTAGTCGTAAGGAGTACTCTGGCCGAAGAGTGAAGTCATTAGCCATGTCGATCCATTTTCACCTGTCAGCACAAGTCAAGGAAGCTCAAATAGAGGCCTTGAAACCCGAAAACGTGATATGTGAGACCCTTAGGGGAATGGACAAGAACTTAGAAATCAAGAGTGACGGAGCACGCTACCTCATGAACCGAATATGGACACCCAAGTTTGGTGGATTTAGAGAGGTAGTTATGAGCGAGGCACACAAGACTCCATACTCCATACACCCAGGATCATACAAGATGTATCTAGATCTCAAGCAACTCTACTGGTGGCCAAACATGAAAGCGGAGATTGCTACCTATGTGAGCAAGTGTTTGACTTGCGCCAAGATAAAAATAGAAAACCAGAAACCCTCAGGTCTATTCCAACAACCTGAAATACCTGAGTGGAAATGGGAACAGATTTCCATGGACTTCATAACGAAACTGCCCAAAACTCAGGGTGGCCAAGATACTATTTGGGTAATCATCGACAGATTAACCAAGTCCGCTCATTTCTTACCGATCAAGGAAACTGATAAAATGGAAAAGCTATCGAGAACCTACATCCGAGAGATCGTATGACTTCATGGAGTGCCAATGTCTATCATCTCAAACAGAGACAATAGATTCACTTCCAGATTCTGGCAATCATTGCAAAAATCCATGGGAACAAGATTGGACATGAGTACAACCTATCACCCCCAAACTGACAGACAGAGTGAGAGGACGATCCAAACCTTGGAAGACATGTTGCGAGCATGTGTAATCGACTTTGGTAAGGCATGGGATGTTCACTTACCTTTAGTCGAGTTATCTTATAACAATAGTTATCATACTAGTATCAAGACTGCTCCATTTGAAGCCCTTTACGACCGTAAGTGCAGATCACCTCTGTGCTGGACGGAAGTGGGCGACACGCAATTGGCAAAAGGTCTAGTCCCTGATAGCACCCTCACTGGTCCGGAGATCATCAGAGAAACGACTGAAAGGATCGTGCAAATATGAGAACGACTGAAATCCTCCAAGGATAGGCAAAAGAGCTATGCCGACAAAAGACGTAAACCCTTGGAATTTCAGATTGGCGACCGTGTACTACTGAAGCTCTCACCCTGGAAGGGCATGATATGCTTTGGAAAACGTGGGAAGCTAAATCCTAGGTACATTGGACCCTTTGAAATCATTTCAAGAGTTGGTCCAGTGGCCTACAAACTCCGACTTCCAATCGAGCTTAACAAAGTACATCCACTATTCCACGTATCGAACCTGAAAAAGTGTTTGTCCGACGAAACACTTGTAATTCCACTCGATGAAATCGAACTAAATGAAAATCTTAACTTTGTGGAAGAACCCATCAAGATCATGGATAGGGAAGTTAAACGAACTAAATAGAGCCGCATTCCAATAGTAAAGGTCCGATGGAATGCTAAGAGGGGACCTGAGTTCACGTGGAAATGAGAAGATCAAATGCAACAGAAGTATCCACACCTCTTCCTCGGCCCCTAAAACTTTTCTTTTGTATTAAAATTTCGGGACGAAATTCCCTCTAACGGGGGGATGATATAACAACCCGTCATTTCAGGTCATTGAAGATCGAGTCTTGTAACCTCTTTGAAAAAGGGATTAGAATATCATCGAAAAATGAAGTATTCAAAAGCTCTGTTTGGAGTACGCTATGTAGTAAATATCATCTTAAGGTTTCCAATCATATAAAGAACACTAAAGTCTGAGTTATAACGAAGAAGTTATGACCATTCTAAGTTTTCCGACAAAAAAACCGGCAATACGAAGTTACGTAAAAACGCAAAGTTTCAATAAAATACTTTTTGACCTTAGGTGTCTAAATGAAAGTCATAGATATCGTTAAACTACAAATGTACATAAAAAGAACGCCCAAAACGGACATCGTATGAAAAAGTTATGAATTTTTAACGAATTTTCTTACCCCGATCTTTTAAAAAAAAAATAATAATAATTTCGGAATTTGCCGACGGAATCTAAACGAAAGTTGTAGATCTTAGTCTCACCTACGTGTGGATATGAAGAAAGTCGAAAACGGGGTTTGTATGAAGGAGATATGAATTTTTGAAGTTTGATAAATAATTAATATATATTTTTAATTATTGAAAACTTCGGTATTATCCGAAGTCTAAGTCATGCGAGTACGCCCTGCATACACGCGTACGCCCAGCGTACTCAAGACCTTGGTTCCGGTTCGTCCACGTCGCCCCCTATGCGAGCTACTCCCCGTCCTATCCGAACTCCGGGGCAGTCGAGGACTCGGTCATGCATGACGCACGGGTACGCCCCGCGTACGCCCGTACGCCCCACGTACCGAGGCCTCTCAGCCCCTATAAAAGGGATGCGAGGGTTCCGGGAAAACTTGATCATTTCCTCTCGTTCTTCTTGCGTTTTTCCTCGTTTTCCGTGCCCGTGCAAACCCGAAGCCCTGGTCGCTTAGCTCATGTTCCGAAGGTCGTTTATACTCCCGAGATTCCCGAGAATCCCGAGAAAATCCGCTTTTTCAAGCCAAAGTTCTGCTCGGTTTTCGTCACACCTTCTTCAAACTATCAAGTGAGTTCATACCCCCTTTAAACACATTTTAAATACATTTTAAATGTTTTTATACGCTTTTAGGGGGAATACAAGTAAACATACGGTTATTATCGTGCATTTTATAAAGTTTCACTTCACTTGTTTTTATCAAATAAATCACTTGGAATTCATTACTACTATGGAAAACTCTTGTCATACTTTGCGTGCATTAGACTTATACAAAGTATTTAGTGATTTCAAAGTACCTGTCGTTGCTAAGTCGTTTTATACATTCTAAAAACTTATGATTTATTCTTTGTCAAACATTGTGAAAAAGGATAAACTTTGCATACAAAACTATTACTTTAATACAGACTTAGTTGAGAATCCATGAGACGTGTATATCTTCAAATACTACCTTCTTGTTAGAAAGTAATACTACAAGTCCTGTCTATAACCAGAGTCTCCCGTTAGGAGAACGTGTCAAATGTGTATAGATCTATACGGGAAGTCATGATCCCGCACCCTGACTGTTAGCTACAGTTCGTCCTTTGGGGTGACAGTTGTCATAACGCTACGACGCCTAAAGAACGTCGCTACAGGCATATTATGTTTAGTATGGTTATAAAACTCATCGGATACACAATTATTATAGTACTTCTGATTGATGAACGAGTAGCTATTAAAACTATTCTTTATCTAACAAACGGAAATCTTCTGATAGGTTTATTATATAAATCTATGTTTAAAATCTTCTAAAGCATGTGGCTTGCTTCCAATTTTTAGTCTTGGACATTAAACAAACTATTACTTTAGGAAAATATGGGAATTTCCTGTATACAAACCAAACAACTATTTGGAAAATAAGGGGTTTTCTTGGTTCAACTATCTACATTTTTCAACACATACTCTCATGCATTTCATACTTTTATAAGAAAATAAGGGATTTTCTTGGAAAACATACACCCATTTTGGAATTACATTCAATTTTTCTAAACCACTTACGAACTCACCAACTTAATTGTTGACACTTTCTCTTTGAAATAACTTGTATTCTCAGGGAACCGCTAAGCAGGTTTGGAAATCAACTTTTGGGATTAACGCGTTGGCGTTAATTACTTCTTTTGAAAGATGTTTATGTATTTATCTTTTGAACATGTAATGAATACAATTATGTAAACATTTTTTTAAACCATTATATATGTATTGTGGTGTGTACTTTCCTTTCTATGAACTGTTATGATACTGAATATGACGTCCTCCGCCCCCGAATGTTTCTGCCGTTTTGGTTTGGGGGTGTGACATCTAGTTTTGGAATTTGAAAAGTTTTCTCTTAGGAATACTTTAATTCCAAGTTTAGCCCTTAGAATTTTAAATGTTAAAATTCAACCCTTATACTTTATAATATTATAAGTTAATAATATATATATGTATATATATATATATATATATATATATATATATATATGTGTGTGTGTGTGTGTGTATGTGTGTGTGTGTATGTATGTATGTATAAGAGCAAGTCAGTCTTACCGTTAGTAGTTCTCATTCATGAACCCGATCTATAAGGGAGGTATAAGGTTACTGCCTATAAAATGGTAGTTTAATGAGTTTCCACTCTCCCCCACCGCTTCCTTGACTGGTGGAGGTTCGTTAGCCGAACGGGTAGGACAAAGACTATAAATTCTCACTTCATTAAAAGTATTAATGTTAAATACTAAGTAAATAAACTTTTTATAAATATCTAATCTTAGTTACTTAGGAAAATGTGAATAAGGTGCTAATCCATGAAATTACACTTTGTACTTTTTTTAAGTCGAGAAGTGGAGTGTATGTGGTTAACCGGCACACTAACTCGTATTTAAGAAGGTAGGTAAATGGTAACTTAATGTTTATCATACTATCGATGGAGTGTGTGTGGTTAACGGTACCAAGTAATTTGCATGGTTACTTCACACCTTGTTTTGTGATCCTCAGCATCACAGTCACAAAACCTGAAGGGCACACTCAAGATTGAAACATGCCATTGAACAGTTCAATGAATCTCAAAAGATCTAGGAGTTTCAAATCCAATTAAAAAACCTAATAATCTATTTCGTTTTTCATGGTGGAAATTGGCAAATCGTCATTCACATATTCTATATCTTGGATTACGGAATCCCTCTTCCAAGTTATAAAATATTATGTTGGGTCCTAGCCTTAATATTTCATATTGGGATGTTATATTAAGGACTCTAAATCAACTATCTTGAATATCTCCTAAAAAGATATCTAGTTCAGACATCTATGATCTTCCCAAATCTCTTGGAACTTCACTTCCTCCACCTCCTCTAATTATTCTCCCTATCCTACAAGTTCAAGGTCACTCTAACCCTATTGGCAAGCAAGGTCTACGTGTGGTTGCATCTTGGAGATGAAGTCACATATTGACAATCCAGGAGAGTTGGGTGTCAAAGTCTTGAGAAAGTTGGTGGTTCAATCACTTTCTAAGTCACATAGTGAGTTCCTTTAGGACTCCTATGAAACAAACTATGACAAGACCCTTAATAATCTTATCTACTTGCTTGGTGCTGCTGAATCAACAATGATTTGGAAGGCTAGTAAAGCAAATTTGATTAGAAGATTGACTTCCCAAAATTTTATGTACATTGACAGTGATGACACTGGAAATCCAGAAAAAAGCATTCTCTTCCCAATTGAAAGGGATTGGCCGTAGTCAACTCGGTTGACCAAATGGTACAGAGAAAGGCTAAGTCTGAGATTGTCCCATGTACCATTCCCAAAGGGTCCATATGGTTCTATTGCCAAAAGGAAAGCGCATTTGTTGCAAAGCTGTCAATTTTACCTGAAAGATCATAAGGCTAGTAAAGTCAATAAGTTTGACTCTACTTCAGGTAAAGTCCACTATCTAACTCAGTTAAGTTTCCATTCTGAGTTTCTTATTACATGATGTGACTGGGTCACATGTTGATGTTTTAAGAATCAAAGGAAAGGTGAAGGAAACTTACATGCTGAACCTGACCGCGAAGATGGATTTCTATCTTCTAATTGAAGATCGGATTCCTGAGCTACTTCTTAGTAGTTATGATAGATTGCTAGAAAACATGTAATAGCATAGTTTTCATTTCAAGTTACATTGTAAGGAAAAAGTTCTTTCCACACTTTAAAATAAATAAAAGTTTGTTTTACTTTATTTTTTATCTCCTTACAATGGCATTTATGAAAACTTGATGTCTTTATGTTTCTAGCAACATTGTAAATATGAATCTGATTCTTTCATTTGTGGTAGTGTCTAAATTTACCAGATAAGGAAAGATTCTCATCACCCAAGTTTCAATTGGACCAAAACTTGGAATCATACAAGGTGTTTAGTGTGATGTGTGAGAATTTTCAACTTTGGAAAATTAAGACTAGTTCCGTGTTCACATCTATATGTAACTCAAGAGAAGGACTAAGGGATCAAGTACACCTTCTTATTCACTTTTCAAAGTCCACCACAAAAGATGGATAAGACTATTCGTCATGATTTACTAAGGGTTAGTAAATATGATTATACTTACAAGCTTAAGTATAATTCTAAAACATTGGAAAATTTCAATGTATGACAGAACGAATAAGAAGAATCAAATTAGGCAGAAGGATAAAAGTTTCTCAAATTTGAAAATATGGGGGAGTACTTTAGTATCATGTTTTCAGATCATCTTAATGATTTTGAGACCTTATCACAATTCATCCTCTAAGTGCATTATGATAGTTAAGTAGAGGCATTATGAATTGTTGAAGTAGTTAAATCAAGAAGATGATTCATACTTCGTTCCAAAAACAATTCATAGAGTTATACTCAAAGATTGTAACTTGAGTGACATGTCTTAAAGAAGGTTTAAAACACTTGTCAAATGTAAGAGTAAAAGTTTTCTACTCTTGTACATTTGAAATTGGTAAGTTGTGATGTTTTGGATAAAACAAAGACCAACTAAGGCTAATTGTGTTAAGTGTCTGTCTTGATTAGAATCCACACAATCTCTTGATTATTTGGCAAGAAAGTCTTATAGCTCAAGGAGAGAGTGGGAGTATAAAAGATCCTGACAGGGTTTCAAGAAGCAATCAAGAATAAAACCTGTATTTCATCACTAGCACACAACTAGAGGTTTATAACCTATCATGTTGACAATTATTGTGCCCATTCCAGTTAAGTTGGCTATACATTTGAGTTCTACATGTTCTCAATTGTTTTCATAGCTACTTGGAAGCAATGGCAGGCCCTTGAGCTGCCAGGTGGTAAGAAGTTAAGATTGCACAAGTTCAATCTAGATGAGTTAGGATTTGTCACTAACCTAGTCTTGTGATAATGGTTTGACAAATTCACATGGATAAGAACACATACATCATAAAATCTAAGTGTCATAAGGTTTCTCTCCGATTCATAAAAATGATGGTGAGGAAATTCCTTCACTAAGTAGATTTTGAGTAGATAGAAATTGTGGGAATGACAAAAGGTCTAAATATTATGACTATGACATCACTCTTCATAATTGTTTAGACACACATGTGAGCTATCTAAGAGAGGTGTATGATTTTGATAAAGTCTTATCAAGGCAATCTAGTATCAGAAATCTAAACTTCGGTAAGAAAGTCAATAAAGTATTGATTTCTAGAAGTCCAGTTGATATTTGGGTACATGTCAAAGCTAGTGGGAGCATAAGTGCTATGCTAATAATCATCATGTTAGCGGGAGCATGATAATTATGATAAGTATTGCAAGTTAGCAATGTTAATTATAGAAAACAAAAGTTTCAATTCGTGAGGTTGCAGGGGTTGAAAAAAAAGTTGTTTTGCTATATTTAAGGGAGAGGAAATTATACTTCATTTCAATTCTTAAAAGCTTAGATTGAGCTTGTAATCATTCTAAAGAGCTTATATTGAGGTTTTAGTCACCTTTAGTCAAGAATATATATATGAATTTCATGTTGGATTGGTTCAACTTAAGAAAAATTCTATATATTGTGTTCTCAAAATTCGATTATGATTACGGCGTCCCTTTTGCTAGTCAAAATTTGAGAATATGGCAAACAAAAATTATTATGGCAAAAGACTGGTCTAGAACCATGTCTTTATACAAAACATCATGAATTGTGTCCCATTTTACTTTGGGTACAAGATCGATTACATGTGCTATAATATTTATCCTTTCTGAATTTTCCAAATGCCTTGGAGCATTAAGGGGAACAATGTCTAGAATTGGATATGACTAAAGTGATTAAGAAATTATCGAGGACAATCTAAGGTTTACCAAAGATTGGTTGCTCAAGGACAATTAGAAGTATACTATTAATATTGGATGGACCATATTGACATAGTTTGAAAAGAGGCAACTCTTGTTCAAAAGTGGTAGTCAAAATGGGAATATAGAGTTGTCTTCATAGGTGGAAGCAATCTGTGTAAGGTTAAAGAAACTTAATGCAAGAAGCATGTTCAAAGCAATGCACTTTGAATCTGAGACATCATTTCCATGGAATTTCTCTCCATTAGGATACTCTGTAATGATTGTTGCCAAGCCTTTGTGGCTTCGTGCATAATCATTACAAGAGGAAGAGTGCATATAAGTTTAAATCTAAACAGATTTTGATAAATGATAGGAATTTGGAACTCTTACATCGAAGACAGGGAATTGGGAGTGAGAAAAGAGAATCATTGAAATTATGTTGAATTGATCTAATTCACATAGTGTACATGGTTGGAGCATAGGAAACCTAGTGTGATAAAACCGAAACAATCAATAATGAGCACTGTTGTAAAACTCCCGATTAATCTCCGATTAATCCCAAGGTGCCACTCAACTAATTAGAGAGTGCTTAGTGATTAATCCATGCATACATAATTAGTGAAACGTTATAAAACGATGAAAATTTAACATTTTGAAGAAGTTTTATCTCAATGGAAAGTATTTGAGGCATGATTAGTATTGTATTGATCTTATTAACCTGTTTTGTTATCATATTAGTGGTATTTACGAATTTTGATATGATATTAGTCATATTTAATTTTTTAAAATTTAACAAATTAGCAATTAATGGTACCCGATTAATCCCGTGATTTATGTCTGCCTAGCTGATTAATCCCTGGACCCCCCGTCCACCGAGTAGCTAACGTCGAGCGTTTTTTGCAACCTTGATAATGAGTAATCAATATGGTGATATATAGAAAGTGTTTTATTTATATTCATAGGTTTGGATGCCATATTAGATTCATTTATTCTTGTGTTACACTTTGCATGTTTTGACTTCTATAATAACTAGGTTATTCTTTCAGAATGACTAAGTTATTCAAACCATCCACAATCGATCATATATTGGAAGTAGATATGAATCAAGACTATCCTGGTTTGGCTTTTAGAGGTCCAAGTTGGTGGAAAACGTTATGCTACAACACCCATGAGTGCTCATAAGTCCTGAGTATTGGATTCAACCCACACTCATTTGAATAACTTCATGGATTTTATCACAAGTGATCATGAGACGATAATATCTTATATTCTTCAAACCTAGATATATGAGTTGTTACTATGAGTTGATAGTACATTGATTGCACGAAAATGCATTGGTAACTCGATGTTATATAATGTGCCTTTGTGTATGATTCAACAAGTAGTAGAACAAGCCATATGAGTCAAAGTTTATCCATTCCTTTTACCTTTGGGATAAAAGCGATATATGTGGGCCCCTCGATGATTTAATGATGATACATGTGAGTGATTAGCCAAGCCAGGACTGATTTGATTTGTTTAATCAATCAGTCATCATGAATTAGAAATCGGGAAACAAAAAATGGATAGAGAGAATGATTATAATCCATGTCTCAGTCCATATGATATCTAGAATGGAGGAATATATGATCCCTTATATATAGGGCAAGTCATTGACAAAGGTTAGATTTCGTTGAAAAGGTCAGAGTTCGACAGCGGCTTTAAGAGCTACGATTGCCAGTTAGGTATTGAAGTCATACTCAATAATAGTTTTCTACTTATCCAAGTGGGAGACTGTTGGATTAATTTGTAAGTCCATAACTATATTTGGTATGTACTTGACCCGACCCGGCATGGTCCAGTTGGGTTTCACTTAACCGGCACAATTTATATGGATAATCTTTTGAGAATAGTATATTTATGATTATATTAATATATTATAAGCTCTAATATATTAATATGGAATCATATTATTTAATTAGTATTGATCAAGAATTAATTTAGAATTAATTAAGTGATCAAAATAAACTAATTAAATATGGACTCTTATATATATGGTGTGATGGGCCAAGTTTATTTAGGTTGGGCTATGCTTTCATGGATAGTCCATGGAGTGTTTAACCCATGGATCATATGAAATGAAAGGTCATGGGTTTAACCCTAGTCTCCACACTATATAAATATGTCCTTGGTTGGTGAAATGGGCACTAGTGTGGGTACACTAAGAGGGCTAGCCGATTTCACTAGAGAGAACCAAAATATTCTTATTCTCAAAGTCTTCCAAGGTGTTTTGGTGATTTGTGATTCCACTTGAGGCTTCCACACTATTGAGGTTAAGTTCTTAAAGCTTGACGACATCAAGCTACACCAAAAGGTATGTCATCTAACTAGTCTTTGTAGTATAGTTGCCTCATAGTATGCTAGTTAGGATTAAAGCCTTGGAAAGTTCTTATTTGCATGTATAATAGAGAAAGCATAGATCCAACTTTTATAGGGTTGCATGTACACCATTGGAGTGTTAGAATGCTCAAAACTTAACAAACACTTCATATAATTCATTTCAGTTTATCTTTGGTGTCTCGCTTAACGAAAAACATCAAAACTCTGATTCTAAACATGCTAGAGTAAACAAAGCATTCTTTACTCCACATATTACGAGGTGTCTTCATCTTTCTTAGTGTGAAAGGATTTTCAAGATATGATCTGTAGTTACTAGATCATGGATGTAAAACTTAACTGGAACAATGTATAGCTCATCTATGATCGAACCATTTCCAATAATGTTTGATTCTTTTTCTTAGTCATGCAATTGAACTAATATGTTCTTGGAGGATTAATTGTGATACAATTCCACAATTACTAAGATTATCATAAAAAATGATACTACAACACCCTCCTTTCTTTTCAAATTAGAGATTTTTTTATCTTCCAACCTAATAGATTATTCAGTTCATTCTGGTACTCTTTGAACCTTTTGAAAATTATCAAAATTATACTTAGTCTTATAAACATAATCATATTCGCCGAATCATCAGTAAATCATGACAAATAGAGTTGTCATCCCTTGTGGTGAATATGAAGGGTCTATATCAACATGTATTTGTTGGATTTGGTGTCTATGCCCATAACTATTATTGGGATGTACTTGAACCTATTGCAGCATGGTCCTTTTATGGTTGCCTTTATTAATGCAAATTGATAGAATGGACTTTTGAGAATAAGGTTATTTATGATTTATTAATATATTATAAGTATAATATATTATTATGAAATCATATTATTTAATTAGTACTGATTAAGAATTAATTTGGAATTAATTTTATGGTCAAAAGAGACTAATTAAATATATGGGGATTTATTATGTAAATCATTGATTCTTGTAGTGTGGGCCAATGATCCATGATTATGTAGATGGGCTAAACCAATCCATAAATAGTCCATCGAGGTTAAATCCATGGAGCATAAGAATGTGGAAATTCCAGGGCTATTAGGGTTTACAAAGTGTAACCCCTAGCATGTGCAACACTATAAATAAGCCCCTCCTAGAGCCAAAATAAGTTGCCACTTACTTACCAAGAGGGTGAAGTTGATTTTATGCTAGTAACACATTCTCTCAAGCCTCCTCTTGCATTTTGGTGTTTGTGAACCAATAGAGGCATCATACTTGAGGTGCTCAACCTTTCAAAGGTCAAGAATTCTACCCTATTCAAGAGGTAAGCATCCAAACTAAGTTTATATTGTATAATTAGTGAAAACATAGGAGTGTTATAGTGCATGTGCACCATAGGAGTGTTATAGTGCTCAAACCCCAATAGTGCTATCAGAGCGTTGGATTGATTTCTATTATACTTGATGCTCACTAATTTTTTTAAGCTGAAAAAGTCAAAATTTTGGCCTCTGACTGGTGAACTCGCCGAGTCCATGAACAAACCCGATGAAGACACTCAGTAACAGAGCAACTTGCCGAGTCCAGTTCATGTACTCGACGAGTTGAAGGCTCTGTTTGCAGAATTTCAAGTTTCTTGTCCTGGTTTAGATTTGGAACACCACCACATACTTTTTTGGATCATTGGAAATGTTTTTATGATATGTTAGTGCTTATACTCATCCAACCACAAGGTAATTGTGAAAGTTTTAAAATAATTGTTGTTTTATATGATAAACAAAATTTCTTTCAAATTGTTGACTTGAAGTTATCTTGATTGTTAGTTTAGTTAGATCATAAATTATGTGATAATTTTAGTTGTTAGAAAAATGATATAAATGTTTTTAATGACCTCCATAACTTGTCCTCAAGTTATGGAAAATGAAAGGTCTCTTCATTAAAATCCAATTAAACTCATAAGTTATGAATGTGGAGAGTTTTGACAACTTTCAAAACTTCCCCTCAAGTTTTGGAATTTGTAAAATCTTATTAATGAAACTTTAATTCCAAACCCTAGAGTTTTAAAAGTTAAAATTCAACCCTTGTACTTTATAATATTATAAGTTTAATAGTATATATATATATATATATATATATATATATATATATATATATATATATATATATATAAGACTAGTCAGTCTTACCATTAGTATGCCTCATTCATGAAGTCGGTCTATAAGGCGGGGGGGGGGGGGGGGGGGGTGTAAGGTTACTGCTTATAAAATTGTGGATTAATAGGTGTCCACTCTCACCCACCGCTTCCTTGATTAGTGGAGGGTCGTTAGCTGAACGGGTAGGATACGACTCTAATTATCACTTCAATAAATGTATAATGATGAATATAAAGTAACTAAACTTCTATTTAATTCCCAATCTTAGTTACTTTAGGAAAAATATGAAAATGTTGCTAATCCATGAAATTACACTTTGCACCTTGTTAAGTCATTATTGGAGCGTGTATGGTTAACTGACATACTAATTTGACTCACAATGTATGGCAAAGGGTAGCTTGATGTTAATCATAGATCAATGTAGCATGTGTCGTTAACCGGTACATTGATTAGGTGATTTGTAACATTGGGTGTACCAAGTTGATTTTCATGGTTATTCACACATTGTTTGTGATCATTGGCATCCCAGTCACAAACTTGAAGGGCACAATCGAGATTTAAACATGCCATTGAAAATTTCAACGAATCTCAAAGATCTAGAAGTTTCTAATCAATTAAAACTTAATAATCTATTTCATTTTCATGGTGGAAATTGGTAAATCGTCATTTACATACCTTTAAATATTTTACAATTGGATTATGGCATCCCTCTTTGCAATTGTAGAATATTGTGTTGGGTCCTAGCCTTAATATTTCATGTTGGGTGTAATATTAAAGATTCTCCTTTAATATAAACATTGTTCTTCTTCTTTTTCAGATGTCTATCCCAAGTAATGCTTCAAGCCCAATTCCTTCAAGCTCTTTCTCCCTCATGAACCTCTATGGAGGGTTATTTTTTATGGCTCGAACTTTAGTGATTGCATTCATAACATCAGAATGGCTATTCTATATGAGGAAAAAGAATATGTCCTTGATAAAGAGATAAAGTAGATTGATGTCACTACTGCTACTCCTGAACAAATTGATGAACACATTACTCATGAGAAGGATGCGATAAAGGTGCCGTGTCTTATGATTTCTACAATGACTGGTGAGCTGCTGAAGTCCTATGAGGACTACTATCCCTATGAAATGTATCATGATTTGATGGAAGGATACCATCAAAGTGCTCGACAGGACAGGTATGAGATCATTGCCTCCATAATCAAAACCAAAATGAAGAATGGTGAACCCTATTAGATTAGGTTTCTAAGCCCATAATTATAATTGGTATGTACTTGACCTGAGAGTAGCATGGTCCCTATGAATTACATATCACCAGGACAATTTGATAGGATGGACTTTTGAGAAGATGTGATTTATGATTTATTAATATATTATAATTTCTAATATATTAATACGAAATCATATGATTTAATTAGTATTATTCAAGAATTAATTTGGAATTAATTTAATAATCAAAAGAGACTAATTAAATTAATGGGGACTAATTTTGTAAATTAGTTGTACATATATATATATATATATGTGTGTGTGTATATATATATATATATATATATATGTGTGTGTGTGTGTGTGCATGTGTGTGTGTGTGTTTTGGGATTATGATACATGATGGACTTAGTTTATGGAAGAATCCATAATGAGTTAGCCCACTTAATTCATGGATCATGGATTATGTATCATGGATCATGGATAATAACCCCAATAGTATGGAAGTAACTAAACTTTTATTCATTCCCAATATTAGTTACTTTAGGAAAATGTGAATAAGGTGCTAATCCATGAAGTTACACTTTGCACTATGATTAAGTCGTTAGTGGAGCGTGTGTGGTTAACTGGCACACTAACTTGGACTTAATAAGGTAGGAAAATGGTGACTTAATGTTTATCATAGTATCATTGGAGCGTGTGTGGTTAACCGACACTTTGATTGAGGGGTAATACATTAAGTGTACCAAGTAATTTGCATGGTTACTTCACACCTTGTTTTGTGATCCTCAACATCACAGTCACAAAACTTGAAGGGCACACTTGAGATTGAAACATGCCATTGAAAAGTTCAATGAATCTCAAAGAACCTAGGAATTTCTAAACCAATTAAAACCTACGAAAATTTATTCCGTTTTATGGTGGAAATTTGTGAATCGTCATTCACCTACCTTCAAATATTTTATAGCTTGGATTACGGCATCCCTCTTCTAAATTATAAAATATTGTGTTGTGTTTGAGCCTTAATATGGCATTTGGGTGCTTTTTAAGGACTATCCTGAAATCTAATCGAAAACTTATTCTTTCATTTCAGATGTCTTCCAAAAACAATGCTTCTGGCTCAAACTCTACTAGCTCCTTCTCTCTCATGAACCTTTGTGGGAGAGTCATCTTTGATGGATTTAATTTTATGGATTGGATCAGAAACATTTGGATGGTCACTCGCTATGAGGACAAAGAATATGTCCTTGATAGGGAGCTGAAGGAGATTGATGAGTCAACTGCTACCCCAGAGGAGATTGCTGCATTTCAAGCACATGAATGGGATGCTACCAAAGTAGCATGCATCATGACTACCACAATGATAGCTGAGCTCCAAAAGTCCTATGAGGATTATTACCCTTTTGAGATGCACATGGACTTGATGGAGCGATACCATCAAAGTGCTCGTCAATAGAGGTATGAAATAATTTCCTCCATGATAACCACCCAAATGAAGGACAATGAGTCCCTCACGTCCCAGTTACCGAAAATGCAAAGGTATGTGGATCGCTTGAAGAAACTGAATGTTGACTTTCCTAAGGAGTTAGCAATATATATCATTTTGCACTCCTTACCTTCATGTTATGGTTAATTTAGAATGGCATACCACATGAATAAGGACGAAGTTACACTTAGTAAACATCAAGCACTCTTAAAGACTGCAGAAAGTAGTCTTCAAGGTAAGTTGGGTGTTACTACTCCTCCTACTCCTACTGCGGCCAATGTCTTGGCAATCGGGCATGGCAATGGTAAGAAGAGAAAGAACCCTTCTAAGGATACCAAGGGTAAGACCCTTGAAGGCTCCTCTTCAAGCAAAACCAAGAAAGGTTTTTTCACTCCTTCTGCTTACCCTAATGAGGCTGAATGCTTCTATTGCCATGAAAAGTCAAACTAGATGTGCAACTGCCCTAAATACCAGCAAGATCTTAAGGATGGGAAAGTGAAACCCAGCCATGCAGGTATATACACTATATTGTCTAATAACCCACCTCATTCTAAGTCTTGGGTCCTTGATACAGGTTTTAGAATTCACATATGTTCTGATTTTCAGGGACTAAGAAGAAGTGAGGATTTGGAGCATGGAAAGATAAACCTAATCATGGTGAATAGGAAATTTTCACCTGTCACCAAGATTGGAGTTTATTCCTTGCTACTAGATAGTGGGTTTACATTAGACGTGAATAAATGTTGTTATTCGCCAGAAATGGCAAGAAATGTTATTTCCTTTCATGCATTGTATAAACAATGGTTCACCTTTTATTTTGTTAATAAAAGTGGTGGTATTGATGCTTTCTATAATAGTGTTTTTTGTTTTAAAGCATTACCTTGTGATGGTGTGTATGAAACTGTATCTGTTGTAGATAACATAAGAAATAATGTATTGTGTATCGACTCTTCCACTAGCTTAGATAAAGCATCTTTATGGCATTGTCGTCTTGGATATATAAGCAAGAAACACATAGGCTAACTCTAAATGGATGGAGTCTTGGAATCATTCGACCTAAAGTTGGATGATAGTTGTGAATCTTGTCTACTTGGAAAAATAAAAAAGTCACCTTTTAGTAGCACTTGTGCTAGGGGTGAAGGTATGTTGGATCTCATACACACAGATGTGTGTGGACCCTTCAAAACCACCACTAGAGATGCTAATCGCTTTTATATGACTTTTATTGATGATTTTAGTAGATATGGATATGTCTACTTAATCAAACATAAGTCGGAAACCTTTGATAAATTGAAAGAGTTTAAGGATGAAGTGGAGAATCAGTTGGGGAGGAACATTAAGATGCTTCGATCCGATCGAGGTGGTGAGTATCTTAGTATCGAGTTCCTTGACTATCTTAAGGAATGTGGGATAGTCTCACAATTGAAACCTCCCAGAACACCACAGTTGAATAGTGTCGCTGAGAAGTGCAAACGAACCTTGTTGGACATGGTTCGTTCCATGATGAGTCGAGTTTCGCTACCTATCACATTTTGGGGTATGCCTTAGAGAATACCGCCCATATCCTTAACCTAGTCCCTACAAAGAAGGTTGCCAAAACACATCACGATATATGGACTGGAAAAGTTCCAAATCAAGATCACATCAAGGTTTGGGGTTGTGAGGCTTTCCTGAGATGCGAGACTCACGACAAGCTCAAACCTCAAAGTGAGAGGTGTATTTTCATCGGCTACCCACATAAATCTTTTGGTTATATCTTCTACAGACCTAGTGACTATGTGGTATGTGTATCAAGAAGAGGAGTCTTTTGAGAGAAGAACTCATAAGCCAAGGAGACAGTGGGAGGCAAGTTGACCTTGAAGAAATTCAAGAGTCAATCGGTAAAGGAACCTCAAACCCTAACCCTCAACCTAAGGAGGAAACTCCATGTCGAGCCGACTGAAGAGTCCATACCTCTGAGGCGTTCCACCAGAGTTAGGAATGCACTTGAGAATTATTATGGTTTCCATATTACTGCAGAAGGTCATACCCTTATCAGTAATAATACACTGATAAATCTGGAAGAGCCTAACAGCTACACGTAAGCCATGGTAGGCTCTAAGTCTGCTAAATGGAAAGAGGCTATGGATAGCGAGATATTATCCATGTATGACAATCAAGTTGACAATGTACCAGGTCGTAAGACAGTAGGGTGAAAATGGATCTTCAAGAAGAAGACTGACATGGATGGTAATGTACACACTTATAAGGCAGGACTGGTTGTTAGGGGTTCTTCACAAACTCCGGGAGTTGATTATGATGATACCTTTGCACCAGTGGCCAAGATTAAGTCTATTTGGGTTTTGTTAGCCATTGTTGCATTTCAATGACTATGAAATATGTCAAATGGATGTAAAATTTGCTTTCCTTAATGAAAAGTTGGCTGAGGATGTTTACATGGTTCAGTCAGAGGGTTTTGTAAGTATGTAATACCCTAATATAGTGTGTATGCTTGAAAAATCCATATATGGATTGAAACAAGCACATCGTAGATGGAATCTTTGCTTCGATGAGAAAGTCAAAGAGTTTGGCTTTTTGAGATGTGAAGATGAGTCTTGTATATATGTCAAGGCTAGTGGGAGTATAGTTAGCTTTTTGGTACTGTATGTGGATTACATACTACTCATAGGAAATGACATCTCAACCTTGTAGGAAGTGAAATCTTGGCTTGGGAAGTGTTTCGCTATGAAATACCTAGGAGAAGCTTCGTATATCATCGGGATAAAGATTTCGAGAAACAGGAGTAAAAGACTAATTGGACTTAGTCAGATTACCTACTTGGAAAAAGTGCTGAAGAGGTTCAGTATGGAAAATTCCAAGAAAGGAGATTTACCTATTCAGTGTAATGCCAGACTGAGTAAAACTCAGAGCCCGAGTACAGATAAAGAAATAACTGAGATGAGTTGAGTCCCATATGCTTCCGTTGTAGGCTTAATCATGTATGCGATGACTTTTACTCGCTCTGATGTTGCTTTTGCTTTAAGCATGGTTATCAGATATCAGAGTAATCCTGGCAAGGCTCACTGGACTGTAGTAAAGAATATTCTCAAGTACCTTCGAAGGACTAAGGACTGGGTCCTTACCCTTGGTGGGAGTGATGACTTGAAAGTAGCAGGGTATAGTGATGCTAGCTTTCAGACTGATAGGGATAATTTCCACTCTCAGTCGGGCTGGGTCTTTACCCTAAATGGAGGGGCAATTATTTGGAAAAGTTGCACACAAGATACAGTGGCCGATTCCACTTATGAATCAGAGTATATAGCAGCAAGTGAAGCTGAACAGGAGGCTATATGGCTAAGGAACTTCATCGGAGACCTTGGAGTTGTACCAGCTATTAAGGAGCCCCTGGAAATTTTTTGTGATAGTGAAAGTGCAGTTGCCTTAGCAAAGGGACCAAGGGATCACGGGAGATCCAGGCACATCGACAAAAAATATCATTTCATTAGACATCGAATAGAAGAAGGAATCCTCGTGGCAAAGAAGGTATCATCAGATGAGAACCCGACAGATCCCCTCACAAAGGGACTGAGAAGGGTTAAGCATCTTCAGGATGCTAGGAGCATAGGGCTAAGAGATAATATTAGTTTTTAGAAGTTAGATAATTTTTAAATATGTAAAATGTAATTGACATTTGATGATAAATAAAGCAGTTATTTTTGAGTGAAGTGTTGCAATCACTTGTCAATCATTTACTAGTATTTCTTTTTGCATGTTTTGACTTCCAGAATAATTATGTTATGGTATATATCATATTATTCAAATTCTCCACAGTTAATCATATGTTGGAAGTACATATGAATGAAGACTTTCATGGGGGTGTTTGTAGAGGTCCAAGATGTTGGATAAAGGGGGCTACAACGCTCATGAGTGCTCATAAGTTCTGAGTTTTGGATTCAACCCACGCTCACTGGTATCACTTCATGGAATTTGTCTCGAGTGATCGTGAGACGGTAATATCATATAAGTATTCAAACCTAGAAATATGATTTGTTACCTATGAGTTGGTTATGCATTGATTGTATGAAAACGCATTGGTAATTCGATGTTATAAAACGTACCTTTGTGTGTAATTCAACAAGTAGTAGAGCAAACATATGAGTCGAAGTTTATCTCTTCCTTCTTGGATTAGAATCGATATCTGGGCCCCTCGATGATTTGGTTTTGACCCATGTATCGGGCCCGGTCAGGACTAAATTGATGTGTTCAATTAAGTTCTATGTCAAACAAATCGAAAATCGGGAAACAACAGCTAGACAATAGAAAGAAATTGTTCCATGTATTTGTCTGGCTGATATCTAGTACAGAGGATTATATGATCAATTATCTAAAATGGCACACCATCATCTTCTCAGTTTCGAGAGACCTTGAAAGAACTACGATTGTTGATCGGTTCCTGAAGTCATACTTGAAACTATAGTTATTAGACTTATCCAAGTGGGAGACTGTTGGATATAGTGTCTAAGTCCATAACTATATTTAGTATGTACTTGACCCAACCCGGCATGGTCCATTTGGCTTGCATGGCATCATGCACTTGGATAGACTAAATGAGAGAAATAAGACACTTATGGTTTGTTAATATATTATAAGTTCTAGTATATTAATAATAAGAATAATAATATTTAGTTAGTATTGATCAATAATTAATTTATAATTAATTATGTGATCAAAAGAAGACTAATTAAATATATGGGTTGATTGTGTCAATCATCCATAACTTATATAGTGGGCCAAGGATCCATGGATTATCAAGTTGGATTAACCCATAAGATGCTCCATGGATGCTTCATGGGGGTTACATAACACATGGGTCATGGAAATGAAAGGTCATGACAAGTAGGGTTTACATGGTGTAACCCTAATTGTAACATACTATATAAAGAAGCTATTCTTCACCATTTTTGGCCACTAGAGTGAATCAAAGAGGGCTAGCCGAACATCCAAGTGTTCTTATTCTCTTAGAGTTTATTCCAAGTGTACTTGGTGTTGCTTGAAACATTTGAGGCATCACACTTGAGGTGCTAGGCTCACAAGGTTTCAAAGCAAACCAAGCTACAAAGATGTATGTAATTCTTACTAACTATTAGAATAAAAGATCCCCATGTATGCTAGATAGGATTATGAACCTTGGAAAATCATTTTGTATGTATCTTAGTCAAAAATAGATCCAAGGTTTCTAGGGTTGCATGTACACCATAGGAGTGTTAGAATGCTCAACACCCAACAAAGTTACTGTCTTGTGTCAATTATTTACTATTGTTTCATTTTGCATGTTTTGACTTCCAGTATAATAAGATTTATTCAAACCATCCACAATCTATCAAATGTTGGAAGTATGTATGAAAGAATACTGTCATGAGTTGGCTTGTAGATTTGTCTAAGCCGTTAGGCATAGCTACAGTTTTCTACACCATTCATGAGTACTTCTAAAATAGGATTTGAGTATTGGATCAACCCACACTCACTTGAATCACTTCATAGAATTTATCACGAGTGATCATGAGACAATAATATCATATAAGTCTTCAAACATACATATACGAGTTGTTGACTATGAATTAGTTGTGTATTGATGATACAAAAACGCATCAGTAACTTGATGTTAATAACCTATCGTTATTCATGATTTAATGAGTAGTTAATGCAAGCATATAATGTTGAAGCTTATATGTTAAAGCGATATCTTGGGCCCCTCGATGATTCTATTTTGACTTATGTGTCGGGGCCGGTCATAACTAAATTGATGTGTTCAATTATGTTCTATGTCAGATGAATCAGATATTGAGAAACAAACTGCTGGACAATAAGTATGACATTGTTCCAGGTATTTGTCCGGTTGATATCATGAGAACAGAGTAGTATATGATCCCTTATCTAATGGATGTGTCACAGAGTCGGTCAAAGTTGAAATCAGCTTCTGAAAGCTTATGATTGCTAAGTCAGTTCCTGAATTCACATTGGCAGTAATAGTTATTAGACTTATCCAATTGGGAGACTGTTAGATTTGATGTCTAAGACCATAACTATTACTAAAATGTACTTGACCCGATTGTAGCATGGTCCTTTATGGTTTTCCTTCACCAATGCAATTTGATAGGATAGACTTTTGAGAATAAGGTTATTTATGATTTACTAATATATTATAAATATAATATATTAATATGAAATCATATTATTTAATTAGTATTGATCAAGAATTTATTTGGAATTAATTTTGTGGTCAAAAGAGATTAATTAAATATATGGGGATGGATTATGTAAATCAATGATTCTTGTAGTGTGGGACAATGATGTATGATTATGTAGATGGGCTAAAGTAGTCCATAGATAGTCCATAGAGGTTAAATCCATGGAGCATGAGAATGTGGAAAGTCATGGGTTATTAGGGTTTACAAAGTGTAACCTCTAGCATGTGCAACACCATAAATAAGCCTCTCCTACAGCCAAGATCGGTTTCCACTTACTTACCAGGTGGTTGAAGTTGATTTTGTAGTAATAACATACTCCCTCAAGCCTCCTCTTGCATTTTGGTGTTTGTGAACCAACAGAGGCATCACACTTGAGGTACTCAAGCTTTCAAAGGTCAAGAACTCTACCCTATTCAAGAGGTAAGCATCCAAACTAAGTTTATATTGTATAACTTCCATTGTAAGCTAGCTACGGAGAAAATTTTGGAAAAACTGAAAATGCATGTATAATTAGAGAAATCATAGATCCAAAGCATTTAGGGTTGCATGTGCACCATAGGAGTGTTAAGTGCTCAAAACCCAACAGTATTAGATAAATCCTTCACATGTTTTACATGAACATGTGAATAATGATTTAGTCATAATTTTCCAATGAATAAAATTCTCATGCATCATGAAATTTGAATTGTATGAGTCCAAGTATTTTTCCAATTGAAACTTAGTGATGAGATCCCTTTCGCTTGGCCATTTATGACGGTACCGCAAGCATGTACTAGAAGAATCAATGTCCATAATTAACATTGTTATTATTAGAAACGTGATCAACATTTTTCATTAATGCCATTGAAAGGAAATGTAAAAATAAGGCAACCTCATAAACAAAAAAATCATTTTATGGAAAAAAGAAAACTGGAACTTATCCTTACAATGCATAACATGCAAAACTAGACATCTCCAAAGAGTAATAACAATGTATTAAATTATCCTAACTTACTAGGAGTAGCTTCAAATTCTTACCATCAAACTATGTAACGAAAGTCCATTTCTCATGATCAGATTTAACTCAATTTATTCAAGCTTCCTTCTTCTTTTAAATCTTACAATACCATCAAAATGTGATCATCACATTATGTCACACCCTGCCCAGCCATTGGCGGAAACACCGGACAATTCGATGTAGGGATAATTAGATCTCGGCAACATGTACAATCAAAAACAAATGTACATTTTAAATAATTATTTATTATTGATTTTTGAAGGATTACATTGTTTTTAGATAGACAAAAACTCCTAAAAACAAATGATAATAAACTTCAACAACTCCGTTGCAAACCTCCTTCCTACTATTGAGACACTCCTCCACACTCATCTTTCTGTGAATACATGTATTTTGAAAGCCAACATAATGTTGGTGTGCACACAAGTTTTTTATTTTTGAATATTTTTAAGAATCCTTTTCTTTGAGAAAACTTTTCTTATTATTAACCTAGCTTTCTATCTTTTCAGGATATTTAACGATCCTAGCGTATTTTAATTATGATATATTTTATTAATCCCAATTACAATCTTTTTGGAAATCTAACGATCCAAGCGTATTTTAATTATGATATCATTTATTAATCCTTATTTACTATTTTTTAGGATATCTAACGATCCTATTGTATTTAAATTATGATATCTTCTATTAATCCTTGTTTGCTATATCTTTTATGACATCTAACGATCATAACATATTTTAATTAAGATATCTTTTATTAATCCTAATTTACTCTCGTTTTAGGATATCTAACGATTCTAATTAAGATATCTAAGGCAATTTTTTATGTATTACTGTGAGCCCCTATAATTGACTCTATGACCGTAAATGTACCCTAAACCACGACGCTTCATCGGGCGTCGAATAGTAACTTCAATGGGAGGTATATTGTTGGGAATCTTGCTACCAATCATAGGTGGGGTTGTCATGGACCTGTATAGATCTATACATAACTTCCTATCTCTCACAAGACTAACGATTAGAGGTATTGGGGATATGTCGAATTTAATCAACGCTTTCGGTTGAATAACAAACTCACTAATGCATCAATCCTAGGCTTTTATCTTTTAACTTATCATTATATATATATATATATATATATATATATATATATATATATATGATAATTATATGTATGATCTCATAATTATCTGATATACATAACTTGTCATATATATATATATATATATATATATATACCATAGTTATGGTTATTTTAACACGATATTTAGGCAAAATAACAACTAAGTACCGTGCATATCATAAATCTTGTCCAGCATAACTCCTAGTTACTAAGGTTTCTTTTCATTTGGCAATTATAACATCTAGCTAACACCTACTCCTAGATTATTGGGCATTATAAACTTTATATATAAGATCATAGCTTAAAACTTGGTATAATATCTACAGTTATACTATCCAATGGAACCTTGCTTATTATAAAATGATTTGAGCATTATAAAATAAATATTTTTATAAAACCATTTCATAAACATGTATTTCGACACCACCTGAAAACATTTAAAACAATAATATAGGGGTCATGAACTCAATCTAGGATTTCAAACCGTTGATGTAGAGTAGAGAGAAGATCGAAACTCTGGGGCCGTTAAACGAGTTATCACACGGACCAGAGAGAAAGAGAGAAGTGAATGGAGGTGTGCTGAAACTGAATGGCATAGTATTCTATTTATAGCCGAGTTTGAGGTGTGAGTCATGCATTTCCTATGTCTCGCGTGCACTCGAACACCATGGCTCAATAGGAAGTTGCCATGTATCATCTCCCGACTCAGCCATGTCACTCGTAATCTGTCCGGGGGTGTCAGGTGCATGACACGCGGAGGTGCGCACTAGACCCGTAAGTAATGATATTTTGAAAAAATCATAACTTCCTCGTGAGTACTACAATCTAGACCATCTTTATATCTATGTGACGATCTCAACGAGTACAACAACTTTCCTTTCCATTTTTTTGACTGGTTTTGTTATTCATTTTTTAGCCTAATGTGGGTAAGAATTAAGGATTTTATAAAAATCATAACTTACTTATATGGATCCCGTTTTCGACAAACTTTTTCCTTAAGTTGATATCCCGAGAAGTTTTATGAAACTCCTTTTTGCAATTTTAGTAAAAACTCAACCAATCTCTAAGTATTGTTTTGACGTAATTAATATTAACCACACGGTTGATTTCTATTTTAATAAAATCCATAACTCTCTCCTTCGGAGTCGAATTGTTACAAATCTTATATCTTTGAGATCACGTAAACAGGTACTATACAAGTATGTTAGCCGAATTGAAAAACATCATAACTTTTCGATCGCTATTTTTTAGAGCCTAATGGATTATTTTTAGCAAGTAAATATAATAGCATATCTGATTCTTATTATCTTAAAAATAAAAAATTACAATGTTTTTATTACATTGATTTTCCTATTATTTTTGAACAGTGACTAGCGACATAATTTCTTAGGGTTGTCAAAAATTATGTATTAAGAGTCTATGGATAGGAACTTATGGAGTTAGATAATGGATGTATCTGAAGTAGATTCACATGAATTAACTTTACTTTATTTATGACTTTTCAGGTATTTTTGGCAGTGTTGTTTCTAATGTCCCTCAAATTGGAAGTAGATTCAAAGGGGCTCTTTGGGTTTAGCACATGGAATGATCCCATAATTGAACTTTCTCTTTACTATACGATCAAATAGTTTAATCTTTGATGGCTCCTTTTCATTGGGAAGAGAAATATTTTCTGGATCACCAATGTTAGCATTGTCAACATTCATGGAACTCTTTGAATTTGACCCTTTAAACAACTTTGTTTCAGATGTGTTCTTAAGCATTTCTTCTTTAATAACTATGAACATCTCGGTCAAATCAATTAGGTTCACGTCAGGATTCCTTATATAAAAGTTCTCTATGAACTGACTATAATATTCCGATGATAAGGTACTTGCAATTTTAACCCTATGTATGTACAATTATTGTAGTTTAGCCCTTTTGGATGACAAAGCATGAAAAATGCCCCTTAATGGAATTTTTGTAATATTTAAAGCATGATCACGCACGCGGGGGCTGCCTAGCAAACGCGGGGTGTACGTGTATGATCCACAAATCCCAATTTTTAGGTTTTAGACACTATTTAATGAAATTTATCACCTCCAAACCTCATCTCTTATCAACCTCCACCACCTCCATACAATCTTAGCAAACCCTAACTACTTGTGTAAGCATTCTTGATCCTTATGTGTGTTTTTGGATGTCTTGAAGGAGAAAGAAGGAAGTAGACCCACAATTGAATATTGAAGAAGCTTTGGATGTAGGATATTCACCTGTCTACCAACCTCCAAGAGGTATAAATCTTTAAACTTGGCTTGTAATTTCTTAAATCTTGCTATGTTCTCGATTCATGAGAATTTTGGTCCTAAGTCTTGACTGTATTGTGTATGGCATGCTCCAGCCCATTTAATCTAACCTTTCAGACATTTTGAGTAGTTTAGAAGCATAAAAATAGGGTCTTGGCTCTTAGGTCTTCCCAATGCATATTCTTGGTGGTCTTAATGGGTTAAGAGGTTAGGGTTTCTATCATTTAGCACTTTTTGGCTATGCAAGACAATAAAGTTGGAATCTTTATGGTCAAAAACGATATTTGGGACTTAGATCTATAAATTGTAGGGAAAAGGCTTAAGTATTAAGCACTTATTGGCTTAAGAGTCTTCAATTGTGTACGTTGGGCATACCAGATGGTACGTCATGCGTACACAGTTAGGTTGTCGTTTCTTTTGGTTGCGATCAAGTACACCCACGTGCATATATATATGCCTAGTGTACTTGGTTGAGTTGGCTCTGTTGGGTTTACTCGACTGGGTTGATCCAGTAGAGTTGAATCGCCTAGTTTGTGGAATTTGACCTATTTTGACCCAAAGGATATTTTTAGTAATTTGCTATTAATTTAAGTTGGGCAATATTTTGGATAATAGTTGTCAAGTAGAGTCGGTTGTCGTGGCAGAGATTATTCAGCTTGTGTTCAGACTGAGAGGTGAGTTTTCCTCACTGTACTTACGGGTCGATGGCACCAAGGCTGGCCCAATGGATTGATATCCTATTAGATACTGAGTTATGATATGTTGAGCATGTGGTTGACCTATTTGATTATCTGATAGTCACTGATATGGGTTAGACTGGTAGATCTGTAGGATTACTTGTGATTATTGGCTGTATAATTATCTGCTTATAGAATATGTATATTATTTATTATATATCAACATGTTATGTTGGGGTTGAGACAACTGCTTTATGTTGTCAGCCAACAGACAGGTGCAATTAAACTAGCAAGTTGTGAGCTAGGGCATTCCAACCGGGTGGTTATAGGCCAAGGGTAATCCGGTCGTGATGTTGTGGACCCAATATATGGTATGCATGGCGATCCAATCGAGAGGTTGTCGGCCAGGGTAATCAAACCGGGAAGTTGTGTACCCAACATGATAATTAGTGCATTTTTATATGTTGTGTGATGGTACCTAGGGGAACTTACTATGATTTAGCTTACAGTTTTAGTTTATTATTTCAAGTACTTCGGATGATCGCGAAAAAGCAAAGGTGCGATCGTGCACATCTTGCTGTTTTGTGTCGTGGGATCATGGCAAAAAACTAATTTTCAATAACACTTTTGAAACAATGCATCTTTTTTGTATACAATGATTGTTTATTGGTTGATTTTAAAATTTGAAGATTTCTATGATTTTTGGAGTGTTACAAGTTGGTATTAGAGGCTATGTTTGAGAGAATTGGATAAACATTCGTGTGAATCCAGACTCAAACTAGGGAACTACAAAAAAAATTATAAAATGATTTTCAAATTGTTGTCAAAAGTAACCAAGGAAGGATGCGATGTATACAATCAACAAGAGTGAGAAAGTATACCTCAAGTTACCCACATTATTATTAATATTGTGTTTATGTTAGAACAACATGATAGTGGTAGGCTAGGGATCTTCATGAATTGTCTGATAAAATTTCCTTATATGTGATGCCTTATATCCTAGAGTTATTGATTGTATTGAATTGACATCAGTATTCTAGTTGCTTAGTTTATGCATCATAGTCATACATAACTAAGACTCTATAGCCTGAGAATGCTTGGTTTGGCCTTATTTATTGTTCTTGTTTGATGATGGGTTTTGGATAGAATAAATTATTCGATTGTCTATAGGATCTAGTGTTATGTATGATTAGCATATATGAGTGTTGTAGGGTTGGTCGAAGTTTCATGGATGGGTTTATGTGTGAGCAGCCTTCCAATTGAAGAATGGTTAGCCCTTCTCTAGGGATTGATAATAGGATGTATAGTTTGTGTTTCTCAAGTCGTTGTGATGTTCTTCTGAGAGAAATATGGGTAGGTGTGGAAGGTAGTATGGGCCCGTACTACCATAAACACAGGACCCATACGCGTAGCAGGGAACTCACAACCCCTAGGGTTTCATTATTTAGAATAGCTCGTATCGTATGAAATGTGTCTTGTCTGATATTTTTGGTTTCTTTCTCTATATGGTGCTAAAAAGGGGATCAGGTTCAAGTGCTGGGTCGGGTGGTCACGATAGGCCAGGGTTGACTAAGGATCAAACTAGGGACTTCATTTCTACTGAAGTTGTTATTGGTGTCCAAGGATCGATAACAGAGTTGTTTGGGTATATCAAGACTGCCATGATTGAGTTTTTTGACGATCGTTATCCTACACTTTTTGAGGATTCTATTGCTGCAACTACCACAGTTATTATAGTCGTTGGGGTTCAGGGAGAGAGAGCCTTCCAGTACCAGAACTTCGATAATATGAAGCCTCTAGTGTTCATTGGATTTTAGGATCTAATCATTGCGATAAGGTGGTTATCCGATGTTGTGGGTTGTTTATTTACGTGCTCCTACCCTGATGATCAAAAGGTCAAGTGAGCCCTTAACCTTCTCCGATCACGGGAAAAGGACTAGTGGAAATTAGTGAATGGATCATACACTCCTGAGTAAAGGGTTGTTGTGAAATAGGAGCAATTTTTTGAGATGTTTCGCATGAGCTATGTTTTGTTGATAGATAGGGAGAGGATGGCCCATGAGTATTTGACTGAGATCACCAAGATGTTTGCTGATAATGCACTATTTTGTCTTGAGTTTGCTGCTTCTGAGGAAGCTCAGATGACTCGGTACTTGAGCTTGCTGAAGATGGATATCCGCTAGTTTGTGTCCACTCAGCGCTATGGTAAATTTGTGGAGCTACAAAAGGATGTAGAGGCAGGATATTAAGATGGAGCTCTAGGTGAAGGAGCTGAGACAGGCTCCTATACCGTCACAACTTGCAGCGAAGCAGTTCAAACCCGATGATTTGAGATGTGCGGGACAGAGGGGCTGCACTTGTGGAAAGTGCAGTATTGTCCATGAGGGTGTTTGATGGTCTCTACATATCGCAATTGCGGATGAGAGGGACATTTTGCAAATGATTTTCGTCAGACGGCTCCTTCACTGAGCAGTAGGATCAGTTATCATTGTGAGTAGTTGGTTCACGTGAAGGCATAATGTCCCTTACTTGCCGCTAGACCAGTTTAGGCACCACCTACTACTACCTAGAGGATTACAAATGGACGCTAGGGTAGAACAAAGCCCTCGAGGGCTCGAGGTTGTGCTTTTTAGCTCACTGTAAAGGAGGCCAAGGCAGCACTAGACATTGTTAATGGTATGTTTCTATTTACTTTTTTGTCAGTTATGTTATGGTATGCTTATATTTATGCTTCTAAAAGGTACATTCTTAGTGAATTCTTTGCCTTCTCTTGTGTTATTCGACTCAGGTTCAAGTCTGTCCTTTGTATACCAATCCTTTAACAGGAGTTTCGATATGACCCTTGAAGAGCTGGAGCGTTCGTTACGGGTTTCTATTGCCAATGAACATGGAATTTATGCCTCGTGTGTTTTCCGAAATTATGTCATGGAGATTTTTGGGGTGCCTTACTCAATTGATCTGATCCCTATTCCCATGGGATACATGTGTGCGATTGTAGGGATGGACTAGCTGAGTTGATTCGACGATACGATCGATTGCAAGGGTCAGAAGGTGATAGTTCGAACCCCTGGCGGGGAAGAACTGGTTATTTATGGAGAGGGTACAAGATTGGGATCATGATTTTGTTATGTAGTAGAGCTCTATAGTATATTCAACATAGGTGTATGGGTTATCTTGTTTATGTGGTTTATGCTTAACTGGGGAAGCAGGTTTCAATTTTATAAGTGCCATTAGTTAGAGACTTTGCTGATGTGTACCTATAAAACTTGTTTGGTGTGCCTCCAGAGAGGCAAGTCGAGTTTAGGATTTATATGATTCTGTGTACAACACCTATTGCTAAGGTTCCATACCATTTGGCACCACCCAATATGTAAGACTTATCCTCTCAGCTTCAGGAGCTGTTGGGCAAGCAATTTATTAGACCAAGTAGTTCTTCATGGGGAGTGTTGTTTTCTTTTCATTAAAAAGAAGAATGGTTCACACCAGATGTGCATTGATTACCTGGAGTTGAAAATTTTGATGGTGAAGGACCGTTATCCCCTTCCACGGATTGATGATCTCTTCGATCAGTTGCAAGGTGCGTCTTGGTTCCCCAAGATCGAATTAAGGTCAGGGTATCATTAGATGAGGGTTAGAGAGGGGATGTGGACAAGACTACGTTTTTGTCCCGTTATGGTCATTACGAGTTCGTGGTGATGCCATTTGGGATCACCAATGCATAGGTAGCTTTTATGGATTTGATGAATTAGGTATGTAGGTTGTTGCTCGATTAATCGATCATTATTTTTATTGATGATATCTTGTTGTATTCCATGACCAAGGAGCCACATGAGGAGCACATTCGATAGCTTCTAGGAGTGTTGTGGTGAGAACGATTGTATACCAAGTTCTCGAAGTGTGAGTTTTGGTTACGAGAGGTCCAATTCATGAGACATCTCATTAACAAAAATGGGATTTTGGTCGATTCGGCCAAGATTGAGGTTGTGATGTATAGGGAGGTTCTGAAGTCCCCTTTTGAGATCAGGAGTTTCTTGGGTTTAGCAGGATATTATTGGAAAATTATTCACGATTTCTCAAATATTGCAGTACCCCTCACTCCTTTGACAAGGAAGAGCATGGATTTCTGGTAGGGCCCTGAGTAGTAGGTCGCATTTAAGACTCTAAGACAGAGATTGTGTGAGTCCCCAGTGTTGACCCTCCCCGAGGGTGTTGGGGATTTTGTGGTGTTTTGTGTTGCATCCATCATTGGTTTGGGTCCAGTGCTTATGCATAATGGGAGAGTTATTGCGTATGCTTCTCGACAATTGAAGCTGCATGTAGTTCATTATCTAACTCATGATTTGGAGTTGGGGACAGTGGTGCCTGCTCTCAAGATTTGGCAGCACTACTTTCATGGGGACCAGTGTACTATCTACATGGATCACAAGAGTTTGTGATATGTTATGGATCATACAAATATAAAAATGAGACAACATAGGTGGCTTCATGTGGTCAAGGATTATGACTGTGAGATTTTGTGTCGTCTTGGGAAAGCCGATGTGGTGGCTGATGCTTTGAGCCGCAAGATGGCTAGTTCTGCGACTAGTGGTTTGTATATAAATATTTCAATGAATTCTCCATTATTGGAAATGATTAAGGAGGATTGTGTTGAGGCAGTCAAGAAGAAAAATTATAAGTATGAGAGACTCATGGATGAGGTTGACAGGTTTGCTACTGATAGTTAGAGATTATTGACCCACTATAGACGTGTTTGGGTGCCAGATTTCGGTGGGGTCAGACAGAATGTGCTGGAGGAGGCACATAAGTCCATGTTTTCGATACATCCTGGAGCGACCAAGATACAATGGGATTTAAAGCACATTTATTGGTGGTTGTGCGTGAAATGGGAGATAACTTAGTATGTCGAGAGGTGCTTGACATTTCAGATGGTCATGGTCGAGCACTAGAGTCCGCATGGAAATTTGTAGCCATTGGAGGTTCCTATGTGAAAATGGGAACATATTACTATGGATGTGATCACCAAGTTACCATGGAAGGTTAAGCGTCATGATGCAATTTGGGTGATAATGGATCGGTTGACCAAGAGTAACCATATCTTAGCTATCTGTTATTGCTCATCGTCTGAGAAATTAGCCAATTTGTATGTGCGTGAGATCATTGCTCGGCATGGTATTGTAGTCTCCATTGTATTTGATCTAGATGTTAGGTTCACATCACATAACTGATAGAAGTAACATGAGGAACTGGTTACGAGATTGCATGTCATTACTGCTTATCATCCGCAGACGGATGATTAGAGTGAGCATAGCAGTCAGACACTTGAGCACATGTTGGGAGCATGTATCATTTATTTTGGTGGAAAGTTGGGACTCCTACCTTACTTTAGCTAAGTTCTTGTACAACATCATCTAGTACTCCAGTATCTGTGCACTGCCTTTCAAGCTCCTCTATGAGAGGAAGTTTTGTACCCAGTGTGTTGGGTCAAGGTTGGTAATTGGATCATGGGAAGGAATAAGGTAGTCCTTCAGATGATAAAGCTCATCTAGCAGATCAGACAGAGACTTCAAACAACTCAGAGTCGGTTGAAGGGTTATGCTGACAGGTGGTGATCTGAGTTTGACTTCTAGTTCGGAGAAATGATTTTACTGAAGGTATGACCTTTAAAAGGGTGTAATAAGCTTCAGGAAGAGGGGCAATCTGGGGTCCCAATATATTGGGCCATTTCGGGTGGTAGCTAGGGTTAGCAAGGTTGCATACAAATTGGATTTGACTGAGGAGCTTAGTAAGATCTACAACACTTTCCATGTTCTGCAGCTTCAGAGTTGTTTTGGTATATGTAACGCCCGGGTTTTAGGGCTAAACATTTTTGTCAATGTAATAGTCTAGGTCAACTCTTGTAACTCTTTTTGAAGTAATAAAGATGAAATATTTGAGTATTATGTGAATTATGTGTATTTATGTGCTTATTATTTAATTATAAATATATAACTAACAAAGAATAAAAATAAGCATCAAAATTAAAGTGTGGTATAAACCCCATATCTCTACATAAAGTTGTAGTGGTCGAAATAAGGATTCCGAGGATATAAAGAACACCGAAATCCGAGTTATAACGAAGAAGTTATGACCTGTCGAAGTTTCGCGAAAAAACCGGCACGATACCGAGAAGCGTAAATAGTGAATTTACGATAGATAGCCTTAGCGATCTAAACGAAAGTCGTAGAATATGTTAAACTAAGAACATCGATAAAAAGAACGCCCAAATCTGACTTGGTATGAAGAAGTTATGATTTTTCGAAATTTCGAGTTAGTAGTGTACAGCCCGAAATTCGAATATTAGATCGAGCGGTTTTTAGCCAACACGACCTAAACGAGAATCGAAGATCTCGTTAAAAGTAGCGTAACGAGAAAAAGATGGGCAAAAACGGATGTCGGATGAAGAAGTTATGAGGATTTAACGGACCAATCCTGTCCCGGCCCGTTGATAAGATAAAATTTAAAATCGAGCCAAAATTAGCCGACGGAGTCTAAAGGAAAGTTGTAGAGTACGTTCCCACCTTCGCGTGGATATAAAGAACGTCAAAAACGGAGTTCGTATGAGAAAGTTACGAATTTTTAAAGTTGAAGCATGAATCTACAAAGTCTGTTGCGAGGATTGATGCCGTGGCTGCATCTAGGCCGCCCATCGCTGATGAAGGAACGCGCTTCGGATCTTGACACGTCACCATTCGCATTACGCCCTGCGTACGAGGATCGGTACTCCGCGCGTGCCTCCGGTCTTATCCGGGTCTTCTTCCGAGTGCGAGCCAGCTGTGGGAAGCTGGCACCCATATCCGGAGTTACGCCCCGCGTAGAGCTCCGAACGCCCAGCGTAGCGAGGCCCTCGTGGCTATAAAAGGAGGCTGAGACTGCCTCCATTTTTCACACCAAAATCACTTCTCTCTCTAACTTCTTTCTCTCTCTACAACCCCAAACCACCCCTAAGCCCTAGTTAAACCCCTAGCACCCTAGGGAAGCCCCGAGGCTCCCGGAGTCCCGAGAAAAAGGAGTTTTTCGGTTTCGAAACGCTGCTCCAGTTAAGTCCTGGTTTTCGATAAAATTCGTTGTAAGTGTGCTACGCTTATACAATTTTTAATATAGCTTTCAAATAATTATAGGAATGTTATTAGGTCCTTAAAATAATTATTTGGGCTATTATTATGAGTTATATTGAGTGTTATTAACGCTTATATAATAATAATAATAGTCAGACAATTAATTTGTCGCGATTATCATTAGACTAAACCCTAGTGGTATAAATACTAGGTTTTATCAAAGGAAAATCATTGTGAGAGTATCGAAGCGTTGTCCGAGTGCTGAGTCACCACCTTTCAGGTGAGTGCATAGTTACTTTTAGCTTACACATAGATATGAAGTATTTTATATAAATTACCTGCTATTTGTGCATATTATCTGAATACTTGCTATCTATGCTGGATGAACGTTTTATATATGTTTTCAATGATTTAAACTGTATATATATATTTTATATATACAAAATGTGTTGGGTAAAACATGGGTAGATGTAATAGTTGCTGTGTGACAAAATAAAATAATGAGAGGCCTCGTTATAGATGTTATGGATGATCCAGTCATCTAGCGGAGTATAGATGACGACCACGAACTATTCTAGACAGTCCAGTGGAACACTAGCAGGCTCGTAACCTGTAGGTGTTTATTCGAACTGTGTGTTTATTTGAACTGTGTGCTCACCGGATGTACTCCATCCCCCACATGGTTGCCTTAAGGACATTTGTTGCTAAGGAATCCCCCTAGCAGTAATGTCCATCCCGATGATGATCCTTAGGATAGGCCCCTTATGATAGATGCTTGGAGACGTAATGTGAGGATAACGGGAACGGGTAATCGGGTTTGTTTAATTTAATGAAGTTAGTAAACTTATTTATTGTGGGTTGAAAACCCTATGTGCTCACCAGGCTCCCAAGCCTGACCCACTCAGTTTTATGTATTACAGGTAGTGGCGCTTGAGCATAGATATGACGTTTGGACGAGGGATTACGGATATAGGCCTGTAGATATGAAATAATGTAGTAAGTCTTGTATTGTACTGTTTATGCTTTTGATCTGTACGATCATGACATCACGAGTCTTTTAATGAAATACATTTCTATGGAAATGCTTTTGATAAATCTTTATCATATTTTGTTTTGGGACAAATTCCGCAACACTTTTATTTAAAATGTTACTTTGATTTTTAAACAAAGCATAAACAAACCGGTTTTTTCTGGCCATGATTTTAGGGATGTCACAGTTGGTATCAGAGCATTAGTTTAAGCGAACTACGAATTTGTAGGATTTCTAGACTTAAACTTAGAATGCTAAGCGATGATTGTGAGGTGTGAGCACTAGCTTATTTTAGGAATTGTGCCTAAAATGCTTTTATGTGCTAAATGCTTTATGCATCATATGCTGTGATTTTGTTCGGATCCATGGTCTGTTGCCGACCGAATCTAGAAACCTTATGTGTTTAGGATTCTAAATGTACGAGTACGATATTAGAACTACCATGTAAATGTTTCGGAGAGATAAGGATGATTTGAACATCAGTCCTAAATAAAGAGCAAAATTCACCTTATTCGGTGTATAGATCAAGATGGCAAGGACCCGTAGCGGAAACGTGAATGCAAATGGGAACAGAAACCAACCCCCAGTAATTGAACAAATACCAGTTGTGGTAGCCGCTGCTAAGCCAATAACAATGGCCGAAGTGCAAGAGATGATCGAGGCGATGTTGGATCGTTAAATGGAGGAAACCAGACTCTTGCTCCAACAAAATCGAGATGAAGCAACTATTCAGATCGAACAACCAGAGTGGAACGAAGGGTAGACTGAGGAGGGAAACTACAGTGGGACTGTTGGTCAAGCCAACCCACCAATAGTTCAACAAAACAACCAGGGTGACGAAGTTGAGAGGAATGGATGCAAGTACAAGGATTTTCTGACTTGCAAGCCATCGACTTTCACGGGAAAGGAAGATCCAATAGGGGTCATGGATTGGATCTCGGAGATGGAGTTAACTTTCATGACGTGCGGTTGCAGAGGAAAGCTACAGACCATGTTTGCAGTGCGTCAGTTTCGAGGAGGCTCTATACGTTGGTGGAATACCTTGGGGAAGACTTTAAGCCCCAACAAGCCCCTGCAACTGACATGGGCATAATTTCTAGTGAAATTCAAACGAAAGCACTGCTCAGCCCAAAACCTGCTAGAGTTAGAGAACCAGTTTCTAACCCTGAAGAAGGGGAGCATGTCAATCGATGAATACACGAACAACTTCACAGAAAAGATGGAGTTTGCCTTGCGTCTTGTTCCGGATGAGCTGACGAAAATTGATAAGTATGCAAAGGGACTTCCATGGGAGTACGCGGTGCCAGTACGTCAGGCACCTACTTTGAAGGCAGCTATCTAGGCTGCTAAGTCTGTGGAGGACACGATTAAGGGAAGAGCTGCCAACGGAATCGAGGGTGGCGAGAAGAGGAAATTTGAAGGGTATACTAAACCCAACAAAAAGAAGAGCAAGTTTGGTTCAAAAACATTCGGGGGAGGAAATGAATTTAAATGGTGCGAGAAGTGCAACAAGAAGCACTCGAGAAAATGTGGCGAGGAAGTAACCTGCTACAAGTGTGGGAAAACAGGGAACTATGCCAATGAGTGCACCACCAACAAGAAGGTGTACTACGAGTGTCGTGAAGAAGGGCATATTGCTAAGGATTGCCCAAAGAAGAAAGATGCGGGAAGGACCAACATACCACTCAAGCCAAAGGCAAGAGCCTTCCAGATGACGCTCGAGGCTGCAAAGGAGGCAGCAGACGTCGATTCAGGTACCTTTCTTGTAAATGGTTTACCTGCAAATATACTATTTGATTCTGGAGCCAACTACTCCTTTGTGTCACATAAATTTAGTGCGAAATTAGCATTACCTGTAGAAAAACTTGATAACGCCCTAATTGTAGAAGTTGCCAGTGACAAATTCGTACCTGTTAGTAATCGTATTAGGAACATCGTCATTGACCTAAACGGAAACAAATTCCATGAGGAACTATTACCCATAGAGTTAAACGGTTTCGACATCGTTTTGGGTATGGATTGGCTTAGCGCCAACGATGCCGAGATATTATGACGAAAGAAGATAATTAGGATAAACCCACCCGGAAAGGAATCATTTATGGTGTACAGGGACAAACGCAGAGTGAATTCTGGAATCATCTCCCTGATGAAAGCCAGGAAATGTTTGTCCAAAGGATGTGCATCATACTTGGCATTTGTAATCGATGCTAAGAAGGAAAAGAAAGAGGTGCATAATATACCGGTTGTGTGCGATTATCTGGAAGTCTTTCCCGAAGATCTTCACGGATTACCACCTAATAGGCAAGTAGAGTTTCGTATAGAATTGTTACCAGGAACAACACCGATTAGCACCGACGGAGATGAAGGAGCTTATGATGCAACTTCAGGAGCTGTTGGACAACGGTTTCATTCGACCTAGTTCATCACCCTGGGGAGCTCCGATGTTATTCGTGAAGAAGAAGGATGGAAGTATGAGAATGTGTATACACTACCGAGAGTTGAATAAGGCAACGGTGAAGAACAAGTATCCATTACCGATGATTGACGACTTATTCGATCAGCTGCAAGGTTCGAGCTACTTCGCAAAGATCGATCTTAGGTCGAGATATCTGTCACACCCCAAAACCAAGAATGGCGGAAACGTTCTGGGGCGGAGGACGTCATGTAAAGTATCACAACACAGTAAATATAAATAAGCAAACAACATCATCCATTGCATTAAATATAAAATTTTAATACAAGCGTGTTCCGTACAGTTTTAGACACCAAAGATATAATTTAAATCAAAATAATATGATGAGTCTTGAATGCGCTACATCTTCTCAAAAGCTAGCATCGGTACCTGACTACTGATGACCTGAGAATACAAGTTATTTTGAAAGAGTTTATCAGCATTAAGCTGGTGAATTCATAAATATTTTAGTGTCGAGGTTTGTTATCAAAATGTTTGAACCTGTTGCAAGTATGAGTTGTAAATGTATGTAAGTGTTTGTAAAAGTTTGAATCTCTCATAAAAACCTATATTTTCTGTTAAAGTAGCCCTCTACCAAGGCTTAACTGTTTTGTATGCTCGTTTGATGTAAAAGTGTGTAATTTCCCAAGTGTAACTATCATTTAACAAAATATAGTTTGTACATTAAAGTTTAAGTGAGGTTATCACCAAAATGTAATGGGTAAATTATTGTAGTACGGTAGTTTTGTTTTATATGAACTACTGCTGTACTAACTACCTTAAACCGGGTTTATATTAAGGTATCGTGTGATAAATTGCACCATACTATCGACTGGTAACATCGACAACGTATAGTCGAAAAATAAGGTATGACGTTTGGCACCCGCAGACCTGTCGGTCCCACTGTAGCTAGCAACGTGGTGTAGGATAGTCAATCCAGTATAGATCTATACGCAAACTCACGCTCTCCCTCCAAGAGACTCTGGCTACAACTCGGGTCATGTCAATTAAGACATGCTCCCATACAGTGGATCACAATTGTTAACGTATTCGTGTATATGCAATATAAAGTTACTTGTTCTAGTATCATTGTATATGTTCTCTTAGTAATAAGTATTAACTCCTGAATGAACTGACTCGTTGATCTAGAAATTGTAGTAGTATGATCCCGTGTTACCCCGATGGTAACTTACTAACGAGGTGCTGATAAGTATGAATATGGAAGTACTTTTATGTCAATACATGTATATATGATATATAACTAATATTGAAACGACCCTCGGATGGTCACCCGAAATTCCACCAGACCACATCCAAATCGAGGAAAAGGAAATAGGACAGGTGGCTTTCCTAAGCCCTTTAAACATTATTTATACAGCTATACATATATGGGCATGCAAATTTATAGGTAGTAAAACAAAGTTTACTATAAAGCATTTGATAAGTAAAAGAGTTTGTAAAACATTTTGAAGTAAAACAGTTTGAACAGTGATAAAATCATTAGTTTCCTAGTTATTAATCACATATGATTAATGCAATCACATGTGATCGAAGCAATAACTATAAGTGTTTAACTTGTATCCCCCCCATAAAGTATTTAAAACATTTAAAAGCATTTCAAAGGTTGAATAAAGGGGTATGAACTCACTTGGAAGTTTGAAGATAGCGAGATCGAAAACCGGGCAGAGTTTCGTCTCGCGAAACGGATTTTTCTCGGGATTCTTGGGAATCTCGGGACTAAAATCGACCCTCGGGACTTGAGCTAAAAGACCAGAGCTTCGGGTTTGAACGGGCATGGAAATCGAGGCAAGATCGTGAGAGAAAGAGAGATAATGAACAAACTTTTCGGAAAGGCTCGCATCCCTTTTATAGGGGTGCTGAACCGCCTCCGAACGCGGGGCGTACGGGCGTACGCAGCGCGTACCCGTACGTCATCGCTTACGTATTTCAGATGGAATGGGTCGGATGGGACGGAGGGTCGGGTAGCTTCGCATAGGGCGACGTGGACGATCAGAGGTCATGCCCTCGAGTACGCGGGGCGTACGAGGGTACGCGGCACGTACCTCGGCCCTAGGCTGACTCCTCTTCGGATAATACTGAATTTTTAATAAAAATTATATATAAATTAATTATCAAACTTCAAAAATTCATATCTCCTTCATACGAACTCCGTATCGACGTTCTTTATATCCCCGTGAAGGTGAGACTACAATCTACAACTTTCGTTTAGATTCCGTTGGCAAATTCCGAAATTATTTTTATTATTTATTATTAAAATGACGTGATTAAGGAATTTCTTTAAAAATTCATAACTTGTTTATCTGACGTCGGTTTTTGCCAGACTTTTTACCGTTGAAATACCATTGTCGAGACCTTCGATTCTCGTTTAGGTCATTCCGGCAAAATGTCGCTCGATCTCCGTTTCGAGTTTTTAGCTGTCTGTTGCTAAGCTGAACTTGGAAAAATGATAACTTCAATATACGAAGTCAGATTTGGGCGTTCTTTTTACGTACGATCATGGTTTAATGATATTTAAACATAGAAGAATTTAAATAGAAACTTTTTGTACATTTTATTATCAAAGTTAATTTTATTAACTAAAAAATGTTTACAATACTTGACCTATTAGGCCATTACAAAGAGTTGAAATATCGGGTTGTCACATCATCCCCCCGTTAGAGGGAATTTCGTCCAGAAATTCAAAGTAAGAGAACACTCGTGGATTAGGGAAATAGATGTGGGTACTTGTGTTGCATCTGATCTTCGTGTTCCCATGTGAATTTAGGTCCCCGCTTAGTGTTCCAGCGAACCTTCACGATGGATATGCGACTTTGTTTTGTTTGCTTGACCTCTCGGTCCATGATTTCTACTGGTTCTTCTACAAAATTGAGGCTCTCGTTGATCTCGATCTCGTCGAGTGGGATTACGAGAGTCTCGTCGGATAGACACTTTTTCAAGTTAGATACGTGGAATGTAGAATGTACGTTACGAAGTGCGCCTGGTAGATCGAGTTTGTAAGCTACGGGGCCGACTCTTGCAAGAATTTCGAAAGGCCCTATGTACCTCGGATTAAGCTTCCCACGCTTGCCGAAGCGTATTAAGCCCTTCCAGGGTGAGACTTTGAGAAGGACTCGGTCTCCCACCTGAAATTCCAAAGGTTTCCTTCGTTTATCTGCGTAGCACTTCTGTCGGTCTCTAGAGGCTTTCAATCGTTCACGGATTTGAACGATTTTCTCTGTCGTTTCCCGAATGATTTCCGAACCGGTAAGAGTAATGTCGGAAGCTTGCCCCCTTGCTAGTTGGGTATCACCCACCTCAGCCCAGCACATAGGGGATCAGCACTTTCGGCCGTAGAGGGCTTCAAATGGAGCAGCCTCGATGCTCGTGTGATAACTGTTATTATAGGAAAACTTGACAAGGGGTAAATGAGTATCCCATGCCTTCCCAAAGTCAATCACGCAGGCTCGCAACATATCTTCCAGTGTTTGGATGGTCCTCTCACTCTGTCCGTCGATCTGAGGATGGTAGGCTGTGCTAATGTCTAGCCTTGTTCCTAGGGAATGTTGTAGTGATTGCCAAAATCTTGAGCTAAACCTACTATCTCTATCGGAGATAATGGACATAGGTACACCATGTAGCCGTACGATTTCCCTAATGTATGTTCTCGTAAGTTTCTCCATCTTGTCGGTTTCTTTGATTGGTAGGAACTGTGCAGACTTGGTCAATCTATCGATGATGACCCATATGGTATCAAGTCCACCCGCTGTCTTGGGCAACTTGGTTATGAAATCCATAGTGATCCGCTCCCACTTCCATTCTGGGATCTCTGGTTGTTGCAATAAACCAGAGGGCTTCTGGTACTCGACCTTAACCTTTGCGCAAGTAAGGCATTTACTCACGAAGGTAGCAATCTCTGCTTTCATATTAGGCCACCAGTATAGCTTTTTAAGATCCAGATACATCTTATCTGAACCTGGGTGGACAGAATACCGAGTGTTGTGCGCCTCGGTCATGACCAAGTCTCGGAAACCACCGTGTTTCGGTGTCCAGATCCGATCCATGAAATATAAGGCTCCGTCACCCTTGGCTTCTAAATTCTTGTCCATTCCTCTGAGGGATTCACTTGTCACCTTTTCAGGTTTCATGGCTTCAAGTTGGGCCGCCTGAATTTGATTAGACAAGTGTGAATGGATCGTTATTGACAATGACTTGATTTTGCGACCAGAATATTCCTTCCGACTTAGGGCGTCTGCTACTACGTTGGCTTTACCCGGATGATAACGAATATCGCATTCGTAATCACTGAGTAGCTCGACCCACCGTAGTTGTCTCATGTTGAGCTCCTTTTGATCGAAAATGTGTTGTAAACTCTTGTGTTCGGTAAAGATAGTGCTCTTCGTTCCATACACGTAATGTCTCTAGATCTTCAGAGCAAACACCACTGCTCCTAGTTCAAGATCGTGGGTCGTGTAGTTAACCTCGTGTGTCTTCAACTGTCTCGAGGCGTAGGCGATGACCTTACCTCGCTGCATCAGAACACACCCGAGCCCTTGGTTCGATGCATCGCAGTAGACTACGAAGTCTTCTATCCCTTCGGGAAGGGATAGTATTGGTGCAGTGCACAATGCTCGTTTGAGCGTTTGGAACGCTCTTTCTTGTTCCTCTTCCCAGTCAAAGGCCACGCCTTTCTGCGTCAGGGTTGTAAGAGGTTTCGCTATTCGGGAGAAGTTCTGAATGAATCCGCGGTAGTAGCCAGCAAGACCTAGAAATTGACGAATTTCGCTCGGTGTCTTAGGTGCTGACCAGTTCTCAATGGCTTTAATTTTGGATGGGTCCACGTGGATTCCCTCTTCACTTACCACGTGTCCTAAGAATTCGACTCTCCGGATCCAAAATTCACATTTCTTGAACTTCGCATAAAGCTTCTCTTTTCGTAATGTCTCTAGAACTTGTCGCAGGTGATCGCCATGCTCTTTCTTACTTCGGGAGTAGATCAGGATGTCGTCAATGAAAACGATGACGAACTGATCCAAATAAGGTCGGCATACTCTATTCATCAGATCCATGAAGACTGCGGGCGCATTGGTCAATCCGAATGTCATCACCACGAACTCGTAGTGTCCGTAACGAGTTCGAAAGGCTGTCTTCGGCACATCCTCCTCTAGCACTCGTAACTGGTGATATCCGGATCTCAGATCAATCTTAGAAAAATAGTTCGCCCCTTGCAGTTGGTCGAATAGATTATCTATGCGAGGCAGAGGGTAACGATTTTTGACCGTTAGTTTGTTGAGTTCTCTGTAGTCAATACACATACGGAATGATCCGTCTTTCTTCTTAACGAACAAGACCGGTGCTCCCCAAGGTGAGAAACTCGGTCTTATAAAGCCCTTGCTGAGTAGTTCGTTAAGTTGACCAGAGAGTTCCTACATCTCAGCTGGTGCTAAACGGTAGGGCGACTTGGCTACTGGGGTAGCTCCTGGGACTAAGTCGATTCTGAACTCGACCTGTCGTTGCAGAGGTAACCCGGGTAGTTCTTCTGGGAAAATGTCGGGGAAGTCGCTCACTACAGGGATGTTCTTTAGTCCTTTCGTTTCGAGGCTCGTGTCGACGACGTGAGCAAGGAATGCATGGTATTCCTTACGCAGATACTTCTGTGCTTGAATACTTGATATGATGCGAAGACTTGCACCGGGTTTGTCGCCATAGACTATAAGAGTTTTGTTGGACGGAAGGTTTAGACGGACTGCTTTCTCGTAGCACATGATGTCAGCGCGGTGAAGGCTTAACCAATCTATGCCAATGATAACGTCGAAACTTTCTATTGAGACTGGCATGAGGTCGATTGGGAATGAATGGTTATCTAGAGTTAGGGTACAACCTAAGTATATGCTACTCGTACTTTCAGTTTTTCCATTAGCCATTTCTACTGTGAATAGTTCTTTGAGTGCGTACGGTGGTTGATTAAGCATGCGAGTAAATTTATGGTTTACGAAGCTTCGCTCCGCTCCACTATCGAATAGAATTCATGCATAGGAGTCATCGAGGAGGAACGTACCAGTCACCACTGTCGAGTCAGCAACTGCCTCCCCGTGGCCTATCGCTAGTACCCTCCCTGCTCCGGCAGCATTTTTCGCCTTGGGGCAGTCCCTCCTATAGTGGCCTGTTTCGCCACATCCATAGCAGGTCGGGCTCGCGCCAGAGCCGGGGACTTGGGCGATCGGTCTCGCCGGAGATTTACAGAAACGAACTGTGTGTCCTCTCCTGTGGCAGTTAGAGCACTGCATTTGATGGCAGGGGCCATTGTGGTGGTAGTTGCATTTGTTGCACTTGGGCGAACTTCCAGCATACCCACCCACTGGAGTAGTAGTAGCAGCAGCAGGGGTTATTGCGGCATGTATTGCCACAATTTGCTGCTTTTTGGCAGCCTGTTGCTTCTTCTTTTCATCCGAGAATTTCCGCTTAGTATCAGCGGGTTTGGAGAGTTCTGGGATGGCTAGGGTGGTTGTGGTTACAAGGGTTTTGACTCCATAGTCAATGAGTCGTTGTGCCAATCGTTTGGCACTTTCGAAGGTAGCGGGGTTTGATGCTAGAACATTCCCCTGATACGGAGGCACAAGCCCCCATATGTATCTTTCGATCTTTTTCCCTTCAGTGGGAACCATATTAGGGCAGAGGGCCACCAGTTCTCTAAATCTGGCGGTGTAAGCAACAATATTGGTGCCCTTCATGGTCAGGCTCCAAAGCTCCTGCTCTAGTTTCTGAATCTCGCCCCTCGGGCAGTATTCCTCAATCATGAGGTCTTTCATCGTTTCCCAGCCTATGTCGTTGGCTACGACAAGAGTTAGAGATTTAACGTGGCCGTTCCACCACGTCAGGGCCTTTCCTTCAAAGGTGCATGCGGCATATTTCACTTTGCTCGTAGCAGGGCATGAACATATTTCGATGACCGCTTCAGTCTTCTCGAACCATTGCGAGAGGGCAATGACTCTGCCGGTCCCATGAAAGGACTTCGGCTTGCAGTTGGTGAAATCGTTGTAAGAGCACTCTCTCGAGCGCACAGGGGTTTCAACCGGGATTGATTCCACAGGGGTTCCACCTCTGCTGGCATCAGAAGAGTGATATTGAGCCATGGCAGTTGCCACTGCTGCAGCTACGACAGCATTTAGGGCTGCAGTATCGATGACCGGAGGCGGAGGAGGTGGTGGTGCAGGATTATTCCTGGGAGATTTGTGAGGAGGCATCTTTCAGCTATAAGTTTATAAAGGTAAGAAAAATGGTAAGAATCATTTTGTAAGCAACGTGAGAGTGATACATGGACTAACTAACCATAGCCCAATAGTTGAATGAGTGTTTGAAATCACAACAAGAAATATTAGTAGGAAAACACAAGTGTATAGATTTTTCCCACAATTTAGATAGATTTCAATAATACTGGTATTACTGATGTAATAAGTTCAAGGAAAAATCGACCTAACAGTAGGTCTTACATCATACCATATAGAAAAGTTTGATAGTTCTTAGATTCCTAATTAGAGTACTGAAAGTTAGGAATATTTTACAGACAAGTGCTACTTAGAGCACAGATGTTAAAGGCTAATCCTTAACCCAAAAGATAATGATGTACTAGACATCATCTAACGGCGATGAATATTTCTCGGGAGAACCCTAAGGTCTCTCATTTGACGGACCACCTCTTGAAGGTGTTGCTCATGAGCACTTTGACGAGCTCGGAGTTCCATGACTTCAGTTTGAGAGGCAACAAGTTGTTGCTGTAGGGTTTCATTGGTTCTCCGGGTCCGTTCCATGTCTTCTTCAAGACGGCGGATGCGGACTGTGTTGACACCTGAGTTGGCATCAATCTCCATGACCCGGTCGATGGCTGCTCTACCTTGCTCAACATTATGAGCTATTCTGCGGATAATGATAGGTAGGGCTCAGTCAGCAGAGCCACCATTGCTGACGTTGTAAAAGCTTTGGTCCCCAAAGTATGGTAAGGGTTGACCCTGTTCATCACTCCAACGATTCAAGTTGTTTGCCCATAAGGGAGTAGGACCTGGAAAAGCGGGTCGAGGGTTGTTGTTCAGGGGTTGACCTACGAGCGGTAGGTTGTTGACTTCAGGCTCAGAGTCTGATCCATCTGAGAAGCCTTCAACTTGATGATCATCCAACGGAATTTGGTGTTCATCGTCAGACTCTACTTCGAGCATTCCTATGTTGCCTTCATTTGGAAAGTACGGGTCGTCGTGATGGAATCCAGCCATTTAAATCTACGCGAGAAGAGAGGTATAAAGATATAGTATGTATGTAGTTAATAGCACAAAATACACCTATAGTATTTTAAGTTTAAGTTCCACTGATCTTTTTGTGGCATTGTTGGTAAGTTTTTAGACTTGTTAACACATCACAACTATTCTAAGGCATATGCTAATCACTCCTCGGACCAGCATAGTTGATCAGGCTATGCCATTCCCAGGACTGACCATACATCCCCTAGCTTACCTGTGATATTTAACAATCGTAATACTCTTGTTCTTATCGTTGTGACACTGGTTTTAGTATGAATGCAGACTAGTATACTTAATTAACTATTTTAGTATTTAAAGTATAGACTCTTGGTCAGAGTGTTTTAATCCCAAATGGGTTTATAGTTTAGTATATCTTTTATGGGTTGATATACTTGCTTCACTATAAACAATGCTCTGATACCAATCTGTCACACCCCAAAACCAAGAATGGCGGAAACGTTCTGGGGCGGAGGACGTCATATAAAGTATCACAACACAGTAAATATAAATAAGCAAACAACATCATCCATTGCATTAAATATAAAATTTTAATACAAGCGTGTTCCGTACAGTTGTAGACACCAAAGATATAATTTAAATCAAAATAATATGATGAGTCTTGAATGCGCTCCATCTTCTCAAAAGCTAGCATCGGTACCTGACTACTGATGACCTGAGAATACAAGTTATTTTGAAAGAGTTTATCAGCATTAAGCTGGTGAATTCATAAATATTTTAGTGTCGAGGTTTGTTATGAAAACGTTTGAACCTGTTGCAAGTATGAGTTGTAAATGTATGTAAGTGTTTGTAAAAGTTTGAATCTCTCATAAAAACCTATATTTTCTGTTAAAGTAGCCCTCTACCAAGGCTTAACTGTTTTGTATGCTCGTTTGATGTAAAAGTGTGTAATTTCCCAAGTGTAACTATCATTTAACAAAATATAGTTTGTACATTAAAGTTTAAGTGAGGTTATCACCAAAATGTAATGGGTAAATTATTGTAGTACGGTAGTTTTGTTTTATATGAACTACTGCTGTACTAACTACCTTAAACCGGGTTTATATTAAGGTATCGTGTGATAAATTGCACCATACTATCGACTGGTAACATCGACAACGTATAGTCGAAAAATAAGGTATGACGTTTGGCACCCGCAGATCTGTCGGTCCCACTGTAGCTAGCAGCGAGGTGTAGGATAGTCAATCCAGTATAGATCTATACGCAAACTCACGCTCTCCCTCCAAGAGACTCTGGCTACAACTCGGGTCATGTCAATTAAGAAATGCTCCCATACAGTGGATCACAATTGTTAACGTATTCGTGTATATGCAATATAAAGTTACTTGTTCTAGTATCGTTGTATATGTTCTCTTAGTAATAAGGATTGACTCCTGAATGAACTGACTCGTTGATCTAGAAATTGTAGTAGTATGATCCCGTGTTACCCCGATGGTAACTTACAAACGAGGTGCTGATAAGTATGAATATGGAAGTACTTTTATGTCAATACATGTATATATGATATATAACTAATATTGAAACGACCCTCGGATGGTCACCCGAAATTCCACCAGACCACATCCAAATCGAGGAAAAGGAAATAGGACAGGTGGCTTTCCTAAGCCCTTTAAACATTATTTATACAGCTATACATATATGGGCATGCAAATTTATAGGCAGTAAAACAAAGTTTACAATAAAGCATTTGATAAGTAAAAGAGTTTGTAAAACATTTTGAAGTAAAACAGTGATAAAATCATTGGTTTCCTAGTTATTAATCACATGTGATCGAAGCAAAAACTATAAGTGTTTAACTTGTATCCCCCCCCCCCATAAAGTATTTAAAACATTTAAAAGCATTTCAAAGGTTGAATAAAGGGGTATGAACTCACTTGGAAGTTTGAAGATAGCGAGATCGAAAACCGGGCAGAGTTTCGTCTCGCGAAACGGATTTTTCTCGGGATTCTCGGGAATCTCGGGAGTAAAATCGACCCTCGGGACTTGAGCAAAAAGACCAGAGCTTCGGGTTTGAACGGGCACGGAAATCAAGGCAAGATCGTGAGAGTAAGAGAGAAAATGAAGAAACTTTTTGGAAAGGCTCGCATCCCTTTTATAGGGGTGCTGAACCGCCTCCGAACGCGGGGCGTACGGGCGTACGTCATCGCTTACGTATTTCGGATTGAGCGGGTCGGATGGGACGGCGGGTCGGGTAGCTTCGCATAGGGCGACGTGGACGATCCGAGGCCGTGCCCTCGAGTACGCGGGGCGTACGAGGGTACGCGGCGCGTACCTCGGCCCTAGGCTGACTCCTCTTCGGATAATACCGAATTTTTAATAAAAATTATATATAAATTAATTATCAAACTTCAAAAATTCATATCTCCTTCATACGAACTCCATTTTCAACGTTCTTTATATCCCCGCGAAGGTGAGACTACGATCTACAACTTTCGTTTAGATTCCGTTGGCAAATTCCGAAATTATTTTTATTATTTATTATTAAAATGACGTGATTAAGGAATTTCTTTAAAAATTCATAACTTCTTTATCTGACGTCGGTTTTTGCCAGACTTTTTACCGTTGAAATACCATTGTCGAGACCTTCGATTCTCATTTAGGTCATTCCGGCAAAATGTCGCTCGATCTTCGTTTCGAGTTTTTAGCTGTCTGTTGCTAAGCTGAACTTGGAAAAATGATAACTTCAATATACGAAGTCAGATTTGGGCGTTCTTTTTACGTACGATCATGGTTTAATAATATTTAAACATAGAAGAATTTAATTAGAAACTTTTTGGACATTTTATTATCAAAGTTAATTTTATTAACTCAAAAATGTTTACAATACTTGACCTATTAGGCCATTACAAAGAGTTGAAATATCGGGTTGTCACCATATCATCAGCTGAAAGTGAGAGATCAGGATATCGAGAAGACTGCATTCAGAACAAGATATGGACACTACGAGTTCTTGGTTATGTCGTTTGGACTAACCAATGCTCCAGCAGCATTCATGGATTTGATGAACAGGGTTTGTAAACCATTCCTCGATAAATCTGTGATAGTGTTCATCGACGACATTCTCATCTACTCCAAAAGCCAGGAGGAGCATGGCAAGCATCTACGAGAAGTGTTGGAAGTATTAAAGAAGGAGAAGCTTTACGCTATGTTCTCCAAATACGACTTTTGGATACGAGAGGTCTAGTTCCTGGGTCATGTGGTTAACCAGGAGGGAATAATGGTTGATCCAGCAAAAATCGAAGCTGTAATGAAGTGGGAACATCCAAAGAGTCCCACGGAGATTCGAAGCTTTCTGGGATTAGCCGGATATTATAGACGGTTTATCCAAGGTTTTTCTTCGATATCTGCTCCATTAACAGCTTTGACTCGTAAAGGAGCTACGTATACGTGGAGTGAGAAGCACGATAAGGAATTCGAGAAACTAAAGAAGAAGTTATGTGAAACACCGATACTTTCTCTACCCGATGGAGTCGAAGATTTCGCGGTTTATAGTGATGCATCTGCAGTCGGGTTGGGTTGTGTTCTGACCCAAAGAGAAAAGGTGATAGCATACGCATCTCAACAATTGAAAGAGCACGAAAAGAACTACCCCACTCATGATCTGGAGTTAGCAGTATTTTCCTTAAAAATATGGAGGCGTTACCACTACGACACGAAGTGCAAGCTCTTCACTGATCATAAGAGTCTCTAGTATCTCTTTAATCAGAAGGAATTGAACATGAGGCAACGACGCTGGCTAGAACTTCTCAAGGACTACGACTGTGAGATACTTTACCACCCAGGTAAAGCAAATATTGTTGCTGATGCTCTCAGTCGGAAAATCAATCTTGAAAGAAAAAGGCCAAGAGCGTTAAGAATTGAAGTCGTCTCGACGATTGTGGAAAGTATCAGGAAAGCTCAAGAAGAAGCCTTAGAGAAGAATGACTGAAAGGAAGAACGTTTAGGAAAAATGTTAGTGTTCGGTACAAACAGTCGAGGACTGAAAGTATTCCAAGATCGAATTTGGGTACCTAAAACGGGAGGAATAAGAGATCTTCTGATGGAAGAAGCACATAAGACCATGTACTCAATTCATCTCGCAGCACTAAAATGTATAGGGACCTAAAACCCTACAACTGGTGGCCGACGATGAAGCTAGATGTTGCGAAGTATGTGGCCGAGTGTGTAACATGTGCGAGGGTTAAGGCACAACATCAAAAACCGTATGGGAGTTTAGAACCCTTACCTGTACCCATGGGTAAATGGGAAGACATCACCATGGATTTTGTGACTAAACTGCCCAGAACGAAGAATAGACACGACATGATTTGGGTAGTCGTGGATCGTTTCACCAAGAGTGCACACTTCATAGCCGCCAACGAGAAGTGGGCTATGGATAAGCTCGCAAATGTGTACATGAAGGAAATTGTAAGACTTCAAGGTGTCCCTCTTAAAATTGTATCTGATCGTGATAGTCGTTTCACGTCGAGGTTTTGGAGTCTGCAAGAGGAATTGGGTACGAAATTATGTTTGAGTACTGCTTACCATCCGCAAACTGATGGTTAGAGCGAAAGAACGATTCAGACGTTGTAACATATGCTGAGAGCATGCACCCTCAAATTCCAAGGGAATTGGGACGAGCACTTACCTCTAGTAGAATTTTCCTACAACAATAGTTTTCACTCGAGCATCAAGATGGCACCTTATCAAGCCTTGTATGCATAGAAGTTTCGTACGCCGTCTTGTTGGCTTGAAGATGGAGAGAAGCAGTTTATGGGCCCCGAGATAGTCCATGAGACTGCTGAGAAATTGAAGGTGATTAGGGAAATAATGTTAGCAGCTCAGGATCGTCATAAGAGCTATGCTGAAAAGAAAAGACGACCGATAACCATCGAAGTTGGGGATTCCGTTTTGCTGAAAGTCTCACCGTGGAAGGGACTTATACGATTTGGGAAACGAGGAAAGTTGAGTCCAAGGTTTATTGGCCCGTTCAAAGTTCTTCAGAAGATTGGAAACCAAGCTTACAAGATGGAATTGCCCGAAGAACTCAATGCTATTCATAACACCTTCCATGTGTGTTATTTGAGGAAATTCATGGGAGATGTTCCCGACATAATTCCAATCTCGGAATTAAGGATGGATGAGAACAAAAGGCTGATCGAAGAGCCCGAGGCAATTGTTAACCGTAAGACTAAGAAGTTACGACGCAAGATGGTCGACTTAGTGCTAGTCCGATGGAAACATTCGAATGGGCCGAATCTCACTTGGGAAACAGAGGATGACATGATGAGTCGGTATCCACATCTGTTTGCTGATGCATGATTCCGGGACGGAATCATCCTAAAGGGGAGAGAATTGTAACGCCCGGGTTTCAGGGCTAAACATTTTTGTCAATGTAATAGTCTAGGTCAACTATTGTAACTCTTTTTGAAGTAATAAAGATGAAATATTTGAGTATTATGTGAATTATGTGTATTTATGTGCTTATTATTTAATTATAAATGTATAATTAACAAAGAATAAAAATAAGCGTCAAACTTAAAGTGTGGGATAAGCCCGATATCTCTGCATAAATTTTTATTGGCCGAAACAAGGATTCCGAGGATATAAAGAACACCGAAATCCGAGTTATAACGAAGAAGTTATGACCCGTCGAAGTTTCGCGACAAAACCGGCACGATACCGAGAAGCGTAAATAGTGAATTTACGATAGAGCGAGATTTAGCCTTAGCGATCTAAACGAAAGTCGTAGAATATGTTAAACTAAGAACATCGATAAAAAGAACGCCCAAATCTGACTTCGTATGAAGAAGTTATGATTTTTCGAAGTTTCGAGTTAGTAGTGTACAGCCCGAAATTCGAATATTAGATCGAGCGGTTTTTATCCGATGTGACCTAAACGTGAATCGAAGATCTCGTTAAAAGTAGCGTAACAAGAAAAAGATGGGCAAAAACGGATGTCGGATGAAGAAGTTATGAGGATTTAACGGACCAATCCTGTCCCGGCCCGTTGATAATATAAAATTTAAAATCGAGCCAAAATTAGCCGATGAAGTCTAAAGGAAAGTTGTAGAGTACATTCCCACCTTCACATGGATATAAAGAACATCAAAAACGGAGTTCATATGAGAATGTTACGAATTTGTAAAGTTGAAGCATGAATCTACGAAGTCTGTTGCGAGGATTGATGATGTGGCTGCATCTGGGCTGCCCATCGCTGATGAAGGAACGCGCTTCGGATCTTGACACGTCGCCATTCGCATTACGCCCCGCGTACCTCCGGTCTTATCTGGGTCTTCTTCTGAGTGCGAGCCAGCTGTGGAAAGCTGGCACCCATATCCGGAGTTACGCCCTGCGTAGAGCTCCGAACGCCCAGCGTAGCGAGGCCCTCGCGGCTATAAAAGGAGGCCGAGGCTGCCTCCATTTTTCACACCAAAATCACTTCTCTCTCTAACTTCTTTCTCTCTCTACAACCCCAAACCACCCCTATGCCCTAGTTAAACCCCTAGCACCCTAGGGAAGCCCCGAGGCCCCCGGAGTCCCGAGAAAAAGGAGTTTTTCGGTTTCGAAACTCTGCTCCAATTAAGTTCCGGTTTCGATAAAATTCGCTGTAAGTATGCTACGCTTACGCAATTTTTAATATAGCTTTCAAATAATTATAAGAATGTTATTAGGTCCTTAAAATAATTATTTGGGCTATTATTATGAGTTATATTGAGTGTTATTAACGCTTATATAATAATAATAATAATAATAGTCAGACAATTAATTTGTCGCGGTTATCATTAGACTAAACTCTAGTGGTATAAATACTAGGTTTTATCAAAGGAAAATCGTTGTGAAAGTATCAAAGCGCTGTCCGAGTGCTGAGTCACCACCTTTCAGGTGAGTGCATACTTACTTTCAGCTTACACATAGATATGAAGTATTTTATATAAATTACCTGCTATTTGTGCATATTATCTAAATACTTGCTATCTATGCTGGATGAACGTTTTATACATGTTTTCAATGATTTAAACTGTATATATATTTTATATCTACAAAATGTGTTGGATAAAACATGGGTAGATGTAATAGTTGCTGTGTGACAAATTAAAATAATGAGAGGCCTCGTTATAGATGTTATTGATGATCCAGTCATCTAGCGGAGTATAGATGACGACCACGGACTATTCTAGACAGTCCAGTGGAACACTAGCAGGCTCGCAACCTTTAGGTGTTTATTCGAACTGTATGTTTATTTGAACTATGTGCTCACCAGATGTACTCCATCCCCCACATGGTTGCCTTAAGGACATTTGTTGCTAAGGAATCCCCCTAGCAGTAATATCTATCCCGATGATAATCCTTAGGATAGGTCCCTTATGATAGATGCTTAGGGACGTAATGTGAGGATAACGGGAACGGGTAATCGGGTTTGTTTAATTTAATGAAGTTAATAAACTTATTTATTGTGGGTTGAAAACCCTATCTGCTCACCAGGCTCCCAAGCCTGACCCACTCAGTTTTATGTATTATAGGTAGTGGCGCTTGAGCATAGATATGATGTTTGGACGAGGGATTACGGATATAGGCATGTAGATATGAAATAATGTAGTAAGGCTTGTATTGTACTGTTTATGCTTTTGATTTGTACGAACATGACATCCCGAGTCTTTTAATGAAATACATTTCTATGGAAATGATTTTGATAAATCTTTATCATATTTTGTTTTGGGACAAATTCCGCAACACTTTTATTTAAAATGTTACTCTGATTTTTAAACAAAGCATAAACAAATCGGTCTTTTCTTGCCGTGATTTTGGGGATGTCAAAGTATATATAGACTGCCATGATTAAATTTTTAGACGATCATTATGCTACAATTTTTTAGGCTTCTATTGGCGCAACTACCACATTTAGACGAGAACGTCGATAATATGAAGCCTCTGGTGTTCATTGGATTTTAGGATCTAATCATCGTGATAAGGTGGTTATCCGATATTGAGGGTTATTTATTTACGTGCTCCTACCTTGTTGATCAAAAGGTCAAGTACGCCCTGAACCTTCTCTGGTCAGGGGAAAAGGACTGGTGGAAATTAGTGAATGGATCATACATTCCTGAGCAGAGGGTTATTGTGAAACTGGAGCAATTTTTTGAGATGTTTCTCATGAGATATGTTTCGTTGACAGATAGGGAGAGGATGGCCCATGAGTATTTGACTGAGATCACCAAGATGTTTACTGATAGTGCTCTATTTTGTCCTGAGTTTGTTGCTTCTGAACAAGCTCAGTTGACTCGGTACTTGAGCTTGCTGAAGACGGATATCCGCCAATTTGTGTCCACTCAGCGCTATGGTAAATTTGTGGAGCTACAAGAGGATATGGAGGTAGGAAATTAAGATGGAGATCTATGTGAAGGAGCTGAGGCAGGCGTACAGTCACAGCCTGCAGGGAAGAGGTTCAAACTTGTTGATTTGAGATCTGGGGGACAGAGGGGCCACACTTGTGGAAAGGGCGGTAATATCCATGATGGTGTTTGATGGTCTCTGCATATCGAAATTGCAGATGAGAGGGACATTTTGCGAATGATTTTCGTCAAACGGCTCCTTCACTGAGTAGTAGGATCTTTTATCATCGTGAGCAGTTGGTTCACGTGAAGGCCAAATGTCCCTTACTTGCCACTGGACCAGCTCATGCACCACCTACTACTACGTAGAGGATTACAGATGGATGCTAGGGTAGGACAAAGCCCCCGAGGGCTCGAGGTCATGCTTTCTAGCTCACTGTAGAGGAGGCCAGGTCGGCACCAGACATCATTAACGGTATGTTTCTATAAACTTTTTTGTCAGTTATGTTATGGTATGCTTATGTTTATGCTTCTAAAAGGTACATTCTTAGTGAATTCTTTGCCTTCTCTTGCGTTATTCGACTCAAGTGCAATTCCATCCTTTGTATACCAGTCCTTTAATAGGAGTTTCGATGTGGCCCTTAGAGAGCTGGAGTGTTCGTTACGGGTTTCTATTGCCAACGAACATGGAATTTGTGCGTCATGTATTTTCCGGGATTATGTATTGGAGATTTTCGGGGTGCCTTACTCAATTTATATGATCCTTATTCCCATGGTAGGGATGTGTGTGATTGTAGGGATGGACTAGTTGAGTTGATTCGAGGATACGATCGATTGCAAGGTTCAGAAGGTGATAGTTTGAACCCCTAGCGGGGAAGAACTGGTTATTTATGGAGAGGGTATAAGATTGGGATCATGATTTTGTTCTGCTACTAGAGCTCGATAGTATATTCAACACATGTGTATGGGTTATCTTGTTTATGTGGTTGATGTTTAAGTGGGGAAACAGGTTTCAATTTTATAGGTGTCAATGGTTATAGAGTTTGCTGATGTGTACCAGGAAGAGTTTCCTGGTGTGCTTCCAGAGAGGCAGGTTGAGTTTAGGATTGATTTCATTCTGTGTACAACACCTATTGCTAAGGCTCCATACCGCTTGGCACAAGCTAAGATGTAGGAGTTATCCTCAGAGATTCAGGAGCTGTTGGGCATGCAATTTATTAGACCGAGTAGTTCTTCATGGGGAGAGCTGTTTTTGTTCATTAAAAAGAGGAATATTTCACACCAGATATGCATTGATTACCAGCAGTTGAAAATCTTGATGGTGAAGAACCGTTATCCCCGGATTGATAATCTCTTCGATCATTTTCAAGGTGCGTCTTGGTTCTCCAAGATCGAATTAAGGTCAGGGTATCATTGGATGAGGGTTAGAGAGGGGATGTGGACAAGACTACGTTTTTGTCTCGTTATTGTCATTACTAGTTCGTGGTGATGCCATTTGGGATCACGAGTGCACATGTAGCTTTTATGGATTTGATGAATTGGGTATGTAGGATGATGCTCGATTGATCGATCATTATTTTTATTGATGATATCTTGTTGTATTCCATGACCAGGGAGCCACATGAGGAGAACATTCAATTGCTTCTAGGAGTGTTGAGGCGAGAACGACTGTATACCAAGTTCTCGAAGTGTGAGTTTTGGTTACAAAAGGTCCAATTCCTGAGACATCTCGTTAACCAAATTGGGATTTTGGTCGATTCAGCCAAGAATGAGGTTGTGATGTATAGGGAGGTTCTGAAGCCCCCCTTAGAGATCAGGAGTTTCTTGGGTTTAGCAGGACATTATTGGAGATTTATTCATGATTTCTCAAAGATTGCAGTACCCCTCACCCCTTTGACGAGGAAGAGCATGGATTCCCGTGCAACCCTGAGTAGTAGGTGACATTGGATACTCTAAGATAGAGATTGTGTGAGTCCCCAGTGTTGACCCTCCCCAAGGGTGTTGGGGATTTTGTGGTGTTTTGTGTTGCATCCATCACTGGTTTGGGACTAGTGCTTATTCATAATGGGAGATTTATTGTGTATGTTTCTCGACAGTTGAAGTTGCATGTGGTTCATTATCTAACTCATTATTTGAAGTTGGGAACAGTGGTGCCTGCTCTCAAGAGTTTGTGATATGTTATGGATCATCCAAATATAAACATGAGACAACATAGGTGGCCTCATGTGGTCAAAAATTATGACTATGAGATTTTGTGTCATGTTGGGAAAGCCAAAGTGGTGGCTGATGCTTTGAGCCGCAAGATGGCTAGTTTTGTGACTAGTGGTTTGTGCATAAATATTTTAATGAATTCTACATTATTGGACATGATTAAGGAGGATCGGGATGAGGCAGTCAAGAAGCAAAATTATATGTATGAGAGACTCATGGATGAGATTGACAGGTTCGCTACTGATAGTTAGAGATTATTGATCCGGTATAGACGTGTTTGGGTGCTAGATTTTGGTGGGGTTAGACAGAATGTGATGGAGGAGGCACATAAGTCCATGTTTTCGATACATCTTGGAGCTACCAAGATACAATGGGATTTAAGGCTCATTTATTGGTGATTGTGCGTGAAATGGGAGATAACTTAGTATGTCGAGAGGTGCTTGACATTTCAGATGGTCGTGGTCGAGCACTAGAGTCTGCATGGAAATTTGTAGCCATTAGAGGTTCCTATGTGAAAATGGGAACATATTACTATGGATTTCATCACCAAGTTACCTCGGAAGGTTAAGCGTCATGAGGCAATTTGGGTGATAGTGTATCGGTTGACCAAGAGTGACCATATCTTAGCTATCTGTTAGAGTTCATCGTCTGAGAAATTAGCCAATTTGTATGTGCGTGAGATCGTTTCTCGGCATGGTATTCTATTCTCCATTGTATATGATCGAGATGTTAGGTTTACATCATGTTTCTAACAGAAGATCCATGAGGAACTGGTTACAAGATTGCATTGTTATCAATGCTTATCATCCGTAGACAGATGATCAGAGTGAGCATACCATTCAAACACTTGAGCACATGCGGTGAGCATGTATCATTTATTTTGGTGGAAAGTTGGGACTCCTACCTTACTTTAAATAAGTTCTTGTACAACATCATCTACTATTCTAGTGTCTGTGCACTGCCTTTCAAGATCCTCTATGAGAGGAAGTTTTGTACCCAATGTGTTGTGGAAAGGTTGGTAATTTGATCATGGGAAGCATTAAGGTAGTCCTTCAGATGATAAAGCTCATCTAGCAGATCAGATAGAGACTTCAGACAACTCAGAGTCGGTAGAAGGGTTATGCTGACAAGTGGTGATCCCAGTTTGAGTTCCAGTTCGAAGAAATGATTTTACTAAAGGTATGACCATGAAAGGGTGTAATAAGCTTCCGGAAGAGGGGCAAGTTGGGGTCCCAATATATTAGGTCGTTTCGGGTGGTAGCCAGGGTTGGCAAGGTTGCATACAAATTAGATTTCCCGAAGGAGCTTAGTAAGATCTACGACACTTTCCATGTTTTGGAGCTTCAGAAGTGTGTAGTGGATGATTTGGCAATTGTTCCCTTAGGGGATATTCCGGTTGATGACCACCAGAATTATGTGGAGAGTCCAGTGGTAATCCTGGAGTCGAAGATGAAGACTTTGCACAACAAGGTGGAATCATTAGTCAAATTTCAATGGTAGCAACGAAAGGGTATCGAATGGACTTGGGAACCCGAGTCAAATATGCGCAAGCATTTTCCAGAGTTATTTGCATATTCACCCTTATGCATGAGAAATCTTGCAAAAAGGCCCATAGTGGCATTCTTGTAATATTTTAAGCGGGATGATACATGCGAGGTGTACCGAGCATATGCGGTGCATACTTGTGTGAGCTATAAACCGTAACTTTTACATTATGGACCATATTAAAAAACTTGATGCCCTCCAAAACTCATATTTGATCAGCCTCCAACATCATTACAATTTCCTATAATTATAATATCATCAACATATACCAGCAAAATTACAACAGTATTTCCATGATTTCTCACAAATACAGAATAATCATTTATGCTTTGTTTAAAACCAAATATTGAAAGAGAATGACACAATTTTTTATTCCATTTCCTAGGCATTTGTTTAAGACCATACAAAGACTTTATTAGCTTACAAACCTTGACATCACCTTTAGAGTGATATCCTTCAGGTTGAATCATATAAACATCTTCAAAAAAATCACCATATAAAAAAGCATTATTAATATCAAGCCGAAATAAAGGCCAAGAATGATGAACAGAAAGTGACAAAACTATTCTTACAGAAACCATCTTAGCAACAGGAGAAAAAGTCTCCTCATAGTCAATCCCTTCGCGTTGACTATATCCTTTTGCTATTAATCTGGCTTTAAATCTTTCAATTTCTCCATTAGATTTATACTTAATTTTATAAATCCAATGACATCCTATAGCTTTTCTCCCTTTAGGAAGATCAGTAATTTCCCAAGTATTATTCCTATAAAGAGCTTTGATTTCCTTATTCATTGCTGTTATCCAATTAGGATCCAAAGCAGCCTCACTAGAATTTTTTGGTTCAACAGTTTTATTTTGATTTGAAATAAAGCATAGATTTGCTCTATTAAGATAAGAATAGTTAACTGTTCGTTCAATTCCATATTTATGTTTCCCTTCAACAACATAATCACTAAACCTAGCAGGCAAATGAATAGTACGACCCGACCTAGTAGCCCTAACAGATTGACCACTTTCAAGAGAATCAGAATTAAATTGACCACTTTCCTCAAACATTGTAGAAGAACTAGGAAACATCTCATCTGAAGAAGGAACATGTGCCTCTCCAGTTTGGTTGCTGACATCAAAAATATTAGTCTCATCCAGAAACTGGGCTGCACTAGCACCAGCCAACTGATGGACATCTCTCAAGCTATCTACTCTAGAACTATCAAATAAAGAACTAGAGAACAAAGATACACCATAGGAAAAAGGATTACTAGAGCTCAAAGGAAAATGGGATTTATTTGTCTCAGAAGAAGATTTGAGCTTGAAAGGAAATACAGACTCATAAAATTTCACATCCCTGGAAACAAAAATAAGATTTGAGTCAAGACTAAGAACTTTATATCCCTTTTTATCAGATGAATAACCAAGATTTACACATTTATCAGCTCTTTCGGAAAATTTATCCAAATTATTCAACTTTGTTGCAAAACATAAGAATCCAAAAACTCTAACTCTATCAAAATTAGGAGAAGATTTGTAAACCAATTCATAAGGAAAAGCACCTTTTAAAACAGAAGTAGGAGTTCTATTAATTAAGAAAACAGAAGTTAAAACAGCTTCTCCCTAATACTTAAGAGGTACACCTGATTGAAAAACCAAAGACCTAGCAACATTTAGAATGTGCCTGTGCTTCCTTTCCACAACTCCATTATGTTGTGGAGTGTGAACACAAGAAGTTTGATGCACAACCCCTTTAGGCTCAAACAATTGTTTCATTTTATTATTTAAAAATTCAGTCCCATTATTTTGTCTAACTGTTTTAATTTTAACTTCAAACTGATTTAAAAGAAAAATGAAAAAGAATAGAGCACAATCATAAACTTCATCCTTTGATTTTAACAAATATACCCAAGTAGCTCTAGTAAAATCATCCACAATGGTCAAGAAATATCTAAATCCTTCTACAGTGGTCACTCTATAAGGGCCCCACACATCTAAATTAATCAACTCACCAAGATGTGAAGTTACATGTTGACTGATAGGAAAAGACTCTCTAGTTTGTTTTTCTTTATGAAAAACATCACAAGGAGGAAGAATATCATTCTCAAAATTAAGTTGTTGTTTTAAAGAACACAAAGCTTGATCAGAAGGATGACCAAGCCTATTATGCCAAGTAAATTTAGAAACACAACAAAAGGATGAGGAATTATTAACCCTACAAGAATTACCTGAAGGTTCACTATTAATGTAATAGAGACCTCCAGACTCTCTACCATTCCCCACTATCTCCTTTGATCGTAAACCCTGAATTTTACAACTATATTCATTAAAAATGACCTCACAATTACTGTCCTTACATACTTTATGAACAGACAACAAGTTTAAATTAAAGTTAGGAGCAACAAAAACATCAAACAAAGTTAAGGAATTAGATATATTCATGTTACCAATCTTCTCTATTTTAGCAAAAGTACCATTAGGATGACTGACAAGAAGATTCAAATTAGACACATCCACAGTGTCATGTAAAAGTGATTCAGAAGCAATCATATGTTGATTTGCCCACGAATCAACAATCCACTTTTGAGAATTAACAATACAATTAAAAACTTGGAATAAGCAAGTACCTGCCATATTTGCACTGGCAGAAGCTTCCTCATTACCTTGCTTATCATTTAAAAGTTGTAAAAACTTAATGTATTGCTCCTTAGTAAGTTGATGAAACTCAGAATCTCCAACAGAATCAGTTGAGATAGGAGCACTAGAACTCCCAGAAGAAGTGGTAACAGAATTAACAAAAAGATTTTTGATTAATAAACTCACTTTTCTGCTTAAAATCTTTTGGATACCCTATTCGTTTGTAACATTTATCAATTGAATGACCTTTAATACCACAATTCTTGCATTTAACAACTTGACTTTTACTTTTATTTGAACTGTTGGAGTTAAACCTATTATTAAATCTACTATTAAAAGCAGTAGACTGAGACTTAGAAGAAGATTGAGAGGACTGGAGAGAAGACAAAGAACCATTTCTTTGGAGAGACTCTTCTCTAGACAAAATAGAAAATGCAGTTTTAACAGTAGGAAAAGGTTCCATAAGTAAAATATGACTCTTGACTTGACTATATGTGTCATCAATACCACTGAGAAACTGCATAAGTTTCATGAGATTATAATGATCCTTTTGTTTAACAACAACTTCACAAGTACACTCAGTGAGAATAGTAAGACCATCAAATTCCTTCCAAATAGAGTCAAGCTTATTAAAGTAGTCTGAAAGTGAAACTCCATTTTGTTTAAGAGCATTTATGTGTTGATCAATATTAAAAACAAAAAAAAAAAAAAAACAGACTCAAGTATTGACATAAAGTCCAGATAGTCACCACGTTTATTGGGGCCCAAGACAACCAATACTGAGTCAAGAAAACCACATCAACAACAAAGAAACAAACAATAACTGGAGTACTCAAGACATCCAGGATCTCCTAGACAAATTATGAAACAAGTCAAGAAGAGAACAAGAAATCCCGCATAGTGCTATTGAGACGAAGCCGAGAAGGATCGACTCTATTTGTCCGTTCCCTACTTAGGGTTTATCGGTGATTAAATATGACCCCTAGAGAGTTATTTCGGACAAATAGATTAATCAACGAAAGTTACGCGTGCATCTAACACAACACGAAAGAGAAAGAACCTGCAAGAATCCATAGAGAACTCACAGTACCAGGATTTAAAAAAAACTTATTCGGAAATGATCAAACAACAGTTTATGTACAAGATCTAGATGTTTCCTGAACTATACTCTAAATCAAAACAAAACTGTGAAGAAACATAAAGGAGTTAGAAACAACCTTTTATGATGATGTTCTGGGAAGAATAAGATCCACGATGAACATCAAGAAGAAGAAAACGAAGCCTGAAGCTCTGATACCATGTTAAGAATGTAAAAACACCAAACAGTTCCCAACTTGAACAGTTTATTAACTATAAACCAGTTTGATCAAACATGTACTTACATCAGAAACCTCTCTACGTATACACTCACACTCAAACGATTATATAAGCCTCTAACAATTTCTATACAAGAAACCCTAAAATGAGAGAAACCCTAATACGAGAGTAGAGAGAGTGAATACAAGGAAGCATATCTATCACATCTGTTCAAATGAGACAATACAACACTTTAAATATCTCAGATACTTAGCTCCATGGAGCAGCCCATACACCCGCACATTAACCCCGAAGAAATCTGCATAAGAATTTCACAATACACCCAACACAAATACAAATATACACAATATACCTTTTGAGAATTAATGTGAATTAATGTGAAGTTTGATACCAGAGATATATTATTTCAATAGTTTCCTAGGAGGCAGATGTCTAATAGTGTGGGTAAATTTTATTTTAAGAGAAGTGTATGTAACAAATGCCTCAGTTAACATGCTTTTGACATACGAATATGATTTAGGTCATACTGGCCGAATATGCTTTTCATGGTTTCAAGTTCTATCATTCGAGGATAGATTTACATGAACCATGAATATATTTGCCACCAAACCACTAAACCCTCTTATCACATATTATGTATTCGATGTTAACAAAGAAAGCGATAATACACAAAGAAACAGAAAAAATGAGTGTTGTTGAAGCATATCTTCAACATAATGTCTTTAAAATAAATTTGTCAACTTTAGATGAATACAAAATGTATAAAGAAATCTAGGCTACTCCAGTACTCTATACCGAACCTATAAAACCTCATATCTCATATTATGTACCGGATATTAGCAAAGTATAACGAGAATGCACAAAAGAAAATGAGTGTTGCTGAAGCTTATGTTTAACACAGTGTATTTAAAACAAATCCTCTCACTTAAAAACAATTACTCTATAACATTCAAACCTTCTCTTGTGATTCTTCTAGATTGCATTTGCAAAAGAGAGTCATTGTGCTATAACTCGTATAAGTCTTAGAAACAATTTTAATTATGAACCAATTTACTTTTCATTCTTTCACCTATGTGTGATGAAACAAAACTCATTATACCGTTTGTTAACTTCTTCCAAAAACCTAATTTTAACATGTAATTTATCATTTATCTTAAATCTGTTTTGAACGTGTGATGTATAAAAAAGAAGGTATCACGGAGAAGAACACTAACTTATACACACTTGTCCATGTTACTAATGTTTAAGGTTTGAAATTTGTGTCAAAAAAAAAAAAAAAAACCTTTTTTTAAAATTGGTTAAAACCAATTTTCCTAACACACGAAAATGGCCAACTTCCTTAGATGATGCTTAATAACTTTTTATCACTTCACAAAATTGATCCTAATCTCCAATAACTTATCTTGATCTCCTCCTTTAACTTCGTCATATATTTTAAAAGCCATAATAACTTAAAATACAAACTTCTTAGTAAGAAAATACAAGAGATGCCAAGTGGAAAACGCACCGCCTCTCGACATGAATATGGAAATTGGAAGTATATCCGTTGGTTACATTTTTTTCCATAAATAAGGGCACCAAGATAAGTATATCCCGAGTTAAAAGTTTCAGGTTTAAACAAGTTGATAAAAACAGTTCTTTGTCAAAGTTTTCTTTATTTCTCAAATCAAATGACGTGCAAAAGAATATCTAACATCAAAATACATGAAAAGGTCATTGGTAGACTTCACAAACATACAAACATGATGGGCTCTCAATGTGTAGCACACAATAGCGTGCCTATTTGTGTATACTCACAACTTGTGTATGTGCTTTTTTATCAATTTGATTTTGAAATGAGTGTGTAAAAGACAAAGATGACCATAACTTGCATAAGCATGCCAAAAATAGATATATACGTCTTGATACTTGGTATTCAAGCTGAATGTTTGCGTGCATTTCTTAAATGTTTGCCGTAAAGATATAAAATAAATAAAAGGAAAGAGACCCCTCCGAGTTTAGAAATTATTGCGAGATTTCGGATAAATTAAGGCGTAAATTAATTTATGTGTTCGAAATTTTCCTGCGAAAGATTATCTTTTGAGGGTCACATATTTAGAAAAAAAAAAAAAAAGAACTCTATTAAAGGAACGGTATAATAAATATAAAAAGTAGAGCAAAAAAATAATAATGTGTTTTTATTAAATATCTAATATAACAAATGACATGTTAATGCCCATTTTTATTAATAATAAGTATATGATGTTTTTTTCATTGTCAAATAAATAAATCTATTTGTTATTATTATTAATCTTAATAATTAATTAAATTATTAATTAATAAACCCTATTATCAATTGAATAAATAAGAAAAATTGTATAACTTAATCATTATAAATTAGCTTTAAAAAATAACCTTTTTTTTTTTTTTTTTCAGTTTTTGAAAAAAGATAACTTACTTCGGAAAGTCCCATCCCGATTTGCTTTTCTAATTTCGTATTCTTTTTGTTTTTTTTTTATTTTTTCCAATTGTTTTAGAAAACTTTTTATTTATGTCTAAAATATCAATTTTAAAGTGTTCACCATTTTTCAATCTAATTTATGATTTAATGCCCTAATAATGTATATTTTTGATAATTATTATATTTGTTTGACTTTTTAGTTGATTTAACTAAAAAATAATTTTTTTTCTTGATATTCTTGAATTTTTCATCGGATTTCGGATTTATTTTATACATTTCATAGTTTTTTTCTTCCGAACTCTAAAATTTAAGTTCAGAATTTGAAATGTTGGATTTGATTTATGGAATGTCACTCTAAAATATAATTTCTAATCAGGATTTTATTTTTATTTTTTTTTCTTTATTGAAAAGGCTTGTTTCCAAACTTGGTGTTTATTTTTTCCATCTTTTTTTTTTATTATTATTTTCTTTAAATACATATTACATTATGGTTAGATTACTCATTTTCTCAATAAATAACTACAAACTTATTTAAGACGTGCATTATAGATAATGAACTAACTTTTAATTCTTATGTTTTAATAGTTGATAAATAACAAATATTTATAAAATATAAATATTAGTATTTATATGTTTCTATTATATATGTTGTTAAATATCTACAATTAACATATGAATAGAAATATGACCACATGCTCTAGCTTATTCACTCATCAAGGAGCACAACCTATATGAAATTTCAAACAACTAAAGGAACAAATATCATATTAACATATTTTCGTTTTTGTTGTGTTTAAATCCCTATCTAAAAATACTCTTTATCATTCTCATGTTTCAGATTAACATTTAACGTACCTCAAGTTATGAAAATGTGTTCACCAAAAACTAGGAAATATTCTCATGTTGAAGGACATAAAACCTCACAACGATGGGTCCTAGGTTCACTCAACATTTAGATCAATGAAGTGAAACCTCGAAGTGGGTCATTAAACATGTAATATTTCTCCTGTCAGTAGTGATTTATTCTACATAATGCTTGTGAAAGCATGCTAAGATAAAATAATTAAGGTTTTACTCAACAATGTTAATGCTTTATATATGTAGTACAACTTATATTTGATCTTGTGATTTAGATCTTTGTGTTATTCATAGTTCTTTATCGAATTTTGGAATACTCTCCAACGAATCATGTTCTCACTCAAAGTGTTAACACATTGAATGTCAAACTATGCACATGACAAGTCATTTGTGGTAAAATCAATGGAAGAAAAGTATATTGTTCCATTTATCTCATCCAATATGGTGTTAGTGACATGCTATATTGATGTGAATCTCCAAAGGAGGTAATATACACTAAAACACTCTTGGGTGTATTGTTTGAACTTCATATAGACAGACCAATTATAAACTATGATTCAATCACTTTGTTGTGTGATCTATTCACATAGAGTATTTTTAAAAACATGCTGACATTCTGTATATTTTGAGGAAACATCTTCACATGATCTCTATCACATGTTAAACCAGGTCAACCCGGAGTGCTCCCAGTATCTCTAATAAAAAAAATACAACTCTTCTTTGCAAAATTGGACCAACTCGCTTGATCTGCTATAGAAGCTTATCAACACACATCATTATAGATCTACAATGTTATACTTACTTTATAACAAAACTATAAATCTTCCTTGTAAAAATGTGTTTCTACATTTTAAGAAATGTTATGTTAGTGTCACATCTTATATAGGATCGTGATGACTATTGTGTTTGTTATTGATGAATAAGAAGATCCTCAAGTCACTTAGTTAAAAGGGATTGAAATATGTTGATCCATAAAAAAGTATCATACACTCCATTTACGTAATTATCTCTAAATGATTTAGGATATTAGAAATACCCTTTTTCTAATAAAGATAACTATATACTATGTATGGTTGTTTCATGGTAGAACTATTCTCATGTTCATGGTTCCAAACCATATATCCACTTCTAGAGATAGATGAAATATTTAATTACTAAACTGACCATAAGCATTCATGCATTAGAACCTTAGATTAGATCAAGGTAGATTCTTCTTTCTCGGCTTAGTCTGAAGCACTTGTCAAAAATCGAACACATAGAGGTTTTATGTTGGGACTCTGTTCGTCTAATGTATGGATTTCAATAAGTTATTGTTAATGACTATAGAAGGTGTAATAAAATCCTTAAAGTATGGATTCATCCATGATCTTACTAATGCTCTCACTTGCCTCTTCACAAAAACACAACGTTAGAACACTTTTTGTAAGGAGCATGGTCAAAAGATTCACTTGTATGGTATTACAAGGTATTATAACTCCAGGAACATTAGTTTCAAAAATAATATACGTTTCAAGATATTTCATTTAAAATTACCTCTTTTTCACCTTACCAAAGTGGCAAAAAAATACTAAGATATATCGTTGTCGTTTGTCACTAGTTTGGATACACCTAGAGAACGAAATTGAATACCACCAAAGCATGCTGGCTTGGATGGATAATCTGAGACAACAACCACAAAACGAGGCTATAATTCTTAGCATGGTCAGCTTTGGAAGCAACCAACCTTTTGTGCACTTCAAACCTGATCTTTTCTTCCTTCTCACCAAATTCCTCACATGCGTATTCCATAATTTTATTGTTCATCTCATCCACCCACTTCTTTATTCCTTTTATCCTAGCCTAATCCATCTTATAATTGTTCATTTCTTGACGAGTACAATCCATCATCATCTTCTCATTTCCATATTTGTCTTTTCTTTCTCAACGCACTCATTAACAATTACACACCATTGTCATAATCTTCTTCATCTACCACGTCTAATATTTCCTCTTCCTTCATATCATATTAAATATTCTCTTAAAGATGGTATTCATGTTTTTATTTAATGATTCTCTGGTTCTTTAACAATGGTTGGAACCTAACCGAATATATCGCTCACTTTGACCCGATAATCTATTCCTTCGATCATAACTACCATTTCCTTGAAAATGAATGAGAGAAAAATTGTTTTATACACACCCTTCTACATGCGATGTTATCCTCTTTATCTTTGTCTTCAAGTATATCCAAGCCCAAGCCCTTACAACCTTATATAAAGCCTTCGGGATCAAGAAGACAATGGAAGGCCATTTATCTTGATCCATACCATACCATATTTTACCAAAAAGTTCTTAGGTAAAGCTTTTACCTGGTAGAAGACATGTTTAATAACCTCATATTTCTCTAACTTCAAACATGAACTTCTTGCTCTAAATCACAATCACACGCATGATCTGCCAATATAGTTTATCTCCATGAAATTAAAACCTTTATTAGAACAAATTTTGTGTAGTTCGCAAATTTTGGGGATTGTAGTTTAATACAATTAAGAAACTGAACAAGCAACATAAGAAAAAATATATTTTAAAATATTAATCCTTAAACACATGGATCCATTTAGAACAAGATTAAATCAAGAACATACAACCCATATGGTTTTTAGATTACTACCTTAGAAATAGAGATTGATTGTAAAGTGCAGACAATCTCAATCATTCATCCATATAGAGCATGAATGTGAGTTGTTAAACTTCCAACTAATCAAACGTCTTAACTTCTTCTTTTCTCTATATCTAAGATCAAACTACATGGAGAGATATATAGGGGTGACGGAGGTCGCTATGGCTGCTACTAAAGGGAGTAGTTAGGGTTTGTTGTGTAATCCTTATTTTTCTTACAAATGACGTATTAGCGACCCCTTTTATTTAAGACATTTTGACTTTTTCTTCTTAGATGATTTATGTATCAATTAATAAAATCTGAAACTCATTATTATTATTATTATTACTTTTTAATTAATAACTAGCCTTTAATTAATAAAACCTTTTATTAATTAATAAATAAATAACTATTTATTTATTTTACCATATATAACAATATAAGAAACAAATAACATTTATTTCTTATTAATTTAATACTATGTAAATAATAAAATTTATAAACTATAAATAAAATTATTTACATGAACAATTGGTGTTTTTAAGTGTATGATAAAATTGATTCACATACGAACAACAACATAGTTATTTTCTAACACATTAATTCTAACAATCAATTTCCCTAATCTTATGAACATCACCTAGGGTCACACAGGACAGATTTGGAACGTTAAGGAAATCCAGTGGTTCCAACACAATTTTCTTCACACCCAGCTTCCTATGATTCTCCTCAAATGTAACATCTATATTTCTCTCATAAGTTATATGCAAAATATACATAAACTTTTTCCAAATATTATACATCAAAACATTGGATTTAGTTGTGTATTTACAAACATAAGTATATATACATAATACATAATAATACTACACTCAAAACCTGACTGGGGTTACAAAGGTTTCTACACAAATGATACAAAATTTCATTAAAAGTAACTCCTACTTCTTTGTGACTATCTTTACCTTGCTTTGGTTAACATTTCGTGGTTAACACACACCATACTCATAAAATAAGCACAAGCTTAGTCAATAGTTTATTTATAACATTTAACTTATGATCACATTCACTATTTTCAAAAGTTTATATTATGTAACATAATGTCAACCTATAACTCATTAGGAGTCTTATAATGTGCTTAAAACTTGACATAAAAACTCATATTATTACACCAACACACATACCCTTCTCTTGGTATACTCTAGACATAATAGACTTATGCTCTTTATAAGTTTTACTGCAATACTCATATCAATATCTCCATAAGTTACTTTATAACAACGTAGACATGATTACATAATTCAAAATCATACAACATAATTCATATTGTGAGTTCAAGTTAGAATTAAACTACTCACCTTGAATAGGTTGATAGGAGCTTGTTCCAATTCCATGAAATCTCGTTTCAACTCTTGCTTTACCTGAACCTAGTCATCAACACAAGTTTTAAGTGTTATTACTCATTTAAAACTAATAACACCACAGCATAGATCTATAATCCTCAATTATGTGTAACAAAAGATTTAATTGTTCAATTTATTTATGTACTCCAAATGAATTATCTATATATCTTTATTAGACACATTATGAACTCAATTTATCAAAATCACCAACTTCGATTTCTAGGGTTTATACCAATTCACTTCCAATTTCATGAAAATAAGTGTTATTATCACTCTATGCACTTAGATTCATCTAATTATAATTTCCAACTACAGTTACACATCAAAATTTCACTACATAAATCTTAAAGAACAATTAGGGTTTCAAAACTCCAATTTTGTTTATACTGTAAATCATTGATTAACACATAGAGTGTATTTTGATTCTAGAAGTGTTAGATGAAACCTTGTTAACCCTTTCTTAATCTCTTCTTGTTATTTCCTTAAAATATATAAAAAAGTGCCCTTTCTTCATGTTTTACAGCCATGGAACGAAAAAAAGAAATAAATAGGAGAACTAAAAGAACTTTTGTTCTTTTTATCTGATTTTTTCACTAATCAGCTTCAGTACCACATTGTGGTGATACTTTCGCCATGTCATGGTGTCATCAGCTTGCAACATCATCATTTTCCCACTATTTATGACATATTTGTTCCATCACTACAAGTTTCACGAAAGAACATATCATTCTACTTTCAACCACATCATCGAAATTACAAAGTACATTTCCCTTACTAATCACTTTACATCAACCATAATACTGCTTCGAAACCATGTCATGGCACCACTTCCACCAGGGCGTGGTTGCTGGAATTCACCACCTCTTTAGAATTTTTTTTTTCTAGTTTACCCTTAACTCATATCCCACTCTTATTACATCTAGCCCTTTTTATTAAGAAATAATTTATACCCTAGAATCATATCAATCATCTATCATACACTTAGAATTTATTCAAATTCACAATTTAATTAAAATAACCAAAATGCCTTTTTTGGTCTAAGCACTTTTAATATCATATTTTCTAACCTATAACATATACACTTTCATATTTTACACTATTATTGTATTGAAAACACTGTCATCTAGCTATAACAACAATGGTGTCATCAGTTCTTTCCCTCTTAAAAGATTTTGTCCCCAAAATCTAGTTAAAGAAATGCAGATATTTAACTTTAAATTCTTCTTCAAGTTCCCATGTTAAATCCATTCCTCTATGATGTTGCTATTGGAATTTCACAAGTCCAATCTTTTTATTATGTAGCTTTATGTCATTTCAATCCAAATCTTCTTTAGGTTGTACTTGATAGTTTAGTTTTTCATCTACTTCAAACTTTTGTTATCAATACTTCTTGAGATTTATCAAACAATGTTTTTCTCAAACATGACACATGAAACACATTATGAATACCATCAAATTCACTTGGTAGCTTAAGGCAATATGCACCTCTTCTAATTCTTTATGTGATCTTAAAAGGTCCAATAAAATGGGGACTCAAACTTCCCCTCTTACCAAAACAAAATGCACCCTCCCACGGAGATACTTTTAACATCACCATATCTCCAACTCGGAATTCTATTGGCTTTCAGTGTTTGTTGGGATATTGATTTTGATGGACTTCATCAATTCTCATGTTTTCTCAAATCTCTTTAATTTTTTTTTCTGTTTCTTCTATTACATCAAGTTTAGCAAGAGGTTTCTCTGCTGCTTCAGGTCAATATATGGGAGTTCTACACGGTGCAACATATAAAGACTTGTACAATGCCATTTGTATACTCAAACGGTAGTTGTTATTATATGCAACTTCTACTAAATTTAAATGATCGTCCCAATTGCCTCCAAAATCTATTATACCTACATGTAACATATCCTCTAACGTTTGTATAGTTTTCTCACTCCACCCGTCAGTTTGTGGGTGATCGGGAGTACTCATTAATACTATAAGGTCACACTTATGATCTAATGAATAAAACACTCTATATGATGACTACTGATGCCATTCCCAACATCAACACCAGCATCAGCTGGGCATGCGACTGCATTTCAGTATAGTTTATCATACGTAGAAAGTCAACCAGAGTGAGTGGACCTTAGAGACTGTAATATCCCAAATTTCGAGTCCAAAAAATTTCTTTTAAAAACAATACTAATTCAAAGCGTTAAGTCATTCCAACATACAAAAAGGGTTTATATGACAAATCATACTTTCATTTCCAAAACACTTGTTTAATTATCAGAGTAAACATCCCAGGCTAACTTGTCATGGTGTGTGCACTGCAACCCTCCCGAGCTCCTCTTCTGAAAACTAAATACCTGAAACCAAAACTGAAAACCGTAAGCACGAAGCTTAGTGAGTTCCCTAACCTACCGGATACCATACATATCTACTAATCCAAGCATGCCATACATAATACTAAGCACATAACCACATACTGGGCTCCCGCCCGGTGTATTGGGCCTCGCTCGCTATCGGACCCCATCTGTCACCAGGCCCCGCCTGGCTTCAAGCCCTGCTCGGCATACATATCTGTTTTCCTTAGGCCCCGCCTGTCTCCAGGCCCTGCCCGCTAACATATACTAGCATCATAGCACAACACATAACTAACATACTTTACTGGATTACTGTACTAAGGTCTCGCCTATCTTGGGCCTCGCCCCTGTCCTGCTACCGTTGAATCATGGAACCTGTAAGGTCAAACCTTGAAATATGATGATGTTTCAAATAGATCTTAGTGTCAGCATCAATGTATCAGCAGCTCAGGTTGTTTAGTTTAATCAATGTATTGTAACAGATTTTATACTTATCGTGTTTCATTAGTTAGCTTAAATTTGTTAGCTAGCATATCCCTGGTTTGTAGGGATTGTCTAGTATAGTAGTATATAATCTTTTGTATCGGTTTGTGAATAGCAATGCTTTTCACAAACCCTAATGGCTTCTTTGTGCACACGATAATCTCTTTGTGAGATTGTCTTTCTTAGTGAAAGTTTTTCTTCGTGAATTCTTCTTATTCTTATTTACTGTTATTGTTTGATAAATTGATTGATCTAAAGGCCTTTTCAATTGGTATCAGAGCAGGTTTCTTTTATCAAACAAAAGGCTTCATCTTCTTCTTCGTCGAACTCATCAAATCATCCTTCTGCTAAAATTCCTCCGTTTGATGAAACCAATTTTTCCATGTGGAAAATAAAGGCTCAATATGCTTTAGAGTCAGTAGATGAAGACATGTTGGACATTGTCGAAAATGGTCCATACGTCCCGATGTATCAACCTCTGAAAAATAACGTTCCTGATGGTGCTATGAAGAAAACACCTAAAGAAAACTGGACAGCAGATGACAAAAGAAAACATGGTCTAGATGTTCGTGCTCGTGCTGCAATCAGCTACGCTCTACCATATAATATCTTTAGGTTGGTTCAGAATTGCATCTCAGCAAAAGCGGTGATGGATACTCTGACTATATCGTTTGAAGGCACTGAAGAAGTCAAGGCCACTCAAATAAATGATCTTAACAAAAGGTATGAACATTTTTTTGCAAAGAAAGGTGAAACTTTGACTCAAACCTTTAACAAATTCAATACTCTTGTTAATGATTTGCGGAGATTAGATCAGTTGAAGCATAGAACTGTTCTAGTGCAGAAATTTTTGGATTCTCTGGGTGCAGTTTGGGAGAACCATGTTGATGTGCTGAAAAATAGTGAGAAGATCAATACTATGGACTTACAAAGTCTCTATGGAAATCTTTGATACTATGAGGAATCCAAGCTTCAAAGAAAGGAGCTGATGAAGGATTCTCAGCATGAATCATCTGTAGCTTTGTTCTCAAACAAAAAGCTAGTGTCAGATTCAGACACTGAAAGCTAGTCAGATACTGATTCCTCTAAAACTGACACTGATGATCTTGAAAAGGTTGTGGCTAGTGCACCTTTGATTGTAAAGAATTTTGAGAAATCAGGCCGAAACTTCTCTAAGTTTCAGAAGAAGATGGGAGGAAAGTTTTCAAAAGGATCAGATGCTGATAAAAGGCATGGTGCTGATAAGAAAGGGAAGGCTCAGTGCTTTAACTGTGGGAGCACTGATCATTTTGCAAAGGAATGTAAACAAAAAAAACAAGGCTTGGATGAATACTGGAAGCAGAAGTACAACAAGCTGATTGAGAAACTGAAAGCAGAAAACTTGGAACATAAAGTTCTTGTTGCTGAAGAAGAAAATTGGAAGACTAATGAGGAGTCATCAGATGATGAAGTCAAGTGTCTAATGGTAAAGATAGAAGACACGGATGTTCCTGAAAAAGGCACAAGTACATTTGATGCTAATATGTATGATGCAGTTGAAAAATCCAAGAAGCACAACACTGACTCTCCTTCAATGTATCAGGTTAAAAACTTTGTTTCCTATTCAATGAATGAAAAAATCAAAATGTTTGAGTATTTGGGTGTCATTAATTCTAAGAAGAATCAAACAATAAGGGACTTGCAAAATCAACTTGATCTTCTTAAAACTGAAATATCCATGAAAAATAACCTTATTGATTCCACTCAGGAAAATCTTAGAATCACTAGTTTGTCAAATTCATCTTTGTCTGCTGAAATTGATAATGTTAAAGATCTTTTGATCAAAGAAAAAACTGTGCTTCATACTTGGGCAAAATCTCACAAGAATGCAAATTATATTATTGCTGCTCAAATTCCACACTCATGTGAGAAAATTCTTGGGGGTAATTTTGCAGAAGCTGAAAAAGTTTTTAAATCACTAGAAAAGGAATCTGAATTTCATTCCATGAATGAAATGAAAAACAATTTCAAAAATATGTTTTTCAGTAACTCTTTTATTAATCAGAGTTTAATTGATGAATATTGTGTTACTAACTCTAATGGTGTTACTGAGTGTAATGTTGAAATTACCGGAGTTGACCCAACCTCTTACCCTGCACATCTTGTAAGACCAACTCTTCTCACTGAGAATATTATTGCTTTTCCTGTCTCAAATGGAGTGTTTTATGCTGTTCATGAACAACTTAAGCATTTTCCTGATTGCAATGCAATTGTGAATAAATCCAAATCAGACACTGATGATAGCTCATCATCTATCACTGATCATAATTTGTCTGACACTGAATTCTGTTGTGATTCAATAATAAACAAAAGGACACAAAGCTCTCTTGGTGAATCTTACAAGTCGAAATGTGTTTAGTCCAAAAAATTGCCTACCAAGAGGAACTTTGGTACTAGAGTTTGTTACAGATGTAGTGATACCTCTCATAAGATTAGTGAATGTTCATTTGATAAATCATCTTTAAGAGTTGATAATATTAAAGTTAGAAATGAAAAATGGACTCTTAAGTCAAATTCTTTAAACTGTCTTCCTAAGGAGTGTTATAATCTATTATCAAATAACTTTGTGAATGACCCATCCTCGAATGGGTCAGTATGTTCTAACTAGTTTCTCAGCACTGCAGGGTCAAGAGCATCTTTGGTACTTAGATAGTGGTTGCTCAAGACATATGATAGGATCAAAGTCTCTCCTGGAAGATTATGTCAAGAAAACTGGTCCTGCAGTAACTTATGGAGACAATGCAAAGGGGTTCACTAAAGGATATGGATATATCAAATGCAATAACGTGTTTTTTCAAAATGTTTCATATGTAAAGGGTCTCAAACACAACCTTATCTCCATCAGTCAATTGTGTGATGCTGACTATGAAGTTCACTTTACAAAGAAGGAAGGTAGAGTTGTCAACACTGACAAGAACATCGTACTTTCAGCAAGTAAAAAAGATGATATATATGTTCTTCATATGTTCTCAAGTGACAAGGCACTGATGCAATGCTTCTTTACAAAGTCTCAGACCAATCTTAGCTGGATTTGGCACAAAAGGTTCTCTCATCTGAACTTCAAGAACCTATCCAAAATATCCAATCAAGATCTAGTTAGAGGGCTCCCAAAAATTCAGCGTTGTGAAAGACAAGATGTGCTCAGCTTGTGAACAAGGAAAACAAACCAAGTCCTCTTTCAAACCCAAGTCATGTTCCAGTATTTCAGTCCCTCTTCATTTACTCCACATGGACTTATTTAGACCTATTCCTATCCGTTCTCTAGGTGGAAATAAGTATACTCTAGTGGTTGTGGATGAGTTCACTCGATTTACATGGGTGGTCTTCCTGAAGAAGAAAATTCATGCTGAACAGGAAATTATCTCACTGATTCACAAAAATGAGACACTTACAGGTCTCAAAGTTAAGCAACTGAGAAGTGATCATAGTACTGAGTTCCGAAACTCAACTCTGGAAGAATTTTGTGATCATAAAGGCATTGGGCAAAACTTCTCAGCTCCTCGTACTCCTCAACAAAATGGAGTTGCTGAACGAAGAAATAGAACACTGATTGAAGCAGGAAGGACCCTAATGATTCATGCTGGTCTTCCCATGTCATTTTGGGCTGAAGCTGTCAATACAGCGTGCTTTACTCAAAATCGATCTTTAATTCACAGGATTCATAAGAAAACACCATATGAAATGCTGAAAAGTCGAAAGCCAGATGTATCCTTCTTTCACGTGTTCGGATGTATTTGTTATATTCTAAATCAGCGTGACCCAAGATCTAAATTTGAACCTAAAGCTGATAAAGGTATTTTTGTTGGATACTCATCTATTTCAAAGGATTTTCGTGTTTTTCATATGAACAAGCATTGCATTGAAGAATCAATTCATGTGAAGTTTGATGAGGAATCATACACTGATGAAAGAGTCACTTATTCTTCCTCTATTTTTCAAGAGCTTCTCTCTTGCCCATTTGACGAAGCTCCTCTTGCTGGAGATGAAGCTGATATTTCTGATTCTATTGTTCCAGTTCCATGGTCCTTGAATCAAGATACTGCAGCCAGATCATCAAATAATTCATCAGGTGCTGATGAAACTCTTGAAGCTGAAGATTCTCCTACAACTGATAACTTGTCAGTGTCAAATTCTCCGGAATCAGCATCAGTCTCTGAACATCGATATCATCCTGTTGACCAAATTATTGGGAATATTCATGATGGTGTCCGAACTAGATCTCGTGTTTCTAATAACTTTTGCATGTATGTTAATTTCGTTTCAATGATCTTACCTGACAAGATACATACAGCTCTTCAAGATGCTGACTGGATTAAAACCATGCAAGAAGAACTGAATGAGTTTGAAAGGCACAAAGTTTGGACTCTTTTCCTAAGACCATCAGGAAAGACGATCATCGAAACTCGCTGGGTCTATCGCAACAAGGTTGATAAAGATGGAATCATTACTCGCAACAAGGCAAGGCTTGTCGCTCAAGGGTTTACTCAAATTGAATCCATCGACTACGGAGAAACCTTTGCTCCAGTTGCTCGCATTGAAGCGATCAGACTGTTTCTCGCATACGCATCCTACATGAATTTCATTGTCTATCAGATGGATGTGAAAATAGCCTTTCTTCATGGTGTGTTAGAAGAAGAAGTTTTCCTCAATCAGCCCCCAGGCTTTGTTGACAAAGATCACCCTGATTATGTGTACCGATTAGACAAAGCTGTTTATGGACTGAAGCAAGCACCCAGGGCTTGGTATGAGACACTGACATCGTATCTTCTTGAAAATGGATACAGACGAGGAGCAATCGACAATACTCTCTTCATCAAAAACAAAGGCTCAGACATGGTTCTTGTTCAAATCTATGTCGATGACATCATTTGCTCTCCAAATGAGACACTGAGCAAGGAATTTGCAGAGATCATGTCTCAAAGGTTCGAAATGAGCATGATGGGAAAGATGACCTTTTTCTTAGGTCTTGAAGTTCAACAACAAAAGTCAGGTATTTCTATTTGTCAAAGTAAATATATTTCTGACTTGCTTGTTAAGTATTCTCTCAGTGACTGCAAACCAGCCTCTACTCCAGTTTCCAAGACTGACAAGATTCACGCTGATCCAACTGGAACTGATGTCAATCACTCTCTGTATCGAGGAATGATTGGATCTCTTTTATATCTCACGGCAAGTCGTCCTGAAATCATGTTTGGAACCATTCTCTGTGCTCGATTCCAAGCTAATCCCAAAGAATCCCATCTCATGGCCGTCAAACGTATCTTTCGATACTTAAAAGGAACTCAAAATCTGGCACTGTGGTATCCTCGCGACTCAGCATTCGAACTCTTTGGATACACTAATTCAGACTATGCAGGATGCAACTTAGACAAAAAAAAGTACGTCTGGTGGATGTCACTTCCTTGGAAATCGTCTCATCAGCTGGTCTAGAAAGAAGAAAACATTAGTAGCCATCTCGACTGCAGAAGCTGAGTATGTTGCAGCTGGGAGATGTTGTGCTCAGCTCTTATGGATTCAAAATCAGCTTCTCGACTATGGGATCAAGTTCTCAAAGACTCCTATATATTATGATAACACCAGTGCCATTCAAATCACACAAAACCATTTTCAACACTCATAAACGAAGCATATCGAAATCAGACATCATTTCATCAGAGATAACGTTGAGAAAGCAAAGATTGTTCTTGAACATGTCAAGACTTCAGAGCAACTTGCTGATATCTTCACTAAGGCACTGGATTCTCAAAGAACTGCTTACATTATTGGAGAGCTTGGAATGATTACCTTCTAATTAATTTTGCTGATTAATTTTGCTAATGTTTGGTATTGTCTTATAAGCTGATGACCATTTTGCTGATGATGACATGCTGATGATATTTGCATACTAAGTACTTGGTTTGATCTCCTATCTTTCTATCTTCTTCAACTCTTCTTAACTAAAGTTGAATGATTCACTGTATTAAACCATACACTGATAACAACTTGAAACTCTTTGTCGATGGTTAGATTGAAACACCAAGATCTATCACACGCGACTATCTCTTCTTACCAATCTTACACTGATTCCATGATTTAGTGTGACAAAAACACACACTGATGAGAATCTAAAAATCTTTGCCGATGGTTAGATCAAAACACCAAGATCTATCACACGCAACTATCTCTTCTTACCAATCTTACACTGATTCCGTGATTCAGTGTGACAAAACACACACTGATGAGAATCTAGAAATCTTTGCCGATGGTTAGACCAAAACACCAAGGTTTATCACACGCAACTATCCTTCCTTTACCTTCTTCTCATTTAGTGTCTAATGATTTAGTAAGATAAACCTCTCACTGATAAAGACACAACACTCTGTGCTGATGGTTAGATAATGCAACTAGTATCTATCACACGCACCAATCTCCTTGCTAGCCTCAACCGAGCAAGTTGTACCTTGAATTGACGAAGAGATATCCTCAGCATGTAACTTTTGTGACACTGATCTTAGCGCTTCCGCAAACACTGTTTGACATTTCATCTTCAGTCAACGGCTCTTTTACTCAACGGCTATTTTTTTGATTTGACAGGTTGTTACGATACGCCGTTATTTTTGAAGAAGATAATCATTACCTTTTCTAAAAGATCCGTTTCATTCCATATTTAAATCTCTTTCACCCTTATTTCAAACTTTCCTTCCACAATCTACACTTCCTTCACTTATATTCAAAACCCTAGCACCTTAAAAAAAAAAAAAACTCTCTAGTGGCGGCATCTCTGTTCACTTTCTCCTCTACTTCACGAAGGGTAGTTCCTACCCCAAACTCTCCTCCTCTTCCTATATACATCAAAGCCACCAACGTTGTTTTCAACCCTGATATTCCCAATGTTCATCGAGGTCTTGGACTCGATATTTTGTTAATTTCTTGGCCTCCTGCCGCCTACGATACGCTATCAGTGACATTCCATTAGAGTTCCTCCCTGAACAAGTCTGTGAGTTCTACTACACCGCAACAGTCAATGATGAAAACAATGTCATCACCGGGACCATTGGCTGTGGAAGACACTCTGTTTTGATTACAGCAGAACTTCTCAGTGCTGCACTCAGGTTACCTATCTTTGAACCATTCTCTGAACTTCCTTCCATTGAATGTTGTCGACGTCTATTCGATCAACTGGGATATGATCACTCAAAGGCTGGTGCTCGATCAGCTCTTGTTCTGCGTCAATGTATGACCCCAGGATGGAAGTTCTTCACCAGTGCTTTGTGCAAATGTGTGGGTCATAAGTCTCGAAGTGGTGATCAACTGAGCACCTATGAGCAACAAATCGTCTGCTCACTGCTTCTCAACAAAAGACTTGACTATGGGGCCTTTTTCTTTGATCAACTTGTTCAACTTCTTCATACAAATGTACGCGCTGATCATGTTCCCTTCCCACGCTGGATTGCTCTCGCGCTCGATAAATTCTTTGCTGCAGATTACTTCTCGCACTCTGTAAATCCTATTCAATGCCCTCACATGTCAATTCGAATGTATCAAGATGATCCGTTGGATACTGACATCGGAATATCTGATAGGATGAGGGAATGGATTGCAAACCCATACACTGTTCCTTCACTCACCGCTGATACTGATGAAGGAGGAGCTGATGGTAACAATGAAGATCCTGCTGGTCAAGAGGATGAAGCATATGATGGTGGTCATTTCTCTCCTCAACTTTCTCATCATATCATCTCTGTTACTGAGAAAGTTCACTCAGCTCAAAAGGATTCACTGATTCCGGGGGAGCAACAATTTCAAGGGGAGCAACAATCTCAGGGGGGGCATCCCTCACAGGGGGAGAATCCACCCCAAGGAGACCACTCTTCTCCGGGGATGCCACCACACTCACACGCAGCTCCAGGTGCTTCATTCGTTCAAATTCCAGCCTCAGCGTTTAATGAACTTCTGACACTGACTCGGGACATGAGTCAGCATCTTCTACGCATTGAGGCTTATGTTCATCAGCTTAAGGAAGTTCTCTTGCATACTCCTTCCTCCAGCCCTCAATTTGATGATGCTCAAAAAGGGGGAGATACTGATACTGATGATGATGATGATGCTGATGATAATGCTGATCATGATAATGATGATGAAAATCCAAAAGAGAAAGACACTGAACATGCTGACAACTCCTTAGTTCAGACTGAGCCACCAAAGCAGATGCCCGAGTCTGACTTTGTGAAGCCTAATAGTCCTGCAAATACTGAAAAGCGTGTTGAAGACAGTGAGCATGATGATGAACAAGATGATGAATGTCAAATACTGGATATGAACTTCATTGATCCCTTTATTCCAGTTCAAGAAGAAGATTCAGATGATCTTGATAATGAATCGCAAAGGCCAGACATAAAAGTCGTTGATCCCACTGTTGATACCATTATTCTGGTCCAAGGAGAAGATTCAGACGTTGCTAGTGAAGATTCTCATCCGTTATCTCACAAGCGAAAGGTAGCAGATACTGACTTGGCCATTCACACACTAATACTTCTTTGTCTTGCAAGAAGCCCAAGTCCATAGTCAGTATAATAAATTTGGCGGCTGAATGGAATATGTCTTCTGATCAAGTTAAGCAAATTCTTGATGAAGCTAATCAAGCTGAGCTTCTAAAGAACATTGCTCAAGCTGATGAATCTCTCATTCAGCACAATCTTCAGGCCAAAGGATCTTTTGAAGCTCAGATGCAGAAATTCTTGGAATTTTAGTCCAAATCTCAATCTTCTCAGCCTCCTCCTAGCAGCAGTAAGCCGAAGACTAACAGTGCTCTAGACAGGATTGATCGAAAGAGGTTTGAAGATATTGTCAAACAACGAGTGTGTGGTGATAAGATCATCAAAGTTAAAGCTTCCAAACCATGCAATGAGAAAATTCTTAAGTTACTGATCACTCGTCAAGGTCCACAGCATTCATACACTGAAGTTGTCAAGAGGGATGAGCTGATCAAATATGGATATTCTGAATGGATGGAATTGCTCGAATTAGCGTCCAAGCAAACCTCAGCTCACTCCTCTGAACTGACATGTGCTCTTCATCTGCTGATCAAGAAAGTTCAGCGTTTGGACCTTGTTCCTAAAGAACGACCACAACATCAAGGCCAAAGGTCATCTGTTCCTAGAACTCGAAGAACAAAATTTCAAGTTGATTATGAAGACGTGTTGGTTCTAGACTTTGGTGCTGGTGGGATAAACAACTCTCTTCCTATCAGTGTTGACCCAGTTCAACATAAGTTTATCTCAGTTCCTGAACACGGGATGTTCTATCTCGATAAAAACAGAAAGATGTGTTTTTAGCGAACTACTGAGATCCCAAAGGCTCCAACCACTCATCTCGTTGGCTTAAGGCAAATGTGCATGAGTCATCAAGATCTCTCCGGAGAGTTTCATATCCTTATCGCCATGGAGCTGCTGAATAGAAGACAAGAGTTGCTGGATAGCCCTTACTTGCCAGTAAAAATAGAAGCTGAAGCTGAGTATGAAGAGTTCTTGTCCAGAGGTATTTTAATTTAGTTGGTTTTGAACATCATCATATTGGGGGAGATTGTAAGGTCAAACCTTGAAATATGATGATGTTTTAAATAGATCCCAGTGTCAGCATCAGCGTGTCAGCAGCTCAACTTGTTTAGTTTAATCAGTGTATTGTAATAGATTTTATACTTATCGTGTTTCCATAGTTAGCTTAAATTTGTTAGCTGGCATATCCCTGGTTTGTAGGGATTGTCTAGTATAGTAGTATATAATATTTTGTATCGGTTTGTGAATAGCAATGCTTTTCACAAACCCTAATCGCTGCTTTGTGCACACGATAATCTCTTTGTGAGATTGTCTTTCTTAGTGAAAGTTTTTCTTCGTGAATTCTTCTTATTCTTATTTACTGTTATTGTTTGATAAATTGATTGATCTAAAGGCCTTTTTAGAACCCCATCCACGCTCCTACTAACAGTGAGATACAGGCCCAGCCCACACTCACTCTTTTCCTTACTTGGGCCTCGCCCATGTTCTACTGCTAATTAGGTATGGAACACCATCCACACTCTGCTATTGGTGAGATACGGGACCTTGCCCATATTCACCTCCCTAACAGGCATATACAGGTATCACACAGACAACAAGTATAACTACCATACAAACCATTCCTTGGGCACCCTCCCGCTAACATTTGATCTTAGTCCCGAATGTCATACTAGCATACTATGGCTAGGGCTAACCCCTGGTCTTCTTACTCATAACTACATGAGTCGGAATTGTGGCCGTAGACCCATTCACATAAGGGTAAACTCACCTGCACTGCTAAACTTTGCTGATAACGCTCTGGTTGCTGTCCAATAACTCTCCGAACCGCTGCTCCACTAGCTCACCGAGCTACTAATATCAATATAACACTTAGCACCAAACTGGACTCTAGAAGTCAAACTAAGTCAACTATGGTCAAAGTCAAGGTCCTGGTCAATGTCAACCTACCAGTTGACTCGACTCACTGAGTCTACGCATAGACTCACCGAGTTCTTAAGCTTAGAAACTCTCAAAATACGACTCAACTCGCTGAGTCACCCCAAGAATCGCCGAGTTCAACGATCTCTAAGTCCCATCCTGTCCAACTCACTGATCTGCGTATTAACCACAAAAGGTTGAGGTTCTGCGACCAGACTCACCGAGTCCAAGGCAATCTTCAACAGACTCGCCGAGATGTTCTTCCAACTCGACGAGTTTTTGCCCATCTTCATACAACTCGCCGAGTCCACCTATGTAACTCGCCGAGTCGCTTCAGTTCTTAATCCATATAGTGCCTTTTTGAGCCATGCAGGGGCTCCAAACTGTAGATCTACTCTTTTAAGGCTCACCCTTCACGTAAAGTTGCAAACTTTACGTGAAACCAAGGAGCTATAGGCTTAAAACTCTCTAGGGCTAGGTTTTAATACAAACATGCTTCACCAACACATCAAGGGCTGATACTTTACGGGTTTTTTGGACCAAGACAAGCCTAGATCTGAAGTAGCAACCTCAGATCTGGACTTCTAACTCGAAATGGCTCCTTAACATGCTAAAATGGCCCCAAAACATCATCCAAGAAAAGATCTAGAAGAAACAAAGGCAAAGTGAAAGATTGTTACCTTCAAACTGATGCTGACAACCAAAGAGTTAAATCCTCCAGCTCCTTAGTGGTCAAATCCTCCAAATCTTCCTCTTGAAAAAACCCCAAGCACACTTTCCTTCTCCTCTTACTCAAGTTAGGGCTTGGAATTGCTTAAAGAAGCTTCTGACCAATAGGGGGTGAGGAGAGGACATAAGGTCCTTTAAATAGGGTGAAAACCCTTAGATTAGGGCTTTTCTCATCCAGACCAGACTCACCGAGTCCACTCGACGACTCGCTGAATCGGTCACTTATTCTATGACCCAGATCCTGCTCCGACTCGTTGAGTTCTTCCTTGGACTCGACGACTTGACTCCTTGACTTAGTGATTTTTCTCTCTTTTCTTGGTCTTTCTGATTCTGGGTGTTACAGAGACCCTCGAGGATATGTTGAGGGTCTGCATCATTGACTCCGTTGGAAGTTGGGATTCCCACCAACCACTTGCAAAGTTCTCCAATAACAATAGCTTTCATTCTAGTATTGGTGCTCCAACATTCGAGCTGTTGTATGGACGGAGATGTCGTACCTTAGTTTGTTGGGGAAAGGTTGGTCATCGGGTCATGGGTCATGGTTCATCCGTTACAGACTACGCAGAGTTGGTATAAAAGTTATGTCGAACGACGTCGATCCGAGTTGGAGTTCCAGGTCGACGATATGGTGTTGTTGAAGGTCTCACCCTGAAAGCGTGTGATCTGCTTTAGGAAGAGGGGAAAGTTGGGTCCTCGATACATTGGATCCTATTCGGGTTATTGTCAGAGTTGGCAAAGTGGAATATAGACTAGATCTTTTGGAGGAGCACAATCAGATTCACAACACTTTTCATGTTTCCTAATTGCAGAAGTGCATGCTAGATGAGGAGGCAGTGGTGTCATTAGATGATATTCAGGTCGATGAGTATAGTTGATCAGGCTATATTGAACCTAGACGTGATTACATAACTTCCAAGGTTTAACTATAGTATCCAACATACAAATACTTTTGTTTTGTTCTACTATTGATATTGTTTCTGGTATGTAGGTATACTTGTATACTTTTTTGTAAAAATACTTATATTTTAAAAGTATACTTTTAGTTCAGAGTGCTTCGGCCCCTTAGTGTTTATAGTTGTATACTATGTAAGGTTCAGTATAATTAGTCCACTATAAACAATAACTCTGATACCAATCTGTTACACCCCCAAACCATTAGAAATAACGGCAGAAACATCCGGGGATGAGCAACTTCATGCGTAGTATCACAACAATCGTATCATAGCAATCAAAGTAAACACAACAATTACATTACAATAAGAATATTTACATCTTTTTGAAAACATGGTTTGTATACATCAATAGTAACAAAAGATAAAGACGGGACTCTAAAATGCTCCGTCTTCTCCATAAGCTGGCAAAGGTACCTATCTATTGTTGCCCTAAGAATACAAACGGTTTTGAAAACGTATCAGCATAAAGCTGGTGACTTCATAAGCATGTTATTGTATTGAAAACTAGTCACTAAATTTGTACAAATGATTTCTTTTCATTATAAGTAAAATGTCATTTATAGCGAAAACCTTGGTTATCAAGTTCTAATCAATGTATGCATGCTTTCCAAGAAAATCCAATATTTTCTAACATATTTGGTTATTATTGTATGAAAAGTATGTTCCGTTTGAAAACCCTGGCTACCACCAGGCTGCAGTGTATGTTCTCTTCGAAAACCCTGGCTACCACCAGTATGTATAGTAGTTTTATTACTTAAAATAAAACCAAAGGTTGTGTCCTTGGAATACCCTCCAGTAAGTAGATAGGTAGTTATATTAATTAAAATAAAACTATTGAAGAAAGAAATCAAATAAAGAAAGGTTAGTTGATACTATTGTGAGTTCATATAACCATGCTAACATGACCGATGAACCTCCTTGACGTTTCTTTAGACGTCGTACGATTACAAAATTTGTCACCCAGGCATGCCCGCCTAACTGTAGCAAACAGTTCTGGTGTGGGATTGTCAATCCCGAATAGATCTATTCACAAATTTCACACTCTCCCTCCAAGAGACTCTGGTTATACTAAAGGTAAGGATTTACTGGTACCCCGAGGGGTATAATGAAGATAGGTCTCACAATCCTGTATTAACTACTTTACGTGCGATTCGGTTCTAATCGAGCTCGAAATCGTTTGTAACGGTGTAGAGTATAAATAATTATACGTAAAATAATTATTTAACAAGATACTCTAGTTTTTTGTACGTAGTAATGGATAAACTAAATCTGTCACAGTTTATGTATTTGACTTTGTTCGAAATTTGAATCTGTAAAGCCGGTGATGAATTTCACAAGCTATACCTATTATAGTTTGATTGGTAAGTTGTGCTCGTATACTGTTCTGAAAAACTATGCAATTATGTTAAGAAAACGTCCCTTATGCTCCGCATATTACAAAAGGGATAATGTATCGTGATGTTTTGGTGTAAAACCGTTGAAATTGCATCAGTTTTTAATGTAAGAAAACCTTTATGTTTAGCTTATATTCCCCCTGAAAACGTTTTAAAAACTGTAAAAGCGTAGGGGTATGAACTCACAGTTTGACGTGGGATTCGAGTGTGAGTCAATAAGAGTTGTCGGGTGTCAAACAATGCCTCGGACGCAAACGGATCCTATTTAACATATAAAAGCACATATATGTATTAGATGAGGATATAACAATATTTTTAAGGAAGGAAACCACCTTAGGGACTAGGAAACACTTGAAACTAAGTATTGGAATCACTCATGATTGAAGATGGGGAGTTTGCGTCCGTAATCAAGAGTGTACAGTCATGGGTTTGTGGCCTAACAGGATTTACAGCCCAAGTGTTTGCGGTCTATGAGGTTAGGACCCATGGGTTTACGGCCCATGAGTTTACGGTCGTAACCACTTGATGAGAGGTGTGATTTTTTGTGTTTCGGGGTCCTTTTTATCCTCTTGGAAATGTTCTAAGACTTGTGCACAGTTCAAGTAAGGGTTTTAAGGCCAATAATTGACCAAAAATGGAGTTTACGGCCAATAAAGGGTGTACGGCCTTACACATGGTTTACGACTGTAAACTCATTTTGTGTTCGTGATTTGGGTCGATTTTTAGGTGAAAATAAATGATTTCTAGTAGATACCAAGCATAAGGAGTAGTCACTTACTCTTAGGAGGCTTGAAATGAAGGGTGTACGGCCATACACGTGGTTTAAGACCGTAAACTCATTTTGTGTTCATGATTTGGGTCGATTTTCAAGTCAAAACAAATGATTCCTAGTAGATATCAAGCATAAGGAGTAGTCACTTACTCTTAGGAGGCTTGAAATGAGGTTTTAGCCATCAAAACCTAGTGTGTGTTCTTGGTGTTCTTGATGAGAGAGAAAATCTAGAACAAGATGAAATTCATGAGATGCAACATGGATTCAGAGGTTAAAACACAATCAAAGTAAAGAATCACTTACATTTTTTAGGGTTCTTCAGCAAACTCAGATATTGTAGAGAGAGGGAGAGAGAGAGAGAGAGAGAGAGAGTAGAGAGAGAAAGTCTTTGGAGTGTTTAAAGTATGAAATGAAGGACACTCATCCCTTATATAGGGGTGAGTTTACGGAAAGTGGTGGGGTGGGGGTGTACGGCTGTAAACTCGAGTTTGAGGTCGTACACTCTTCTCGAAGGGGTGTTTGGCCCTGATGTTATGCTTTGACTTAGAGGAACTCGTTCTTGGACCAAAACCTCGATTGTACTGAGTTTAGAATATTTAATTAGACTCGAGAAGTCAACAGAAAATTTAATAAAAATTAAATTTTATTAACGGAGGCGGGTTAAAATAACGGAATAAATTTCGGGTTGTCACAGATTAAGGAGGAATATTGCATTAAAAGTGTTCACCATTATTATGCTAAAGAGGAAATTTCCAAATTAACTGTTGAACCTGATGCGTTAAAAGTTAATTTAAAGATGCTAAATTTAACTTTAAGAAATTTGATGTGTCAAGTGTGATAGTTGAATCTATGATATAAAAACAATTGAATTGAAGATAACAAGAAAGAGGGTATGGCGTATCATAGTGTACCACCTTCTTTCAATGATAACTATACTCCGGCTTCTGAAACCATAAAGACAGAAAAAATTGTTAAACATGGTCAACCTACTATAATAGTTTCAGTTAAGACTGAACAATTCGGCAAAACTGAAAATACTATGGTGAACGGTACTGATGTTTCTACTTCATGTGTAGAGAAAGTAATAGTGCAAGACGGGTGCAAGAAAAACAAAGATAAATTCTAGTTTTATTGAAAACTCTTCAAAAACTAACATTTCATCTTTTGTTGCTTCAAAAGCTTGTGATAACGCAGCTAGCATATTTAAGCCACATAAAGTTGTGAAACAATTTGTTAAATGTGCTTATTCTTGTAGAAATTCGGTTAGACAAACCTGCTTTAACTGTTGAATTCCTAGTCACATTGACAGAAATTATCCAAATCGTGCATATATTCCCTATTATGCCCAAGGAAGGCAGAACGTATCTCGAGGAAGATCTTTCAAGAGAAACTCCTCAAGACCACGTGATGGTGACCGGAATACTGCCAAGACCAAAAATCGGACTCTCAATAATAAAAAGGTCATTTCTCACAAGAAATCTGATTTGAGAAATAGTTCAGTCAAACCAAGATCGGTAAGGTCGAAGTCATCTCGGCGATCGGTCTAAAGCTCCAAAACAAGTGTTGAAGCATCCATCTGATTAAACAAGAAAATTGTTAAACCTGACTACAAATGGGTACCAAAAGTTCTCACTCCCAAATCACCTATAAATTATGACATCTCTTCATTTTTCGTGTTTGATAAACATTATATGACTTGGGAACGCGTATCACAAGTAGATGGAAAAGGTCAACCCATTTTCAAAATGGATTGGGTTCCTAAAACAAATGAATACCGCACTCTGTGCTGGAGCAGCTATGGAGGAATATCATCAGACTTCAGTATGTTGATAGTGGTTGTTCCAGGCACATAATAGGAGACATCTCTCATCTGCATGACATTCAGAATTTTAATGGAGAGCATGTATCCATTGTGGGGAAGGAAAAGGAAAGATCACAAATGGGGATTACATCAATTGCTGAATTATGGTTTGAAATTTCTGACTCTTTTATTCACTATTATAATAATGCTAATTTTCAGTCGTCCAAAAACCTATTTTTTCTAAAACCAAGCTCATGCTTGTAGGATTTCTTAAGATGATACGTTTTGAAGACTGACAATTTTTTTTTTACATTTTGTATTTTATTTTTGTTTTCGTTAAATTTGTTCATATTTTTTTTCTTTCTCCTCTATGTATAAATTTAGGGAGAGAATTAAAAACAAACAAAGATCATAAAAATCAAAAATTCAAAATATATATTTATTTATGTTTTTATTTCCTTTTTAGAAAAATAAAAAATCCAAAAATATTTTATTGTTTTTAGCGTATTTTAATTTTATTTTTATTCTTAGTTATTTTTATTTTTATTTCTAAAATTTCTTTGTCTTGAAACGTGGATGAGTAAGGAGAAGAGACCTGGAAAGGAATTGATGGATACTACACTTCACACTACTTTCACAAGGAATTGACGGCTTATAGATCTAAATTGTTTAAGTTTCTTGATCTCGTTGTTACAAGTTGCTCTGGATGTCCGAACTTAATTACCTTGGTTAGTCCAACGCATCCGAAAGGCACACACTTACTCTCAATAAGCGAGAGAATATGGGAACTTTTTATGTTCAAGTCGGTTTTGATAGTGTCTTCTTAAGAATTGTTACATTTAAGGAATTGAAGGCATGAAACTATACTAATTGTCATGTCATACCCTGTTAAGACAGGTGTCGTCCTTTACTGGCTTACCATGTTCATTCAATGAACAGTGGTTGGGAGTTACGTCTCCATGTCGGTCTTTTCAGTTCATGTAACCTAAGAACTGTCATGGAACTAGGGTGATTCACCCAACTGAGAAATAGATATCGTTGAACATCCCACCCATGGTCTTGACATTCTTTTGTCATGTAAAACTATAGAGACTCAAATGTATTCAGGAATACATTCTGCACAGGTAAGGAATTAACAGTATTGGCACCAGGGTGATGCACTTCACAAGGCATGATTATCGCTGAATGTCCCGCCAAGGGCATTGACCTCGTGTCATGCTAAACTGTGGAAATATGTCATTGGATACATTTGTCGTAGGAATGGTTTTGTGAAGTATTCCTCATTAACTCTCATTGGCATTACAATGGTATACCTAGCTGAGATTCACAAACCATTAAACATCTCGCGAAGGTCCAAGTTAACTTGTTAACTTGAAAAACTGTATTGAAATGTTTGATCGAGGATATACACGGGCTAACATAAAAAATATCCTTGAGTAGTTCTCCGCAACTAAACAAATCGTAGTGTGTTCCTCCGTGCTCACACAGATACTACGAGTAGTCTCCATCTGATCCAAGGCTGGGTCATTGAACAACTGTGGTGAGAAGGGTCTTTATGACTCTGTGATCCACTAGGACTTTTATTCAAGGTTACTTTTCAAGATGCATCTATGATCGATTAAGAATATTCATTCGAAGGAACAAGAAGTGAAGATTATTCTTCAACACACAACCTCTCAATCCTAAAAGCAAGGTGAAGTTATACTTGCAGTTATGTGACGAATTGCATTTAAGCCTCCTCAATCAATTTGCTGCTATCTATGAACCTCGTGAAGTGATCCAGAAGAAGCAGTCTCTCTGTAATTATCTCTGAAGTATTTCAAAGCTGAAAGTGTTGATTTTCAAGAGCCTATACAAGAAGCCTCTGTACCCAATGTGCGTTCAAAGTCAAAATTTTAAAGGAAGTCCAACTATTCAAGATGAAGTCATTCATGTAGAAATTCATATGTTCATCTTGAAGTCGTGAAGAAATCGAAGATAAAGGATTAAAGTCAAGAACAAAGAGAAGTTTGAAAAGAAAATAAATCTATAAACCAAGAGGGAGATTGTAGGGACATGATTTGTGGTTTATACTTTACTTTATATAGTTTTTAGATTTCTCAGTCTAGGACTGAAAACACCATGAATTCGGTGGTGTTTTGACCAAAATCATTAAGTGATTTCAGTTGCGCTTTAGGCTGGGCCTTTGTAATTAGTTCTAGGTATATATATTGTATTGATTCAGCCGTGTTTTGTCACACCCCAAACCTAGATGGCAGAAACGTTCGGGGGCAGAGGACACCATGTAAAATATCACAACAATTGCATTATAGTAATAAAAGTGAACACAACCATTACATTGAATAAATAAGGTATTTACATCGTAGTTTGTATGACAATAAAGTGTATAAAAAAGTATAAAAGACGCGACTCTAAAAGCTCCGTCTTATCAAAACCTGCGGATGTACCTGTCTACCGGTTCCCTGAGAATACAAGTGGTTTTAAAGGTGTATCAACATTTAAGTTGGTGAGTTCATAAGAATGTTTTTGTAATGAAATATTGTCTTTGAATCCATGAAGATGTTTGTATCTTTCTCAAGAAAATCCAATATTTTCTTTAGTAGTGTAAAGTAGTCTTAGACCCTAAGGCCAAATGCACGTTCGTTATTGTATTCTAGAGTTGTATATGGAAGTATTAGTATGCATGCTTGGCTACCACCAGTTGTATTTTATCGTGTTGTTTTGTATGAAAACCCTTGTATGAAATTCCTGGTTACTTCCAGTAGTTATGTATAGAAATATTATGTATGAAAACCCTGGTTACCACCAGTAATGTATAGTATTGTTCTGTATGAAAACTCTGGTCACCATCAGTAATGTATCGTATTGTTCTGTATGAAAACCTTTGTTACCACCAGTAATGTATAATAGTTTTATTACTTAAAATAAAACCATGTGTTTGTATTCCATGGATTCCTCCAGTTGTATTATATAGTAGTTCTATTAATTAAAATAAAACTATTTGAATAATTTAATTCCTGTAAACAAATGGTTAGTTTATATTGTTGTGAGTTTGGTATAACCATGCTTGATGTGACCTAGTGACCTCTACGACATTCTTCAGGCGTCGGAATGGTATGACATTTGTCACCCTAGGCCTGCCGGCCTAACTATAGCTAACAGTTTAGGTGTGGGATTATCAGTCATATATAGATCTATACACAAATCTCACGCTCTTCCTCCAGGAGACTCTGGTTATACTATATATTAGTTTTGTACCCTGGTGGATACAATTGAACTAGTGCCTCATAACCCTATATTAACTAGTTTACGTGTAGTGTTGTAGTGTTCTCTTGTACTTGAAACTGTATGTATAACTTGTAGAGTAAAAATAATTATACTTAAATAATTATCTAGTATTGTACTCTTGTATTCGGAAAATAGTATTGTATACCATAAACTATATCTACCATAGTTTATATGTTCGTTTCTGTATAAAGCTCTTGAATTAGTAAAACTATGTAATGTATCCCAACTATACCTACTATAGTTTGTATGTATGCGCTCGTTTCATATATTGAATTCTATAAATGTTCTGTAATGTACCCAAACGATATGGACCATAATTTGATTGTATGTTATGCATTGTAATGAAAAGTTTTCAATTATGGTTGTATGTTGAAAACTACCCTTATGTTTAGCATGTTACAAAAGGGATAAAAATATCTGAATGTTTTTATAAAATGTAGTGATTTCTCAGTTTGTATCAATTGCAAAAGTTTTTAATTTGTTTGAAATCGTTTGTATAAAAACACAAAAATCCTTTTATTTTACTTGTATCCCCCTAAAAACATTAAAAATAGTGAAAATGTAGGGGTATGAACTCACAGTTGTTTGTACACGTGTTGGACAACGAGACTGGAAAGATAACCCTCGAGTTGACATATGCGGAGTTAACGGTAGCCTAATAGTAGTTAAACACATAATTGTATTTAAAATTAAGGAAACCATTAATTAAAGAGTCAGAAAACACTTGTTTTTGTGTTAGGAAATGTTACCAAGAATTGTTTAAACTGAATGAGAGGGTTTTCAGTCAAGGCTCAATCTGAGAACCAAGTTCTCGGTTCTAAGAAGTTTTCGGTCGGAACTGGTTTTCGGCCTAATACAGGTTCCCGGTTGAATACATGTTTTCGATTTTGCTATTGTTTTCGGTATCTTGAAGATTTGAAGGATATTCTTGGTGTTCTTGGTGAGAATATGAAGATTTGAAGGTTATCACTTGAAGATATGAGTGTTCTTGGATGATCCTTGGAAGCAAAATGAGGGTGTTTCTGGACGAAATGAGTGAAAAATGAGGGTTTTTCAGATGAAAAACCTTTATACCGGTTAGGTTTTCGGCCGGAAAAGAGTTATCGGTCGAGATCAGTTTTCGTTCCGAGGGTTTTCGGCCAAAAACGAGTGGTTGAACAAGTTTTTGCTGATTTGAGTGAAAAATCTTGGTTTTTTGAGTGTTTTTGGTTCCGAAAACTTATATAAATTTAATTTATATATTTTACATTATTTTCTAATCCTTATGAACCTAACGAAATAATAAAAACTCAAATTTTTATTTATCGAGTTTGATTTTTATTGACTGAAAAAGTATCCAATTGTCACATGTTTAGAGTTAGTCATTCTAGTTGTTGATTTTGAGATTTGAGAGAGACAGAGAGAACCAAGAGACATAGAGAGTCTAGACTACTGACTAATTTAGTGTGCATTGAAGATTCAACATTGTGTTCTTATTTCATATTTACGATTTGTGTCATTCACTTGATCAAAATTCCGCACCAATCTAGTGATTTGGATTGATACCTAGATCGGGGTTTTACAATTATGTTACTTGCTAATGAAATTTTTTATTTCCAAGAAATAAATAATATCCAATTAATTATAAGAGTATATTGAATATTTATTAAAATCAAACTCTAATAAATAATCAATTGTATAAAGTTGTTGTTAGTGTGACCCATTAGTATCATATGTTAATTAGAAGTATTATTTTAATATGATTCTTGAGCATACAAGATCTTTCAAAAACAAGTTAATTGATCATCAAAGAGAAACATCAGACTTGGTTTTAATATTGTATGCCAAACGACAACCAATCATATGTTTTTTTGGGTAGGAGCGGAACTATATCCCACATATGAGTATGATAAAGAGGTGTAAGCTTGTTATCCATAGAATTTCCCCTGAGAGGATCAAAATATACCTTTTTTCGATGACTTAGGTTCAGAAAGATGGTGTATATTGGCAATAAAGGATGCAAATGTTGGCGAGTAAAAAGAATATGCAAATTTTAGGAGCCTAGTGGTCTGACAGGTTCTAGAAGGCCTCCTTAGTAATGAACGATTAATAGTCGCAACATGAATGGGGGCAATCAAAGATTTAGGAGGTGTTACACAGGACATCAGATGTTGTAAGATTGATGTATGAAAAAGCATCATAAGTTGATGTTATAAGAGTGAAATCTAGAAAAGAATCATGAGGTGGGCAACAGATGAAGTATCATCATCATTAATACCCAAATGATCAATAACCTAAATATTTGATTGTGTCATGTCATGAGACTTAGCATGAATAGAGTCTAACAGAATATGATCCAAAAATGTTACATGTCAAGACACATACAAATTATAACTTACTGGAGTAAAACACCGATATCCTTTCGAACCGGTATAATATCCCAAAAATACATACATCACTGATTTTTTTAGATAAGTTAGTTTGTTCTACATGAGGACGAAACACAATACACTTGTATCCAAAATTCCAAAGGGAAAACTAATCATGAACTTGTCCATATAGTTTTTCATAGGGACACATTCCAAATTGTGTGTATTGGGAATGTGATTGATAACATAGGCAACAGTAAGAATATAATATCACTAAAAACACTAGGATCCTGAGAAAATAGTAGCAACGATTTTGTAGGTCTACACAATGTCAGTGTTTCCTTTCTACAATACCATATTTTAAGGGTATCAGTAAATGATTACGGATGCATAGTGCCATCAGATGCAAGTAACTGAGAAAAATCATTAGATATATATTCTTCTCCTAAATCACACTGGAACCATTTTATGATACAAAGAGTGTTGGGTCATGGAAACAGATTTGAAATTGATATATATATATATATATCAGACTTGCATTTTATATGATAAAGTCACGTATAATGAGTGTAATCATCTATGAATGAAACTTAGTAAGTTGAGCCACTTTTAAATGATATCATGGATGGAAACTATATATCATAATGCACAATTTCAAGGAGGCGGGACAACAAGTGACACCTTTATTAAACTGGGAAGCATAAAAGTTTTCCAGTTTACGACCATAATAGTCAGAAATGCCATGACTGTTAAAAAGATCAAATGCACCAGTAAAGGCTAAAACCTATAAATATGATGCTACCACGTGTCCTAAACAAGAATGCCAAAGATTAAAATAAAAATACAAACGAATTAAAACAAAGTATGTCAAATCAACACTAGATGCAACAACATCATAAACTTGGAGATACTCCAAAACATAAAGCTCCCCAAATATACAACCTTATCCATTCACCTTTGAGATAGTGGGTCATGTATACAACATAGTGAATCAAAAACGAAGAACCAATAAGCAGATTTACACAACCAACTAATTGAAGAAAGATTAAAAGAAAATGTTGGAACATAAATGACATCGGTGAGAGATTAATAAGGGGTAACAACAAAACCAATACCCTCTACTAGCAACAATAGAATGCATAACATAAATACGACAACAATGTGATAACAAAACAAAGCATGAAAAATATGGTGATATATGACGAGATGCACCAAAATATAATATCCACAAGGCTAAAGGAATAACTGAACTACTGAATGAAGACAAAAATAATTCGGACATAAAAGCTAACATAACAACATGAATAGAGGCAAGGAATTGTCCAAAATGCTAAAAAAAATACTTTAGGATCCACTATTGATGATGGTGTGATTGTCGTACCAACCTATACAGAAGGTGCAACAACAATAAAGAATTGTGGATGATGAAACTGTAGAGCTGAGGGGCATGGCTGAAACTGACTAGGAGGTTGATTTTTTATAGAGGTTGAAACTATCTAGAAGGCCTATTTAGTTGTTGCTGATTTCCTTTGCTAAGCAAACATTAGACATCGGGAATTTTAATGATTTTTCTTCTTATAAAAGGCACACTCTTAAAATGAAACTTTCGGCCAGGGCTTATTTGAAGCTCGAGTTTGTTATGGAATATCAAAAACAATAGGAGTGGTGATTATTTAATATCTTTAATCATATTGAGATTTCATACAGTTTTCTTCAAGAATCAACTCAAGAACAATGAAATTAACTATGGGAAGAAGCGCGTGGTGGATGAATGTTCCACATAAGCCTTCAAAATCTGATTTTAATGTCATCAAAAATTGAACCAATCATTTCTCTTCCGTTCTTGCAATGTAAGGCTTGAAGGCCTTTAGGTCATCAAATATTATTAGAGGTATCTGATCCCACAAATTAGACACAGAAGCATAAAAATCTTGAATACTTAGATTGTTCTATTGAAGGGCTCGAATACCAGTTTTTAATTGATATGTATTGAAAAGGCTAGACTAAATGTAATCCCAAACTTCCTTTGGTGTGTCATACTTTTCCAACTAGGTTCTAATTAAGCAAAATGCAAAATTGTTACTCTTGCCCCGTAAAAAATTCTCCAAAACATCCTTTAATTGATATGTTTTGAAAAGGTTAGACTAATGTTGGAATTATCAGTCTCTCAAAATTCAAATAAGGTTGTATAATGTAACATCCGTAGATCAAAGGCTAGTTAATTTAGAGACAATGAGCATCAAAAATGACTTTTTGATAGAAGATTATTTAGAATGAATAATCTTAAATAAGTTGTAGTGGTCGTGGCAAGGATTCCGGATATGTAAAGAATGCCGAAATCCGAGTTATAATGAAGAAGTTATGACATGTCGAAGTTTCGCGACAGAAGCGACAAGACACAGCGCGACGTAAATAATGAATTTACGATAGAGTGATATTTAGCCTTAGTGATCTAAGCGAAATTCGTAGTATTCGTTAAACCGAGAACGTGCATAAAAAGAACGCCCAAATCTGACTTCGTATGAAGAAGTTAGGATTTTCCGAAGTTTCAGTTTGACAGTATGCAGCCCGAATACTCGATTTGAGATCGAGCGGTTTTTATCCGAAACAATCTAAACGAGAATCGACGATCTCATCGATAGTTGTCCAACGGTGAAAAGACAGATGAAAACGGACGTAACACGAAGAAGTTATGAATTTATAAAGAAGTTTTCCTGTACCGGCCTACTAAGAATAAATAATAAAAATAAACTCAAAAATAGCCGATGGAGTCTAAACGAAAGTTGCAGAGCGTAGTCTCACCTAGCGTGGATATAAAGAACGTTGAAAACGGAGTTCATATGAGGAAGATATGAATTTTTGAAGTTTGTTAAATATTTAAAATATTAAATTTAATTATAAATTTCGATATTATCCGAAAGGAGGGGGGGGGGGGGGGAGGGGGAGTCAGCGGCCTTATCCAAACTACACCCAACGTAACTTTAATTACGCCTAGCATAATTCAGTGGTTCAGCCCCTTTAAAATGGATGTGAGGGCAACCGAGTTCTTTGCACCTTTTCATTTCTCCTTCTCCCGTTTTGCATCGTTTTTCGTGCAAAAAATATCCCGAAGCCCCGGTATCAACCCCGAGACCCGAAACAAGTCCCAAAGCCCGATGATCCCGAGAAAAATAGTTTTCGAGCCGAAGCTCTACACGCGTGAAGCCCGGTTTTAGAGGAAAACATCCCGGTTTCGTCGCAAAAAACTATTTCAAGAGACGAGGCGTTGTCCGATCATCTTCTGATCAAGTGAGTGTATAGTCCCTTTCATAAACATGGTTTTAATACAAGTATTGGTTGAATGTATTATATCCATGTTATGAGTGACTATATAGTTACTTTCTTCTAACACATAAGTATGAAGTATTTGCTATGAAGTACGTGCTATGTGTTTATATATTGTTGTTAATTTGAGATGTTGGTGGAATGGATGAAGTATATTGGTTCTAATGAGTTAAATTGTATATGTATTATGTAACTACAAATGTGTTGGGTAGGACATGGGTAGATGAGATCCGTGAGTATGGATCAGATCAAGAGGTTAGTTTTAGATCCGTGAGTAGAGATAAGATCAAGAGGCTAGTTTTAGATCCGTGAGTATGGATTAGAACAAGAGGTTAGTTTTAGATCCGAGAGTATGGATCAGGTAACGAGATAAAACTTGTTATTAGTTTAGGAGTATGGATTAAGACTAAGTTAATTGTCCCTAGTCCGGGAGTATGGATTAGATCAGGATTAAGGTATAGTTAATTATCCTTATTCTAGGAGTATGGATTGGGTACAATTATTGACCCGGGAGTATGGATCAGATCAAGAGGTTAGTTTTAGATTCGTGAGTATGGATCAGGTAGTTTTAGATCCATGAGTATGGATCAGGGGAAAAGGTTAGTTTTAGATCTGTGAGTATGGATCAGGTGAAAAGGTTAGTTTTAGATTCGTGACTATGGATCGGGTGAAGAGGATATTTTTAGATTCGTGAGTAGGGATCAGGTAAAGAGGAAAATTTTAGATATGAGAGTTTAGATCGTGCCGTTGTGAGGATCGATGGGGTGGGATAAGAGTTGCTTGTATATAGTGAAATTATATATATTTGTGAGTTCTAATATATATATATATATATATATATATATATATATATATATATATATATATGATGGGTTGAAAACCCTATATGCTCACCGGGCTCCCAAGCCTGACGTACTTTTGGACATGCTTCATTTGCTTTGCTCTTCTTCTTCGGACACATTTGGCATGGTGCCCGAACCTTGTTTAGAGATGTTTTTGCTGGTATTGACCCAGATTTGGATGCTCAAGTAGAATTTGGAGCATTCCAAAAACTTGGAGATCCAACTACAAGGAGAAAAATAGGCTGATATAACATTTCTTTGGTGTCTTTCGAATCTATTTTATTTTTTTGATATAGGCTACTAATCTTGATTAGCATCGTCATTTTTTTGTTACTCGTGCTCTTTCCTTATTCGGGATATGATCCCCCAAAAAAAGGAACAAAAAATAATCGGATGGCTTGACGATAGATTTTGGATTATAGACCAATAGTTATAAATAACTGTTGTAAGGTCTGTATTGTACTGTTTATGCTTTTGGTCTGTATCGGAACATGACATCCCAAGATTTTGTTATTTAATGAAAATACATTCTCTTTGAAAAATGTTTTGATAAATTTTATCATATTTTGTTTTAGGAACAAATTCTGCAACTCTTTTAATCAAAGGATTACTTTGGTTTTATAAAACAAAGCATAAACAAATCGGTTTATTCTGGTCGTGAAATTGGGGATGTCACAGTTGGTATCAGAGCATTAGTTTAAGCTAACTAGGAATTTGTAAGAAATTTGTAGACTTAAACTTAGAATTCTAAGTGATGATCATGAGGAGTGTGTCTAAAATATGTTAGATAGTACACCTAAATTGACACAAACAAGTTTATTTTAGGAATGATGCCTAAATGCTTTTATGTGCTAAATGTTTTTTTTTTGTGATAGCTATATTGATGCTATTATTTATTCGGATCTATGGTCTGTTTCCCACCGGATCTAGAAATATTATGTGTTAGGATTCTAAACGTATGGCTATGATATTAGAACTAGCATGTAAATGTTTCGGAGTGATAAGGAGATTTATACGTTTATCGTAAATGAAGCTTTCCTATCTTAAATTCTCGCCCGATACACCGAACGTTTGCTTGGGTGTACAAAAGGTCATGGTGAAGACACTTAGGGAATTGAGTAAATGGAGGAAATGAAAAGGCTTATGATAGTGAATGACACCTATCGGAAGATATAGTAAGAGTGGTATCTTGCCTTTAGAAAGTCTTATAAAAATAACATTACGTTTAAAGGAGTACGGTACGTCTGAAGTACTCCTTCGATTGGCAGGACGATGGAACAATTGGTGAAATTCTTGAAGTTTTCTCATCCTCTGGTATTTCCATCACCAGCCGAGTTGAATTAGAATTGATGATTGAAGATGCGAAATGAAGAAGTCCTAGTAGATTCTAGGGAAATTTTTATGATTATCTGGATACATTCGTATGTGTTAAATTGTTTTATGATTTTCTTGTATGGTGACTTGGTCGACTTCGGGACAATACTTGGGACGGGTATGAGTAGGTGTGAAAGGTAGTAGATGCATATACTACCGGAAGCACAAGACTCGCACTTGGATCAGGGAAAGTCACAAGGTTACCAAGAACCTAGTACTTGAGTTGTTTTATTCAGGTATGCCATTACCATTGTTTCGGTAATGACTAGTGAGATGGTTGTTATTGCGACCCTAGTGATCATATAAATTTGAGTTCGACTACGATGAGTATGTTACATGGTCTAGAGGACCAAGTTAGATGTAACATCCGACTTAAGTTAGAAGGTTGAAATTAATGCGATCGATAGTATCGCGCTCGTTGTTAAAAGAAGTTAGCAAGTAGAAATGCTACATGTTGAAATGTGATTATATCAAATTAGAATATGGAGGAAGACATATTCCATTTTGGAATTTAACTCTAAAAGACCGAGTCTAAGTGTCGCATTATGCGATGAGAGGTCAATAGAGCACGACCCATCGGTGCGTTGCAATAGATAAATGAAAGTATTTATCCTAAGAAGAAGAAGGAGTCCACAATAAGGACTTATTTGGTAACTCAAAGGTTACGATTGAAAGTACAACATGGTCAGAAAAGCAAATGCAAGATTGAGCATCGTGTATAGTAAAGAAGCCTCAGAGTTAGATACTCTTTCGAGGAAACATAGAAGTTACGGTTATTACCTAGGATGAAGAAATAACGTGTGGAATCATTATGGAAATCCTATTTTGTTGATGATTCCGGGACGTAATCGTCCTAAGGGGGAGATAATTTTAACGCTCGTAGATTAGGGTTAGTCAATTTAGAGACAAGGAGCATCAAAAATGACTTTTTTATAGAATATTATTTAGAATGAATAATCTTAAATAATTTGTAGTGGTCATGACAAGGATTCCGGATATGTAAAGAAGGCCGAAATCCGAGTTATAACGAAGAAGTTATGACCTGTCGAAGTTTCGAGACAGAACCGACACGACACAGTGCGACGTAAATAATGAATTTACGATAGAGCGGTATTTAGCCTTAGTGATCTAAACGAAAGTCGTAGTGTTCGTTAAACCGAGAGCGTGCATAAAAAGAACGCTCAAATCTGACTTCGTATGAAGAAGTTATGATTTTCAGAAGTTTCAGCTTGGCGGTATGCAACCCGAATACTCGATTTCAGATCGAACAGTTTTTAGCCGAAACAATCTAAATGAGAATCAAAGATATCGTCGATAGTTGTCCAACGGTGAAAAGACAGACGAAAATGGATGTCAAACGAAGAAGTTATGAATTTATAAAGGAGTTTTCCTGTACCGGCTTACTAAAAATAAATAATAAAAATAAACTCAAAATTAGCCGACGGAGTCTAAAAGAAAGTTGCAGAGCGTAGTCTTACCTACGCGTGGATATAAAGAACGTCGAAAACGGAGTTTTTATGAGGAATATATGAATTTTTGAAGTTTATTAAATAATTAAAATATTAAATTTAATTATAAATTTCGATATTATCCGAAAGGCACAATTCATCATCAAACCAATCCAACGCATCATTCAGGTATGACCTTCTGCATTATTCAGGTATAATCTTTTCTTAATCTTTATTAATTCCGTCATGTTATCAATCCGTCATCATGTTATTTTCAATTTGGTATCAGATGTAATATCCGAAAAATACAACCAATTTAAAATTTTCAAAACAACCTGATTTTCATTAAAATGTTTACAAAAAGGTTTTCAATACAAGTCATTAGAGTATTCCCAGAATCACATTGCTACAAAATCATGAGGAGCGGTACGATCGCGCCTTCGCCTTGCCACAGTCTCCTGAAGAACCTGAAAAACATTAAACCACAACTGTAAGCCCGAAAGCTTAGTGAGATACCCCCAAAATACCAACCACGAAGACGCCCTTCCAGGCTGCGACCTTCCGGTCCAAAACGTATAAAACATACATAACATAACAGAACATAGAACAGCCATGCATATCGGGTCTACCGTGTGACTGGTCCGCCGTATCGGGCCTTCAGTCCAACGGATCCATCCTCCGGGTCTAGTCATGTCCTTCGAGTCTACAGTGGGGTTGGTCCGCCCGCATCGGGCCTTCAACCCACCTGGTCCACTCTCTGAGTCTACAGTGTGACTGGCCCGCCCGCATCGGGCCTTCAGTCGGCCTGGTCAACTCTCCGAGCCTCGGCACGTCTGGTCCGCCCTCGTGGGGCCTACAGCCTATCCGGACCGCTCGCTGGGCCTTCGGAACAACCGGTCCGCCCTGGGTATCTTGGCCTACAGCACAAAGAAGGACCCGACTCAACCCATCTCCAGTCCAAACAACTATGTGCACAAAACATACATTCATATAACAGTCATAGTCAACAAACCGAGCAAGCAGATCACATAGCATATCATTACCCTAACCGGGTTACCGACCTAACCGGTCACTAGCATAGCATCACTCTGTATATCGGGAAAACTGACCTTAGCAAGGCCTCCTAGCATGTACCATCCTAGCTACCAGGATGCAGACACATCAAACAATAACATAATAACCATAACCGAATCTCAATACAATAAAGGGCCGGCCTTGGTGCCTTAGACCCTGTTGATATAGTGAGGATAACTCACCTCGAAACTGCCGGCTGAAAAGATAAGATCCCGCTGCTCCGAACTCTGGCACGAACTCCTCCACTAAACATCAATACATACAACTCAATAAATACCCTTAATTACCAAAATACCCCTGGAAGACAACTGGTCAACCTTGGACGAGTCAAAGTCAACCCCTGACTGACCCTACTCGCCGAGTAATCCCGATGACTCGCCGAGTCCTTATGCTCAGAACTTCCCTCAATTAGCGACCCAACTCGCCGAGTCACCCCAAGACTCGTCGAGTCCAACAACTCTAAGTCCACTTGCACGCAACTCACCGAGTCATCCCTTGACTTGCCGATTCATCGACTCAACCAGAAATATTGGGACTTCCTTGACAAGACTCGCCGAGTCCAAATGGACTCGTCGAGTCCAAGGCCATCTTCAACCTACTCGCCGAGTTGTTCTTCCAACTCGTCGAGTCCCAGGCCATCTTCAAGCAACTCGTCGAGTACCACCTATCTGAATCCATACAGAAGCATCTCAGGCCATGCAATTGATCCAAAACATAGATCCAACCTCCTACAATCCATCCATCACGTAAAGTGGCAAACTTTACGTGAATCTAACGAGATCTAAGCCATATTCACCTTGAAACCAAGGTTTGGGACATGGTGGCTTCACTAAGCACTCAAACACAGGAACTTTAATGCACTCTAGGCCTTCAATATTCCAGATCTGAGGTAGAAACCTCAGATCTATCCTCCAAACTCCAAAACATTCCAAGACATACTCCCCACAAACCCCAGAATGATGAAACTAGGAATGCACAGCCTAAGGACGAAGATATTACCTCCAAAAGATGCCTCAATAGCAGCCAAACTCGAATCCAAGCAAAGCCCTTTGATCCAAGCCACTTCTCCTTCAAGATCTCTTCAAACAACACCTCTCCAAGCTCTAATTTGCTCTATAAATGATTTCTCCACGAATTTAGGGTTTCTGGAACTCAAGGGGGGAATAAGGGAGGCTGTGGAGGGGTATAATGCTCTTTATATAGGGCTCAACCCTGAAAATTAGGGTTTTCTCCATACAGCACCTACTCGCCGAGTTCATCCTAGGGACTCGCCGAGTAGGCCACTTGACACGCGACCATGACTGCGACCTGACTCGCCGAGTCAGCCATGGACTCGCCGAGTCATCCTCTAAAACTTACACTTTTAGCCCTTCAGCTCTACTCTTGGTATTCGGGGATGTTACAATTCTCCCCCACTTAAATTAGGCTTCGTCCTCGAAGCCTTCGGCATCACGTCTTCAAATTATTTCCCACGACGCACCACTTGACCTTCACTGAACTAGGTCCCTCAAGGTACAACCATAGAACTAGAAGCTCACTCTCTCCTTCCATACGGTGTCCCCACCACCTACTCAAACCGGCACCAACTGTACCCTCCTATAACCACGCTCAACAACCGAGAATTACCCATGATGCCCTATTGCTCAAATCCTCATATTTCACTTGACTCATATGGCTATAAAGCCACGAACCATCGGATTCCTGGTCCGAATTCCACTTTATCCATTCCATGCCGACCGAAAGACCCATTCCTCCATTTCGGAGCAACTCCCCCGAGTTCTCCTCTCGCAATCACACACACATGCTGATCTAGCTCTAGCACCCTCAGGTGTGGATAACCTGATATACTGATGATATCCTCAAACATCCTTCCAGGATGAACCACTGATACATACCCAGAACCCTGATCAGAATCTCACTGAGAGTCCAAGACTCTTTCTCTGCATCCCTTCCGAACCCTCTCCCTGGCTCTACGTCACGGTATTCCCTCCGCGCCCAGAGCAACATATCAAGTCGAATGAGCTTTTATTCTACTGCCGCAACACGCTACTCAAAGACCATCGACAGACCACTCCAATCATAACTCTTCACTGCCGCTTTCACTTCCGTGAATTCGCACTCCCTTTTGGGATTTCATTCCTCCCTCTTTCCTTACCAAGGAAACCGCTTGTCCGCCCAGTCACCATGGCAGGCACTATGGTGCTCATCCCACGCTACACTACCTCTTTAAAGCGTACTCAACATCCATGCATCACCACCACTCTAACTCTCATCACAGGGACTCTCAAGCCCATGCACTACCTTCACTGCTCAAGATCGCTACCCGGGGCCAGACCTCCCAATGTAATCCCACTGCAACATACGCGACCCATAACCTCGAACCGATCCACAATACTCGCAGAGTCTTCAGCATGACTGGACCGCCTCCCTAGGCCTTCAGCCAATCTGGACCACTCTCAGAACCTTCAGCCAATCTGACTGGACCGTCCTCCGAGCCTTCGGTCTGACTGGTACGCCTACCGGCCTTCAGTCTATCCGGACCGCTCAATTAGCATTCATCACTCTGAACCATCTCTTCGGGAAATCCTCCCGTGCATACCGTTCTAGCCCTCTAGGGGTTCCGAACTCCATCTCCATCATACATACTCGATCCCGGCCTGCTCCCATGCCTTCCTCAATCAACTGCTCTAGGTCTGTATTCCGCCCCGCACGCCTGTTACTCACCCACACGAGCCTGCTCTCGACTGATAGAAATACCGCTGAATTTCCCCAAGCAGCTAAACAACCTCTCAGGCCCAACGATCATCCGGAGAATTTCCAATTCTCCCCCACTTAAGACACTGACAGTTAGTCACAGGTCGCCATCACCGATCTCCCCAAGCAACCTTGCAGGAATCAACACATGCACTCAAAATGTTTTTTCACCAGCGCCAACAACTTTCATACAAATCATGTTCCCACGCTGCACAACCCGCTCGAAAGGAACCCAATCTTCAACTATCCATTCCTCAGACTGCAGAATCTAACTGGCCTTCAAACCAACACCGCATCCGCCACCAATCCTCACAAGGATAATCAACGATAGCTCGACGTACTAATCCATAACCATAACGATCCTTCAGGGAATACAAGATACTAAAACGAAATCTCGATCACAACTCGCCAAACCCTCAAGGAACAACGGATACCACACGAAAACCTGAAACGCAATTTCATAACCAACCAACGAAACTAGCAGATAACAATACTCTACAACAATCATAAATAACCAAAACAGCAGAAAGGACATACCCGTAGCAACAAGCTGTAAAACACGACCCTAAGCCCTTGGGGGCTCCGCTCCACCCTGACCTCCACCTGTGATCCTCAACGTAGCCGGTGCTGGAGCCTGCACCGGTCCTGCAGCAAGCCGTGGATAGTTGACTTTCAAATGTCCAACCTGATGACAATGATAGCATATCCTCAAATCCCGAACCGGCACTGACTGCTGACAATCCCTCGCATAGTGTCCCTCCTTTCCGCACTTGCGGCATGCTCCACCGGACCGATAAACCCCGGCATGACCCCTTCCACACTTTCCACAGACGTGGCCACCCTGATCTCCCATCCTGGAATCAACGGTCTTAGACCGTTTCGTTGCCGGCTGCGACTGAACTGGAGCTTGCCTCAGCTCACGCATCTGCAACTCAATCTCTAACTCACGCCGCCTGGCGGCCTCCTGCAACTCCAGCAAAGTCTCGCACCTCTGCGCAGACACAAACTGTCTGATGTCTCTCTTTAGCATACTCAGATATCGGGACATCTGAGCCTGCTCCGAAGCGAACTCCGGGCAAAACATCGCCCTGTCAGTAAACATCCTGGTGATTTCCGTCACCGATTCTGAATCCTGTTTCAGCTCCAAGAACTCCTGAGCCAACCTCTACCTCTCGACCTGCGGAACATAACGAGTGCTGAACATCTCTCTGAACCGATCCAATGAAATCGCAGCCCTCTGCGCATCCGAGTACGACCCCGTGGTCAATCTCCACTAATCCTTTGCTCCGAGCCTCAACAGGTTCAAAGCACACCTCACCCTCTTATCAGCAGGGCATGAACACGTGAAGAAACATCCCTCCACATCCGATAACCATCTCATAGCAACGATCGGATCCTGAACTCCATCAAAAGTGGGAGGCTTCGTATTATCGAAGTCCCGATACTGAAAACCTCTACTAGCTCCTCCCCCTGCCGCTGCTACAGCTGTTGTAGCCGCCGCGACAACCGTCTCCGTGAGAGCCGCATAGCGCTCATCAAAATACTCCACCATGGCGGTCTTGATCGACCTAAACAACTCCGGCAGCTCAGCCCGAAACAATGCAGCAACCTCATCATGCAGGATCTCACGAATCCTCGCATCCAACTCGTGCGTACTCATCTGACTGACAACCTCTGGCTGTACAGACCCACCCGGAACTCCCTCTCCGGCTCCTGATCCTGACCCGGATCCACTCCCAGCGTGCCCTGAAATCTCCATACTGAAAATAAAACACCAAATCTCAGACATATTCCACTATCCCGGGAACCGGCTCTCATCCCAACCCTAGAGGTCATGGTTTCCCTGATACGCGTATGAGTCCGTGCTTTCAGTAGTACGGGCCCATACTACCTTCCACACCAACCCATATTTGTATGAAGTACTCCCACAACACCCTAGCGACACATATAACATCGCTCTATCCTCACAACTAGAGGAACACTAGAAATCTCTCACAAAGAAACCTAGGCTAGCAGGCATCATAAATCAGGCAACTCATCAATAAATCCTGAAGATCCCTAGCCTAACTCTAGCATGCTGTTCTATTAAAGCTCAATAAAACAATTGTCATGTATGGTATTTTGGGTTTACTTACTGGCTCCGGCTGATCGTACCTCCGCGTCCTCCTTTACTTATTTTGAAAACCATTTTAAATTCTCTTTTTGAAAACTCTCCTCGATTTGAGACTGGAGTCACACAAGTGTTCCTCCAATTCACTCAAACCAAGGCTCTGATACCAACTTGTAACATCCGAAAAATACAACCAATTTAAAATTTTCAAAACAACCTGATTTTCATTAAAATGTTTACAAAAAGGTTTTCAATACAAGTCATTAGAGTATTCCCAGAATCACATTGCTACAAAATCATGAGGAGCGGTACGATCGCGCCTTTGCCTTGCCACAGTCTCCTGAAGAACCTGAAAAACATTAAACCACAACTGTAAGCCCGAAAGCTTAGTGAGATACCCCCAAAATACCAACCACGAAGACGCCCTTCCAGGCTGCGACCTTCCGGTCCAAAACGTATAAAACATACATAACATAACAGAACATAGAACAGCCATGCATATCGGGTCTACCGTGTGATTGGTCCGCCGTATCGGGCCTTCAGTCCAACGGATCCATCCTCCGGGTCTAGTCATGTCCTTCGAGTCTACAGTGGGGTTGGTCCGCCCGCATCGGGCCTTCAACCCACCTGGTCCACTCTCTGAGTCTACAGTGTGACTGGTCCGCCCGCATCGGGCCTTCAGTTGGCCTGGTCCACTCTCCGAGCCTCGGCACGTCTGGTCCGCCCTCGTGGGGCCTACAGCCTATCCGGACCGCTCGTTGGGCCTTCGGAACAACCGGTCCGCCCTGGGTATCTTGGCCTACAGCACAAAGCAGGACCCGCCTCAACCCATCTCCAGTCCAAACAACTATGTGCACAAAACATACATTCATATAACAGTCATAGTCAACAAACCGAGCAAGCAGATCACATAGCATATCATTACCCTAACCGGGTTACCGACCTAACCGGTCACTAGCATAGTATCACTCTGTATATCGGGAAAACTGACCTTAGCAAGGCCTCCTAGCATGTACCATCCTAGCTACCAGGATGCAGACACATCAAACAATAACATAATAACCATAACCGAATCTCAATACAATAAAGGGCCGGCCTTGGTGCCTTAGACCCTGTTGATATAGTGAGGATAACTCACCTCGAAACTACCGGCTAAAAAGATAAGATCCCGCTGCTCCGAACTCTGGCACGAACTCCTCCACTAAACATCAAAACATACAACTCAATAAATACCCTTAATTACCAAAATACCCCTGGAAGACAACTGGTCAACCTTGGACGAGTCAAAGTCAACCCCTGACTGACCCTACTCGCCGAGTCATCCCGATGACTCGCCGAGTCCTTATGCTCAGAACTTCCCTCAATTAGCGACCCAACTCGCCGAGTCACCCCAAGACTCGTCGAGTCCAACAACTCTGAGTCCACTCGCACCCAACTCACCGAGTCATCCCTTGACTCGCCGATTCATCGACTCAACCAGAAATATTGGGACTTCCTCGACAAGACTCGCCGAGTCCAAATGGACTCGTCGAGTCCAAGGCCATCTTCAACCTACTCGCCGAGTTGTTCTTCCAACTCGTCGAGTCCCAGGCCATCTTCAAGCAACTCGTCGAGTACCACCTATCTGAATCCATACAGAAGCATCTCAGGCCATGCAATTGATCCAAAACATAGATCCAACCTCCTACAATCCATCCATCACGTAAAGTGGCAAACTTTACGTGAATCTAACGAGATCTAAGCCATATTCACCTTGAAACCAAGGTTTGGGACATGGTGGCTTCACTAAGCACTCAAACACAGGAACTTTAATGCACTCTAGGCCTTCAATATTCCAGATCTGAGGTAGAAACCTCAGATCTATCCTCCAAACTCCATAACATTCCAAGACATACTCCCCACAAACCCCAGAATGATGAAACTAGGAATGCACAGCCTAAGGACGAAGATATTACCTCCAAAAGATGCCTCAATAGCAGCCAAACTCGAATCCAAGCAAAGCCCTTTGATCCAAGCCACTTCTCCTTCAAGATCTCTTCAAACAACACCTCTCCAAGCTCTAATTTGCTCTACAAATGATTTCTCCACGAATTTAGGGTTTCTGGAACTCAAGGGGGGAATAAGGGAGGCTGTGGAGGGGTATAATGCTCTTTATATAGGGCTCAACCCCGAAAATTAGGGTTTTCTCCATACAGAACCTACTCGCCGAGTCCATCCTAGGGACTCGCCGAGTAGGTCACTTGACACGCGACCATGACCGCGACCTGACTCGCCGAGTCAGCCATGGACTCGCCGAGTCATCCTCTAAAACTTACACTTTGAGCCCTTTAGCTCTACTCTTGCGATTCGGGTATGTTACATCAGAGCTAAGTATCGTTCTTATTATGATTATGAATGTTAAATCTTTCGTTCATATAAATACATGTTCATCATGCATCATCATACACATTCTTATGAATATTCATCGTTATAACTTATTATTATAAACTCATTATTAAATAAAATACCATCTATCTACAAATGCCGGTAGAAGGTTTTTACAATTATGAGTATGTACCAATTAGAAACACATTTTGTTAAAAAAAAACCCACCATCAACATCCTATTAAAATATAATAGTATTAAAAAACCCCACCATTAATATCTTATTAAAATTTATAAATTGTAACTTTGAAAGAAAAAATAAATTATCATTTTGTTTCTAAAAACTATAATTATGAGTTTTTCAAATTTAAATATTAACAAATAAAAAATCTTGAAGATAAAATAACAAGAATAATTTATTAAATATATCTCAAGAAATAGAAAATACATCAATCATTATTAATAACGAAGAAAATGAATCAGGATACACCTTTGATGCTCTAATTAATAAAAATAATATTATTAAAGATGCTATAAGAAAATCAAATTTTACACTATCTGAAAAACAAAATTTTAGATATAACTCATTCAAAATTTTATTTTCTAGAAAAAATATTATATATTATGGAAAAATTATAGGAGAAGAACCAATACCAATAGAATCAACACAAGGAAATATTATTATACCAATAATAAATAAACAACAAATTAGAAATAGATTATATAATATTAAAGAAGTAGATAGAACAAAAATCGCTTATATTCATATATCAACTATTCAAATAATTTTAAAAAGTACTTTTAGTGATCTAGACACACCAATAGAATTAGAAATTAGAGATGATCGTATAATTAATAATCAAGAAAGTATTATTGCAAAAGGAAAAGGAAATTTAATTGAAGGAAAAATAAAATTTGATATCAATATACAATTAGGATTAAGTCTAAAAGATAAAAATTTAAGTAATAGTATTACCGTACGATATAAATTATTAAGATAAAATTTTATGTTAAAAGGGAATCATCCATTTACTATTACATATCAAATAAATTATGCATTAACAAATTCTCATCATAGTATTACGTTTAAAACAGAAGATAAAATTTATATAGATAAATTATTTACCCCTTTATTATCACTTGAATCACCAAATATGAATAATAATAGAATTTTTAATGAAACTAATTTTCAACCAATAATAACTACTCCGTTGATAAAAAGAAATCCGATTATAGAACCTCTAATTTCAACTATAACAGGTAGATTTTCTATATATTAGAAAATCAACCTACAACATCTACTAATAGCCAAGATGAAAAATTAGAAGACATAAAACAAATTATTAAGGTAGTGTTTGTTTTTTGTCTGCAGATCTGCGAGACGTCTTCTGTCTGCGCCGCGTAGACCACGCGCAGACATTAGTCTTCGCAGATTGTTTGTTTTTTTGAAGACTGCAGACCTAAAAATGTATGCGCGCCCTCTTCTTGGCGCAGATGTGGACCAGAGTCTTCTAACATCTTCAGACATCTTCTAGCTTAAAAAAACATATATATCTTTATTTTTTTTAAGTTTTTTTTTAATTTATATTTTTTCCAACTTTATTAATGATAAACAATATGAAAAAAAAATTACAAAACTTAAAAAAAAACATTTGACGATACAAACATGATATTTTTAACAAATTTATAAATAAAAATTTATTATAATAATAGTCGTTCAAATTATTTATATAAATATGAAAAAAAAAATCAAAATATATTCTTATATTTTTTTGCCAAAATTTTGTAAAACTTTATTTAATAGAGTATCATCAATTTCTCGAGAAAATATTTATCGTACGTTTTTAATAGATTTATTTGAAAAAATCGAAGTTTATTTCCATCTATTTATGTACAAAGAAGTTCTTTGATCACTAATTATAATGTTTAGTTATAACTTTGCAATCAAAGTTGTTGGTTTTTATCAAATATGTATATGAATTAATATCATTTTTATTTTTATTTTTTATATAATAATACATAAAAGTTGATCTAGATTCGTTATATATTTATAATAAAGTCGTAAAAATATATAAAAAATTCGCTTTGAAGTTTTAAAAAATCAGTTTATTTAGATTTCAGTTTATTTTAATAGCCCGCAGATGTTAAAAAAACAAACAGTCTTCTTTTTTCAGACTGCAGACGTTTGATCCACCTCTTCTACTGCAGAGGTCTACAGATGTGGTCCGCAGACTGCAGACATTTTGCCTCAGAAAAAACAAACAACACCTAAATCATTAAGTTTAAGAATATGACAGAATCATCTAGTAGTCCTTTAAAATATTTTAAAACACTTGAAGGCTCATATCAAAATACAAAACCGTGCATACCAGATAAAGAAATGATTATAGAAATACCACAGAAGTTACCACAAGGAACAATATATAATATTGGTCTTAATTCTGAAGAAGATAAATCAATAGGAGATAAGTTAAATATAATTAGTCAAAAATTGAATAATATTATAGAAATAGAAAGTTTACTTATACTAAAACAAATTCCTGAGCTATTACAAAGTTTAACTCAAAAGAAAATATTACTTGAAAAATATTTAAAAATAAAAACTATTAAAGAAGAGCCACATGAGAAACCGCTTGAAAAAAAACCACTCACTATTAAACCACCTTTTACATGGTAAAAATAAATAATGAGCAATAAAACTCAAATATATTGTAATTTCGATAATAAATATAAAGCCGATTTACTTAAAAAAATATGGAAAGATTTAGAAAATTCCACGAAACATTTAAAAGAAAAAGAATCTGAAGTACAAGAACTAATTTCTAAAAACAAAAATTATACTGCATATCAATTAATTAAAATAGGAAGATTAAGAACTCAAATTAATCATTCTAAAATAGTAATAAAAAACATTAACAATTCAATTAATTTTCTTTCAGACACCTTAATAATCTGTTAAAATGAATTCAAAAGTACAAATTAATTCTTCAAAAGATAACATGCTTTGGACTAATATATTAAAAAATCATTGGAAAACAAATTCTAATAACTCTAATACCATTCAACATTTAGAGAAAACTTTATCATATGAACAAAACTGTTTGATAAGATTACACTCGGAAAGTGAAGAATATAGTAATCAATTAAAAAAGATATCTCGATTACAAGAAGGAATTAAGAAATACAAAAAATCACAAAATCGTAATTTAAAAACAATACGCAATGCTTCAACCATTCTAACAAACACAACTTGTTAATATGAAAACTTTACACATATAGAAATTTATAAACCAACTCTAATGAGTAGAAGAAAAACAAATATTAATCCAAATAGTACCTTTATTACAACTAAAATACAAGAAAAAGAATTAGTCTCATATATAGATACAGGAGCTACTTTATGTTTCGGAAGAAAAAAGATATTAAAAAATTGGGAAAAATTAGAAAAACCATTAAAAATTACAATTGCTGATAAATCAATTCACAAAATTTGGTTCGTAGGAAGAGACATAGATATAGTAATTGAAAAAGCACTATTTAAAACTCCAACTATATATCAACACGATTCGGGAATAGATTTAGTAATAGGAAATAATTTTCTTAAATTATATCAACAATTTATACAAACAAATGATCATATAAGTCTCAATCACCCAACAAAAGGTATTATAAAAACTGCAATTATCAAACATTTTGATCTTATTAAAATAATTAAACAGGAAGTTGGCTTTCAACTACGCATATTACTAACATTCGCTAAAGAAATTGCTGAAAAACAACTCGAATAAGTATGTAGTGAAAACCCGTTAGATCAATTAAAAAACAGAAATAATCAAGAAATAATAATATTATTAAAAAACCCTAATGACGAAGTTAATATTCCAAACAAAATTCCATATAGTATCAAAGATGTCTCTGAATTTAAACAAGAACGTACTGAATTACTAGAAAAGGGAATCATTCGACCTAGCACAAGTCCTCATTCTGCACCTGCATTTTATGTAGAAAATAATAATGAAATAAAACGAGGAAAACGAAGAATGGTAATTAATTACAAAAAAATGAATGATGCTACTATTGGAAACTCATATAAATTACCACGAAAAGAATACATTTTGGAAAAAATAAAAGGAAATACACACTTTAGTACATTTGATGCAAAATCTGGATATTGGCAATTACGCTTACATGAAAATACGAAACCACTAACCGCTTTTTCATGTCCTCCTCAGAAGCACTATGAATGGAATGTCCTTCCATTCGGTTTAAAGCAGGCACTAGCAATATATCAACGATTCATGGATGAAACCTTAAATGGTTTAGATCATATTTGTCTTACATATATTGATGATATAATTGTTTTTACAAAAGGAAATGAACAAACACACATCGACGCAGTTATCAAAGTTTTACAAAGAATCAAAGAAAAAGGTTTAGTTTTATCAAAAAAGAAATCAAAACTTTTTCAAACTACAGTTGAATATCTTGGTTTAAAAATTGGAGAAAATGGTCAACTATCTTTAACAGATAACATACGAGAAAAATTAAATATGCTTCCCAATAAACTTGAAAATAGAAAACAAATACAACGATTTCTTGGTTGTTTAAATTATATTGCAGAACAAGGATTTTTAAAAAATTTAGCAAAAGAAAGAAGAGTTTTACAAAAGAAAATATCAGAAAAAATACCTTGGTCTTAGACAAATACAGATACTATTCTAGTACAAAATATAAAAGAAAAAATTCAAGTTCTTCCTACCTTATATAATGCAAAAATTGGTGATTTTCTAATTGTGGAAACAGATGCGTCACAAGACACTTGGGCAGGATGCCTAAAAGCAATCATACATGGAAAAGTATTATTAGGATTAGATAGTGAAGGAAACCTCACATCTAACCCACCAAAAGTACACAATGGTAAAGCATACATTGGTATGAAAATACTATCCGAAGTAAACAATGATAAAGTATACAGTGATATGAAAATATCACCAAAAGCATACACTGAGACAGATATATCATCTGAAGTATTAAAAATAGATAAATATGAGCAAAAATTATGCAAGTATGTATCAGGAACATTTTCCCAAACAGAGTAAAATTACAGCACACATGAACGAGAAACATTAGCATGTCTCAGAACATTGAAAAAATGGAAAGTCGATCTACTCCAAACCAGATTCGAGCTACGCACAGATTCCAAATATCTACTTGGCTTTTGGCGATACAAATTACAAGAAGATTATTGTCGTGGACGTTTAATCCGTTGGCAACTACAATTACATCAGTTTCACCCATACCTCAAGTATATCAAAAGTGCCAACAACCATATAGCAGACACACTAACAAGAGAATGGAAGCCATCATAAAGCAACACTATTCATGGAAGACTAACTAAAAAATATATCTGCTTTTTCGGAGGCGGGAGGAATGACGTAAGCAATGACGAAAAAATCCATAATTGAAGACACCTGTCCTTTCAATGGGGAAGGGATTATTATATTCATTATGTAGAAGTGTCGGTAGAATAATTAGGAGTTTTATTTTATTTATAAAAGTGTCGGTAGGATATTTTTATGTAAAGTATCGGTAAGTGTCGATTGTATTATTCGTGATGTAACATAAAGTGTGTAACCCTCAATAGTCTAGGGGGCTATAATGTAAATATGTATGTTATATTGCAATCGAATGATTGCAACAATAATTGTAACCGGCTCTCTTGAGCCTATAAATAGGGCCTTTGCCCAAATGAAATAAGCAAGATAAGTTTGAGGGGGGGGGGGGGGGGAGAGGAGTCAGCGGCCTTATCCAAACTACGCCAAGGTAACTTTAACTACACCCAGCATAATTTGGTGGTTCATCCCCTATAAAAGGGATGCGAGTGCAGTCGAGTTCTTTGCACCTTTTCTCTTCTCTCTCTCTCTCTCTCTCTCTCTCTCTCTCTTTCTCTCTCTCCCGTTTTGCATCGTTTTTTGTGCAAGAAATATCTTGCAGCCTCGGTATCAATCCCGAGACCCGAAACAAGTCGCGAAGCCCGAAGATCCCAAGAAAAATAGTTTTCGAGTTGAAGCTCTGCGCGCGTGAAGCCCGGTTTTGGAGGAAAACATCCCGATTTCCTCGCAAAAAATTATTTCAAGAGACGAGGCGCTGTCCGATCATCTTCTGATCAAGTGAGTGTATAGTCCCTTTCATAAACACGATTTTAGTACAAGTATTGGTTGAATGTATTATATCCATGTTTTGAGTGAGTGTATAGTTACTTTCTTCTAACACATAAGTATGAAGTATTTTCTATGAAATACGTGCTATGTGTTTATATATTGTTGTTTATTTGAGATGTTGGTGGAATGGATGAACTATATAGGTTTTAATGAGTTAAACTGTATATGTATTTTGTAAATACAAATGTGTTGGGTAGGACATGGGTAGATGAGATTCGTGAGTATGGATCAGATCAAGAGGTTAGTTTTAGATCTGTAAGTAGGGATCAGATCAAGAGACTAGTTTTAAATCCGTGAGTATGGATTAGAACAAGAGGTTAGTTTTAGATCCGGCAGTATGGATCAGGTAAAGAGATAAAACTTGTTATTAGTCCAGGAGTATGGATTAAGACTAAGTTAATTGTCCATAGTCCGGGAGTATGGATTGGGCACAATTATTGATCCGGGAGTGTGGATCAGATCAGGATTAAGGTATATTTAATTGTCCTTATTTCGGGAGTATAGATTGGGTACAATTATCGATCCGAGAGTATGGATCAGATCAGGAGGTTAGTTTTATATCCATGAGTATGGATCAGGTAGTTTTAGAGCCGTGAGTATGGATCAGAGGAAAAGGTTAATATTGAGATCTGTGAGTATTGATTAGCTGAAAAGGTTAGTTTTAGATCCATGAGTATGGATCGGGTGAAGATGATAGTTTTACATCCATGAGTAGGGATTAGGTAAAAAGGAAAATTTTAGATACGAGAGTTTAGATCGTGTCGTTGTGAGGATCGATGGGGTGGGATAAGAGTTGCTTGTATATAGTGAAATTACATATGTATGTGAGTTCTAATATATATATATATATATATATATATATATATATATATATATATATATATATGATGGGTTTTGGTCATAAGACATCCTATGTGCTCATACAAACCTTAAAGCTTGGATCTAGGTTTCTCTATTGTACATGCTTTGAATCCAAGACTATAAACCCTAATTCTAGAATTCAAGTAATCATATTAATATGTAATTAGGTTTAAGATCATACCTTGATTGTTATGTAGCAATAACAATCCCAAAACTCCTTGTAATGACTTTGGAAGGCTTAGAGTCACAAGTGTCACTCTTCTAATGGCTTACAAACACCAATAGCAAATGGAGAAGGTATAAAGAGAGAGGAGAGAGGTTAGAATTCGTCCTTAGGACTTCTTGGGAAGGGATACACGAATTCATGAGCCAAGGGGTGTTTATATAGGTGTAGAGATATGGTTTCAGTCATTATCCTTATCTAGTTACTTATCCACAAAGCAACCCATAAGATAATCCTTGAATCCTTATCATAGTCGAATTCTAAGGCCTTATCACCTCAAATTCGTTCACCCTATATCTAAGATAATCCTTACCTTATTTTGTAACTATCATATAATTACAAATCAACCCCTCTAGTTTAATTAATTACACTTGATCACAAAATTAATTCCTAATTAATTATTGACCAATATTAATTAAACAAATATGATTTCTCCTTTAATATATTATTCTTATAACATATTAATAAATCATAATAACCACTCTCTCTATTTATTTCTCCAATCAAGTTGCTTTGGTGAACGCAACCCAAAAGGACCATGCACCATCGGGTCAAGTACATACCAAAATAGTTATGGACTTAGACACTAATCCAACAGTCTCCCACTTGGATAAGTCAAATAACTATTCTGCATCCTGATCTGCAATCGTAGCTTTCCAAAGCCGCTGTCAACTCTGATCCTATCAGATACGCGTGTCCTTAGATAAGGGATCATATATTCCTCCATTCTAGATATCATATGAGATATGATTTCAAACCATTCGCTTTGTACTATATCTCGATTTCCGATTTATGAGGACTGACTAATTGAAAAAATCAAATTAGCCCTAGCCCGGCCGAGCATTTACGTTTGTCATCACTAAACCATCGAGGGGCCCAAAGATATCGCTTTTATCCTACTTTGGATAAAAGGAACGGATAAACTTTGATACAATGCTTGCTTGCACTCACTAACCAAATCACACACAACAATATGTTTTATAATACCAAGTTACTAGTGCATTTACATATTATCAATGTGCAACCGATTCGCAAGATACAACTCACACATCTCAGTTTCAAGAATATAAGATGTTATCGTCTCACTAATTACTCGTGATACAATTCATGGAGTAATCCAAGTGAGCGTGGGTTTAATCCAATGCTCAAATTCATATTCATAAGCACTCATGAACGTTGCAGCAAACATTTGCTTATGTCTAATACTCTTTTAGACAATCCACACACCAATTCACGACAGTCTTCATTCATATCTACTTCCAACATATGAACGACTGTGGCCCGTTTGAATAATTCGATTATTCTTAATAAACTCAATTATTCTGGAAGTCAAAACATGCAAGGTGAAACACAAGAATAATACTAATCCCATATGGCCTCAAACCTTTGAGTATAAATGAAACTCCTTTTATTTATCACCATACCGATTACTCATTATTTGTCGTTTCGGGTAATCAACTTCTTACTTGAATTATTACACTTGTCCCATGCTCCTAGCATGCACACAATGTTTACCTATGGTTCTTACTTTGTGAAATAGACCAAATTGAATACATTTCCAATCATTCTCATTTCACAACTCCAAATCCTTTTTCATAAGTGTGAGAATATCAAATTCTTGCTACTTATAGAATATGCCAGATTCTAACACTTTATGCAACGATCCTTTCGTAATGTCACTGCATCAAAGTCACAAAGACTATTGCCAATGATATTACAAAGTTCTCTAACGGAGATCGTTACAAGACAATTCCTTAGATATGATATCTCTCACTCAAAGTACATTTCTTTGAACATCCTTTTGCATAAAAGTTTCTAATCTAGTCATAGATTTTCAATATTTACTTCCCAATATGGACACACTTCCATATTTTCCATATGACAACTTATTCTTAATAGAATCTTTTCTATTCATAATAAGGTCGATATGGTCCATTTAATACCATGCTTCCAACTACTCACAAGCAACCAATCCTCGTCGAACTTTGGATTGTCCTTTGATGATTGTTTAATTATTTTAGTCAAAACCAATTCTAGTCCCTTTTTCCCTCAAAATGCGCTAGACATTTGGAAAAATTTAGAATGGTCAAACATGAAAGCATTTGCAATCAATCCTATACCCGAAGCGTATTGGACACGATGCATAATGTTTTATTTGCTATGTTCTCAAAATTCGAATTGTGAAGAGGAATGCCGTAATCATAATCAAAATTTTAAAAACACACTATGTACCTTTGACTAAATTTATTAACATTCCACAACCTAAGCCTTTAGATTTGAAATGAAGCATAATATTTTCTCCCTTAATTATAGCAAAACAACTATTCCATCCTTACGACTTTGCAAAGAATGACTCTTGTTTTCTATAATTAATATTGCCAACTTGCAATATTTTCCATAATAATCATACAATCATAACATTTATGCTCCCACTATCATGATGATTATTATAAAACATAACACTTATGCTCCCACTAGCTTCGACATGTATTCAAAACATCTTAACTTCCAGAAAAACAATACCCATTGAATTTCTTAAGTCCATGTTTCTAATACTTAGTGCTTTGATAATCTTTATCAAGGCTTCTTGAACTTATACACCTTTTCCTTAGATAGTTCATATGTGTGTCTTAAACAATTAAGACTAATTTCCAAACCTCACAATTCAAATCATGGAAAGGGATACCGTAATCATAATTGAATTCGAGAATGCAACTTTACAATCACTATCTTCTTAAAATCTTTCTTAGTGAAAGCATTTCCTCACAATCATTTTCATGAAGGAGGAAATCTTATGAAACTTAGATTTTAATGGTGTATATGTTCCTATCCATGTGAATTTGTTAAAAACAAAATTTACGACAAATTCAAACTCATATGGACCAAACTTTCTTAATCTTGATTTCTTGCCTTATGGTAGCACAGCTGCCCACCACGTCTTCCAAGTAGTTAATCAGCTTACCTTTTCCTATCAATGTACCTTTCATTGATCAAGGTGCTTTGCCTTTTATGAGAACTCATAGGACTCACATGCATAATTAACTCAATTGGAACAGCACAGAAACAAAATAATGTCAACACGATAGGTTGCAAAACCTCAACTCGTGTGCTAGTGATGATCAATAAGGTTTATTTGATTTGTTCTTGAAACCTTTCAAGACCATTAAGACTCCCACTAAATCATTGACATATAAGATTCTCTTGTCAATAAACATTTCTTGACAACCAAATTTTCAAGAGTTAGTGTAGCTTGTATCAAATCACTTCATAAATTGGTCCTAGTTGGTCTTCGTCTTATCCAAGACATCACAACTTTCCATATTTGATGAATGTTATAAACCTTTAATACTTTTCACTCATTGTCACAATCTTAACTTTAAGACTTGTTATTGGAACGAAGTATGATAGACTTCTTGATCTAACCATTTCTTCAATCCTTGATTCCTCTTCTTAAACATACAATTGTACTAAGACTCACTTAGAGGATCAATTGAGATATAGTTCTTAATCATTAAGACCTATCATAAAGCATAAAAGCTACTCTTCCTTCTTCTTAGAATGGAGAAACTCTTATCTTTCTGTCTACTTGATTCTTCTTATTCGTTCTACTATTGATATAAACCCTTTAATCAATTCAGAATTACACTTAATCTTGTAAGTATAATCATATTTACCAAACCTTTAGTAAATCATGACGAATATCTTTGTTACTCTTATGGTGAACTTGATCAACACACAACTTTTTGTACTCGATCTCCTAGTCCTTCACTTGACACTTTGTCAACGAATTTGTCTAATTTGCAAATATGAAATTTCTCATTCATCATGCAATCAAGTTGTGTGATTCCAAATTTCAGTCCAATTGAAATTTGGGCGATGAGAAACTCTCCCTACTTGGTAAATTCTCGACATTTCCATAAATAACATAACTAAGAATCATATCCATTCGTTGTAGAAATATGCAAACATCAATTTTCATAACGATTTCATTGCAAGGAAGTAAACAAATAAATAAATAAGTCAAACAAAATTTATTTTATTTATAAAAGCAGCGGAAAAACATTTGTCCTTACAATGCAAAATCTATTGAAAACTATGTAAAAGGAAAATTTCTAACAACTCTATCATAACTATCTAAGCTCAAAATCCAATCTTCAAGTCCATGCGATCGAGATCCATCTCTTGTGATTAGATTCATCTTGCTTTCTTATCAAGCTTCCTTTCTTTTCACCGACCCTTCAAAACATTCAAATGCAATCTTATCACATCATGTATTAAAATTCAATGAATAGGAACTTAACGGAGTTAGATAGTGGATTTTACCTGAAGCGTAGTAATACTTTTGACTCTCCCATCTCTTAGATCTCTTAGGTAAATAGGGCAACTTCGTCTCCAATGCCCCTTCTCTTGGCAATAAAAGCAAATTGACTCTTTTGGAACAACACATGGAACTACTTTAGACATCGCCTTTCTCTTATGATCAAACTTTTCGAACATTGCATGTCTTTCATCGCCATTGTCTATATCCATAGAGGTCTTGAAGGCAGATTCACCAATCAACTTTGCTTTTCTATTGCGCCAAACCATTGCTGATTCAGCAGCAATAAGCATATAGGTGAGATCACTAAGGTTCACGTCGTGGTTCATCATATAGTACTCTCTTACGAACTCACTATATGAGTTAGGAAGTGACTGAAGAACCCAATCAACAGCCATCTCTTCATCGACAACGGATCCTATAATTCTTAACCTATCAATGTGTGACTTCATCCCTAAGACGTGTGCACACACCGACTTTCCTTCTTTATGTTTACTTGCCAAAAGGGCTTGAGTGATATTGAACCTTTCAATTTTACAATCTTGTGGGTTAGGGAGAATAAGTGGAGGAGGAGGAGGAAGTGAAGCATGATTTCTTGTTCCTCGATCGAATCGTGGAATATCATCTTCATGTGGAATGCTTGTTCCACGGGATGTGGGAAGACCATAGTTGTCGAACCTTGACATCTACAAAATGGGAGAAAACAAATTCAAGTTAGTTGATCGATTGAGTCCTTAGTAAATCACCCAAATGAGATACTAAGGCTAGGACCCAACACAATACGCTACAACCTAGAAAAGGGATGCCGTAATCTAGTTGCAGAATATTTGAAGGTAAGTGAATGACGATTCACTAATTTCCACCATGAAAAACGAAAAAGAAATTTAAGTTCTAAATCTATGAAAAACCCCTAGATCCTTTGAGATTCATTGAACTTTCAATGGCATGTTTAAATCTCGATATGCCCCTCTAGTTTGTGACTGGGATGCCGATGATCACAAAGCGGGTGTGAATAACCATGCAAACTACATGGTGCCCTCACATGTTACAGTCACCTATTCAATGTGCCGGTAAACCACACACGCTCCACCGAACTATGACAAACATTGAGTCACCCTTTGCCACCTTTGCTTAGAACCATTTAGTGTGCCGGTTAACCACACACGCTCCACTAACGTCTTCGCAAGGGCACAAAGTGTAATTTCATGGAATTGCATCAATTCACTTTTGCCTAAGTAACTAAGATTAGGAATTTGAAAAACATTTAGTTACTTTGTATTTCATTATACTTATAATGGAAGGTTTAATCCTATCCTACCCGTTCGGCTAACGACCCTCCACTAGTCAAGAGTGCTGTGGGTAAGAGTGGATATCCATTCAATCGCCATTTTATAGGCAATTTCCTTAAACACCCCTTATAGACCAGCTTCGTGAATGAGGCCTACTAACGGTAAGATTGACTTTTACTCATACATATACATAATGTTAGACTTTTAATGTTATATATATAGTATAGGGTGTATTTTATACTTTTAAAATACTAAGTGGTCAGATTTAACAATTATACTTTTAATTCAATTAAATTGTAAACCTAAACTTTTATGGATTTATTAAACCTCCTTTAATTATACACCTTAATTAATTAATAAAACCATAAGGGTGTAAATTGAACTTTTCAAAACATTACTAGGGTTTTAGAATTTAACATTCCTAATTAACTTTTAATCAACTTTTAAATTCCAAAACTTGAGGGTAAGTTTTGAAACCTTTTTCAAAACATTAGGATTTTAACTATTTAAATTTCAAAACTTCAAAACTTTTGGGTTCAAATTTAAACTATAAAACCTAAAGGGGAAAATATGAAAATTTTGATAACAACAAGGATCAAATAACAAATAATTTTAAATTAACATTTAATCACATAATTATCCATATTTGATTTATTTAATGATTTCTTGCAAAACAATTTATCAATTTACTCAAAATAATTAATCAATTATCTTATAAGGAAACAATTATCTTATTAATTGATAAATATCTTCATTTAGATCAAAAATATAGTCAAATATATCATATAATCGGATTAATATTGATCTAACATGATAAGGTAACTATCCATATGCAAAAACAGCAAGAAATCCCGAGATAAGCATTATCTGACGAGTTGACTCGTCGAGTCACCCTGGACTCAGCAAGTTCAGCTATGGGCTCGGCGTGTCCAGCCTCTAGAACACCAAAAAATCGAATTTTTTAGATATTCAATGCATCAATACAATTGAAACCATCCTAGGCTCTGATACCACTGATGGGTTTTGGTCATAAGACATCCTATGTGCTCATACAAACCCTAAAGCTTGGATCTAGGTTTCTCTATTGTACATGCTTTGAATCCAAGACTATAAACCCTAATTATAGCATCATATTAATATGTGATTAGGTTTAAGATCATACCTTGATTGTTATGTAGCAATAACAATCCCAAAACTCCTTGTAATGACTTTGGAAGGCTTAGAGTCACAAGTGTCACTCTTCTAATGGCTTACAAACACCAATAGCAAATGGAGAAGGTATAAAGAGAGAGGAGAGAGGTTAGAATTCGTCCTTAGGACTTCTTGGGAAGGGATACACGAATTCATGAGCCAAGGGGTGTTTATATAGGTGTAGAGATAGGGTTTCAGTCATTATCCTTATCTAGTTACTTATCCACAAAGCAACCCATAAGATAATCCTTGAATCCTTATCATAGTCGAATTCTAAGGCCTTATCACCTCAAATTCGTTCACCCTATATTTAAGATAATCCTTACCTTATTTTGTAACTATCATATAATTACAAATCAACCCCTCTAGTTTAATTAATTACACTTGATCACAAAATTAATTCCTAATTAATTATTGACCAATATTAATTAAACAAATATGATTTCTCCTTTAATATATTATTCTTATAACATATTAATAAATCATAATAACCTCTCTCTCTATTTATTTCTCCAATCAAGTTGCTTTGGTCAAGGCAACCCAAAAGGACCATGCACCATCGGGTCAAGTACATACCAAAATAGTTATGGACTTAGACACTAATCCAACAATATATACACACACACATAACATTGTGGGTTGAAAACCCTATATGATCACCAGGCTCCCAAGCCTGACCCACTCGGTTTTCTTTGTATTACAGGTAATGACACAAGAGTATAAGTCGGATGACTTGACGAGATATTTTGGATTATAGAACATTAATTATAAATAACTGTTGTAAGGTCTGTATTGTACTGTTTATGCTTTTGGTCTGTATCGGAACATTACATCCTGAGATATTGTTATTTAATGAAAATACATTCTCTATGAGAAATGTTTTGATAAATTTTATCATATTTTGTTTTGGGAACAAATTCTGCAACTCTTTTAATCAAATGATTACTCTGATTTTATAAAACAAAGCATAAAAAAATCGGTTTTTTCTAACCGTGAAATTAGGGATGTCACATATAATTTTCATCATTTTCATCTATTAGTTTTCCCTATACATCTATAACCCCCCCCCCCCCCCCCCCCCCCCCCCACATATACACAAACACACATAATCTTAACCCATAAAAAATTCTCCGTAACATAAATCTCATAAGCATAGTTCTTGCAATTGATTAGGGTTTAATGGGCTAAAGAGAATCATATATTAGAGCCATATTGCCAATAAGCAGTCAAACAAATAATCGAAAGCCAACCGTATATATAATATTTGAAACTAACAAAGCAGATAAACATAATAACAACAAGAATCAAAACCCTTGAAATCAAACAAATCAAATGAAACATAATACAAAAACGAACCAAAAAATTTATAACCAACAAATAAAGAAGAAATAATTTAAAAAACCAATGAACATTACTTAGTCGATGAACAATACCGAGCCGATGAACAATGTCAAGTTGATGAACGCATCCTTCTCGACCTCATCGATCCTCTGTCTCAGACAGGGAGTGTTTGTGTATCCAACATTAATGTGATATTGTCCTTACATCTCTATGTGTGTGTGTGTGTGTGTATATATATATATATATATATATATATATATATATATATATATATATATATATTGGAGTCTTCATTCTCTCCATAATGGCTCTTTTGGAGAGATAATATTGGGCTCCACACATCTATACCGAAAGTAATCACGGACCCCTAAAAGTCAAATCAAAAGCAGCTTGGAGCTTGTTAATCTTATGGATGAATCAAAACAAGGTTTTGGGAGCTTCTGGGTTTCAGCTTTGGATTAAAACTCAATTTAAGCAAAAAAAACTTTGTTTTGAAATACGAACATTTAACTCTAAGTTTAGATACAAAAAACGGTAAATCTAAAGCTATTTTATGTAGCATTTAAGGAAAAGTTATTGAGTTTTTTAATCAATTTACAGAATTGATCTTAAAAATATATTATATATCTATCTTTTTTTAAACATTTATATTTTTATATAATTTTTCATATTATAATTTTTTTTAGCTAATTTACCAAACACTAACATAACATATACAAACATAGATTTCCGAACATAACATATACAAACATAGATTTCCGGTTAAGATATCCACTACCTTCTAATATATTGTATTACAAGTTTGTATTCGATTATGTAATTGTGGTTACTTTTTCTTGTATATCTTCCCTTCGTAATAAATCTCACGTGCGTGGTCTGATTGGCTATAAACGGATCTTAATTTGTTGTATTGCCCCTAGCATCTAACTTCTAGCTTGTTTGAAAAAAAAAAAAAAAAAAAAAAAAAAAAAAAAAAAAAAAAAACAGACGAAATAAGAATGAATAATTTATCGTGATTTGAACTTTTTGTCTTACGTCACTGGCTTGAGCATTCTGTAAAAGTCTTTAGGATTTCATCAAATGTATGGGACTTTTATTAAAGTAAAACCGTTACAAACTGAGCTGTTTACTCTTGTAAATAAAGTATATTTAAATCGACAAATGTATTTAGAAAACCTTTTATTAAACTGTAATAAATATATAATTTCGACTGTTGTAATCGAAAGATCATTTAATATAGCATAGATTCATAGACTTCTTTATTTAACTTGTTATCATTTATTTTACATAAAACATGAAAAACCATATCTAACAAAATGAAATTCTTTTTCTAATATAAAATTCAAAACTCATAATTCTTAATATTTAAACAACATTTTGAGCAGTCACATTCCCATTCAAATACTACAATACAAACTTAACCAAATTGTGACCATTTTAATAAGACCTAATTACACCAAACTAACAACAATCTTTAACCAGCTAACTAAACCCAGGCATGTTGTCCCAACAACATGAGCCCATGGTCCAGTCATGTTCACGCTCATGTTCATTGTCATGATCGTGATCATGGTCTGTCTCGGTTCCAACCGGAGAGCATGAAATTTCGACCTGGTTATCCATCCCTGTGGTTCCGTTTAAAACATCATTTGGTTTTTCAATCGATGCATCTTCACTTCCACCATACCAATCTTGAAGTGACCCTGTTGGGAAGTCGATCCAACTTGAGAAATCATCATCCATCGTATTGATCTCATCAAATACATTGCTTTGGGATTTTACCCCAATCTCTGTAATCAATTTCAAAAGCAAAATATTTAGAAAAACGCATATACATATACATATATTATATCACGGTGTATTTAAAAAGTAATACTTATATCGGTTGCGGTTATTAAAAAATTCCATAATGTTAGAACCAGAGAACTCGGTCACGACCCTTAGATCAAATGCATCTTAGGGTCGTGATTGATGAATTTGATACAGTTAAGTTCTCTAAGTTCTCTGTTTCTCTCACATTATGGAGTTTTCTGATGATCTCAATATATGCTTATATGATTGCGATAAATCGATCATATAAACATTATTTAGAAGAAAACTCACCAATAGACGAGTGGCCGGAACTCGACTCGTCAATAATCGTCTTGTTGTCATCTCTTGGTTCAAAAACGGATTCCAAAATCACTTTTTCTGGCTCTTCCATTAACGAGTAATCATGTGTGATCTTTTCTTTACCCTTATCGGGCGATTTACATTCATTAGAAAGCATCTGAGAGCTTAACAAAGCTCTAGATTCACCCAAAACGTCCTCTAACAATCCACTATTTCCCTGAGGGCTTATATATGGTGAAATTGCATTATCTCCATCGTTTGATGCGACAATCATATGATCATTCACTGTGTTAGAGGAACACGTTGGGGTGATTGCTTGATATGATGATTGGATTGAAGGAAGCTCATTTTCTATGTTTTCAAATAACCTTGTGGGTATCGGACTCATCCCATGATCAGATGAAGGTAACCCTTGATTAAAGAACGACATGGAAGACGCGGAGCTGTTGTTGAATTGTGGGTTTGAATTTGATGGTAGCGATAAGGATACACCACCATTGTTGTCACGAAGAAGCTTGTAATGAGATTGTGAATTAGGGTAATACAAAGGTGTGTTCAAAACGGGATAGTTTATAGAACTGAACAACATCGGAGAGATTGAATTTAGGGCGGCGTTCGCATGGTTTGAAGATGATGAAGATGACGAAAATGGAAGCGTTTGGTTCTGCAACGGCTGTTCAAGGTGGCGACGGTGATGGTGGTGCTGTTGCTGGAAATCAACCGGGTAAATCGGTAAACCTGCGCGTAAACGTCGTTTCAACCTGGTGTTCCAATAATTCTTGATCTCGTTATCGGTTCTTCCCTGAAGCTATAACACACACACACATACAGAAAAAAACATAGATTTAGATTGAATAATTATAAAAGCATATAATGATATACATCAAGCGTATATGTGTATATGGGGAAGATTTACATGAAGAGCCATGCGAGCCCATTTGTTGCCGAATTTGGAATGAAGCTCGATGATTTGTCGTTCTTCTTCAGGTGTAAAAGCTCCTTTCTTTAGATTAGGTCTTAAATGGTTCGCCCATCGGAGCCTGCAACTTTTGCCGCATCTCATCAACCCGGAATTCCGTTGAACAGCATTCCAATTCCCTTCACCGTTTTTCTTCACATATTCCATTAAAATTGCATCTTCCGCCGCCGTCCATGGCCCTTTTTTCAAGACCTGTCCGCTGTTCGCCCGTGCACAACCACCACCGCCGGCCGTGTTTCTCCCTGCAGAGGTGGCGCCATCTTCTGGAGCCATCTTGATAATTCCACCCAGGTTTTTAATGGATACCCATATGAAAATAAAGGGAAATAGTTTGTTGGAAGATGGATTTTTTTAGGAAGCTTTTGAAATGGATTTTAATGGAGGATTGGGAATTGTTGAGTTTAGAATGGAGGCTGAAAGTGAAAGGAGTGGTTTTGTGTTCAAGTCTTTATATGCTTGAGATTGTATTTCGGAAGCACCCCCTGTTTTTGTGATTTATATTGCTGGCTATTTTCCTTATTTTGCGTCTCCCTTTTCATTATTTATTGCTATTTTTAAAATTTAGAATTTAATAAAGTTTTTTAAAAATGTTTGATACAATTTTTAACCAATTTACTCGTGCTTCTATACAAATATATTCATTATTTAATATGATTAATTTAATTTTGATTTTAATTCACAAGTTTTCTATGTTTTGCATGATAAAGATACCTTGTATTGTGGCATTTATCATCGGAAAAAATCCAAATATAATTATAATTTATAACAAAATGAAAATTTTATGGAATACGAAACCTTCTATGATCTACATTACATCTTTAGCTTTATATATATATATATATATATATATATATATATATATATATATATATATATATATATATATATATATATATATATATATGGGTAAAGTGAATATACCTAACAACCTTATATAAGCTTAGGTACCTAATCTCATCAAACTACGTCATTTTACATTAAATTTTCATTGCAACCATCCAAGGTCCTTAAAGTTTATCTCTAAACTTGATTTACTTCAAAAATATTTGGAAATTCATCATTATATTTCTCCTACATCCTTTTATTTGTAGCAGTAGGATATAAAGCCCATCAGGTGGTATTCGATAGAAAGATGTGGTGTAAAAGAAAGATATTGTTGAAAGTCCAAAGATTTTGGAAGTAATCAAGTTATGGGGTTGAAGTTTAAGAACCTTATGCAATTACAATGTAAATATGATACAAATCGATGTAGTATTATTGAGTTAGGTACCTAAGCTTATATAAGGTTGTTAGGTATATTCACTTTACCCTATATATATATATATATATATATATATATATATATATATATATATATATATATATATATATATATATATATATGGGAAAAGTGAATATACCCTTAATAGTATATAAGCTTAGGTACTGAAACTCATTATAATACGTCATTTTGTTTAATATATTCATTATAATATTCTTAAACTTCAACCCTTGCCTTGATTTATTTTCAAAATTTTCGAAATTTCATTGTTATCTCCCTCTTATATCACTTTTTTTTGCCAAACACCTAATAGGCTATATACATTATAGTTGAAAATGAAAATTATGTAAGATGAATATAAATGTGAAATTGATAAAAAAATATTGGAAGTAAATCAAGTTAAAAGTTGAATTATAAGAACATTAGACAATTACAATGTATATATATGATACAAAACAATGTAGTATAGTGAGTTTGGGTACAATGTAGTATAGTGAGTTTGGGTACCTAAGCTTATATACCCTTAAGGGTATATTCACTTTTCTATATATATATATATATATATATATATATATATATATATATATATACATATATATATATACATATATATATATATAGTAATAATCAAATAAGAAGGAAAATTTTAGTAGGAAGGTAAGAAGTTTTTTTTCTACATATTTTTTTCGCGAACAAACAAAATGAATCATTAGATGATTCATTTGTAAGATGATTCACAAGAAAAAATTCTCAAAAAAACATCTCGATTATTCATTTATATAATGATTTTGTTGTTATTCACTAAAATTGTCATAAAAGTGGATTTTTTTCTTAATTTACTTAAAAATGAATCATATAGATGTTTTTTTGAGAATTTTTTTTGTGAATCATCTTACAAATGAATCATCTAGTGATTCATTTTTTTTTTGTGTTCGGTAAAAAAATATGTAGAAAAAAACTTCTTACCTTCCTACCAAAAAAAATTTCTTGCCGGATCTCTCTCTCTCTCTCTCTCTCTATATATATATATATATATATATATATATATATATATATATATATATATATATATATATATATATATCTTTACTATCTTATAAAAGAAATCTAACTATTTCTAAAAATAGATTGATTATAATAATAATATTTTTTTAAGACGTCTAAATGATGAAGCTGATAGTACAAGTAATCATTAATAAAATAATATTAAATTTTAACCATATTTTGAATTCAAATATTTATCATCAAATCTCCTTATATTTCTCAACAATTTGATATGGTTTCCTCAAATCTCGGATTCATTCAAATTTTGAACCCTTTTAGATATCCTTAAATTTAGCATGTTAATTCAAATATCCCTCCAATCGCATATACCTCTTTGCTCCCTCCTCTACTATAAAGTCCACCGTCCAGGAACAAAAAATGACTTCATTTCCTAAATAACACCATAGTTTGATTATTTTGTCTTCGACGTGTACTTTCTTTTGTAACATAACATTTTTGTAGAGGAAACATATGACTGAAAGAATTTACACGCCCCGCCGCTTTGCGCGGGTGCACTGCTAGTGTATATATATATATATATATATATATATATATATATATATATATATATATATATATATATACGTTTAGGTTCAATGGAAAACAAAATACCCTAAAAAAAACCCTAAAAATCATAAAAATACATAAAAAATACTTAGAGATCCCAAAACTTTTTTTTGTTAATTTTTTTTTATGAAAAAATCGCAGGTTCTTAAATAAATTCATTGTTTTTTTTTATTTTTTTTAAATTGATATTTTTTTTCAGCGAATTTATTAAAAAAACCTACGATTTTTTTATTAGAGAAAGCAAGTCTAGGCTCTGATACCATTGTTGCGTCTTGAGCATTCTAACACTCATAAGTATACATGCAACCCTAAATACCTTGGATCTATGTTTTCTCTATTATACATGCAAATATGAACTTTCCTAGGTATTCATTCTAACTAGCACAATAACATTGATTCATATGAATATATCAAGTTGGAATTACATACCTCTTTGATGTAGAATATCTTCATGAAGCTTGAGTGCCTAGTACCCTAAGTGTGACATCTCAAATGGTTCACACAACACGAAATACACATGGAATAGATTAGAGAGAAATCCACACTTCATGAAAATAGGCTAGCCCTTTCTATCACTCATAGTCGTCGATTTTCCCAAGAATATGATCTTTATATAGTGTCACAATTAGGGTAAACCCTAATTGTCATGGCTTTCCATTTCCTTGGATCCATGGGTTCAAATATAGCATGGAGCATCCATGGAGCATCTTATGGGTTTTAGCCCAACTTGACAATTCATGAAGCATTAGCCCACTATACAAGTATGGATGATTTACACAATCAACCCATATATTTAATTAGTCTTCTTTTGATCACTCAATTAATCCTAGATTAATTCTTGATTAATACTAATTAAATAATCTTATTAATATATTAGAACTTATAATATATTAACAAACCTTAAGTGTTATTTCTCTCATTATAGTCTATCCAAATGCATGATGCCATGTAACCTAAATGAACCATGTCGGGTTGGGTCAAGTCTTATCTATTATAGTTATGGACTTAGACATTAATGGAACAGTCTCCCACTTGGATAAGTCAAACTATTATTGCAAGTATGACTTCAAGAACCGACTGGCAATCGTATCTCTCAAAAGCTTCTGTCGAACTTTGACCTTGCCGATGATCTTTGACCTTTGTCAATGACTTGTCCATTAAATAAGGGATCATATATTCCTCCATTCTAGATATCATATGGACTGAGACATGGATGGACTGAGACATGGATTATAATCATTCTCTCTGTCCATTTGTTGTTTCCCGATTTCTGATTTATGACAGCTGACTAATTGAACAAATCAAATCAGTCCAGGCCCGACCAAGCACTTACATTTGTCATCACCAAATCATCGAGGGGCCCACAGATATCGCTTTTATCCCGAAGTTAAAAGGAATGGATAAACTTCGACTCATATGGCTTGTTTTACTACTTGTTGAATCATACACAAAGGCACGTTTTATAACATCGAGTTACTAATGCGTTTTCGTGCAATCAATCTATAACCAGTTCATAGTAACAACTCATATCTCTAGGTTTGAAGAATATAAGATATTATCGTCTCATGATCACTCATGATAAAATCCATGAAGTGATTCCAATGAGTGTGGGTTGAATCCAATACTCAGAACTTATGAGTACTAATGAGTGTTGTAGCACCACTTTGTCCAACAACTTAGACCTCTACAAGCCAACCCATGATAGTTTTGATTCATATCTACTTCCAACATATGACCGACTGTGGATGGTTTGAATAACCTAGTCAATTAGGAAGAACAACCTAGTTCTTCTGGAAGGAAAAACATGCAAAACGAAACACAAGAATAATTGAATCCAATATGGTCTCAGAACTTATGAATATAAATAAAACACCTTTTATTTATCACCATATGATTACACATTATTCATTGTATACTGTTTCAGCTATCAACTTTATTCTTGAATTAAAACAATAGTTGTCCCATGCTCCAAGCATGAACACTATGTTTTCTAAACATTAGTCATGCCACACACCAAGTATGCATACTATGTTTATCTATGATCTTTACTTTGAGAAATAGACCAATTGAACATAACTCTAATGATTCTCATTTCACAGTCCCAAAGCTTTACTGTAAATGCGAGAATTCCAAATTCATGCCATTTACTGAAATCTGTTGGATTCCAAACTTATATGCATTAATCCTCTTGTAATGTCACAAAGACTTGACAACAAACATTACAGAGCATTCCAAAGGAGATCAACTCCTTGGAAACATCATTCTTGCATTAAGTTTCCTAATCTTACACAGATTTATTGAACAAATTCCACCTATGGGATCATTTCCATATTCCCCTTTTGGCTATCCCTTCTGAACAAGAGTTGCCTTTTTTCCAGAATATGTCAATATGGTCCTTCCAACAATTAACACTATACTTCCAACTGTCCTTGAGCAACCAATCTTTGGTAATCTTAGATTGTCCTAAAAAATTGTTTAATCCTCTTAGTCATATCCGGTTCTAGACCTTTTCCCTTCTTAATGCCCCATGCATTTGGAAAATTATAGAAAGGATGAATATAGCACATGTAATCGATCCTATATCTGAAGCATATGGGACATGATTCATGATGTCTCATATAATGACTAAACCAGTCTTTTGCTATAATATTTCCAATTATAATTTGCCATGTTCATAATTCAGATTATAAAAAGGGATGTCGTAATCATAATCGAATTTTAGAACGCAAATAATGGAACCATATATAGAATTTGCTCATGTTGAGCCATTCCAACATAACATTCATATATATACGTGACTAAATACGATTAAAACCTCAATCTAAGCTTTTAGATTTGAGATGAAGTATAATTTCGTCTCCCTTAATTATAGCAAAACAACTCTTTCCCAATTGAAACCTTTTATTTTCTATAATTAACATTGCTAACTTGCAATCTTTATCATAATTATCATGCTCCCACTAACATGATGAATATTAGCGTAACACTTATGCTCCCATTAGCTTTAACATGTACTCGGAAATCAGCTGAACTTCTAGAAAAACAATACTTTATTAACTTTCTTACTAAAGTTCAGATTTCTGATACTAGATTGTTTTGATAAAACATTATCAATATCATACACCTTATCTTAGATAGCTCACAGGTGTGTCTAAACAATTTTAAGAACTATGAAAAGGGATGCCATAATCATAGTCTCAATTGTTTAGACATTTGCTATCTGCTTCAAATCTACTTGGTGGAAGTGTTTCTTCACCATCATTTTCATGAATCAGAGAGAAACCTTATGACCCTTAGATTTTATGGTATATGTGCTCCTTTCCAAGTGAATTTTTTTGTCAAAACCATACTCACAAGACAAGATTAGTGACAATTCCAAATTCATATGGACCGAACTTGTGCAATCATAAATTCTTGCCACTCGATAGCTCAAGGGCCTGCCATTGCTTCCAAGTTGTTGTGCAACCAATTGAGAACTCTAAGAACTCATATGCAAAGCCAACTTTAATTGGAATGGGCACAAAATATGTCAACACGATAGGTTATAAACCTCAAGTCCTGTGCTAGTGAAGAACTTCAGGTATTATTCTATATTAGTTCTTGAGACTTTCAAGACCTTTAAGACTCCCACTGTCCTCTTGACATATAAGACTTTCTTGTCAGTTATTCAAGAGATGGTGTGGATTCTAATCAAGACAAACACTTCACACAATTGACCTTAGTTGGTCTTTGTTTTATCCAAAATATCACAACTTACCAATTTCAAATGTACAAAAGTAGAAAACTTTTACTCTTACATCTGACAATTGTTTTAAACCTTCTTTAAGACAAGTCACTCAAGTTACAATTTTAGATTATAACTCTAAGAATTGTTTTTGGAACAAAGTATGAATCATCTTCTCGATTTAACCACTTCAACAATTCGTAACTCCTCTTCTTAACTATCAGATTCCACTTAGAGGATGATTTGGGATAAGGTCTCAAAATCATTAAGATGGTCTTAAAACATGATACTAAAGTACTCTCTCATCTTTTCAGATTTGAGAAACTTTTATCTTTCTGCCTAAGTTGATTCTTTTTATTCGCTCTGTCATACATTGGAACCTTTCCAATGTCTCATAATTACACTTAAGTTTGTAAGTACAACCATATTTACTGAGCTATGGTAAATTATGACGAATAGTCTTATCGATCTTTTGTGGGGAACTTAATTAGTGCACAAGGATGTGTACTCAATCCCTTAGTCCTTTACTTGACTCACACATCCATGTGAACAAGTAGTTAGTGTTAATTTTTTCCAATGCTTGAAAGTTCTTATTCATCATGCTATACAACTTGCATGATTCCAAGTCTCGATCCAATTGAAACCTTAGGTGACGAGAATCTTTCATTATTTGGTAAATTTGGACATTACCACAAATGAGAGGATCAAATTCACTTTCCAATATTGCTATCAGTGGAATCTTATAAGCAACAATTTTCCACAAACACCATTGTAAGGATACATAAAATAACTAAGATCAAAAGATTTACCTTTTATTTTAAAACTTTGCGGAAAAACTTGTCCTTACAATCCATATGAAAACTTGTTGTTATCTATTCCTAAGCAATATATATATATATATATATATATATATATATATATATATATATATATATATATATATACATATATATATATATATATATATATGTGTGTGTGTGTGTGTATATATATATATATATATATATATATATATATATGATAACTCTTAAGTAACAGCCCAAAAATTCTGATCACTGAACCATGCGAGTGAAATTCATCTTCGCGATCAGATTCTGCATATACTTCTTTTAAGTTTCTACACTTTTCCTTTGATTCTTAACTACCAATGCGTGACCCAGTCACATCATGTAATCAGAATCTCATAATAGAAACTTAGCAGAGTTAGATAGTGGACTTTATCTGAAGTAGAGTCAAACTTATTTGACTTTAACATCCTTAGGTAAATTTGGTAGCTTCGCAACTAATGCCTGTTCCTTTGGCAATGGACCCTTGATAATGGGACTATCTCAGACTTGGCCTCTCTCTTTACCATTTGATCTATAGTGTTAACTATGATCGATCCCTTTCCATTGGGAAGAGAGAGCTTTACTGGATATCTAGTGTCATCATTGTCAATATCCATAAAGTTTTGGAAGTTGATCTTAGAAAATAGATAAGATCATTAAGGGTCTTGTCATAGTCTGATTCATAGGAGCCCAAAGGAACTCACTATGTGACTTAGAAAGTAGTTGATCCACCAAATTTCTCAAGACTTTGACACCCAACTCTCCCGGCTTGTCAATATGTAACTACATCTTCAAGATGTGATCACACATAGACCTTTGCTTGCCAATAGGGCTTGAGTGACCTTAAACTTTTCAAGAACCTGTGGGATAGGGAGAATAATTGGAGGAGGTGAAAGTAGTATGATTTCCATGTGGCATCATCTTCATTTAGGAAAACTTGTTTCAAGAGATTTAAGAAGATCATAGATGTCTAAACCAGACATGTTTTTTGGGAGATATTCACGATAGTTGATTTAAAGTCCCTAATATAACACCCAATATGAAATATTAAGGCTAGGACCCAACACAATACTTTTATAACTTGGAACAGGTATATCGTAATCCAAGCTATAAAATATTTAAAGGTAGGTGAATGGCGATTCACTAATTTCTACCAAGATAAACGAAATGTATTATTAGATTTTAATTAGTTTTGAAACTCGTAATTCCTTTTGAGATTCATTGAACTTTTGAATGGCATGTTTCAATCTCAAGTGTGCCCTTCAGGTTTTGTGATTGGGATGCTGAGGATCACAAAAAAAGGTGTGAAGTAACCAAGCAAATATACTTGGTACCCTTAAGTGCTTACCCCTCAATCGATGTGTCGTTAACCACACACACTCCACCGATACTATGACAAACATAAAGTTACCATTTGCCTACCTTGTTAAATCCAGGTTAGTGTGTCGGTTAACCATACACGCTACACTAACTGACTTAAAAAAAGTGCAAAGTGTAATTTCATGGGTTAGCACCTTATTCACATTTTCCTAAGTAACTAAGATTGGGTATTTATAAAATGTTTAGTTACTTAGTATTTATCATTAATACTTTTAATGAAGGGAGAATTATAGTCCTTGTCCTACCTGTTCGGCTAACGACCTTTGTTAACACGTTGTCACCCGCGTATTAAGCAAATAAATTATCACTGTTGCTTGCACTAAAAATATAGCACAGGGAAGCAGGGTCGAATCCTCAGGGACACAGCCTAATGGTCAATGCCTTTTTGCATCAGGCACAATCTAGTCAAGAAAAAGAAAATATAAAAAGGGGGTTTTGAATTAAACTAAAAACTAGAATTGCAGTGATATTAAACTAAATGAAAATCAATATAAACAACGATTTCAGTTCTGCTCCAACTTTCCTAATCATGCAATCAATATTGACTTGGTTATTTGAGATGCGTTCTATCTAAGCTGGTACTGAGAAAAACTAACAAGCTCTAGTAATTTCTCTTTTACCTAAATTAGTTAATCAAAACAAGCTCTTCAATTAACCCTAACGTTTTACTATCTAATCAAACAAGCTCTTAATTAAATCAGAAAAGTTGCATTATAGTCTATGTAAAATTCCCAGCAATACCCAATACTTCTCACTGGCTCAGAAGCGTAAAGATATGATTTTTACAGTTTATACCAGAGTTAAATCCCAAAACAGAACCAATCTGATACTTGTTACTTTTACCAGTTGACAAGAACAATTACGGATTCTATTAACTAATTAACAGGAATGATAAAACCCTAGCTAGGTGATCAAACTAACAAGAATCAAAATCAAACATTCATTAAGAACAAAACTGAAGAATCTAGATAGAAACACAAATCAAAAACCAAATCTAACGATCAATCACATGAAAAGTACTTGTCTTATGCAAAACTGAAAACTAAGGTTTAGCCAGACATGGCCAAAATCTGATAAAAATAGATGAAAAGAGACATCAAACAACTAATCTTACTAATCTACTTGAAGGAGACGATCCACAGTCTTCAGATCTTCAGAAATTGATGAAATTAGAGAAGAAATGCCTCCAAAATCGTATTTTCATCGTCTAATACCTTTGGAATCGCCAACTTAGGTTACTGGAAGGCTATCAGGTTCTTTTTATACGTCCAGCAGCAAAAACGGCGCACCTGCGATCGCAAGGAGACAACCTGCGATCGCAGGTTTTGAAATAAATGCATATGGTGTTGTCTTAATGAAGTAGGATGATATTTTGACACTTTTTGGCCAACCTGCGATCGCAAGGAGACAACCTGCGATCCCAGGTTTTGAGTTTTCACTTCCGGATGAATTTTTGGCACAAAAGAACCTCGAAGGCAACCTGCGATCAAACTTGCGATCGCAAAAAGGTCACCTGCGACCGCAAGGAGACAACCTGAAATCGCAGGTTGTGCCTATAACGTGTGAAATTTCGTCTACTTTTCATATCATTTTGAATCGCGTCAATCGGAGTTACGGTTCTCGAGATATGGTCAAAATACTGACAGGGGGTCAAAGCTGCCAGCAACATCCTTTAACTTTGATATTGTATATTCTATCTTCGTGTGATCAATTCAATCGAATGTTTCTTGACCAAAGCATCTACCAAACATTCCTCAACATACTCCAGAAGTTCCAAGCTCCATTTTAGGCTCCAAACGTGCATCCAACTTCTCCCACAGCACTACTCCACTCAAACTATTTGAAATCAACATAAAACATGAGCAGTACGGGAATTCTAACGAAATACATGAGCTGAACATTATTTATCTAAATGACATGAAAATGTTCAAAATATGATGCTAAAGTGATAATGAAAACTACCCTATAAGATGCATAAAATGGAATCTAACGACTCTCCACCAGTCAAGGAAGCGGTGGGTGAGAGTGGACACCCATTAAACTGCCATTTTATAAGCAGTAACCTTATACCTCCTTATAGACCGGCTTCGTGAATGAGGTCTACTAATGGTAAGACTGACTTTACTATTATACATATACATATATATATATATATATATATATATATATATATATATATATATATTATTAACTTATAATATTATAAAGTATAATGGTTGAATTTTAACTTTTAAAATTCTACGGGCTAACTTGGAATTAAAGTATTCATAAGTGAAAACTTTTCAAATTCCCAAACTTGAGGTCAAGTTTTGAAAATATTTAAAACTAATTAATTTCATAACCTATGTGTTTAAAGTAATTTTAATCCAAAAAACTCTTCAAGTTCCATAACTTGTGGACAAGTTATGGAAGATTTTAAAGTATTAAAGAATGTAACTCTTCTTCTTTGTTTTATAACGTATGGATTTAATTAAGGTTACACATTTTATTACTTAATTAAGTGACTCTTGAACCTCCATAACTTGAGGACAAGTTATGGAGTCATAAAACCATGTAATGAGAACAAGACTCTTCATTTTGTAACCTTTGCCATATTTTATGAGTTTTAAGAAACTTAAATGTGACCTTTCATATAACTTGAGGACAAGTTACACAAACACATTTTAGAATCATCTGTTAGATTAAAATGGATCAACGACACATAATCAATCAACCTTTTCTATTAATCTAAGCAACTCATATGAACAAGATAATTGGAATCAAACTTTTTCATGTAATTAGCATAACTTTTAAACTAATACAAAACATGAATCTATTGACAATTATCTTTGAAATTGGATTAGCATGAACATTACCACATCAAAAACAGCTTATGGTAATGTTCCTAGTCCAATTCCACCCAAAAAACACGAACATATGCTATCTGGAGGCCAAACTCGTAGAGTTCTTTATGAAACTTGTCGAGTTCATGCTCTGATACATGAACTCATCGAGTTTTCTACCAGAAATCATCGAGTTTTAGGCCCTGACATATTCTTGGCTTCGAAAAATCTATTTTCATCAAGTATAAGAGAAAGCAAGCCTAGGCTCTGATACCACTGTTGCATTTTGAGCATTGTAACAATCCCAGGTGTACATGCAACCCTAAATACCTTGGATCTATGATTTCTCTATTATACATGCAAATATGAGCTTTCCAAGGTATTCATCCTAACTAGCATAGTAACATTGATTCATATCAATATATCTAGTTAGAATTAAATACCTCTTTGATGTAGAATGTCTTCATGAAGCTTGAGTGCCTAGTGCCCCAAGTGTGACACCTCAAATGGTTCACATATCACCAAATACACATGGAATAAATTAGAGAGAAATCGACACTTCATGAAAATCGGCTAGCCCTTTCTATCACTCATAGTCGTCGATTTTCCCATGAATATGATCTTTATATAGTGTCACAATTAGGGTAAACCCTAATTGTCATGGCTTTCCATTTCCTTTGATCCATGGGTTCAAATATAGCATGGAGTATCCATGGAGCATCTTATGGGTTTTAGCCCAACTTGACAATCCATGATGCATTAGCCCACTATACAAGTATGGATGATTTACACAATCAACCTATATATTTAATTAGTCTTCTTTTGATCACTTAATTAATCCTAAATAAATTCTTGATCAATACTAATTAAATAATCTTATTAATATATTAGAACTTATAATATATTAACAAACCTTAAGTGTTGTTTCTCTCATTATAGGCTATCTATATGCATGATGCCATGCAACCCAAATAGACCATGCCGGGTCGGGTCAAGTGTTACCAATCATAGTTATGGACTTAGACATTAATCCAACAAATATACACAATAACTGACCTTACAAAGCTTCAATAATTTGAAGGCTGACAACCACAAAAGTAGAACGTAAAGAACTTCTTCCCATCTTTTAGACTTTATTGAATGAATACACAAGGAAGGATATACCTTTTATGACAATAATGAAATTTCATATAGTGTAACGGCCTACGTATTAGACAAATGTGGTTGGGGCTCTATAACTTCCAATAATCAGCTGCCTGCACAAACCCATCAGTATGGAATGTAAATGATTTTTCTCTGATTATTCAACTTCTGTGACATGGATCCTTGGTGGAATTATTCTTCTGCTTTTTTCTACCTATCAAATTAGGTTATTGTACAATTTGAAAATGACATCAATGGAAAATGGAGGTGAAGGTAAGAGATATAAACTGCAAAATTAGAGTTGAAGAAGTTGCTTCTCATCTAACCTTATATTTTCCCACTATGATCAGTTAATTGCATGAGGCATAATTAAAGCACAACCTGAGAAATCAGAACCCTAATCAAACTAGGAAGAATAGACAGCTCCGTGGCAATCAGCCTACCATTCGTTCTCGCCTCCTTCATCGGTCATCTCTAAAGTAGTTCAACAGTTGAGATGATGGGAAGCAAAGGAATTTAGGAGGATGGGTAGGCGAAGCAAACTCGACGAATCAAACCCCCAATCGAAGTGGGAAAAAATCTTTACCAATTCGAGGTGAGAGTGTAGTTGAGTACAATGAAATCTTGTTTGAGCCCTAGTTTTTTAAGCTAAGAGGAAGGTGACTACTGAAAGAAGAAAGGCGATCGGGAACATGGAAGAATAGATGACAATAGGGCTTTTCACAGGGTAGTGTGTAGTAGGGAAGGAATTATATTAGAGAATTTGAAGACGGGAAAGCAATGGAGATAAGGTTCGTCGTTAGGATGAGAGATCAGACGTTGATTAAGATTAAGATTTCCTGCTACGTTGGTGAAGCAGCTGTGTAACACGTAGCACCTGCAACCGATGACTAAGCATGTTGGTGGTGAAGAACAAGACGATGAAACGGGGATGATATAGGAGAGATACGCGGTGCAAGACGAGAGATCTGAGGCGATAATGGTTACGTGGAGGGACGAAAGTAATAAAAAGAGCAGAATACAACACGTACTAAGTTTCTCTGCTAGAACCTAACATGTAGCTATTGCATCATTTAGTGGTTGTGGTCAAAAGGAAAACAACAAAAAAATAGAAAATAAAAAGAAATTTCGACTATACGCAAAAGGGCCAGATTATTTTATATAAAAAAATCAAAAATTCCAACCAATCACATGTAAGAACTGTTCATCGTGTACTTGTAAATAAGTATTGATATATAATCACACAATAAAGTTTAATAAAAGAAAAAAAAAAAAAAAGAAATGAAGTTGCAAAGTGTGATTAAAAATTGTGTAATGAACACAAAAATGATATATTTATGAACTTTGACTTCTGATCTTTTTTTAGATCGGTCTATGGTCAGTCTCGGACCAGTCTTGGTTCCTTTCGGAACGGTCCGGTCTTTTTTGGAACCGGTCTTAGAAATGTCCAATTTTTCTCGCGCTAGTCTTAGAAGGTCTCGAGCCGGTGTTGTTTTGGTCCGGTCTTTTTTAGGATCGATCTTTTTTTTGGTCTAGTCTCATTTTAGACCGGTTCAGTCTCGGTGTTTTTTCGGGTTTGGTCTGAAACCGGTCCTTTTGTTCAGGTCTACTACCACACGCCACTAGGGTCGTACATGGGTCGGTTTTGGACCCGAACCGAACCCAAACCAAAAATGTTCGATCTAGTTTTCAGAACCCAATAGGGTCAGTTCATTTCTCAAGTTCTAGTTTTCTAGAGTTGGTTTTGGTGGCTTTTCGGTTTCTTAGGTTCAACCTATATACTCATGGGATCTGGGTTTAAACCCATGGATTTTGGGTTTTAACCCATTTTTCAAAAATTCATAGCAATTCTAGATTCTTCCTACCAATTCTATGAAAATTCTCCTTGAACAATGCCATTTTGGTCTCAGGTATCTACTTGCCTTTTTGTTTTCTTTAAGGTATACCATATCAATTGTTGAATTAATGAATCAAATTTAAGGAGTTATTTTTTCTGTAAACATTTTATCCTATGATTTTATCCAATTTGTTGTTATTGATAGTGGTATTTTTCGCATGCTAACATGATCCTTCGAGACTTTAAACACGTACTTGGGTGGTAATACTTTGGGACTTTTAAAAATTTTTGCTAGAATCCTCGTGATTTGTTTTATGAGTATGTGAGAAACAATTTAATATAGATAAAGAGATAAAGAGAAGACACGGGCTCGTCATGCTGTCAGGGGCTGCACGTGCCTCCACCGCCGCCAGCTCGAACGCCCTGCTCTTCGCCGCTAGAAGATCTGCCCGACTCTGATGACCATTAGTAATCCTTAATGTTGCAGGATTTGGCGCTGACACATGTACAGCCACAGCCAAACATAGACAGTGGGTCTTCTTGTGGCCCCTCTAATTGCATTGTAAGCAAATCAGATCAGATACTGGAGTGATGGGGATGGTAGTAGTATAATCTCTGCTGATATGACCAATCCGGCCGCACTTGAAGCAGACAGAACCACCCACTCTATACATCCCCTCGTCCACCTTGTCGCACCTACCATAGCGGCTACGGCTATGCTGTCCTTTCGGCCTATAATTAGATACCCTGGGCCTCTTGCCCGAACTATCTGTGATTGAAACAGAATCTGGTTTTCTCTTATTCTCCATCTCTAAGTCAATCTCCCTCTCCCTAGACCCCGCTATCATGTCTTCCAATGTATTGTAGCTGGATTGGATCACAAACTGCTGAATATCGCTACTCAGCATCTCATGGTATCGGTCCTTCTTCATCTCCTCATCTACCACATACTGTGGAACCAAAAGTGCCCTCTCCCTAAACATAGTGGTTATCTCAGCCACTGTCTCAGTAGTATGACGGAGATCCTGAACTCTCGTGCCAAATGTTGCACCTCAATCATTGGTGCAAAATCGGCGCGGAACTTGGTCGGGAAGTCACTCAAAGTCATCGAATCAATAGCATCACCTCCTAAAACGTACCCAACCTCCTCCCACCAATTAAGTCCTCTATCATTTAGAAGGCAGGAAGCTAGTCTGACCTTGTCCTCCTTTGGGACAGTGGCTAGTACAAAAGGCATTGGCAACATCTGCCAACCACCTGCTGGTCGCAATAGGGTCCCTGACCCCATGGTAATCAGGTGCTCCACACGCTCGAAAGTCACTGAAAGTCAAAGAGCGCGTACCGATCAAAACTACGATCTTAGCTCGAAAGGCGTTCAATCTCTCATCAAGAATCTCCAGAATACCCTCCTTAATTGTGCGAAATATCATAGGATCCTGATCAAGGATACCACGCATAATCTATGATAATATGAACTCTCTCGTCTGGTCATCAAGCTACCTGACTCCAAAACCTGAGCTTGAACCCTCCCCTACATCGGAACTGCCCACTGGCCTACCTCGCAATACCACCACACTAAAAATAGACCATAAAATTATAAGAATAAGCATCAATGCGCATATCGGGGAAATCATAGTAATACAGGCCCATACTACCTTCCACATCTATCCGTACTTTCCTTAAGAAGTGCCTTAACTCAGCCAAATTGCTCTATAACCAACATATCCATCAAAACTAAGGCTCCCAACACTAACTCTAATCCTAGGTTTTCGTAGGGCAATCTCCACACCACTATCCACTATCAGCTGCAGAAGGAACTCACGCTAACCTCATCTAACTATCTCATGAATACAATTACATGTTAAAAAATAGATAATTCTTCAAATGAGAGGTCTCTCACTATAACGGTTGGACTCAAACAAGAGCTGCACAATAGAGTTAAACCTAACCTTTTGAAATTATTTAGTTTCCATGATATGTAAGTTAGGATATTCGCTTACTAACTAGCTGAAATTAGCACGAACTCCTAAAAGCACAAAGAAAACAACATTCGAGTGTCACATAATCGGAACAGAACATAACTGAATTAGGTCATTCTATTACCGAGTAATCAACAATAACATGCAAATCAATAAGCTCAACAAGCAAGCATCCAACGAAATCTCTCCTAGATCCTTAGCCCTAATCTAGCATACGATTCACATATTCACAATTCAAAACATATAACATCTATAGGTATTTTAGGATAATTTACTTGAGCTCGGTTGATTGCATGCAGCACATGCTTTCCTGTTTGACAAATCCCTTTTATAAAAATGCTTTCCTTTTGAAAATTTCTACCAAGTCCTTAGTTTAAGTTCAGACACACCCAAGAGTGTGCCCGAATCCCTCAAAGCAAGGCTCTAATACCAACTTGAAACATCCAAAAATATGGTCCCAAAAAGTTTCATTTTTATAATAAATAGAGTAGTATTTTCCAATAACATCCAAACATTTGAATAAAACCAATGTATTAGTTTGCCATAAAATCATAGGAAATCATCATAGCGGAATCTTAACGGTGTGTGCGATGCAATGAACCCGAGCTCTTCCCTTTACAACCAGAAGTACTTAAAACATGAACTAAAAATAGTAAGCACAAAGCTTATTGAGTTCCCCCATAATACCTTATATCATACATACAATAAGCATATAGTGGGTCCCGCTCGGTCGTTGAGCTAAACTCGAAAATGAATTGAGCCTCGCCCAACATGCATATAATGTATATAAAATAAACACATACACAGGTAACATAGATACATAGCATACAAAAGTTCATCGGGCCCTACTCGACATCAAACCATAACCTGAAAAGAAAATAAACACAGGCACATGCAAGAGTCACTAAGACATGTAGCATTCTATCAACATAACAACAGCATGCACCGACATTGGCGCCTTCGACCTGCTTAACCCGGTAAGGAAACTCACCTCGAATATAGAAAGGAAGCTGAACGAATCCCGCCTCCAAGTCTTAACTCTACTCAACCCCTAAACATAAAAGGTTTCCTTAGTACAAATCAAAACACCCAAAAGCCCCTTATAGGTCAAACTTGGTCAAAGACTAAAGTCAAAGTAAAAGTCAACGGTCCAAGTTTACCCGATTCGCAGAGTTATCCTTCAACCCGCGGAGTTTCTGATGGATTTTGAGCATTACATCAATCATATGGTGCACATTCAAACCCTAAAGCTTTGGATCTAGTTTGTCTAGTTGTACATGCAATAATCGTCCAAAGCTCATAAACGATAGATCTAGCATACTATAATCGAAATGAACATATGAATAGGGTTAGGAATATTACCTTGATTGTTACATAGCAATAACAATCACAAACCTTCTAGATCTTGACTTCTGAAAGCCTAGTGCCCCAAGTGTTGCACCTCTAATGGAGTCACAAACACCACTAGCAATAAGGATGACTTAGGAGAGGGAGGAGGAGGCACAAAATTCATCCTAGGGTTCTCTCAAAAGGTTAGGGATTATTTTAGGGAGCCTTGGGGTTTCTTTTATAGTTAAGGCTCCTAGTGTTTACAATTTGGAAACCCTAATTCCACTGCTTAGGCCCTAAGAAACTCATTGATCCCCATATAGCATGCCTTGGATGAAATTCTATGGGCTCCCCATAGATTTTCATCCATCCTATGCTAATAGGATCCATTAGCCCAAACTACAACTATTAGTGATTTACATAATCAGTCCCCACTAATTTAATTAGTCTCTTTTGATCACCAAAGTAATTCCAAATTAATTTATGATCAATACTAGTTAAATAATATGATTTCTCTTTTAATATATCATTCTTATAATATATTAATAAATCATAATTAATCCTCTTTCTCCTTAATTCATCCTTTCAATTGCTATGGTGAAGGCAACCCAAAAGGACCATGCTCATAATCGGGTCAAGTACACACCAAACTAGTTATGGGCTTAGATACCTAATCCAACAGTCTCCCACTTGGATAAGTCTAATAACTATTTTGCAAATATCACTTCAGAACCTAATTAGCAATCATAGCTTTGAAAAGTTGTTGTCAACTCTGATCTTATCAGTAACGAGTCCTTTAGATAAGGGATCATATATTCCCCCATTCTAGATATCGTATGAACTGAGACATGGATTTAAATCATACTCTCTGTTCATGTGTTCATGTGTCATCACTAAATCATCGAGGGGTCTACAAATATTGCTTTTATCTCACATTGGGTAAAAGGAATGGATAAACTTCGACTCATATGCTTACTCTATTTACTCATCAAAGCAGACACAACAATAAGTTTTATAACACCAAGTTACTGGTGCGTTTACATATTATTAATGATCAATCGACTCATAAACTACAACTATATGTCTTCGTTTGAAGAATATAATATATTATCATCTCACTAATCACTCGTGATAAAATCCATGAAGCGATTCAAGTGAGTGTGGGTTTAATCGAATACTCAAAGCTTATTTCAAAAGCACTCATGAACACTGCAGCAAACTTTTTCTATGTCTAAAATGCCTCGGAAAATCTAAAGTCAGATTCATGACAGTCTTGCCTCAATACCTACTTCCAAAGTATGATCGACTATGGATGATTTGGATTATCTTCTTATTTGGGAAGTCAAAACATGTGAAGTGAAACACAAGAATAATCGAACCCAATACGGCCTCAACCTTGTTAGTGGAAATAAAACATCTTTTATTTAGTCACCATATTGATTACACATCATTCATTGTATAATGTTTCGAATAATTAACTTAATACTTGAATTATAAACAATAGTTATCCCATACTCCAAGCATGCATACTATGTTAACCTATACTCCTGACTTTGTGAAAAATATCATTTGAATACATTTCCAATGGCACTCATTTCACAATTCCTAAATCCCTATGAAGGTGTAAGAATACCAAATTCTTGCCACTATCCTAATGTGTTAGATTCTAACATTCTATGCAGTGATCATTCTATAATGTCATAGCACCAATGTCACAAAGACTTTGTCAATGAAATTACAAAGCGCTCTTATTGGAGATTGCTACAAGACAACTCCATAGACATGAAGTCTCACATTCAAAGTACATTCCTTTGAACATCCTTCTTGCATAAAAGTTTCTAATCTACACATAGATCCTTAATATCTAACTCCCATTATGGAAACATTTCCATATTTTCCATATGAAAACTCATCCTTAAGAGAGTCCTATCTATAATAATAATGTCAATATGGTCCATTTGTTACTACACTTCAAACTGCCCACAAGCGAAAAATCCTTAGCGAACCTCAGATCGTCCTTGACAATTATTTAATTATTTAGTCATATCCGGTTCTGGTCCTTTTTCCCTCTTAATACCCTAGGCATTTGAAAAATCAGAACGGTCAAATATTACAACATATGTTATCGATCCTATACCAGAATCGTATGGGATACGATACACAATGTCTTACACAAAGACTTGATACTTTACCAATCTTCTGTTATAATATTGATACATATACATTCATATATGTCCTTTGACTAAATTGATTAAGATTTCTTGATCTAAACTTTTATATTTTAAATGAAGTATAAGTTCATCTCCACTAATTATAGCAAAACAACCTTTCAACTCCTTCAACTTTACAAAGTGAAACCTTTTGTTTTCTATAATTAATATTGCTAACTTTCAACACTTAAAATAATCATCATTCTCCCACTAACATTATTATTATATCCTTACCAACATAACAATTATGCTCCCACTAGCTTTGACTTGCATTCGTAAATCAATTGAACTTCTAGAAAACATTACTTATTGAATTTCTTAGTGAAAGTTCATATTTCTGATACAAGATGCTTTGATAATCCTTTATCTAAGCTTCTGAAACTCATACACCTTTCCTTGTATAACTCATATCTGTGTCTAAACAATTTCAAAACTTATTTCAATAAGTCCTAAAAGATTTAGACTAATTGCCAAATCTCACAATTCGAACTATGAAGAGGGATGTCATAATCATAATCGAATTTGAGAATGCAATTTACACAATCACCATCTCCTTCAAATCTTCCAAGTGAAAGCATTTCCTCACAATCATTTTCATGAAGGAGAGAAACCTTATGAAACTTAGATTTTTTGGCGTATGTGTTTCTACTCATGTGAATTTGTCCTAACTATTATCACAAGACAATGTATGTAACAAATCCAAACTCATATGAATTGAACTTGTTCAATCTTTATTTCTTTCCACCTGGCAGCACAAGGGCCAACCACGTCTTCCAAATAGTCAAGCAGCTCACCCATACATATCAATGAACTTTCACCAATCAAGGTGCTTTGAATTATTCAATCAATTGAGTACTCTTAGAGCTCACATGCATACTCAACTTTATTGGAATGGAAACAAAACAATAATATTTCAACACGATAGATTATAAACCTCAAGTCATGTGCTAGTGATGAACAACTAGGTTTATTCTTGATTTGTTCTTGAAACTTTTCAAGATCATTAAGACTTCCACTAACCTCTTGATATATAAGCTTTTCTTATCAAGAAACATTCTTTGACAAACAAATATTCAAGAGTTAGTGTGGGTTCTTATCAAGACAAACACTTCATACAATTGGTCTTCGTTGATCTGTATCATATTCAAGACATCAAAACTTACCAATTTCAATCGTGCAGGAGTAAGAAAAATTTATGCTCCACATTTGATGATGTGTTATAAACCTACTTATGACATGTCACTCAATATCACAATCTTGGAATATGACTCTAAGATTCGATATTGGAATGAAGTATGATTGACCTTAATTGATTTAACCATTTCAATAATTGTCGATTCCTCTTCTTAGCCATATAAATGCACTAAGGTGTCCTTGGAGGATCAATTGTGATATGATTTCATAATCATTCAGACGATCATAAAAAATGATAAAAAGTACTCCCCCTTCTTCTCAGATTGGAGAAACCTTTTATCTTTCTACCTTATTGATTCTTCTTATTCGTTCTGTCATACATTGAAATTTTTCATTGATTCAGAATTACACTTAATCTTGTAAGTATAACCATGTTTACTAAACTTTTAGCAAATCACGAAGAATAGTCTCATCGTTCTTTGTGGTGGACTTGACCAGTGAACAACATTGTGTACCAAACCCTGCAGTCCTTCATTTGAATCACATTCTTATGTGAGCAAGGAATTGATCCTAATTTTCGAAATACGAAGGCTTTTATTCATCACACAATACAAGTTGTATGATTCCAAGTTTCTGTCCAATTGAGACTTGGGCGATGAGAATCTTTGGTTATTTGGTAAATTTCTGACACTACCACAAATGACATAACTAAGAATCACATCCATTTCAATATTGTTAATAATAGAAACAAACAAACATCAATTTTCAAAACTAACATTGCAAGGATAAATAAATAAGACAAAATTCAAAATTTCATTTATTTATAAAACGTGGAAAAAACTTGTCCTGACAATGCAATTAAAATAAAAACTATGTTATTACATATTCCGAAGGAATCTATCATAACTCTTTAAATAGAAGCTCAAAAATCCGATCATCGAACCATGTGATCCAAATTCATTTCTTTGTGATCGGACTCAGCTCACTCTTCATTTTAAGCTTACTTTCTTTTTTTCGATCCTACAAAACAACAAAATGTAATCTTATCACATCATGTATTAAGAATATACAAATACAAACTTAATAAAGATAGATAGTGGATTTTACCTGAAGTAGAGTCATACATCTTGACTCTCCTATCTTCGCGATGCTTCAAGTAGACACGACAGCTGCGCGCCCAATGCCCCTTCTCTTGGCAGTGGAGACAAATGGACTCCTTTCGAAAACCACATGGGACAATCTTAGATTCAATCTTTATCTTTACCATTTGGTCAAACGGTTTGACTTTGGCCAACCCCTTAATATTGGGTAAAGAAGACTTTTTTGGACTTCTAATGTTGCCATTGCTAATGTCCTTGGATGTTTGGGAGGTTGATCTTCCCAATAAATTTTCTTGAACAGTGTGGCAAATCATTGGTGATTCAGCAGCAATAAGCAAATAGGTAAGATCAATGAGGGTCACGTCATAGTCCATCATATAGTACTCTCTAATGAACCAAGTCAATAACCAAATTCCTTGAGACAATGACACCCAACATTCCCAACTTGTCAATGTGTGACTTCATCTCGAGGACGTGTGTATATACATACTTTCCGTTTTCATGTTTACTTTCCAATATGGCTTGAGTGACCTTGAACTTTTCAAGTATTCTTATACGTGGGTCAGGGAGAACTATAGGAGGAGGTGGAGGATGTGAAGCATGATTTTCGTTTCCACGATTTAATCGTGGAACATCATCTTCACGTGGAAAGCTTTTTCCAAAGGATTTGGGAAGACCATAGTTATTTGACATCGATAAAATGAGAGAAAATTCAAGTTAGTTGATAAGAATCCTTGATATAACACCCAAATGACATATGAAGGCTAGGATCCAACACAATATTCTATAATTCGGAAGAGGGATGCCGTAATCCAATTGCAAAATATTTGAAGGTAGGTAAATGATGATTTACCATTTTCCACCATGAAAAACGAAAGGAAAATTAGGTTTTAAATGTTTTGAAACTCCTAGATCTTTTGAGATTCATTGAACTTTTCAATGGCATGTTTAATCTCGATTATGCACTTCAAGTTTGTGACTGGGATATCGAGGATCACAAAGAAGGTGTGGATAACCATGCAAATTAGCTTGGTACTCTTGATTGATCAATGATAATCTTACGAGAAACCCATTTCCATCCTTAATTGGTCCTATATTAGTGTGTCGGTTAACCACACACGCTCTACTAATGACCAACAAGGTGCAATGTGCAATTTTATGGGTTAGCACCAATTCCACATTTTTCCTAAAGTAACTAAGATTTGTGAATTTGTAAAAGTGTTTAGTTACTTCATTATACTTATAATGCAAGGTTGTGTCCTATCCTACCCGTTCGGATAACGACGCTCCACTGTCAAGAGTGCGGTGGGTAAGATTGGATACCCAATCGCAGTCATTTTACAGGCCACTTCTTTAAACACCCCTTATAGACCAACTTCGTGAATGAGACCAACTAACTATAAGACTGACTCTTTACTCATCAATATATAATATTAGACTTTTAATTTTATATACTATCAGGATGTATTTTACACTTTTAAAATACAAGGTGGTCTAATTTAATAAATTATACTTTTAATTTAATTAAACTTAAACCATATCATTATGGATTTATTAACTCTGTTTTAATTATAAACTTAATTAATTTAATAAAACCATAAGGGCGTAATTTGAACTTTTCAAAATACTAGGGTTTTAGAATTTAATATTTCAAAACGTTCAACTTTTAATCAAATATTCAAATTCCAAAATTCGAGGGCAAGTTTTTGAAACTTTTCAAAACCATCTAGATCAAATTACAAATAATTTAATTAATCAAATAATTAGTGATTATCTAAATTTGACCTAATTCACTTTCCTTACAAGATAATTGAAATCTAAACTACAAATAATTAATGTTTATCTTATAAAACAAGTAATTATCTTAATTTTGACGATGATCTACTATATGGATTAGGATAATCAATACCATAATGAAAAAAATCGGATTTTATCTGTTAAAAATGTTTTTGGTAATTATCCCAAGCCAAAAATAGTTCAAAATCTTAAAAAATCTGGCATCTGACCCTCCGGCTCGTTGAGCCAACTTTCGACTCGTCGAGTTGCCAGTGAACTCAGCGAGTTCACATTTGAACTCGGTGAGTCAAGCCTCCAGATCCAGTTTTTTTGCAATTTCCATCTTTGAATGATCAAACATAGCATCAAATACATTAGATAAACATCCTTGGATTTGATACCACAGATGGATTTTGAGCATTACATTAATCCTATGGTGCACATGAAAACCCTAAGGCATTGGATCTAGTTGTACATGCAATAATCATCCAAAGCACATAAACCCTAGATCTAGCATACTATAATCGAAATTAACAAGTGAATAGAGATAGGAATATTACCTTGATTGTTACATAGCAATAATAATCACAAACTTTCTAGATCTTGACTTTTGAAAGCCTAATGCGCCAATTGTTGCACCTCTAATGGAGTCACAAACACAACTAGCAATAAGGATGACTTAGGAGAGGGAGGAGGAGGCACAAAATTCGTTCAAGGGTTCTCTCAAAAAGTTACGGACGATTTTGGGGAGCCTTAGGGTTCCTTTTATAGTTAAGGCTCCTAGGGTTTACAACTTGGAAACCCTAACTCCATTGCTTAGGCCGTAAGCAACTCATGGATCCCCATATAGCATGCCTTGGATGAAATTCTATGGACTCCCCATATATTTTCATCTATCCTAGGCTAATAGGATCCATTAGCCAAAACTAAAACTATTACTGATTTACATAAAAAGTCCCCACTAATTTAATTAGTCTCTTTTGATAACCAACTTAATTTCTGATCAATCCTAACTAAATAATATGATCTCTCTTTTATTATATCATTCTTATAATATATTAATAAATCATAATTAATTCACTTTCTCCTTAATTTATCCTATCAGTTGTTATGGTGAAGGCAACCCAAAAGGACCATGCTCATAATCGGGTCAAGTACATACCAAAATAGTAATGGGCTTAGACACCTAATCCAACAGTTTCTCTATTAGTCTACAAAGTCGGAAATAAACGGATTCAACTCACCGAGTTTATCCATAAACTCGCCGCATTGGCCAGAAACCCAACATCTTAATTCATTATGCTAACCTTGTCTAAACTAAGAGCTTCACAATTAAGATCTTAACTGATATTGCTTCTAGAAGGGTAAAGTTTCCAACTTTACCCCTAAGAACCAAAAAATTAGGTTCAAAACCCAAACCCTAGGCTAAAAAGTGTGAGGGCTTAATCATTAAGCACTTAATCACCAAGGGCATAGCCCCAAACTGCAGATCTAGCGCTAAACGTTGAATGACCATGTAAAGTTTGCAACATTACACTCATGCATGACTAGGAGAGGCTCAAATGCTCAAAGTGGCCAAAAGAAAGACTCTGTGAAAGCATGAACCCCTTAAGACCATAAAGTTGGCACCTTTATGGCAAAAGAGCTCATGAAAATCTTTGCTTTGAAAGGATAACATTTAGGATGTCCTACAGCCCCATCATCCAACCAAACAAGGCTAAAAGCATACAAACTAACCCAAGAAGAGATCTATGTAACCAATAAGCTGTTGGATTAGATGTCTAAGCCCATAACTGATATTGGTATGTACTCGACCCAAAAGTAGCATGGTCCATTTGGGTTGCATAACATCAGGACAATTTGTTAGGATGGACTTTTGAGAAGAGGTTATGTATGATTTATTAATATATTATAAGTTCTAATATATTAATATGAAATCATATGATTTATTTAGTATTGATCAAGAATTAGTTTGGAATTAATTTAGTGATCAAAAGAGACTAATTAAATCTATGGGGACAAATTATGGTAATTGGTTATATTTATATGTGTTGGGCTTATGATCCATATTGGACTAAGTTTATGTATGGATACATAAATAGTTGGGCCACATAAACCATGGATCATAAAACCCATGGGTATGGATTTGGATTATACCTATGACTCTTGGAATCCTACATATAAATATAAGCTCCATAACCTAAAAACACATATATTTCTAGTTCTTGGAGTTCATGGAGGCGTTTTTTAGTGCATGGAAATTCTCTCTCAAGTGTCACCTTTGTCCAAGGTGAGTTGTGATTCCATTTGAGGTGCAACACTTAGGATACTAAGTTCTTAAAGGCCAAAGTCTTCCTAGCAACATCAAAAACATCAAGGGGTATGTTTAAAACTTATCTTATTATACATATGTTATTTGTATGCTAGTTGTAGGCTTAAAGCTTTGTAAACCATACGCATGTATAGTTAGAGAAAACATAGATCCAAACTTTTAGGGTTGTATTTGCACCATAGGATGTTGTAGTATACAAAACCCATCAGTGGTATCATAGCCTAGGGTTGTTTTCTATTATACGTGATGCTAATTGTTTTCAAACCTTGAAAAAATATTTTTTTAGATTCTGCCTAATCACCACGAGGTGGTCAATATTACCATGAGGTGGTGACGGGTCTAGTATATTTTTGGATTTCTTGGCTTAATTTGGATTTGGATAATTACTTTATAATGTTTTCTTGATAAAGATTCGATTTTATGTTGTGAAAATAATTATCCTCTTCTAAATAAATGATAATTGTCATAGTTTCAAGATTTTATTAATTTATGTAATAGACTAATCTCTTGTAAATACTTGATATGAATTATCTTGCTATTATGAGTTTAATCTCGACCATGGAAAAATTATTTTATTATTGTGTTAATTGGAATATTTGATCCTAATGGTCTTTATGAACTCCATAACGTTTCCTCAAGTTATGGAAAATAAAGAGTTTTTCATTTAAAAGCACATTAAGTCTCATAGGTTATGAAAATGGAACAGTCTCTTAATTTTAATGTTATCATAAAATAGTTTTATGTCTTCCATAACTTGTCCTCAAATTATGGAACTTGAAAAGTCTTCCATAAAAATCATATTAAACTCATAAGTTATGGAACCCAAAAGTTTTTGAATTGTTCGAAACTTGCCCTCAAGTTTGGAATTTGTAAAGTTACCCCCCCCCCACCCCACCCCAATGTATACTTTAATTCCAACACTTAGAAATTTAAAAGTTTAAAATTCAACTCATATACTATGATGATATTATACGTAATATATATATATATATATATATATATATATATATATATGTGTGTGTGTGTGTGTGTGTGTATGTGTGTATATATATATATATATGTGTGTGTGTGTGTGTGTATAAGAGTAAGTTAGTCTTACCGTTGGTAGGCCTTATTCATGAAGCCGGTCTATAAGCGGGGTATAAGGTTACTGCCTATAAAATGGCAGTTTGATGGGTGTCCACTCTCACCCACTGCTCCCTTGACTGGTGGAGGGTCGTTAGCCGAATGGTTAGGACAAGACATTAATTATCTCTTCATTAAAAGTATAATGATAAATATAAAGTAATTAAACTTTGTTGAATTCCCAATCTTAGTTACTTTAGGAAAATGTGAATTTGGTGCTAACCCATGAAATTACAATTTTCACCTTGTTAAGTCGTTAGTGGAGCGTGTGCGGTTAACCGACACACTAATCTGGGACTCATAATGTCTGGCAAAGGGTAGCTTGATGTTAATCATAGATCAATGGAGCGTGTGTTTGGTAACCGGCACATTGATTAGGTGGCTATGACATTAAGTGCACCAAGTTAATTTGCATGGTTATTCACTCCTTGTTTGTGATCATCGGTATCTCAGTCACAGACTTGAAGGGAACAATCGAGATTTAAACATGCCATTGAATAGTTCAATGAATCTCAAAAGATCTAGGAGTTTCAATTCATTTAAAACCTAATGTTAAATTTCATTTTTCATGGTGGAAATTGGTAAATCGTCATTTACCTACCCTCAAATATTTTGTAGTTTGGATTATGGCATCCCACTTCCATGTTATAAAATTTTGTGTTGGGTCATAGCCTTAATATTTCATATTGGGTGTTATATTAAGGACTTAAATCAACTAAACGTGAATTTCTCCCTCATAGATATCTAGTTATGACAACTTTGGTCTTCCTTATCCTTTTGGATAAAGCTATCCTAATGAAGATGATATCCCAAATGACGATCAATGTGAAAGATTAATCCCTTTGTTGTGCTTTAATGGGACTGGAAATCATACTTCACCTCCTCCGCCTCCTCCAATTATTTCCCTAACACACAAGTTCTTGTAAAGTGCAAGGTTACTCGATCCCTATTGGCAAGCATTGTCTATATGTACTCACATCTTGGAGATGAAGTCTCATATTGACAAGCTGGGAGAGTTGGGTGTCGAATTGTAAAGGAAATTGACTATTTATTGGGTTCTTCAATCGTTTTTTGAGTCATATATTGAGTTCATTAAGGACTACTATGTGACAGACCACGACATGACCCTTAATGATATTACCTATTTGCTTGTTGCTGCTAAATTAGCAATGATTTGGAGCACTGGTAAAGCAAATTTGATTAGAAGATCTACTTACCACATTTTCATGGACATTGACAATGGTAACATTAGAAATCCATAAAAGCTTTATCTTCCCAATGGAAAGGGATCAGCCATGGCCAAATCATTTGATCCAATGGTAAAGAGAAAGGCTAAGTCTGAGATAGTCTCGTGTACCATTCCTGAAGAGCCCATGCTTCAGGTAAAGTCCACTATCTAACTCTATTAAGTTTGTATCTATAGATTCTTATTACATGATGTGACTAGGTCGCATTTTGATGTTTTGTAGAATCGGAAAAGGAGAGGAGTATGCTTAAGCTGATTGCGAAGATGAATTTCGATCGCATGATTTGAAGATCACAATTTTGAGCTGCTGCTTAAGAGTTATGATAGATTGATCAGGAGTAGATAACAACATTGTTTTCATATGTATTTACAATGTAAGGATAAGTTTTTCCTCAATTTTAAAATAAAAGGAAAATTTTTTATTTTATTTATTTTAATTATCCTTACAATGGGATTTGTGAAAATTTTTATTTGTATGATTCCATTTATAGAAATATTGGAAAACAGATTTGATTCTTTTGTTTGTGGTAGTGTCATTATTTACCAAATAAGGAAAGGTTTTCATCACCCAAGTTTTAGAAACTTGAAATCATGCAACATGTATTGTATGATGAATGAGAATTTTCAACTTTAGGAAATTAAGACTAATTCCTTATTCACATGTATATGTGAGTCATGTAATGGACTAGGATATCAGGTACACTTGGTTGTGCACTGATCAGGTCCACTACAAAGAACGATAAGACTATTCGTCATGATTTACTAAAGTTTAGTAAATATGGTTGTGTTTACAAGTTTAGGTATAATTTTGAAACATTAGAAAAGTTTCAATGTATGGCAGGATGAATGAGAGGAATCAAATTAGGCAAAAAGATAAAATTCTCTCCAATCAGAAAAGATAGGAGAGTACTTCAGTATTATGTTTTATGATCATCTTAATGATTAGGAAAAACCATATCACAATTGATCCTCTAAGGACACTTAGTGCAGTTGTTTGACTAAGAAGAGGAATCATGAATTGTTGAAACGGTTAAATCAAAAGATGAATCATACTTCGATCCAAAATTGAGTCTTAGAGTAATACTCCAAGATCGAGCCTTGGGTAACATAATGTTAAGAAGATTTAAAACAATTATAAAATGTAGAGTAAAATGTTTTCTACTCTTGTACATTTGAAATTGGTGAGTTGAAAACCTAAGGCCAATTGTGTGAAGTGTTTGTCTTGATAAGAATCTGTACTACCTCTTGAATAGTTGCTTTGTCAAGGAATGGTTCTTGACAATAGAATATTATATGTCAAGAGGTCAGTGGGCGTCTTAAAGATCTTGAAAGGTTTCAAGAACTAATCAAGGGTATTGTTTATCACTAGCACATGACTTGAGGTTTATAGCCTATCGTGTTGACATATTCTTGTTTCTGTACCCATTCCAGTTAAAGTTGACTATGCATGTGAGTTCTATGAGTTCTCAGTTGTTTGCATAACTACTTGGAAGCAATGGTAGGCCCTTGTGCTGCCAGGTGGCAAGAAGTTAAGATTGAACAAGTTCAGACCATATGAGTTTGGATTTGTCACTAACCTCCTCTAGTGGTTATGTTTTTGAAAAATTCATATGGATAGGAACACATACACCATAAAATCTAAGTGCCATAAGGTTTCTCTTCGATTCATGAAAATGATGGAGAGGAAACGTTTTCACTAAGTAGATTTTAAGGAGATAAAAATTGTGATATTTGCATGCTTAAATTCAATTATGATTACGACATCTCTTTTCATAATTCGAATTGTGAGCAATGGAAAAGTTCTAAACATTTGAGTGGGAGCATGATTATTATGTTAAGTGTTGCAAGTTAGCAATGTTAATTATAGAAAACCAAAGATTCAATTTGCAAAGTTGAAGGATTTGAAAAGTTGTTTTGCTATAATAGGGAGAGGAAATTATACTTCATTCCAAGTCTAACAGCTTAGATTGAGATTTTAATCAAGTTTAGTCAAGTATGTATATGAATGTTATGTTGGAATGGTTCAACATAAGGAAATTCTATAGATGAAAATATTAATTGCATTCTTAATATTCGATTATGATTACGGCATCCCTCTTCATAGTCCAAATTTTGAGAGCATGGAAAAATTATAGCAAAAGACTGGTCTAGGATCATGTCTTTATGTGAGACATTATGAATTGTATCCCATATGCTTCAGGTATAGGATCGATTGCATATGCTATAATATTTCTATATGTTCTAAATTTTCCAAATGCCTAGGGCATTAAGAGGAAAAAATGACCATAACTGTATTTGACTAAAATGATTAAGCAATTGTCGAGGACAATCTAGGGCTTACCAAATGTAATGCCCCGATTCTCAGGTATTGATTTAAATGAAAGTTTATTTGGTTTTAAGATCTACTCGACGAGTTGGTTACCCTACTCGTCGAGTAGCAGCGGGGTGGGATCGTGTGTTTAGTGGCCTACTCTCCGAGTCCATGAAGAACTCGATGAGTAGGAGCTAGCAAAAGAAACCCTAGATCTCGGGGTTTTACAACCTATTTAAGTAAGCATAAGCCTCCTTTGGCCTCTTTATAGTCTTTGAGAGCTCAGAAAACCCTAATTCGTGTGGTGCTTCATCCTTGTGTGTCTTAAGCTTTAAAAAGAATGTTTTTGGAAAGGAAGAACTTGGAGGGCAAGAGTCTAGGAGCAAGGAAGCCATGGGAATCAGAAATCTACCTCGGTTAGCATCATTTGGAGGTATCAAGTCATCACCTTTACTTCATTTTCCTTCTAGACCTAATTTGTTTGAGATTTAGGGTTTTTATGGGTTCATTGAGATGATAGTGTGGCATATGAGCTAGATCTGAAGTTATAACTTCAGATCTGGACCCTTCTTGGGTTCCAGAGCCATAAATCTCTGAGCTTGGTCATGTATGAAGCCTCCTTGAGTACGAAACCACCATTGTGAGCTTGGATTTGACATTAAGAGCCTTTTTAGCCATACATGTACATAAAGTTTGCAACTATACGTGAAATGCATGCCTTAGAAGCTTACATCTGTAATTTGGAGCCACTGTATAGCTTAAAAGAGTCTGTATGACTTAAGGACTGAAGGAACTCGGCGAGTCCCAAGGTCGACTCGGCGAGTCCTATGAAGATAGACCTGGACCCGACGAGTTGGATGAACAACTCGGCGAGTCCGATGAAGATTTCCATAGAACTCAACGAGTTGTATGAACAACTTGGCGAGTCGGTTGAGGTTTCACCAATTTATGTATGCATGTTTAACCATCGAGTTGCAAAGAAGGAAACTCGGCGAGTGGCCTTAGAGTTCAATCGTAAACCAAAGGAACTCGACGAGTCACTCCGTGACTCGGCGAGTGGGCAAGTACTTCAAGGAACTCGGCGAGTAGCCGAGGGTACTCGGCGATTTAGGGTCAACATGGACTGTTGACCTTGACTGATGACTTTGATTTTAACCAGGGTTTGATTAATTGGCTTTCGGGGTACCTTGAAAGGCCGACCCTTAAGTTCTTATTATTATGGTGTGTTACATGTGGTTATGATATGTTAGATCGAAATCAGGATAGACAATATATTATGCTCTTATGATCTGTAGGGATTGGTATGTTAGTGACCTGCTAGGTCGATACTCTAGCTACAATAAATTTCTATGATTGATGATCAGTGAGACAGATATGTTTGATGTTTGTATATGCTAGTATATGATAGTTATATGCACATGGTTATTTGCTTTTCGGTTGGGTTGAGGGGGTCCTGCTTTGTGTTGAAGGCCAACATACCCTATGAGCAGTTTGGGGAGACTGTAGCCCCACGTGGCAGTCCAGTCATGCCGAAGGCTCGGGATAGGATCCGATAGACTCAAGGTCCTGCACGGCGGACCAGTCAGGTCGATGGTCCAATATGCATGTTATTGATTGTCTGTTACAAATATGGTAGTATCAGCGTGGTATTGGTATTTTGGGGGTAACTCACTAAGCCCTCGGGCTTACAGTTTTCAGTTTATTGTTTCAGGTACTTCAGGAGATCATGACAAGGCGAAGGCGTGACCGTACCGCTCTTCATCCTTTTGATCTAGTTATTGGGACACTCTGATGAACAATGATTTGAAAACATTTTGTAAATAAATACTATTTTGTTTTATTTATGATTGAAAAGTTTAAATTTAGTGTAAATTTTTTTGATGCGACACCAAAGATTGGTTACTCATGGACAGTTGGAAGTATAGTGTTAATATTGGAAGGACCATATTGACATATTTTGAAAAGAGACAACTCTTGTTCAGAAGTGATAGTCAAACTGGGAATATGGAAATGTTTCCTTAAGTGGAAGTTATTCTTTAAATCTGTGTAAGAATATAAAACTTAATGCAAGAAGGATGTTTAAAGGATTGTACTTTGAATGTGAGACTTCGTTTCCGTACAATTTCTCTCCATTGGAATAATTTGTAATGTCTGTTGCCAAGTCTTTGTGACTTTTGTACATATTCATTACAAGAGGATCATTGCATATAAGTTTAGAATCTAATAAATTGGCAAAGAATATTGTATTCTTACATTTGTTATAAGGATTTGGAATTATGAAATGAGTATTAGTGAAATGCTTTCAGTTGATCTATTCCATAAAGAAAGGACCATAGGTAAACATAGTGTGTATGATTGTAGCATGGGACAACTATTGTTTTAGTTCAAGTATTAAGTTGATTATTTGAAACATTATGCAATGAATAATGAGTAATCAATATGGCTCAAAAGTTTTAGGTCCATATAGGATTAGTATTATTCTTGTGTTTCACTTTGCGTGTTTTGACCTCCCGAATAACTAGGTTATTCAAACCATCCACAATCGATCATACTTTAGAAGTAGGTATTGCGGCAGGATTGTCATGAATAGGTCTGTAGTATGTCTAGATGTTTTAGACATACCTGTAGTATTCATGAGTGCTCCTGGAATAAGATTTGAGTACTGGATTAAACCCACGCTCATTTGAATAACTTCATGGATTTTATCACAAGTGATCATGAAACGATAATATCTTATATTCTTCAAAAGGAGACGTGTGAGTTGTAGTTGTGAGTCGGTTGCATATTGACATATGTAAATGCACCAATAACTTGGATGTTATAAAACATATCGTTGTGTATAATTTGATGTGCGAGTACAAGCGAGCATTTAGGTCGAAGTATATCCATTCCTTTTATCCCATGTGGATAAAAGCGATATCTGTGGGCCCCTTGATGATTTAGTGATGACAACCCTAAGTGCTCAGTCGGGTCTGAACTGATTTGATGTGTTCAATTAATCGGTCATCATAAATACGAAATCGGGAAACAACAGATGGACAGAGAGAATGATTATAATCCATGTCTCAGTCTATATGATATATAGAATAGAGGAATATATGATCCCTTATCTAATGGACACTTCATTGACTAGGTCAAAGTTCGACAACGGTTTTCAAGAGCTACGATTGCTAGTCGCGATTTTGGAGTCGTATTTGCAATAATAATTTTAGACATATCCAAGTGGGAAACTGTTGGATTAGATGTCTAAGCCCATAACTATTATTGGTATGTACTCGACCCGAAAGTAGCATGGTCCATTTGGGTTGCATAACATCAAGACAATTTGTTAGGATGGACTTTTGAGAAGAGGTTATGTATGATTTATTAATATATTATAAGTTCTAATATATTAATATGAAATCATATGATTTATTTAGTACTGATCAAGAATTAGTTTGGAATTAATTTAGTGATCAAAAGAGACTAATTAAATCTATGGGGACAAATTATGGTAATTGGTTATATTTATATGTGTTGGGATTATGATCCAAATTGGACTAAGTTTATGTATGGATACATAAAGAGTTAGGCCACATGAACCATGGATCATAAAACCCATGGGTATGGATTTGGATTATACATATGACTCTTGGAATCCTACATATAAATATAAGCTCCATAACCTAAAAACACATATTTCTAGTTCATGGAGGTGTTTTTTGGTGCATGGAAATTCTCTCTCAAGTGTCACCTTTGTCCAAGGTGAGTTGTGATTCCATTTGAGGCGCAACACTTGGGATAGTATGTTCTTAAAGGCCAAAGTCTTCGTAGCAACATCAAAAACATCAAGGGGTATGTCTAAAACTTGTCTAACTATACATATGTTATTTGTATGCTAGTTGTAGGCTTAAAGCTTTGTAAACCATACACATGTATAATTAGAGAAAACATAGATCCAAACTTTTAGGGTTGTATTTGCACCATAGGATGTTGTAGTATACAAAACCCATTATAAGCAAGGTATGAACTTGATACCTCAGAAGCTTGACAAATGAGCTAATGATTATGGATCCAAGACTCCTTCTTCAAGCCAAGCAACTCCCAATTCCTTAGCTCCTTCAATATGCACCAAAATGGACACTTAAGGCTCTCCTCAAACTCACACACTCAAGAATGGAAGTAAATGTTTGAGTTTTTGGTTTCTGGATAGAGGAGGCTGGTATGAAGGCCATCCAAGGGACTTAAGACCTTTAAATAGGGTGCAACACCCTAAAAATTATTGTTTCCTTCCCAACTGCCAACTCACCGGTTGACTCATTATAACTCTGTGGCCAAAACAACTTCGACACATCGAGTTGAGGCTTCCAACTCGATGAGTGCTCCAGGAAAATTGTAAATAATTAGAAATAAATTCATATTAGAAACCAGATGTTACAAATCTGATCTAGAGGGAGGCAATTTTGATTGATCCTCACTGCTCGTTGGCAACGTCGAGGTCAGATCTGGGGTTTCGGTGGTGATAGCTACTATTCATAATAGATATGAAGGTGTAGAAGATAAGATCTTCCTTAGAGTCACCAAAAGTTCCATATTTAAAGGTGTAGAAGGTCAAATTCGGATTAGAATCACCAAAAGTTCCAGATTTGCGATTAACATGCTAGAGATTAGATTTGTTGCAGGTTGGGAATAGTAGGTCGGAGGTTGTTGGTTGTGAGTTTAGTTGACGGTAGAAGGCACTGGAGTGGTGGCAGCGAAGATGGTAAAGCAGTTGCGGTGACAAGATGCAGCCTCAAGGTAGGCGATGGTGGTAGTTGGAGGATGGTATAAGTTCCCTACAGTTTGTAAGAAAGTTTGAGGGAAAGAAAATCACCGAATCTTATATTTATAAATGATATTATTGTTTTAATGTTATGGCTTCAGAATGACCACAATGAATCTTATATTTATAAATGATATTATTGTTTTAACGTTATGGTTTCAAAAGGACCACAATGTCTCTATTCCTTTTGGCATTTATCAAAAACAAAAATTATAAATCATTAAAAAACAAAAATACATCAAAAGTAAGTGGTTCGTAGTGTTTTCAACCTTTAACAGTTCTCAATTGATATTTTGGTTATATATATATATATATATATATATATATATATATATATATATATATATATATATATGTGTGTGTGTGTGTGTGTGTGTGTGTATGTGTGTGTTTTCTAATTAATTTGTGAGGAACACCCAAATTTTTTTTGGCATCAGAGTGACTTTGTCAAATGAGAGGTCATGAGTTCAAGTATTTTTGGAGACATGTGGTGTTTAGCATTAGATTAAGAATATGATAGTTTGGCATTTCAAAAAACAATATTACTTTTGACTATAATTAGAGTATATATCACTTATGAAGATGTACGAGAACAATCTTGAGATTTAGACTTACGAGAAATATATCCATTGTTTTTTCACTAGTATTTGAGCCCGATATTTTTTGCGGTTTTTTTTTTTTTTTTTTTTTTTTTTTTGCATATTAGGGATGAGAATTGATTAAAGCAGTGTAACACCCCGAGTTCAGAAGTGCAAGTTTAGGGCTCTAAGTTTAAATAAGGAAGGTTGACTCAGCGAGTCGATGGATAGACTGGGCAAGTCGGGTCGCGCTTCTGGACGCGTGATAAGTGACCAACTCGGTGAGTCGGCAGTTGGACTCAGCGAGTTGGTGCTGAAGAGAGAAAAAACCTAATTCCTGGGGTTTACACCCTATTTAAAGATTGATATGCCTTCATTTAAGCCTCTATCTTCCCTGAGTGTTCCAGTGAAACCTTAAATCGTGAGAGGCTTCATTGTTCGGAAGATTAAAGCTTGGAAGGAGAAATTTGTGTAAAGAAGTTGGAGGACATTAAGGATAGAATCAAGAGGGCTTGTGGATCCGAAGTCTACATCAGTTTAAACTCATCTTTGGGGTAAGAAGCCACTGCCTTAAGCCTTTCTCCTTATTGTCATCCATCATGGTTGTTTTGGGGGATTCTTTAGCTTGGTTTGGATCCATTTCGGGTTTAGAGGTTAGATCTGAAGTTGGAACTTCAGATCTAGGTTGTATTGGAGTCATAAGGGCAGAAAGCATCAGTCCTTGGGCTTGATTGAGAGTGTCCTTGCCTTAAACCTTCATTTTTAGCTTGTTGGAGATTGTTGAGCCTTGCATGCATGTAAAGTTGGAAACTTTACGTGTGAATCTGGCCCTAGGAGTCCAAATCAATGTATTGCAAGCAATGGAATGACCTGAAATAATTTGGATGAAGATGACACGTCTGGACTCGACGACTCACATGGATGAACTCGACGAGTAGTATGAATATGTTCATGAACTCGACGAGTTGGAAGAACAACTCGCGAGTCTGTTGAATATTGCTTTGGACTCAGCGAGTCTGTTCTTGGACTCGACGAGTCTGGTCGAGGAGTCCTAACCTTTTCTGGTTGAACGGTGAATCAGCGAGTCGAGGGATGACTCGGTGAGTTGAGCGTGAAGGGATTCAGAGATGTTGGACCTTGTGAGTCTTGGGGCGACTCGGCGAGTTGAGTCGCGTCATGGGAGTTTTCACAACATAGGGACTCGACGAGTCAGCGGGTTGACTCGGCGAGTAGAGTCAGTCAGGGAGTTTGACTTTGACTGAGGACTTTGACTCTGACCAAGAGTTGACCAGTTGACTTCCAAGGGTATTTTTGTAAATCTAGGTATTTATTAGATTCATTCATTTGGTATTGATCTGCGGTGGAGTTCGTGTTGGAGGTTGGAGCAGCGTGATCTTATCTCTTCAGTCAGCAGTTGCGAGGTGAGTTATCCTCACTATATCGACAGGGTCTAAGGCACCAAGGCCGACCCTTTATCGGATGGAAATCCGGGTAGTTGTTATGTTATTTCTTTGCTATATGTTTGCATCCTGGTAGTTAGGATGGTATATGTTAGAGACATGGTTAAGGTCGAAATCCTGGTATATGGGATGATGCTATGTTAGTGACTGGTTAGGTCGGTATCCTGGTTAGAGTGTGCTATGTATGTGGTCTGCTAGATCAGTTGATTAGTGATGAATTGTTATATGATTATATGTTTACGTGCACATGGTAGGTTGACTGAGGTTGGGTTGAGGTGGGTCTTGCTTTGTGCTATAGACCAACATACCCAGGGCGGACAAAATATCCCAAAGGCCCAACGAGCGGTCCGTATAGGTTGTAGGCCCCACGAGTGCGGACCAGACATGCCGAGGCTCGGAGAATGGACCAGGCCGACTGAAGGCCCAGTGCAGGCGGACCAACCACACTGCAGACTCGATGTATATGGCTAGACTCGGAGGGTAGACCAAGTGGACTGAAGGCCCGGTGCAGCGGACCAGTCACGCAGTAGACCCGAAGTGCATTGTTGTTCTGTTTATGATATGATATGTTATGAGTATGGTATATGTGGTTGGTATTTTGGGGATAAGTCACTAAGCTTTCGGGCTTACAGTTTTTAGTGTATTGTTTCAGGTACTTCGGGAGATCGTGGCAAGGCGAAGGTGTGATCATACCGCTCCTCATGTTTTATGTACTTATGTTGTGGTTCTGGGAAATACTCTGATAATAAATGAATTGAAAACCTCTTTGTAATAAATTAATGAATATGGGTTGTTTTTGAAAAGTTTAATTTGGTTGAAAATTTTTGGACGTTACAAGTTGGTATCAGAGCCTTGGTTTGAGTGAATTGGAGGAACATTCGTGTGAATCCAATCTCAAATCAAGGAGAGTTTTCAAAGAGAAATTAAAAATGGTTTTCAAAAATAAGTAAAAGAGGACGCAGAGGGTACGATCAGCCGGAGCTAGTATGCTACCCCAAAATTACCATACAAGTTATTTGTTTATGTGATATGTTAGAACAGCATGCTAGTGTTAGGCTAGGGATCTTCAGGAAGTGCATGATAGAGTTGCCTGATTGTGATGCCTGCTAGCCTAGGGTATCCTATTATGAGAGTTTTAGTGTTCCTCTAGGAGTGAGGATAGAGTGCTTGCTATGTTCGTTAGTGCTTGGGGAGTTGTGATGATATTTCAGACAAATATGGGTAGGTGTGGAAGGTAGTATGGGCCCATACTACTGAAAGCACATGACCCATATGCGTATCAAGGAAGTCACAACCCCTGGGTGGTTGATTAGAGAGTCATTTTGGGTGGTTATGCGAGGTTTATGAGGATCTCATGGTGTATTGTAGAATGGAGATTATGAGACATTTCAGAGTAGGATCCGGTTCGGGATCAGGAGCGAGAGAGGGTGTTCAAGATGGGTCAGCACCACCCGAGGTCGTTGGCCAGATAAGTACGGACGAGTTGGATGCCATGATTTGTGAGATCCTACATGATGAGGTTGCTGCTATGTTTCGGGCTGAGTTGTCGGAACTGTTTGGGTCGATCAAGACCGCTATGGTTGAGTACTTTGATGAGCGTTATGCAGCTCTTACGGAGATGGCTTCCGTGGCGGCTACAGTGGCTGTAGCAGCGGCAGGAGGAGGAGCCGGTAGAGGTTTTCACTATCGGGAATTCGCTAATACGAAGCCCTTACTTTTGATGGGGTCCAGGATCCGATTGTTGCTATGCGATGGTTGTCAGATGTGGAGGGATGTTTCTTCACATGTTCATGCCCTGCTGATTAGAGGGTGAGGTGTGCTCTGAACCTGTTGAGGCTTGGGGCGAAGCATTGGTGGAGATTGACCAGGGGATCATATTCGGATGCGCAGTGAGTAGCGGTTTCTTGGGATCAGTTTAGGGAGATGCTCAACACTCGTTATGTTCCACTGGTTGAGAGAGAGAGAGAGAGAGAGAGAGAGAGAGAGGTTGCCTCAATAGTTCCTGGAGGTAAAGCAGGATACAGAGTCGACAATGGAGATCACCAGGATGTTTACAGAGAGGGCGATGTTTTGCCCTGAGTTTGCTTCGGAACAGGCTCAAATGTCCCGATACCTGAGTATGCTCAAGAGGGACATCGGGCAGTTTGTGTCCACGCAAAGATATGATACCTTGTTAGAGTTTCAGGAAGCTGCTCAGCGGCGTGAGTTGGAGATTGAGTTGCAGTTGAGAGAGTAGAGGCAGGCCCCGGTGCAGTCTCAGCTGGTGCCGAAACAGTCCAAGACCGTTAATTCCAGGTTAGGAGATCAGAGCAGCCGCACTTGTGGGAAGTGAGGGAAGGGTCACACCTGAATTTGTAGGTCCGGTGGTGGGTGCCGCAAGTGCGGGAGAGAGGGGCATTATGCGAGGGATTACCGTCAGTCAGCCCCAGTTCATGATATGAGGATTTGTTATCAGTGTCATCAGGTTGGTCACATGAGGGCCAACAGTCCACAGCTTACTGCAGGACCGATGCAGGCTTCAGTACTATCTCCTTTGAGGATTACGGGTAGAGGTCAGGGTGGAGCAGAGCCCCCAAGGGCTTAGGGACATGCTTTTCATCTTATAGCAGAGGAGGTAAGGGTAGATCCTGATACAGTTGTGGATATGTTTCCTTCTTGATATCTTGTTATCTTGTGGTTGTTATGGAGTATTATATATCTGCTAGTCTCGTTCGCATGATTCATGGCATTGTTTTCGTTCGTCCTTTCGTCGGGTTTATCGTATGATCGAGGGTTTTGGTATTGGGAGTCATAGTTGGTTATCATCCATGGGGCTTATTGGTGGGGATTTAGGCTTTTTGGTTAGAGTGTCGTGTATAGCATTTGCAATTTGAGGAATACTTAGCTGAGGGTCGAACTCCCTTAAAGTTCGAGATGTGCGATGTCGGAACGTGATTTTGTGGTTTTCCAGCCCGAGGATGTTAGAGCAGGTTCAGCATGTGTATGTGATTGAAGGAGAGAGATCATGGGAGTTGCTTAGGAGCTGAAGGATGTGCCATCCTATCATCTCAGAAAGAAACGAGTTGGATTCAGAAAGGAAAACGGGATAAGTCCCAGAAGTGAATTCGATAAAGGATATGTCAGTCGAGGAAAGGGGTAGCAGCTTGGTACCGGGTCAGGACCCGGTGGTTCAGGGTGATGGCTAGCTTTGTAAGGGTCAAGTGATTGTTGTAATTTGGGGTGATGAAATTATCATCGGGTGATCACTGGCTAATGAGGGTTGTTATCAGAGTAAGAAGCCGGTGGCCGGCTTGAATCAGTTGTCGTAACTCTGGGAGGGAAGAGTTGGACTTTATAGAGGTTTGTTAGTAGTGTTCGGAGGAACCTGTGTTGATTGATACCAGGAGGTGCATTGTGGGACTATCATATAAGATGTGTTGCTACAGACTTCGAGGACGAAGCCTAATTTAAGTGGGGGAGAATTGTAACACCCCGAGTTTAGAAGTGCAAGTTCAGGGTTCTAAGTGTAAATAAGGAAGGTTGACTCGGCGAGTCGACGGATAGACTGGGCAAGTTGGGTCGCGCTTCTGGACGCGTGATAAGTAACCAACTCGGTGAGTCGGCAGTTGGACTCAGCGAGTTGGTGCTGAAGAGAGAAAAAACCTAATTCCTAGGGTTTACACCCTATTTAAAGAATGATATGCCTTCATTTAAGCCTCTATCTTCCCTGAGTGTTCCAGTGAAACCCTAAATCATGAGAGGCACCATTTTTGAGAAGATTAAAGCTTGGATGGAGAAATTTATGTAGAGAAGTTGGAGGACATTGACGATAGCATCAAGAGGGCTTGTGGATCCGAAGTCTACATCAGTTTAGACTCATGTTTCGGGTAAGAAGCTACTGCCTTAATCCTTTTTCCTTATTGTCATCCATGGTGGTTGTTTTGGGGGATTCTTTAGCTTGGTTTTGATCCATTTCGGGTTTAGAGGTTAGATCTGAAGTTGCAGCTTCAGATCTAGCTTGTATTGGAGTCATAAGGGTAGAAAGCATCAGTCCTTGGGCTTGATTGAGAGTGTCCTTACCTTAAACCTTCATTTTTAGCTTGTTAGAGCTTATTGATCCTTGCATGCACGTAAAGTTGGAAACTTTACGTGTGAATCTGGCCTTAGGAGTCCAAATCAATGTATTGCAAGCAATGGAATGACCTGAAATCGTTTGGATGAAGATGACACGTCTGGACTCGACAACTCACATGGATGAACTCGACGAGTAGTATGAATATTTGCATGAACTCGACGAGTTGGAAGAACAACTCGCGAGTCTGTTGAATATTGCTTTGGACTCAGCAAGTCTGTTCTTGGACTCGGCGAGTCTGGTCGAGGAGTCCTAACCTTTTCTGGTTGAACGGTGAATCGGCGAGTCGAGGGATGACTCGGTGAGTTGAGCGTGGGAGGATTCAGAGTTGTTGGACTCGACGAGTCTTGGGGCGACTCGGCGAGTTGATTCATGATGTGTGTAAAACTCACTTAGTTTTAAATCTACTTTAATTATCAAATAACACACAAAAGGCAGTGAACCTATCAATTGTGGTATAGCTAAATAAGCAGGGTATCGAACACAGGGAACGGCAAATTAAATTAAAAACTAATTCTATCTAAGTTGATTAAGAAATAGGGGTTTTTCTCTAGTTTTACAAGACTAGAAACTTATTAACTATAACTAATTTAAGACTAGAAAATAACAATTTAACTAGATTCAATAATTGGAAAGGAACTTCTGTTTAGTTCAACTCGGTTAACTCTATGGTTGATTTCAAGGTAATAGTGCAATGGATTAATTCTTTCGTTGGTTACCGATTCAAGTGATTAGGTTCATGTTCACTACCCTAATCCTTAGCAAATAAACTAACTCAAACAGTGGCCAATTGCTTAATTTAATTATATTTACTAGATTAATTATTCGGGTTAAGTTAGACTTGCAATAGCTAATTAATTTATTATTCTTAATTAATCTCTTGTTTGATGGTCATCTTACAAGCTTGCACATGAATTTACTCAATTTCCTTATTAATTCTAGTTTCATATTCATTAATCCTAGACATATGGTATAGTGGTCACATATCATATGAGGTCAATAATCAATAGATGTTCATGCTAATCAATTATCTTCCTATTAACAGAAAATTAATTATTATTCATACACAAGGTTCTTTAGCAAGCTAAAATAACAAAAATTCACCAACTTGGAATTAATCCTACCAATCAATCAAACCATATTGTCAACTTTGTATCCCCAAACAGAAGTCTAAAGATTTTAGTTCATAATTAAAGTAAATAACAGCAAACAAACAAGTTCAAGTTGCTTAATCATATTGACAAAACAAAAGAATAAGTAGAATGATGAAATTGTGTCTTAATTACTCCCGGAATTGAATTCTAGCTTTCTTTGTCGACTTCTAGGGTTCTTCTGGCTTCTTAATCGCAGCAAAACACTTCTGAATTGTCCCAGAATTCTCTTTTATCGATCTGTGGAGTTATCTTTAAATAAGCGATCCGACTCGTCGAGTCCCTCTCACATTCTCCGTATTGCGATAACTATCTGGAATTCCGAGTCATTATCCTTCTGATTCCTCGACCGGACTCGTCGATTCCAGGCTCGACTCGCCGAGTAGAAGCCTTTTTTAGGTGTTTTTCTTCTTCATTCCACTCTCGAGCTCCTAACCGCTTCTCTTGCTTCCTTTTGCTTCCGAGCTTCATATTTGGACTGAAAAACATAATTTAACACTTTTAAGTACCTTTTGTCCATAATATGCGATAATTTAGCTAATATGTGAATAAAAAACTATACTTAATACACACTAAATATACACATATCAAAATACCCCACACTTGTCTTTTGCTTGCCCTCAAGCAAACTGAATTTTAACACATTAGAATTATGTTTGACAACTCCAATCTAACCCAGCCATTATGCCAAGACCGCAACGCATGCATTTGTGTCTACAATTTTTCCTAAAGAACCCCCCATACTCCAAATACTCACAATCCTCATAAACATTTGCCCACTCACCCCGAACTATGCTCATTTTATGCAACCCTCCGAATCCATCCTCAGAAAACCTCTTTACCCTCAAGGTATTTTTAATTGAGCAACCCAAGCATACATATTCTAGAATTACAACTTTTCGATACCACTATGGAATTCTTTGAATTCTTCACTTTCTTGATAATTTGATCTTTGATATCTTTGAATTCACCAACTTGTACTGATTTTTGGTATCTTCAACTTTTTTTGGATTTCTTGGAATTTTGATGTTTAGATCTTCACTTCATTTGCTCCAAAATTCTTACAACTTTTCTTGTAATTCTCTCTTTTTTTATTACATGTACCTCACTTTTTTTTTTTCACTCAAATCCCTACATGCTTAAGTAGGGGCGCTCAATCTCAACCTTTATTGGCTAACGATAAAAATTTTCCTGGATACATTTCAAGTTTAGGCTGCTAAACATATTGCATCGCTCAGGCTGAGCAAGGTCGTGTTTTTGTCCCATGATTTCACTGGAATAAGGAAGCCACAAATGCACTAGAACGTATATAGGCTCAACTAAACATTTGGGTCTTCATGAAATTATCAACACAATCCTAACATGGAATCCTAATTTTTTACCAAAATTTTCTAAATTAAATCCTAAATAATACTTTTGGTATGCAAAATTTTTAAAATTGACCATAAAATTGACTATTATGTAACCAACGTAACCAACCCCCTACCCCACACTTATGTGATGCAATGCCCTCATTGCATATGATGCATAAAAACATAAAAAGAAAATAAAGAGGGAATTGGAACAAACTCCCCTGGGATAGCAATGGATAAGTTGATCACTCTCATTTAAGCTCCAACTTCAATCAACTTTAGACATGGTAACATCTCATCCATGTCTTGGGTGTCTTTTCTCGTGTGGGTAGCTCCAAATACGCGGAAATTAGTGTAAAATCTTCAAGAATGGATATGGAAGAATAAGTGAGCAAGTGGTACAAGTAGCAGCATCAAATCAGCAGTCCTTCGGTATAAAAAATGAACGACTCGTTGAGTCATATGGTGGACTCGTCGAGTACCAGCGCGCCTTCTCAGAATTTGTTAAAATACAAGGCGACTCGTCGAGTCAGCTTAGTGCACTCGACGAGTAGGCCACTGAACGAAAAAACTCGGTATTTTGCAACTGTGACAGCCTCTAAAAACTTCTCTAACTCTTCCCCATGATTAGACTCAATTGCTCATACCCCTAAGCACCGGACTCGACACTTTGACGTTAAAGTTCCGCTTCCTTGACTCGCTTTCACTCGTGATAACATCCATTCGCTATAACTCTAAACTCTTCCTAAGCAAGCAATCCTAATCCAATCCTGAAAAATAACTAAAGCATACAATCATTAAACACAATAAAATCTCAAACAAGTCATACACACCAAATAAAAACAAAACAAAAAATAAAAATTGTTTGATTAAAACACAAAAATCAATCTTCGTCCTCCTCATCATCATTGGCGGCTCCACTTCCTCCGGCTCCACTTCGTCTCGCACCAATCACCTCATCCCAAGATGGAATAAATGGATAATTTCCACCATCAATATGTGGAATATTGAAGTGGTCAAAAAGACGAATATGGGATTGGTTGCTAAAGTTTAACCCCCGCGCCATTTGATCCTGCATCCGCCTCATCTCCACATTGTACCAATCCATTGGTACATCTTCATTCTCGACCGGAATCACCGGCGGCTCGTCCTCCACATCCCGCTCTCTTCTTGATCTTACCCTCCTTCCCGGTGCTTCGGGACCAACAACGGGGTCATCATTTGGAATGGCATAATGGCCACCACCATAATCTTCAATTATCCTCGCTCGTCGGAAAAGAATGGGATTGAATGGAGGTTTCGGGATCAATGTCATGAAGTTCCATGCACCGCGGTTCATCAACCCGAATGAGTTAGCCAATTGGGTGACAAACATCCCACCATTAATACGGGAGGTTTTTCGATCTTCGATCGCACCCTCCGAGAGGTATTGTGACAACCCGATATTTCAACTCTTTATAACGACCAAAGTGGGTCAAGTATTGTAACCGCTTTTGAGTAATAAAATTTACTTACATAATAAAATGTACAAATAAGTCCTATTTAATTTCCTTCTATGATTAAATGTCTTTGAACCATGATCGTACGTGAAAAGAACGCCCAAATCCGACTTCATTTAGCGAAGTTATGATTTTTCCAAGTTCGACTCAGCAACAGACAGCTAAAAACTCGAATCAGAAATCGAGCGACTTTTGGACGGAATGACCTAAACGAGAATCGAAGGTCTCGACAATGGTATTCCAGTGGTAAAAAGTCTGGCAAAAACCGACATCAGATAAAGAAGTTACGAATTTTCAAAGATATTCCTTAAACACGATAGATTTTTATATTTAATAAAAAAATAATTTCGGAATTTGTCGACGGAGTCTAAACGAAAGTTGAAGAGCGTAGTCTCACCTACGCGAGGATATAAAGACCATCAAAAACGGAGTTCATATGAAGAAGATATGAATTTTTGAAGTTTATTAAATAAATTAATTATTTATTTTATTCAAAATTCGGGTATTATCCGAAGGGGAGTCAGCATCCGAGTTACGCGCCGCGTACTCCTGTACGCCCCGCGTACCCGAGAAGCTCGGCCTCAAATCGTCCACGTCGCACAATCCGGAGAACCCGACCCGCTGTCCCATCCGACCCGCGTGCCAGCGACCCGTACCATCCGACCCGCGAACCTAGGGATCCGTCCCATCCGAAGCCGAGGTAGTCGAGGCCTCGGTCATGCGTGACGTACGCGTACGCGCCGCGTACTAGCGTACGCCCCGCGTACTCAGGCAGACCAGCCTCTCTATAAATAGCATACGAAGGTTTCCAAAGAAAGGGCTCATTTCTCTCCTCTCTCTCACAACCTTGCCTCGTTTTCCGTGTCCGTTCAAACCCGAAGCTCTGGTCTTTTTGGCTCAAGTCCCGAAGGTCGATTTCATTCCCGAGAATCCCAAGGAAAATCCGTTTCCCGAGATGAAACTCTGCCCGGTTTTTCATCTCGCTATCTCCAAAACTTTCAAGTGAGTTTCATACCCCTTAATCAACCGTTTTAATTATTCTAAATACTTTTATATGCTTTTAAAAGGGGGGGATTACAAGTAAAACACACGAGTATTATCGTGTGTTATATAAAGAAACTCTTTTATATACTGTTAAATATTCAAATCACATTCGATTTATAAACCTTTAAAGGGATTTTTAATTATACAAATATATATCGTATGTTACAATAGCATTCAATCTTTTAAAATATAAAGTTGTTGTAATGCAGGTATAAAACTAAACTGTTCTTAAATTATTCTTTTCTATCGTAGACTCTACACCAAAAATCTATGCTTTCATAAACAAATGATTCTTTTCCTAAGTATTTCTAAAAACAAACAAGGCACACTTTGTAAAACTATAATAGGTATGGTTTTACGAACAGATTTCTAACTCTTATGTACTAGAAACATATATTTCAAGAAGTTTACTTTCGTATACAAGAACAAACGTAACATTTTAACCAGTAGATCTGTTTTTATACCACGGGTTTGTGAGACACTAACTTTATGTACGTTCGAGTACACATTTCAAATCCTGTATTATATACCAGAATCCCTTGGAGGGGGAGCATGGTGTTTGTGTATAGATCTATACGGGCTTGACAACCCGCGCCCTGACTGTTAGCTACAGTCCACCGTTTGGGGTGACAAACGTCATAACATTCCAACGCCTGAAGAACGTTGTGTATAGGCATTTCGAGTCAATAGTATGGTTATAAAACTCACAAGGGGTATTAAAAACGCATTGATTTACAAGGTTTTCAAACTCATTTATTATTTTACCTTTATATATATTTTGGAAACAAACATTGGTCTTGAATGAAGACTACTTTTATGCTAGTTGAAAATATAGGATTTTCTAAAACGCATACAAACAAAGATAAAACATTTCATTTCATTTAAACATTGTCATTTAAATACTTATGAAATTCACCAGCTTAAATGCTGATCAACTCTTTCAAAATTTCTTGTATGTCCCAGGGATTCAGTAAATTTCAGGTACTAATATGCTTTTGAAGAAGAGATGCTATGGCGCCAGTTTAATCTCATATTTTTGACATCATATTGTAATTGGTTTTGAACATGTAACTTTTGACAAATGTAAACTTTCAATTATATATATGATGGTTGTATTGCTTTCTTTACTATGTATTCATTTGTTACGCTACCACATGAAGTCATCCACCCCCGAACGTTTCCGCCGTTCAGGTTTGGGGGTGTGACAGATTGGTATCAGAGCAATGTTTATAGTGAACTAAGTATATCGAACCACATAAGATATACAAACTATAAATGCTTAAGGGACTAATACTCTCTAACAAAACAAATTTCTTTTTTTACACTTAAGCATCATTTCGTTCAACTTAAATTAATAGTTCATTTAAGTACAATTACATGCATACCACAAACTATTTTCATATTATACAATTTTACAAGTATATAGGCAAGTTGATACGCACGAATCGAGGAATGATCGTAGTAAGCAACAAGTCAAACCGTACCAAACCATTACAAAAATCAAACACAAGAATTTAAATACTATAGGAGTATTTGCTATCTAAACTAGTTTAACTTACATGTTTTACATGTTCCGACTTTATTCAATTCTTATAACCTAAATTCTTGTATAGTCAAATGGCTGGATTTCACCACCCTGGCGACCCCTACTTTCCCAACCAAGGCAACGGAGGATGGATCGAAGATGATCCCGAAGAGGACGAGGAACCCATAGACGTGGGTGATGACTCCGGTACCGACTCAGAGCCGGAAGTTATCGATCCACCACCCATTCAACCTCCCGTCTTCGTAAGGAACTTTCAAGGACCGACTCCCGTCTGGGGAAGTCACCTCCACCATTGGAGCCAACAGCAAAACCTACGCCCTCCCTACGGCATGTGCCGGGACTTCTATGATGTCCGCGGCGGAGGTTCGCCTGATCGAGCACTCCCGGTAATGGTGGGTAAGTTAGCCAATCAGTCCTATCAGTCTGGAGTACAAGCTAGTCGACTCCGGGATATCAACGTAGAAGTGCAGGTTCACACTTCTGACATCCGTAAGTTGAACAAGAGGCAAGACAACGCTCAGTTCCAAACCGAAGCGTTTCAAGCGCAAATTATTGCAGCCCTCGCCGAACTAAGGGAACAACAAGCCGCTTTGGATAGGCGTCTAATGGAGTCAAAGCAATCAGATACGGAGTCAAGCTCCAAACGCAACTTTCGACGCAAGTAGTGCTTGTCAAAAACTCAAAATATTGTTATAGCTTAGGACCTCGGCTAAAAGTCTTTAAATTTCTTGAACTTAGTAAACGGAGATCCTTATAGAGGACAAATTTTCTTGATCGTTGTAACAACTTTTATATTAATATAAGTGGCACTATTATTACTATGTTGAGTATTTCGTTCGAACCTTGAATGGTCCTTGGGAACCCAAATACTTGTTTCATACCTTCAGTCTTACAAATAACTTTCATTCTTCTATTTCAAGACTCATACTATCTTTTGTTGTTGAATTATAGCAATTTAATTCATGAGACACATACATTTTCCATTTCATGAAATTCTTATCATTGTTTTCTTTCCATCTATAGTTGAAGGATTCCTCCGCGTAGGAATCCAAGGCAAAACAACAGTGAGGAAATACCTATACCACCACCTCCACCACCCCAATTTGATGTTGTAATGTTTCAAGCAGCAGTCACCGCAGCAGTGGCAGCCGCCATGTCACAGATCAATAACTCAAGTGCTAATGTCTCGGGATCTGGCGCACACACGTCCAACCATGGCGAGAGTCATGGACCACCTCGAGAATGCACCTATAAGGACTTCACCAATGCCAAGCCCCGGATGTTTTATGGTACTGGTGGTGTAATGGCCCTGAGGCAGTGGATTGAAAGGACGGAGGTAGTCTTTGAAATTTGCTCATGCCCCGAGCACAGCAAGGTCAAATTTGCAACCTTCACCCTTCTTGATAAAGCTTTAACTTGGTGGAATGGTCACGTTAAAGTACTTACCCTAATCGTGGCAAACTCCATAAGCTGGGAGAGCTTGAAGGCCATGATGATGAGGGAATACTGCCCGCGGGGAGAAATTCAAAAGCTTGAACACGAACTATGGACTCTTGGAATGGTGGGTAACGACATCGCTACTTATACCAACAGATTCTGCGAACTGGCAATCCTTTGTCCAGACATGATTGCTCCTGAGAGCAAGAAGATAGAAAGGTACATCTGGGGACTGACGCCCCAGATGCGGTCAAGCGTGTTACCTTCCAAACCTGACACCTTTGAAAGTGCTAAGGAACTGGCACAATCTCTGATCGACTACGGAGGTCATCAGAACTCAACCACTTCTGCACCAGCACCACAGAAAGGAAACAACAACTACAACAACAAAAACAATGGCAGGAAGAGAGTGTGGATCAAAGGAAAGGGTGGATCTTCCCAAGAATCCGCAAAGAAACAACTTGTGTCAGTAAATGCTGCTATTGTACCTGCTACAGTCCCTACGAATACCTACCCAACAAAGACTTATGTAGGCAACCTCCCAAAATGCACCAAGTGCAATTTCCACCACCATGGACCTTGCCGAGATATGCAATGCGCCAACTGCAACAGGAAAGGACACACGGCTCGTTTCTGCAAAGAACCCGCAAAGCCGATCACTCAAGTTTCCGGTGCGGGTATAGGGCAGGCTTGCTACGGTTGTGGCGAGGTGGGCCACTACAAGAGAAACTGTCCTAAGGCAGCAGGCACCGGAGGTGTAGGACGAGTTTTGGCAATAGGTCACGACGAAGCTGTAGCTGACCCAACTATAGTTGCTGGTACGTTTCTTCTCGATAATTCATACGCATGCATATTATTCGATAGTGGAGCGGAGAGAAGCTTCGTGAGTCAAAACTTTATCCATTTACTTAAACCTAAACCTAGCAAGTTAAAAGAACCATTCAATGTAGAGATGGCCAATGGAAAAACCGAAAGCACAAATTGCATATACATGGGTTGTACGTTAACATTGGACGGCCATTCTTTCCCAATCAATCTCATGCCGGTACAAATTAAAAGTTTCGACGTCATAGTTGGCATGGATTGGTTGAGTCTCCTTCGCGCTGACATCATGTGCTTTGAGAAAGCAGTCCGTCTTAACCTCCCGAACAACGAAACATTAGTTATCTACGGCGACAAATCTAGTACAAACCTTCGCATCATTTCGTGCATCCAAGCTCGAAAGTGCTTACGGAAGGATTGTCGGGCATTCCTAGCACACATCGTCGATACAAGTCAAGAACTGAAGGACATCAAGAGCATATCGGTAGTACGCGACTTTCCCGATATCTTTCCAGAAGAACTACCAGGATTACCACCGCAACGCCAAGTCGAGTTCAGAATCGACTTAATTCCAGGAGCTACCCCAGTAGCGAAGTCGCCTTATCGTCTTGCACCAGCAGAGATGCAGGAACTTTCCAGTCAACTTAATGAACTCCTTCGCAAAGGATTCATAAGACCAAGTTTCTCACCTTGGGGAGCACCGGTCTTGTTTGTAAAGAAGAAAGATGGATCGTTCCGTATGTGCATCGACTACAGAGAGCTGAACAAACTTACTGTCAAAAACCGCTATCCTCTACCCCGTATCGACGACCTATTCGATCAACTTCAAGGGGCGAACTACTTCTCCAAAATAGACCTGCGATCCGGATATCACCAATTACGAGTTCTAGAGGGGGACATTCCAAAGACAGCTTTCCGAACTCGTTATGGACACTATGAATTCGTGGTGATGCCGTTCGGATTAACCAATGCACCAGCAGTATTTATGGACCTAATGAATAGGGTATGCCGCCCTTACTTGGACCAGTTCGTCATCATCTTTATCGATGATATACTTATCTACTCTCGAAGTGAGGAAGAGCATGGTCAACACCTACGAAAAGTCCTAGAAACACTGCGAACGGAAAAACTCTATGCGAAGTTCTCTAAATGCGAATTTTGGATTCGAAGAGTCGAATTTTTAGGTCACGTTGTTAGCGAAAAGGGAATACACGTTGACCCCTCCAAAATTAAGGCTATTGAGAACTGGTCGGCACCAAAGACACCTACTGAAATTCGTCAATTTCTAGGTCTAGCTGGCTACTATCGCAGATTCATAAAGAACTTTTCGAGCATTGCGAAACCTCTTACTTCATTAACTCAGAAAGGTGTGGTCTTTGACTGGGAAGCGAAACAAGAGAAGGCATTCCAGACACTAAAGCAGGCCTTGTGCACCGCACCGATACTATCCCTCCCCGAAGGGATAGAAGACTTTGTGGTGTATTGCGATGCTTCAAATCAAGGACTAGGTTGTGTTCTTATGCAGAGGGGGAAGGTTATCGCTTATGCCTCCCGACAACTTAAGACACACGAAGTGAACTATACGACACACGATCTCGAATTAGGAGCTGTGGTATTTGCTCTGAAGATCTGGAGGCACTACTTATACGGAACAAAGAGTACCATCTTCACCGATCACAAGAGCCTTCAACACATTTTCGATCAGAAGGAACTCAACATGCGACAACGGCGATGGGTCGAGTTACTGAATGACTACGAATGTGAGATTCGATATCATCCTGGAAAGGCCAACGTAGTAGCCGACGCCCTCAGCCGAAAGAAATACACTGGTCGAAGGGTCAAATCTCTGACCATGACTATCCATTCCCACTTATCCACACAAACTAAGGAAGCACAAATGCAAGCTTTGCAACCCGAAAATGTGGCGGGTGAATCCCTGCGAGGAATGGAGAAGAATTTAGAAGTCAAGGGTGGCGGAGCCTACTATCTCATGGACCGAATCTGGACCCCAAAACATGGTGGTTTCAGAAACATAGTCATGACTGAAGCTCACAACTCAAGATATTCCGTTCACCCGGGGTCAGATAAAATGTATCTGGATCTTAAGAAACTGTACTGGTGGCCTAACATGAAAGCAGAAATTGCTACCTTCGTGAGTAAATGTCTTACTTGCGCTAAGGTTAAGGTCGAGTATCAGAAACCGTCAGGACTACTACAACAGCCAGAGATACCAGAATGGAAATGGGAGCAGATTACTATGGACTTCATAACCAAATTACCCAAGACGCCAAGTGGACTCGATACCATATGGGTCATTGTCGACAGACTGACCAAATCCGCACATTTCCTACCCATCAAAGAGACTGACAAAATGGAGAAGCTTACAAGAACTTACTTAAGGGAAGTAGTGCGACTGCATGGTGTTCCGATATCCATTATCTCCGATCGAGATAGTAGATTCACTTCAAGGTTCTGGCAGTCACTACAAAGTTCCCTGGGAACTAGGCTGGACATGAGTACAGCCTACCACCCACAGACAGACGGACAAAGTGAGAGAACGATACAAACTTTTGAAGACATGTTGAGAGCCTGCGTGATTGATTTTGGAAAGGCATGGGATATTCATTTAGCCCTTGTCGAATTTTCATACAACAATAGTTATCATACAAGCATAAAGGCTGCTCCGTTTGAAGCCCTCTATGGTCGAAAGTGCAGATCCCCTCTGTGCTGGACTGAAGTTGGCGATACCCAGTTAGCTGGAAGAAGAGTTCCTGAAAGCACTCTCACCGGTCCGGAGATCATACGTGAAACAACAGAGAAGATCGTTCAGATTCGTGAATGATTGAAAGCCTCAAGAGACCGACAGAAAAGCTACGCTGACCAAAGGAGGAAACCTTTGGAATTCCAGGTAGGAGACCACGTCTTATTAAAGGTCTCACCGTGGAAGGGTTTAATACGATTTGGAAAGCGGGGGAAACTAAATCCAAGGTACATAGGGCCTTTCGAGATTCTTGCCCGAATCGGCCCTGTGGCTTACAAGCTTAACCTACCGCGCGAACTTAGTAACATCCATCCAACCTTCCACGTCTCAAACTTGAAAAAGTGTCTATCCGACGAGACTCTTGTTATCCCACTCGACGAAATCGAGATCAACGAGAGCCTCAACTTTGTGGAAGAACCAGTAGAAATCATGGACCGAGAGGTCAAACAAACAAAACAAAGTCGCATACCCATCGTGAAGGTTCGCTGGAACGCCAAGCGGGGACCCGAATTCACATGGGAACGCGAAGATCAGATGAAACAAAAGTATCCTCATCTCTTTCATGTTCACTAGTATCTTTACTACTTTAAATTTCGGGACGAAATTCTCTCTAACGGGGGGATGATGTGACAACCCGATATTTCAACTCTTTGTAACGACCAAAGTGGGTCAAGTATTGTAACCGCTTCTGAGTAATAAAATTTACTTTCATAATAAAATGTACAAATAAGTCCTATTTAATTTCCTTCTATGATTAAATGTCTTTGAACCATGATCGTACGTGAAAAGAACGCCCAAATCCGACTTCATTTAGCGAAGTTATGATTTTTCCAAGTTCGACTCAGCAACAGACAGCTAAAAACTCGAATCAGAAATCGAGCGACTTTTGGCCGGAATGACCTAAACGAGAATCGAAGGTCTCGACAATGGTATTCCAGCGGTAAAAAGTCTGGCAAAAACCGACATCAGATAAAGAAGTTACGAATTTTCAAAGATATTCCTTAAACACGATAGATTTTTATATTTAATAAAAAAATAATTTCGGAATTTGCCAACGGTCTAAACGAAAGTTGAAGAGCGTAGTCTCACCTACGCGAGGATATAAAGACCATCAAAAACGGAGTTCGTATGAAGAAGATATGAATTTTTGAAGTTTATTAAATAAATTAATTATTTATTTTATTCAAAATTCGGGTATTATCCGAAGGGGAGTCAGCATCCGAGTTACGCGCCGCGTACTCCTGTACGCCCCGCATACCCGAGAAGCCCGGCCTCAAATCGTCCACGTCGCACGATCCGGAGAACCCGACCCGCTGTCCCATCCGACCCGCGTGCCAGCGACCCGTCCCATCCGACCCGCGAACCCAGGGATCCGTCCCATCCGAAGCCGAGGCAGTCGAGGCCTCGGTCATGCGTGACGTACGCGTACGCGCTGCGTACTAGCGTACGCCCCGCGTACTGAGGCAGACTAGCCTCTCTATAAATAGCATACGAAGGTTTCCAAAGAAAGGGCTCATTTCTCTCCTCTCTCTCACAACCTTGCCTCGTTTTCCGTGTCCGTTCAAACCCGAAGCTCTGGTCTTTTTGGCTCAAGTCCCGAAGGTCGATTTCATTCCCGAGAATCCCGAGGAAAATCCGTTTCCCGAGACGAAACTCTGCCCGGTTTTTCATCTCGCTATCTCCAAAACTTTCAAGTGAGTTTCATACCCCTTAATCAACCGTTTTAATTATTCTAAATACTTTTATATGCTTTCAAAATGGGGGGATTACAAGTAAAACACACGAGTATTATCGTGTGTTATATAAAGAAACTCTTTTATATACTGTTAAATATTCAAATCACATTCGATTTATAAACCTTTAAAGGGATTTTTAATTATACAAATATATATCATATGTTACAATAGCATTCGATCTTTTAAAATATAAAGTTGTTGTAATGCAGGTATAAAACTAAACTGTTCTTAAATTATTCTTTTCTATCGTAGACTCTACACCAAAAATCTATGCTTTTATAAACAAATGATTCTTTTCCTAAGTATTTCTAAAAACAAACAAGGCACACTTTGTAAAACTATAATAGGTATAGTTTTACGAACAGATTTCTAACTCTTATGTACTAGAAACATATATTTCAAGAAGTTTACTTTCGTATACAAGAACAAACGTAACATTTTAACCAGTAGATCTGTTTTTATACCACGGGTTTGTGAGACACTAACTTCATGTACGTTCGAATATACATTTCAAATCCTGTATTATATACCAGAATCCGTAGGAGGGGGAGCATGGTGTTTGTGTATAGATCTATACGGGCTTGACAACCCGCGCCCTGACTGTTAGCTACAGTCCACCGTTTGGGGTGACAAACGTCATAACATTCCAACGCCTGAAGAACGTTGTGTATAGGCATTTCGAGTCAATAGTATGGTTATAAAACTCACAAGGGGTATTAAAAACGCATTGATTTACAAGGTTTTCAAACTCATTTATTATTTTACCTTTACATATATTTTGGAAACAAACATTGGTCTTGAATGAAGACTACTTTTATGCTAGTCGAAAATATAGGATTTTCTAAAACGCATACAAACAAAGATAAAACATTTCATTTCATTTAAACATTGTCATTTAAATACTTATGAAATTCACCAGCTTAAATGCTGATCAACTCTTTCAAAATTTCTTGTATGTCCCAGGGATTCAGTAAATTTCAGGTACTAATATGCTTTTGAAGAAGAGATGCTACGGCGCCAGTTTAATCTCATATTTTTGACATCATATTGTAATTGGTTTTGAACATGTAACTTTTGACAAATGTAAACTTTCAATTATATATATGATGGTTGTATTGCTTTCTTTACTATGTATTCATTTGTTACGCTACCACATGAAGTCATCCACCCCCGAACGTTTCCGCCGTTCAGGTTTGGGGGTGTGACAGGTATGAAGCTAAACACCAAGAAATGTTGCAAAAGACGCCAGGTGTAATTATGCTCCATAAATAGAAGATGTCAAGGTTGGAAACCTTGTCATCATCTTTTATTTGATTGATGGTGGAGGAAATAAGGCGGTGTATGAGGCGGTGAGTTGGGGATCGGATGCTCCCTTCCTGTGCAGACTTTGGGATGTAAACTTTATTTCCAATGGTATTCCACCAGCCCGTACTTGTAACTCCATCGGGGAACACCATATGAGTGTGTGCCAAAAAGGCCCGAAAGATGTTAGTTGAAACCAAGGGCTGATCGTAGATCCCTAGTCGACAGGAAATATCCACCACCGATCATTGACGATACTCGCCCCCAAGGCAAAAACTAAAGCTTGCCGGGTGATACACATCCACTCCCTCGGTAAAAGATACCGTGGAGAAAAACTCCAAACAAAGCTCTAAATAGACCGGCTCTTGTATACGGAAGGCCCGACTCCACCCGTCACAGACCATTGTCTCGCCTTCATGTTGGAACTCCTTCAAAAGGTAAGGAGCTAATTCCTCCTCATATCGAACACTTTGCAGCCACTCCCAATCAATCCTGTTTGGCACATAAACCTCCTTCTTCTTAATATCAGATAGCTTCTTCTTCCATTTCCTCATTGTTGAAGCGGACTCAATTTGCGGGAAGTTTAGCCATGGAAACTCCCCTTGGTTACCACTTGAACTTTGTCCCCTTCTGAACATGATTTCTGCAAACACAAATACACAAAACCCAGAAAACACAGAATATAATAAAAAAAATGTCTGCTATATGTAACTCGACTGGACTCGTCGAGTCCAGGGTCGACTCGGCGAGTCGCGCAACCTGCACGAGTCAGTCGACGGGTCGCATGAAATTGGACCATAAAACCTGTAAATTCTGTCAAAATAAGCATTCAAAACATTCAAAAACAGCTTTTTCATGCAATTGCTACAATGGATGACCTTATAATCATGCTCTTAACAGAAAATAGGAAGAAATTTGTTACCTTTTTGGATTGGGCTTAAGAAATTTGAAAGAAACTTCAAGAAGAATGATGAATGCTTGAGAGAGAATGAAAATAGCGGCACCCGACGAGTGTGGTTTGTGAAAACTGGTTCTTAGGGTTAAAACCCTACTTACCCAATGTAAAAGTAATTTCGAAATATTTTTTTCTGTAAATAATACCGACTCATCGAGTCGTGGTCAGACTCGGCGAGTCTGGTCGCGAAGTCAATTTTTTTCTGAAATCCATGTGGACTCATCGAGGCGTGGTCAGACTCGGCGAGTCGCTTAAAAAAATGCATAATTTTCAAAATTTTGTTATTTATTGTAAATCATTTCACCCCACACTAGCCTATGCACTCTCTCAAGCAGACATGTCCGATGATTTGGAAGATTAAGATTCAAAAAAACGAAGGGAAAATAAAAATAAAAAGAAAAAGAAAACTAAAAAGTAAAAGAAAGCAAACTCTATATAACGGGTTGCCTCCCGCCAAGCGCTTCTTTTTTAGGAGTCATTAGCTAGACTCCTTCCCATCTACGTTTTGTCATCTTCGAGCATCGGGAACGCACGCCTAACTTTTTGTGATTTGTACTTGGTCTTGTAAGCGTGGATCTTTTTCTTGTAAGCCCTTTTTAATGCATCTCTTTTTCTTTTCATTGCCTCATCTTCAGCTGCTTGGGCTTCCCTTTTCCTCTTATTCTTCTTTACCCCCTTCTTTTTCACCGTCTCTTGAACCTCCTTCTCTTTAAATTTAATAACTTCACATTTCATGATGGTCCGTGCTTTAGGTTTAGTAGTGAATAGGCGATCAACTTCCTCCCTCCTTTCCTTTATCTCTTCGTCCTTTCCAGTGCTTAACCCATCTTCGAAATGAACCGTATCAAGACACGCTACATCGGCGTATTGAACTCTCCTTTCCTTTCCTCTTTCTATTGGTTGTTCTTCTAAAGAATCCTGTATATTATTGAAATCCAAGGTATATGAAGAACTAGTAACAGGAAGATCTAAGTCGGCCAAGTGTTTGCCCAAATCGACTGGACTCGTCGAGTCCACTAAAGTGACTCGGCGAGTCGGTACGAATTCTATCGATTCTTGGGTTTTTTCTGAGTGGGCTCCTTCCAGTAGCTTTTCTAATTCATCCAAGTCCTTGTTAACATCTCCTTCTTCTTCAGAGTGTATCACAAACTTGCTTGGGTCTTCTTTTAGCAAACGTGCAAGCTCTTGTTCTAATATCTCATCATCCAATTGAATCATTGAGACTTCTTCAATCTTTTCCTCTTCTTGCTTGATTTCTGGAATAGCTTTAAACGTCACAGCCTCATCACCCACTCTTAATGTCAATGTAGACTCACATATATCTATTAAAGCACATGCGGTGTTCAAGAAAGATCTCCCCAAAATAATTGGAATTTCGGGGTCTTCTTCCATATCAACAACCACGAAGTCTACTGGGAAAATAAACTTGTTAACTTTTATAAGGAGATCTTCACAAACGCCTTGTGGATGAATTATTGTCTTGTCCACCAAATGGATCTTCATTTTCACCGGTTTTGGTTCTAGTAAATTCAACTTCTTAAAGAATGACAAAGGCATCATATTGATGCTTGCCCCCGAGTCAGCTAATGCTCGGGTGAAGACCTCATTACCAAATTGGCACGGAATCACCATATTTCCAGGATCACCCTTCTTTTTAGGTAGCTCGCTCATCAATACTTCTGCGACTTCCGCCAAATCCTTCCTAGCAGCAAAAAGGCCCTTAAGCAAGTTGAAGTATTTAGGCGTTTGAAGTATTGTTTCCACAAATGGAACATTAACTTGTAGAGCATTAACATGATTCATGAAGGTTCTGTATGCTTCAACTTTTTCTGCAGGCATGGCTTTGGTTGGGTATGGCAGTGGAGGCTTATAAGGTTTCGAAGAACTGATAGGTTTCTCAATTTCGCATGGACTCGTCGAGTCCATTGGAGTGACTCGGAGAGTCGGGTCGGGTTTGGCTGGCTCCGATTCTTCTACCTTGTCTTCCTTCTTCTTGGAGATGCATTTTTCTTCACTGCTGGAGGTTATTGCGCTTACGTTCTCCATTCTTGGATTGGGTTCGGTGTTGCCCGGAAGTTGGCCTGGTCTTCATTCATTCACTTGATGCGCAAGCTGTCCCAGCTGTTTCTCAATGTTGAGAATGGATGCTTGCTGATTCCTCAACATGTTTCTGGTTTCTTGCATTGCTACATCGTGATCATTGTGTCTTTTCTCGGACGCGGTTATGAACCTTGTGAGCATATCTTCTAAATTTGCCTTCTTCTCTATCACCGGCTCTTCCTTTTGATAATATCCCCTCTCCCTCTGTTTGTATTTCTCCTCCTTAGCCTTTTTATATTCTTCATATGGGAGCCATTCCTTCTTCGGTTTCCTCCAATCTTCATCGTATCTATCGCCACTGGAATAGAATACTTGAACCTTTTTATTTCCATTTTCATCTCGATCACAATCCTTGGTAAGATGGGGGCCGCCACAATTTTCGCATCCTACCCTAATAGCATGGATCGTTTGATCCATTTTCGTCATTCTTCGGTCTAGGCTATCGAGTTTAGCTATTACCGCCGCCATGCCATCGTTCACCGAGTTTACTGCTCCACGACTCACTTCATTCCTCGGATTGTCGTATTCTCTAGAGTGCTTGGAGAATTCTTCAATTAATTCCTTTATTTCCGGAGGTGGCTTTCGGGTGAGCGGGCCTTGTGAATCGAGTAGTTGCCTTGTGGTGACATTAACTCCATCATAAAAGATGGAGACCTCTTGTTGGCTATTAAGGTCATGGTGGGGCAATTTCTAAGTAGGCTCTTGTATCTTTCCCAAGCTTCATAAAGAGATTCTCCGAGTTGTTGCTCGAAGTTGGCAATGACTTTCTTTAGCTTGGCTATCTTGGAAGGTGGGCAGAAATGGTCAATGAACTCTTCTTTCATCTTGGCCCATGTGGTGACCGATCCGGGAGGGAGTGACTTTAGCCAATCCTTTGCAGCTCCTTTAGATGTGACAGGAAGCATGCAAAGAAGCTGGATCTCGCGAGGCACATTGTGTACATTGAAGTAATCTGCCACATCATTTACTTCATCCAAGTGTTTATAGGCGTCTTCATGATCCCTCCCGTGAAAAGGGATCTCCTTGAGTTGAGCGAGAATATGGCCCTTTAGTTCAAAAGTAGCAGTAGCGGGAATTGCGGGTTGCACAAGTCCCGGGCCGGTGTCATCACGCATCCTCTTCTTCCATTCCCCCATGGGGATTTTGTCAATATTAGCCATAGCGGTGGCTAAATCGTCTTCAAACTCGGATGTGTGCTCGTATGTGGGCTCGTTTTCTTCCTCGGTCTCGTACTCGGTGTCTTTTTGGATCGGGTCTTCGATTGTCAACGATGCACTGGATGCTCCTGATTTGCTGCTCCTTTTCTTGCTAAAAACGGATTTGAGGTTTTTGAGTGGTGAGTTCTTTGAAGAAGCGGTTTCTCCAATGGTTTTGCCTTTGTTTCTTCTTAATGCGGTTTCCGGATCTTCAAGAGGGGGAACCAGAGGCGTATCAGATCCTCGGGTCATGAACCAACTGCAAACAAAACAATAAACGTGTAAAAAGAACAAAAGAAAATTAAACCTGATTCAGCGTCGTACTCGCCGAGTCTGGGCGAATGCACTCGGCGAGTCCAAGGTAAAATCAGGTGTGTTTTTTTTTTTACCTAAAAGAAACAGAAATTAAACATAAATTAACTTTGTGTAATATGCGATAATTTAACACTTTTAAGTACTTTTTGTCCATAATATGCGATAATTTAGCTAATATATGAATAAAAAACTATACTTAATACACACTAAATATGCACATATCAGTCACGTCATGGGAGTTTTCAGAGCATAGGGACTCGAAGAGTCAGCGGGTTGACTCGGCGAGTAGTGTCAGTCAGGGAGTTTAACTTTGATTGAGGACTTCAACTCTAACCAAGAGTTGACCAGTTAACTTCCAAGGGTATTTTGGTAATTATAGGTATTTATTGAATTCAGTCATTTGGTATTGATCAGTGGTGGAGTTTGTGTCAGAGTTTGGAGCAACGTGATCTTATCTCTTCAGTCAGTAGATGCCAGGTGAGTTATCCTCACTATATCGACAGAGTCTAAGGTACCAAGGACGGCTCTTTATCGGATGGAAATCCGGGTAGTTGTTATGTTATTGCTTTGCTATATGTTTGCATCCTGGTGGTTAGGATGGTATATATTAGAGACCTGGTTAAGGTCGGAATCCTGGTATATAGGATGATGCTATGTTAGTGACTGGTTAGGTCGGTATCCTGGTTAGGGTGTTCTATGTATGTGGCCTGCTAGATCGGTTGATTAGTGATGAATTGCTATATGATTATATGTTTACGTGCACATGGTTGGTTGACGGAGGTTGGGTTGAGGCGGGTCCTGCTGTGTGTTACAGGCCAACATACCCAAGGCGTACCGGATATCCTGAAGACCAAGCGAGCGGTTCGGATAGGCCGTAGGCCCCACGAGGGCGGACCAGACGTCCCGAGGCTCGGAGAGTGGACCAGGCCGACTGAAGCCTCGGTGCGGGCGGACTAGTCATACTATAGACTCAGAGAGTGGACTAGGTGGGTTGAAGGCCCGGTGCGAGCGGACCAACCACACTGCAGACTCGATGTATATGGCTAGACTCGTAGGGTGGAGCAGGTGGACTGAAGGCCCGGTGCGGCGGACCGGTCACGCAGTAGACCCGAAAGTGCATGGTTGTTCTGTTTATGATATGATATGTTATGAGTATGGTATATGTGGTTGGTATTTTCGGGATAACTCACTAAGCTTTCGGGCTTACAGTTTTCAGTGTATTGTTTCATGTACTTCGGAAGATCGTGGCAAGGCGAATGCATGATCGTACCGCTCCTCATGTTTTATGTACTTATGTGGGAAATAATCTGATAATAAATGAATTGAAAACCTCTTTGTAATGAATTAATGAATATGGGTTGTTTTTGAAAAGTTTAAATTGGTTGAAAATTTTTGGTCGTTACAAGCAATATAGCATATCACATCCTATAACATCATAAGAATACTAAGTAAAAATTTCATTTTTCAACCATCAAAATCATTCAATCATTTGTTAAAAAAAAAATCAGAGTATGTGTATTCTCAACATCATAGTTAAAACCATAAATCAATAACGCATAAATAAAACTCCATGGGATACAGTGCGATCAAGTCGAGCCCTCCCTTTGAAACAAGAAGTACCTAAAACATTCAAATATAAAACATGTAAAGACAAAGCTTAGTGAGTTCCCCAAAATATCACATAACCATATGGGCCCCACCCACAAACATACCGGATACATGCAGGAGTCACAAAGACAACTAGCATCCAACATAGTATAGTGAGAAAACTAGCCTCATATATATATTCAAATATACCACAGTTCGTACACATGTTAAACCGGTGCTAAAACCCACCTATCGAAATACCTAAAGTCAAACCTTAGTCTACACTCTAAAACTAGCAATTTAACCAAAAGTCTACCAGGTTAAAAAGTCAATAGTCAACAGTCCCGATGTCGTGGCCAATCTATGGCCACTTCGTGGATAACCGACACAATCGTGATCAACACCGACACCACATCATGGTAAGCATATTATTATTTCATAGCAGCAAACCAACAAAATAGTCATGAAACCCTCCATCACCACATTATAGCGAGCATCTTGCCACGTCGATGTTTCTGGCTAAAGACAACTTACTTGATTGAGCTCATAATTTGATAAGCTCTTTTTTCAACCTTTCTAGAAGTCTTCAAGGGACCCTAAAGGCTTATAAATACCCAAAATTTGTGGACATGTATGACCCATGCATGTCCTTCACTTAACTAGGTCAAATGGTAAGAAATAACCTAAAACTCATGCTTGGCTTCCAAAAACTCATTCAACTTCTAGATTCATAAGATATAATACTCTTGGAAGCTTGGTCGTTCATAAATTTGCTAACTTTATTCCACCCAACCATTCAAACATCAACCAACGGCAAAAACATGCCAATAAATCTAGATCTAACAGAAAAGAACCAACAAGATGGGAACCTGAGGACTTACAAAAAGTCCGAAAGTTGTAGAAAGGATGGAGATGAGTTTTTGCTTGATTCCTTACACTAGAACTTCCTTCTTATTCCTTTAAATATCACAAAACTAGCAAAATGAGCTCAAAAGCTTGGAAATGAGGCTAGGGTTTTGAAAAGAGCAATGTGGGGTGATTGAGACTGAGGTTGGACGAAACTCTGGCCACCACGTCCTTTAAATAGGGCCCATGACCTGAAAATCTAGTGTTTGCAAAACAGTCATCATCAGGTCGTGGGCAATGTTTTCTATGTTGTGGCAACCCAATTGATACACAATTCCTCAGATGGCTGCCACACTATGGTGATGCTTACCACCACATCGTGGCCACCCAAGATGCACAAAATAAATCAAATAAATCATACCTGGAAAATTTGGATGTTACATAGCCTCTAAAAATCATCATTCTTAAAAGAAATGAGCATTGGGTGATATATCAAAAGCTTAGAAGAGTTTACGGACTATTTTTGTAAGTTTGATGTTTTTTTAATAATCTATAAAAATATAAGGGCCATTACACTGATCAAAATTTACATAAATGACAATGGTATAAAAGCAAATACAAAAAATAACAACCACTACAATTCTAGGACTAAAGTTGGACAAAAAAAATGCACCACCATTCCAATTTAATGTAAAAGACACAAAATTAATGCCGAAATCACATTTCCTCGTTATAAAAGTTACATAGACCAAAATTTACATAAATGATAATAGAATAAAATCAAAACTATACATGAAAACAACTAAAAAGCAAGGGATAAAGTTATACAAAAAGAAGTACCTCGCCACTTTAAATTATATTAAAAACCAAGAAAGCATATACAAAATTTATGTCTAAACATAAAAAATTCAAATTTATATAGACATGCATATATAAAAATATGTAAGTAAGATTTTTTAGAGGGGTTGTAAATGACGAATTATACAAAGTTGAGGGAATAAAATAATTTTTTATAAAATATATTAGAAAAAAAAAACATTTTAAAATCAAACTATTACCACATTAACAATATCAATCGGTTTAAAAGCCAAATCTAATGTATAGAAACGAATTCCCTACCACCAGCAAAAGTTGTTAATTACCTATCGATCTCATGGCTCGATTTAGAAATATTTATCTACACCTATATGTGGTCTATGATTTAAAAAAGCTTTGAGTTTAAAGGTTTTGTTAAAAGTACTTTAATACATGTATATGTTAAGATTAAGCCAGATCGACCAAACTATACACTTGTATTCAATTGATTTCACAAATAGAACTTCTCTTGAATTTAATATTGCATCTAAAATAATAAATTTAAGCAAAACAATATGAAAAGAAAACATATTTTTAAAATAAACGCATATTTGAATATGACATTAGTATTTTCACAATGATTTGGTTTAAACCTATTAACTACATTAAAATCAACATTTTAGCCAAGCCAACTAAATCCGGAGTAAATCATTCAATAAAATTTAAATTCAAATCAAATAAAAATAAAATTCACAGGTAACATTAAATACAAAAATACATAAGTAAATAACAAAAACTCCCTCGTTTGTTTGTCAGGTATACCACAATCGAGTACAACAAAAACTTTGCAACCCAAATAAGGTTGTATTAGTCTGGCCCACTTGAATTCACATAAGTCCAAAGATAATGAACACAATTGATTTAACCCATACATGTGATAAATCCCATATCAATATCTTTCCTATTTGTAGCGATGTGAACGAGACCAAGGGGGAGCAAAACTAGTTGCTTCGGCCCCCCAAAAACCGTTGTTGCCCCTGCCCCAAATTCGACGGTTACATAGCCCTCGATACTGCCCCAAATACATTTATCACTCCCGATCTCACCCTCGTTCTCGTGTTTTATAAGCCTAAAATTGATTTTTTTTTCTTTAAAAAATTGCTATATTTTTTGCTTCAAAAGCTATTTTACATAACTTAAAAAACTTCGAATCTAGTTTTTTGACAACTAAATAATAATAATAATAATAATAATCCAATATTACAAAGCAACAAATCCAACAAACTTACAATTGTAAAATACGACAAATCGAGCATTATAAATATAAAATACTTGTCCAAAAACATATGACCAATGGTCTACATCTTCAATATTCATCAATTGCCTTCAACTATTTATTCTTTCACATTTGCATATTCTCCCAAAATAAATAAATAAATAAATAAATAAATAATAATAATAATAATAATAATAATAATAATAATAATAATAATAATAAAATAAATTGTTATACTAGTTTATTAATAATAATAATAAAATAAATTGTTATATTAGTCTAGTCAATACAAAACGATAAACCTAACAAATTTACATAAATTCCCTCGTCGTCTTCATCGTAATGTAAATTATCACCATCAATAACACAACCTAATAAAGAAAGACAAATAATGGTGATAAGCAAAAAATGTTAAAATGAATAAAACAAATAATGGTTCAAGTAAAGTCATACATACCTTTTTTATCTATCCATAACCAATTTTGAGTACATATGATAGCTTCAATTGTACATGAAAGAAGTCTACTACTATATGGACCCACAATCCTACCAATTCTAGTAAAAGAAAACTCGAAAGCAACAATAGATATGAGAATAGCTAATGTGTCTCTTGCAATTAAACACAATATATAATACATAATATCATTTAACATCCACTAACCTAACACATCAAACTCATGACTCCGGGTAAAATGTCTTCCTCTAAGTACATTTCTAATTCATCTAATGAGTCCATGTCACCTCTGGGATCTGCATCTCAACTATAAGTGGGCTTACTAGTAATATTATAATTACTTGCTTTGACTCATATATATATATATATATATATATATATATATATATATATATATATATATATATATATATATATATATATATATATATATATATATATATATCTTCACAAATTTAACACACTTTCTGAATTTCATCTTCTACATTATCTACTCCATAGATAATAGGAAAACAAGTCTAGAAGCTTCATCTTAAACCTTGGTTCCAATATCGTTGCCATAACCAACACCCCATGACTTTCTTTCCAATAATCATGAAATTTTATAACCATATTTTCTGACATTTCTCTTGTTTGTAAAAATAATTTTTTGACATTGTAGAAGATTTTTAGTCTATCACAAAGCTCACTTTCCAAAGCTCACTCTTTCCCAACATGCGCAATCTTATATTGGGGCTCACATTGTTGTAACTGATAAAATCTTAAAATGGTTCACACAAAAATAGAAATCCGCATTACTTATAGAATAACAAATTACTAATAGAATAACAGATTATAAAAACCATAATTCGCCAACATTTTCATATTAACATTTTCAGAGCAACATCAGATTCAACAACATTTTCTGATTTACATTTTCAGAGCAACATAATATTCAACAAAAACCAAATTCAATAAATTATACAAATGAAAAATATAAGAAATCACGCAACATCATATATATATCATAAAACTTGAATAAATTACACAATAGCATCATAGAGATTAGAAATCATAGTCCTCAAAGTATCTAATTATTAACTCAAATATCCAAAATCAGAATAACAATAGTCTCAAACTCTCAATATTATCATAAATTTTGAATTAAATAAATAAGCATAGGATAAATTACTAAAAACCTTAAAGAGGAAAATAGAGGGAAAATTACCACTTACTAGGGCATCACCGTTCGATTTTAGAAAGGGGATGTGAAGTCACGAAGTCTAACAGACAATCGACTGTCAGCATCAACAGGTTAAAAGCAATCAGCGGCTGGTGATTCTGTCATCGATGAAGCTAATGACGGGAATGGTTAAAGGCGTTGGGTATTGGTGTTTAGGTTGGACTATGAGAGAAGTTGACAAGAAACATATGTGAGAAGTGAGCATTGAGGAAGGAAAGCATAGTTCCTAAATTAGATAATCTATTATACATACATACATACATACACACACACACACACACACACACACATATATATATATATATATATATATACACATATAGTTTTTAGAAAATCATCAATCCTATGGTGCACATGCAAACCCTAAAGCTTTGGATCTAGGTTTTTCTAATTGTACATGCATTAATCATCCAAAGCTTGTAAACCCTAATTGTAGCATACCAAATTCAAAAATACATCTAATAATCAAGTTACAATATTACCTTTGATAGTAGTTGATAACCTTAAGCTTTTGAGAACCCAACACCTCAAATGTGATGCCTCAAATGAATCACAAACACCAAATTAATTGGAGAATCTTAAAGAGAGAAGTTGGAGGCTCAAAAATTAGCTAGCTCTCCTTATTAGGGTTCAAGTGGCCTATTTTGGTTACCCTAAAGGTTCCTTATATAGCTGAGCAGTTAGGGTTTCAGTTAAAACCCTAATCCAGTTGGTTAGTCCTTACGCTACCCATATAATCCTTCCAGAAGGCCGCTTGTACAATTTCTATGTGGACTCCCACATATAGTTCGTCCATTGCTTCCTTATGGATCGTAAGCCCAATTTTGTAACTATCTTATATTTACAGTATCAGCCCCCTTGATTTAATTAATCACTTTTGACCACAAAATTAATTCTAAATTAATTCTTGACCAATATTAATTAAACAATATGATTTCTCCTTTAATATATTATTCATATAATATATTAATAAACCATAATATATTCTTTCTCCATTATTCATCCAGTCAAGTTCCTCTGGTGAAGGCAGCCCAAAAAGACCATGCAACAATCGGGTCAAGTACATACCAAATATAGTTGTTGGCTTAGACCCCTAATCCAACAATCTCCCACTTGGATAAGTCTAATAACTATATATGCAAGCACGACTTCAAAATCCGATTAGCAATCATAGCTCACAAAATCCGCTATCAAACTATGACATGTCCTTTAGATAAGGGATCGTATAGTCCTCCGTTCTCAAGATATCGTGTGGACAATTACATTGAACATAGTCAGACTTATTATCTAGCAATTTGTTTTGCGATCTCTGATTTGTCTAACGTGGAACTTAATTGAACACATCAATTTAGTGCTAACCGAGCCCGACACATAAGTCAAACCAAATCATCGAGGCACCCAAGATACCTCTTTTAACCTTATGGGATAAAAGGAACAGATAAACTTCGACTTATACACTTGTACTATTTACTTATCAAATCATTCACAAAAATACATTTTATAACATCAAGTTATTGATGCGTTTACGCATTATCAATGCACAACCGACACATAAATAACAACTCATATATCTAGGTTTAAATACTATATGATATTATCGTCTCACAATCACTCATGATTTAATTCCATGAAGTGATTCATGTGAGCGTGGGTTTAATACAATACTCAAATCTTATTTTAGGAGCACTCATGAACGTTGCAGCAAACCTTTGTTATGTGTAAACACTGAAACGATCTACAAGCCAATTCATGAGAGTCTTCTTTCATACTTACTTCCAACGTATGATCGACTGTGGATAGTTTAAATAATATTATTATTTAGGAAGTCAAAACATGTAAAGTGAAACAGTAGTAAAAAATTAACACAAGATAGTAACTTTATTTATAAATAATACCCCTTTATTTAATCATCAAATGTTAATTACATATTATCTGTTACAAGTTTCTAAAAGCTACCTAATCATTAAAACTAATATTGTTCATTCAACCCAATGCTCCTAGCGTGCTGCAAGTGCTTAACCATACTCAGTCCCTTCGTATGGAGATATTTTGGGGTATCCTCTGAAAGACCCCAACTTTCGTATTTATGAAAGAGCCAAACTTTCATACTATTCTAATATTATTCTTAAGTTACTTCCTCAAAACATGCTACATGCATATTTATAAAACAATATTTTATATTGATAAAGTGATTACAAAGGATTGGATACAAACCGACTAAGTTTTATTACATTTCATGTCTACCCAGGAATCTACTATTTTTTATACATACATGAACATTAAAATACAGAGAAATAGTATTAACTATTCTAAATCTTTCAGCAGTATAAAACTATATTGGATACTCATCACCTGCAATTGTTAAACATTGAGAGGAATAAGCGATAACGCTTAGTGAATTCAATAAATAGATACAATATAATCTTATGCCTTACATATACCAATATGACAGATGCAGAAGGGAACAAGAACAATAATAGCATATGCGTATCATATGTCAGGCTTTCAATATCAACTCAAGATTTGATTCAAAGATTTACGATTAATGAGACATAAAAATTTCAATACTTGATATGCATCAATAAAGTTTTGGCCCAAATCGCACAGAATACATATAAGTTCTTATTAACATTTTGGTAGATTTCAGGCTTATAGCCCTGTCCAACCATTTGCCAATACCATAGAATAGAGTTCATTCTCTTATGGAGTCATGCTCTACATGGTCAGAGGCTACATACCATTCCTATCTAACCTTATACCAATGCCATAGAATAGAAGTCACTCTCTTACGGAGACATGCTCTACATGGCCAGAGGCTATGTACCAGTACCAATGTGAATCTAAGTCCTTTCACTGATCACATGGTTAAAGGCATTATATTTGCTATAAACATAGCGAATAAAATAACACGGGAGAATAACTCAGAATAATAATACTGAGAAGCACATAGCACATATAACACATAACATACAATTGTTCCTATATATTGAACTCACCTTAAGTTAACCGGGGGTTAAAATAGTAATTTGGACAGCACTTCGGCTTTAAATATGACTTTCTATGTTGAAAATCGGGAGCTTAATTGAAAACCGGGCTCTGCTAAGGTAGGGCTTCAAAACCGAAAAGATAAAATTTTCGGGCTTCTCGAGGGTCTCGAGACGTGTTTTGGGTGCTAAAATTGATACCGAGGCTTCGGGAAAAGTCAAAATAGTGAAAATATGGATTTAGGGGTGAAAAATGGCAATATTCAAATTTTATCCGGGAGGGTTCGCACCCTCCTATTTATAGGGGAGAAGGTCGGCCGAGAAGGGTGACTCAGCGAAGCAGGTGGCAGCGAAGGAGAAGGGACACGCGGCGGCAGCAGGAGCGAAGGCGCCAGGTGGCTCGGATGCGAGATGACACGCGTCGGATGCGAGGGCTCGCCGCCGAAGCCACACACGTCACCAGGCGATTGGACTGAAGCTCGGATCGGGGAAGAATGCGACACGCGTCGGATTCTGTGCGGATGACTCATCGACGTCGGACAGGGGGTGCTTCACGAGAGCAGGTGACGTGGCCGAACACCAACCATGCGAAATTCTCGGAAATTGAACCCAAAACTTCTAAAATCCGTAACGTTCGCATACGAGCTCCGTTTTTGACGTTCTTTATATGCACACGTAGCTAAAATTACGCTCTACAACTTTTGTGTAGACTTCGTCGGTTATTTTTGACTTTATTTTTACTTTTATTATTTTTAATAGACCGGGATAGGAAAATCCGTTAAAAATTCAAAACTTCTTCATCCGACATCCGTTTGCGTCATACTTTTTACCGCTGTACTACAAATGACGAGACCTTCGATTCTCGTTTAGGATGTATCGGTCAAATATCGCTCGATCTAAAATGCGAGTTTTTAGCTGTCTACTACTTAGTTGAAACTTCGAAAAATCATAACTTCCTCATATGAAGTCAGATTTTGGCGTTCTTTTTATCGAATTTATTGGTTTAACGAATACTAAAACTTTCATTTAGATTACTAAGGCTAAAAAGTAGTTTCTCAAAAACTCACTTTTTACATCATTCGGCGCCATACCGGTTTTGTCGCGGATCTTCGGTTGGTCATAACTTTTTCGTTATAACTCGGATTTCGACGAGGTTTTCGCCTACAAGTTTCTAAAGAGATTCTCTACAACATCATATAATAAAATTTTACTTATTTAAAAGTTTATATTTTCGCTAAATTTCACTATTTGACTTTTAATTGGGAATCTCATAAGACTTCCAATAATTGCTGAGTGATTCTAAACATAGTTTTACTTCATTTCTAGTAAAAACCATTTGTTAGAACTCAAAACACATTTTTATTCACTTTTAATAATAACAATACACAATTTCAGAACGTGTATGTTACATCCTCTAACGATACCCTTTTCACCATGAGTTGTCCCTCTTCTACCCGATGTCTAATGAAATGATAGTTTCTGTCGATATGCCTGGATCTACCATGATCCCTCAGTTCCTTGGTCAAGGCATCTGCACCTTCGTTATCAAAGAAAATCTCTATAGGCTCCTTTGTGGCCGATACAACTCCAAGGTCTCAGATATCTACTATAATCATCAGTAAAAGTCAGATAGAAACGGTTCGCATTCCTTGTAGTGGATCTAAAGGGCCCACATACATCCGTATGTATGAGATCCAATAAACCGTCAACCCTTTCATAAGCACCAGTAAAGGGTGACTTGGTCATCTTTCCAAGTAAATAAGACTCTCATGTATCATCATCCCTAAGGTCAAATAACTGCAATACTCCATCCTTTTGGAGTTGGGCTATGCGCTTCTTGTTGACATGTCCAAGACGAGAATGCCACAAGCATGCTTTATCCAAAGCATTGGAAGAATCGATATGCAACACATCATTTCCTAATTTTTCTACAACCATCATAGTTTCATATATTCCATTACAAGACAATGCTTCAAAACAAAAAGTACAATTAAAGAAAGCATTAATAGAACTAGTTTCATTATTGAATGAAAATCTAAAGCCTTGTTTATACAAACCATGAAAAGAAATAATGTTTCGTGTCATTTCTGATGGGTAGCAATATTTAATTAAGTCTAATCCTAACCCACTACTAAGCACTAAAGACTAAAATCCAATCTTGGTAACAAGCGACACTTTCCTATTCCCCATGATCAAGTTTATCTTCCCATGCTCCGCGTCCTACTTCTTCTTAGACTCTGCAAATCAGAATAAATGTGAATAACACATCCAGTATCGAGGACCCCAGACATAGCATGTGATGAGTTATTAGAATGAATAGTTTAAATACCTGCGAAGGTGGGCTTTATCTTCCCATCCTTGATATCCTGTAGGTACTTCGGGCAACTTCGTTTCCAACGCCCTTTGTCGTGGCAGTAGAAGCACTCTGCATCCTTCGGGTTGGAAGAGGGAGCAGCAACACCAACTTTGGTTTCACTAAAAGAGGTACCATCATGTGACTTTCCCTTGTGGCTCTTAGAAGGAGCCTTCGTATTCTTTCATTTTCCTTGACCAATAGCCAAAACAGGGGCAACATTAGTAGGAGTCTATGCAATAGATTTGCCTTAATGACAACTCTCATTAGTCCTTAGCAAGCCTTGAAGCTTGCTTAGAGTGACCTCCTCCTTGTTCATGTGGTAGGTCATACAAAATTGGCCATAGCAAGGAGGCAAGGAGTGTAGAATGATATCTATGGCCATCTCCTCATCGAAGTTGACATTCAACTTCAGCAAGTGGTCCATGTACCTTTGCATTTTTTGCAAGTGGGCCGTGATGGACTCTCCGTCCTTCATTTTGTTAGTGATCATTGCAACAGTGATCTCGTACATCTACTTCCTATCACTTTGATAGTACCTTTTCATCAAATCTTGGTGCATCTCGAATGGTTAGTAGTCCTCGTAGGAATTTTGGAGTTCAGGAATCATTGTTGTGAGCATGATGCAATGAACCTTCGTAGCATCTCGCTCATAAGTCTCGTAAGCAGCAATCGCTATGGGAGTAGCAATGTTGTGGTCAATCTCCTTTAGCTCCTTGTCGTAAACATGCTCTTTGTCCTTGTAACGGGTGACCATAAAGATGTTGCGGATCCAATTGTTCAAGTTGGTCCCGTTAAAGATCACCTTCCTACACAAGTTCATGAGTGAGAATGAGCCAGAAGCGTTGTTGTTTAGAGTAGACATCTGAAAAGGAAAAGAGATAAAGTTTAGATAAGATAAGAATCACCAATTAAACACCCAAATGAAAAACTAAGGCTATAACCTAACAAAATTATTTAGAATTCAGAAGAGGGATTCCGTAATCTAATTGCAAATAATTTGAAGGTGGGTAAATGACGATTTACCAATTTCCACCATGAAAAACGAAAAAGACAATTAAGTTTTAAATGAATTGAAATTCCTAGATTCTTTTGAGATTAATTGAACTTTTCAATGACATGTTTAAATCTCGATACACCCTTCAAGTTTGTGACTGGGATACTAAGCATCACAAACAAGGTGTGAATAACAATGCAAATGTACTTGGTACTCTCGATGTCATTCACCACCTAATCAATGTGCCGGTTAACTACACACGCTCCATTAATCTATGATAAACATCAAACTACCCTTTTCCACCTTTGCTAGTTCTAAATTAGTGTGCTGGTTATCCACGCCCGCTCCACTAAAGACTTGGCAGGGTGCGAAGGGCAATTTCATGGAATAGCATCATTTGTGCATTTTTCCTAAAGTAACTAAGATTGTGAACTTATAAAACAACTTAGTCGCTTTATAGATCATTATAATTATTAATGAGGAATTAGTTGCCCTATCATACCCGTTCGGCTAACGACCCTCCACCAATCAAGGAAGTGGTGGGTGAGAGTGGACACCCATTTAGCCGCCATTTTATAGGAAATTTCCTTATACTCCTCTTATAGATCAACTTCGTGAATAAGGCCTACTAACGGTAAAACTAGCTTATCTTATATATATATATATATATATATATATATATATATATATATATATATATAATTATTAATCTTATAATATTATAATAGTATAAGGTGAATTTTAAACTTGTAAAATTCTAGGGTTTAGAATTTAAATATTTCAAAATTAAAAATATTAATCAAAATTTAAATTTCAAAACATGATGACAAGTTTTAGGACTTTTTAAAACCTTCTAGATCAAAATTCAAATAATTTAATTAATAAAATAATTAATGATTATCAAAATTTGACCTAATTCAATTTATGGCAAGATAATCCATTTTAAATAATACAAATAATTTTTTTATCATATAAACAAGTTATTATCTAAGTATTTAACAATTATTTTCTAATTGGAGCTGGATAATCAAGATAATATTGAAAAAAAAAATCGTATTTTATATGTCAAAAATGTTTATGGTAACTATCCAAACCCAATTCTAATCAAAATCCCAAATAATCTGCCAACAGACGAGCCGACTCACCGAGTCATAGACTCGACTCGTCGAGTATCCTTGACTCGTCGAGTTCATCAGGCGACTCGATGAGTTCATCAGTCAGAAGCATAATTTTCGACTTTTCTAGCTTTGAACAATTTTGCTATGCATCAAATATAGAAAAACGACCTAGACTCTGATAACACTGTTGGATTTTTAGCAAATCATCAATCCTATGGTGCACATGCAAACCCTAAAGCTTTGGATATAGGTTTTTCTAATTATAAATGCAATAATCATCCAAAGCTTGTGAACCCTAATTCTAGCATACCAAAATCGAAAATACATCTAATAATCAAGTTAGAATGTTACCTTTAATTGTAGCTTGATATCGTTGAGCTTTTGAGAACCAAGCACCTCAAATGTGATGCCTCTAATGAATTACAAACACCAAAGCAATTGTTGAATCTTAGAGAGAGAGAAGGAGGAGGCTAAAAACTTGGCTAGCTATCCTTCTTAGGATTCAAGTGGACTATTTTGGTTACCCCAAGGGTTCCTTATATAGCTGAGCAGTTAGGGTTTCAGTCAAAACCCTAATCCACTTGCTTAGACCTTAAGCAGCCCAAAGGATCCTTCCAGAAGGCTCCTTGGACGATTTCTATGTGGAATCCCACATATAATTCGAACATTGCTTCCTTGTAGATCCTAAGCCCAACTTTGTAACTTTCTTATATTTACAGTATCAGACCCCTTAATTTAATTAATCTCTTTTGACCACAAAATTAATTCTAAATTAGCTACTGGCCAATATTAATTAAAAAATATGATTTCTCCTTTAATATATTATTCATATAATATATTAATAAACCAGAATAACCTTTTCTCCATTATTCATCCAATCAGGTTGCTCTGGTGAAAGCAACCCAAAAGGACCATGCTACAAGCGGGTTAAGTATATACCAAAACTAGTTATGGTCTTTGACACATGATCTAAATATACATATATATATATATATATATATATATATATATATATATATATATATATATATATATATATATATATCATTTTTTTGTATCTATATATAAACAGGCCCCTGCAGGTGTACAAGATAGAGATACCCACTCCTGACCTTGATACCGAAAATAAACGTGGTTTAATCCCACCCTTGTCCCCGCTTACACTCCTGACTTTTTTTTTTTTAAAAAAAAATTAGTCACGTACGGTATCGGGGTCACACTCTTTTTCCTCTTCTTCCCTTTATTGGTTCTAGAAGCAACCAAAAAAGAACCAAAATGATTTTTTTTTTCAGTTATGAATTTTCTAGTGTATGTTGCCTTAAGGATGTAGGAAATGGAAAATGTTGATGCTCTAGGTAGTGCTTTATAATGGGTTTACTATGGTGGTGAGAAGTACAAGGTGTTGTTCTAAGATGGTGATCAAAGTTACAGGCAGGGTTGGTGGGATATCGATGGAGATGCTTGTTGCGGTTGGTATAAGTGTGGTCAAATGGGAGAAGGTATTCATTTTTGAAGGTGCAGTTGATGGTGATTCAGTGTTTGATAGGTTGTTGGTGCAAAGGTTCATTTTTTCTGTAGTGGTCTGCATGAAATAGATAAGCTAGAGGTGGCTGGATGTGGTGGTTTTGGAAATGATGGTGAATAGTAGGTGGTATAAGGATGGTAGACGCTTGCCTGTGACGTTATCTTAAGGAGGAGTGAAGGTGGATATAGTTATCGGTGGTCTCGGTCAGCAGGAAATTAGATGATGGTGTTTCTTAGTGACTCTTGGCAGCAAAAAGAACTTGCAATGACAATGGAGGTCCTTAGAATGTTTCTAGTTTTGTTGTGCTTCCGTAGCTTGTACATAGAAATATAAATCATGCATAATTATTTATACTTTTAGCTATAGTAGATCATTATCACAAAGTAAATTTACATTTTGCATATATTTATAATGTATAGTTATGCTCTTATGTTGTATCGTACTACACTACTAGAAAACTGAATCAATAGCTACAGCACAATCCGTAGCTATTTCGTAGCTATAAGTAGATAGCTACGGAATTGATAAGGAATAATGGATGTAGCATAATGGCTCGTGGCTAAATTATAGCTACAGATTTACTACGGAACCGCTACGGAATAGCTACAAAAATTCCGTAGCTACCATAGCTACAATAAAAAATAGCTACGGAATTCCTACAGAATCGCTACGGAGCTAAATAGTTACGGAATAGCTACAGACCAAAATAGCTATGGAATAGCTATGGATCCAGATCGCTACGGAATAGCTACTGAACTAAATAGCTACTAAATAGCTACGGATCCAAATAGCTACAGAATAGCTACGGACCTAAATAGCTACGGAAATCCGCAACTATTCCGTAGCTAACTTCGTTTTATATATAAAAAAAATACTTAAAAATTTCCAATTTATTGTCAAATACCACATTCAATTCACATTTGCTCCCAAATACCATATAAAAAGGGTCGTTACTAGTAGGACAATAGTTGCTAAGTGGATACATCACGGTTACATGTTACTAGGGAGTTATAGACTCAGAATCTGTGACCGTTGCTTCATTTCTTGTTCTTGTTTGATTGGGGGTCTGGAGTTAGGGTTGCTTATTTGAAGGACTATCTTGCTTCGGTTACATGTAATTGGTATGCACTATGCAAGTATTGGGTTGACTAGTAACGATCATCTTATAAGTATTCTAGATTAGTACGTCTATTAACCTTTCTTTCCCCATTTCTCGCGTAGATAACATGGTTGGCTTCCACCATCCCGACGATCCATATTATCCAAACCAAGGCAATGGGGGATGGCTAGATGAGGAGCCAGAAGATGATCACCCGATCCCTTTGGATGATCACCATGCTGAAGGCTTTTCGGATGGCTCCGACTCCGAGCCAGAAGTCAACAACCTGCCCCCAGCAGCTCCAAATCCTAACCCATGTCTAGTATTTCGAGGCCCCACTCCCATGTGGGCAATAAATCTGAACCGATGGAGCAAGGAGCAGGGTCAGCCCGTACCTTTCGACGGAGACCTAAGATTCTACAACATAAGCGAAGGAGGATCAGCAGATCGAGTCTCGCCCACCGTGGTCCGAAGGATTTTCAGGAATATCGAGTAGGGTCAAGCAGTGATTGGCCGAGTTGTGGAAGTTGATACCAACTCTAACCTCAACACTGCTCGCATTCGCCAACTGGAAGAAGCTATGGATAGGACTCGAAGGACCAATGAGGTTCTGCAACAACAACTAGTTGCATCCCGAGCTGAAGTTAGGGAACTCCGAGCACGTCAGAGGGTTCAAGAGAGACACCTTCATGAAGTTGTTCGCCAAATGGCTGATCTTAGGGTTCGCCCAATGAGTACCCATCATCAGTCGAAGATATCTACTTGTCTTTCCCTTTTGTTTATGGAATAGCTTTCTCTTTCTGTGCTCGGTAGATCACTTACTTGTAAACATTCCTAACTTTGAAAGTACTCTAATTAGGTCTCTAGGGTTCCAACATTTTCCTTTATGATTTGATGTAAGACCTATTGTTAGGTCACTTTTCCAGAATTTGTATTACATCATTAATATCAGTAATATTGGCAGCTATCTACTCTGTTACTATGACTCTATCTGATAATTGTACTATGGTTTAGTCCATGAAATACTCTCATCATATATGGAATTGATACTCACTACTATCATCATCTCTATGAACTTTCAGTAAAAGATGCCTCACGCAGGGGTGTACTTATAAATACTTCATGAACTGTAAACCAATGTTCTTCAATGGGACCGGAGGAATCCTTGCTCTGTCCCAATGGATCGAAAGAGCCGAAGCTGTTTTCGAAATGTGTTCATGCCCAGAAGAAAGCAAAATCAACTTTGTTGCTGCCACCTTCACTAAAAGGGCCCTGACATGGTGGAATGGCCATGTCAATTCACTCTCCTTACTAATAGCCAATGCCATGGGATGGGACACACTAAAGGATCTTTTAAGGAAGGAGTACTGCCCTTGAGGTGAGGTGTAGAAGCTTGAGGAGGAACTCTGGAACCTCAAGATGAAGGGAACAAATATAGTGGCTTATACGGCCAGGTTTTGTGACCTGGTAGCTATGTGCCCTAACTTGATCCCTTCCGAGAGCAAGAAAATCGAACAATACATCTGGGGTTTAGTGCCCCCGTATCAAGGAAATGTTCTATCTTCACATCCTGCAACCTTTGACAGCGCTAAGGAGTTGGCCCACAAGTTGATTGATCATGAAACTCCTTCCACTCCATCAACAACAACCACAACTGCTACTGCACCACCCAAGTGAACTGAGGAAAAGAGGAAGCGTTGGGATCTGAAGAAGGACAAGAAAACTCAAACTTCCTCCAAAGACAAACAAATTGTGGCTGCCCATGCTGCCACCACTCCTGCAACCCCTGTACCAGCAAAAACCTATGTTGGGAACATGCCAAAATGCCCCAAGTGCCCTTTCCATCACAACGGCCCCTGCCGGGAATTGCACTACACCAACTGGGGCCAGAAGGGTCATACTGTCCGGTTTTGCAGATCCCAACCCAAACCCATTTCTCAGGTCTCGAGCCCGGCCTGCTATGACTGTGGAGAAGCTGGCCATTTTAAGAAAAACTGTCTGAAGGCTGGGAATACGGGAGGAACAGGAAGGCTACTCGCTATTGGCCACAATGAAGTAGTAGCGGACCCCACAGTAGTCACGGGTACGTTCCTTCTCAATAACTCTTATGCTTGTGTATTAATCGATAGTGGAGCGAAAGAAGCTTTATAAACCAAAACTTTAAACACTTACTTAAGAAAACCCCACAACCACTAAAGGAAACATTCGTCGTAGAAATGGCTAACGGAAAGACGGAGAGCTCTAACGAAATCTACTTAGGTTGCACTCTCACACTACATGATCATACTTTCCCAATCGACCTCATACCAGTCTCAATCAAGAGTTTCGATGTCATTGTGGGCATGGACTGGTTGAGTCTCCATCGTGCTGATATCCTATGCATCGACAAAGCAATCCGTTTAAATCTATAGAATAACGAAACTTTGTTAATCTATGGAGACAAACCTAGTACGAGCCTTTGCATAATCTCGAGTATTCAAGCCCAGAAGTACTTGCGTAAGGAATATCGTGCATTCCTTACCCACGTTGTTGACACGAGCTAGAAAATGAAAGATATAAAAGACTTTCCAGTCGTATGTGATTTCCCGATGTCTTTCTAGAAGAACTCCCCGATTTACCTCCCAAACATCAAGTTGAGTTCAGAATTGACCTAGTCCCACGAGCTACCCCCATAGCTAAATCGCCTTATCGTTTAGCGCCTGCAGAGATGCAAGAATTGTCCAGTCAACTTAACGAGCAAGTGCTTTATAAGACCAAGTTTCTCACCCTGGGGAGCACCGGTCTTGTTCGTAAAGAAGAAGGACGGATAATTTCGTATGTGCATCGACTACAGGGAGCTTAACAAACTCACATTCAAAAATCGCTACCCACTTCCTCGTATAGACGACCTATTCGACCAACTGCAAGGGGCGAGTTACTTTTCTAAGATTGATCTTTGGTCCGAGTATCACCAGTTACTAGTGCTTGAGGAGGATGTTCCGAAGATAGCCTTCCGAACTCGTTACGGACACTATGAGTTCGTAGTGATGCCCTTTGGACTGACTAATGCACCCACAGTGTTTATAGATTTGATGAATAGGGTGTGTCATCCATACTTAGATCAGTTCGTTATTGTCTTTATCGATGACATACTTATCTATTCTCGGACTGAGGAAGAACATAGAAATCATCTACGATGAGTCCTAGAAACCCTAAGATCAGAAAAGTTATATGCGAAGTTCTCTAAGTGCGAATTTTGGATCCGAAGAGTTGAATTCTTAGGGCAATTGATTAGTGAGAAAAGGATCCACGTGGACCTATCCAAGATTAAAGCTATCGAGAACTGGTCAGCACCAAAGACTCCTACAGAAATTGGTCAATTTCTAGGCCTCACTAGCTACTACCACAGATTCATTCAGAACTTCTCTTGGATTGCGAAACCTCTCACCATGTTGACATAGAAAGGCGTGACATTTGACTGGGAAGAGAAACAGGAGAAGCAATTCCAAACCCTGAAGCGAGCCCTATGCACCGCACTGATGTTCTCCCTTCCCGAAGGGATAGATGATTTCATGGTGTACTGCGATGCATCAAACTAAGGGCTTGGTTGTGTCCTGATGTAACAGGGTAAGGTCATCGCCTATGCCTCAAGACAACTAAAGATGCACGAGATTAACTACACCACGCACGACCTCGAGTTAGGAGCGGTCATATTCGCTCTAAAGATTTGGAGACATTACCTGTATGGTACGAAGAGCACGATATACACTGACCACAAGAGCCTCCAACACATATTGAACCAGAAGGAGCTCAATATGAGACAACAACGGTGGGTCGAACTACTTAATGATTACGATTGCGAGATTCGTTATCACCCGGGGAAAGCCAATGTAGTAGCAGACGCCCTGAGTAGAAAAGAGTATTCTGGTCGAAGGGTCAAGTCATTAACAATGACTATCCATTCGCATCTATCTACACAGATTAAGGAGGCTCAGCTCGAAGCTTTAAATCCTGAGAATGTAGCGGGAGAATCCTTACTTGGAATGGATAAGAACTTGGAGGTCAAGGGTAACGGAGCCTATTATCTCATGGACCGAATCTGGACGCTGCGTCACGGTGGTTTTAGAGACTTGGTCATGAAGGAAGCACATAATACTCGATATTCCGTTCACCCAGGTTCAGATAAGATGTATATGGATCTCAAAAAGTTATACTGGTGGCCTAACATGAAAGCAGAGATTGCTACCTTCGTGAGTAAATGCCTTACTTGCGCGAAGGTTAAGGTCGAATACCAGAAGCCATCAGGTCTTCTCTAGCAACCGGAGATACCTGAGTGGAAGTGGGAATGGATCACTATGGATTTCATAACCAAGCTACCCAAGACGACGGGTGGGCTGGATACCATATGGGTCATCGTCAATAGACTGAACAAGTCCGCACACTTCCTACCCATCAAAGAAACTAGATAAGATGGAGAAACTCACCAGAATATACATTAAGGAAATCGTACGACTGCACGGTGTCCCTATATTTATAATCTCCGATATAGATAGTAGGTTCACTTCGAGGTTTTGGAAATCACTACAAATTGCCTTAGGGACGAGGTTAGACATGAGTACCGCCTACCATCCACAGACCGACGGGAAAAGTGAAAGGACGATCCAAACCTTGGAGGATATGCTGTGAGCCTATGTGATTGACTTTGGTAAAGCGTGGGATACACACTTACCCCTTGTGGAGTTTTCCTACAACAATAGTTATCATACGAGCATCAAGGCAGCTCCATTTGAAGCCCTCCACGGCCGGAAGTGCAGATCTCCTCTATGTTGGGCCAAGGTGGGTGACACTCAGTTAGCTAAAGGACGGTTTCCTGACAGCGCTCTCACAGGTCCGGAGATCATTCGAGAAACGACTGAGAAAATTATGCAAATTCGTGAATGATTAAAATCCGCCAGGGTCGATAGAAAAGCTACGCAGACAAACAAAGAAAACCTTTGGAATTCCAGGTAGGAGACCGAGTCCTTTTGAAAGTCTCACCCTAGAAAGGCACGATACGCTTTGGAAAGCGTGAAAAGCTGAACCCAAGGTACATAGGGCCGTTCGAAATCCTTTCTAGAATCGGCCCCGTAGCTTACAAACTCAACCTACCCCGTGAGTTAAGTAACATACATCCTACCTTCCATGTCTCAAACCTGAAGAAATGCCTGTCCGAAGAGACTCTCGTTATCCCACTCGACGATATAGAAGTCAACGAGAGCCTCAACTTCGTGGAAGAGCCTACGGAGGTTATGGACCGGGAGGTCAAACGAACAAAACAAAGTCGCATCCCAATTGTGAAGGTTCGATGGAACGCCAAACGAGGAGCGGAGTTCACTTACGAGCGCGAGGATCAAATGAAACTCAAATATCCCTATCTCTATGCTTAGTTCTATTGTAATAACTTAGCTGCTTGAATTCGAAATTTCGGGACAAAATTTCCTTAACGAGGGGATGATGTGACAACCCAAAATTTATTCCGTCATTATAACCCGTTTCCGTTAATAAAATATTCTATTTTATAAAAGTTCTGGTAATTCGGGGTAGACAAATCAATGAAATATTTTATTTCATTTTCATTTTATGTTATTATCGTCGTAATAAAATAAATAAAAACACGTAATTTACATTTCCATTTAGTTGGAAAAAGTTTATTTTTAATTACGACCATTTAACCGGGTAAATGCTTTAAGCCCCGTTTAACATAAGTATCGGGTAGTCGTATACCGGATAAAACACTCAAGCCCTATATAAGGGAGAGTGGACACTCTTTAGAACCTTTTTACCACACTAGACACACTTTCTCTCTCTACTGTCTCTCCTCAAATCCGATTTCATCCAAAAAACTACAAGTTTCCGCCTCCAAAACGTAAGTTCCCTTACCCTAACTTGTTCTAAACATCATTGCTTGTTGTTAAGGATCAAAGATCATGCAAGAAAGCCGAAATCAAGGAGTTTACGGCCTAAGAACCTCCTTAGGCCGTAAACCCCTAAAATGTTGCCAAAATGCCCAAAACTCTCCCCTTTAGGCTTAGAAACTAGTTTTGGCTTTAACCTAGAAGTGTTTGAACCACGAATTAACAACTTTGAGGGCTTGAAAGAGAGTTTACGGCCCAAGCATATGCTTAGACCGTAAACTCCCTCTAAGCATGCAAATCAAGCCCAAAATACTTCCAAACCACATTTAGGCTGAAGACATGACTTAGGGACTTACTATTTCGGACTTGGAACACCTTAACACCATCATTTGAAGGGTAAACTAGAGTTTACGACCCAAGCATATGCTTAGACCGTAAAGTCCCTTAAACCATGCCAAATGACCCCCTAAACGCCTAAAAAGCCTTATACCCTCACTAGAACTTGTTAGGAATGAGCCAAGGACCTTAAAAATCAAAGTAGGAGTGTGCCCAAAAGTTCACGGCCTAAGCCACGGGGCTTACGACTGCAAACACCCAAGGAGTGGTCCTAGGACCGTAAACTCCAAGGGAGTACTCTTTTGGAACCCTAAACACCCCTATAGCTTGGTATATTTCCTTAGAATCCCTTCTAGAACCACAAGATGCTTTAAATCACTCACTTACACTCCTCCCATGAGTTTACGGTCGTAAACTCATGGGGGATGTGGTCTCCTAGCCGTAAAGTCGCCAAGGGTGGGTTTGTGAGGAGTAAACTCCATAGTGAGGCCTAAAACTCCTTTCTTGAGACCCTTTAACCTTCTAGTACTCAACCATAGAACTGCTATTGACATTAGGATATCCATATGTGTTTAATTAGAGTTTAAATCACTAATTACTTGTAAACATATGTCTTCATATGTTATTAGGGTCATAAAGAGTGTCCAAGTCTTTACTTGACACCAAACGCTCCTCCGACACTTCCACCCGATCTACTCATTGCAGGTGAGTTCATACCCCTTAATGAACCTTTTCAAGTGTTTTACATGTTTTAGGGAGGGGGGGGGGGGGATACAAGTTGAATGCTACAAGTTTTATTATCAAATCATATGTGATTCAGAACTTACTCACAAAAAGGGATTTTCTATACATTTAGTTACTTATAGATAAAACTTTTTTAAATAATTATCAAATACATTTTCAAGGGTAAATTGTTTTTAAAACGTTTTCAACCAATGTCTAAACTACTATCCTTTTTAAATATATCCACACTAATATATTTATATAAGTAAGACTTGAAGGACTTAGGACCGATTGCTCGCCTTATTTTCTTGTTCTTGTTTGATGTGGTCTTAGGGTATCTGTTATCCATCCGACTGTCGTTGATTTCTTAGTTATATATCATATATGTTTGTGTTAGATATGAAAGTCTTCATTTTATTCAATACTTGTATTATTCAAAGGCAAGAAATCACACACTTTAGTTAACTATAATAGGTATAGTTAAGACTACTACTTGTTACCTCTATTACTACTGTATTCACTAGAATGGCTATCACAAGTTAATGTACGTATAAGAGAACACTCTATGAACAACACTAAAAGTCTACTACCCTATAAGACAAGAGATTACACTAATCCAAAGTATAACACACTATCTCTCTATAAGGCACTCTACAACGCTTACACCATGTAGCCAGGGCTTCCTGGATGGAAAGCAACACTACATGTATAGATCTATACAGGACGGATGCTATTACATCCCGACTGTTAATTACAGTCCGAGCCGACTAGGCCCAGGGATGGCACTACATCACTACACTACGTATGAATGGAAGGCCATCGGGTTCTCTATCATCATTTATTTGGTTACATGAGGGGTTACGTACATATCCAAATTAATACACTCAGATTTAAAGTCTATCTAACATCCCGAAGTAAATAAATACCTACGGCTAATTGAAGCTTGCAACACTACTACTATCAACAGACATAACACCTACTCACTTTATTTTGATAACTAAAAGTTCAATGGAAATACTTTTATACACTTAAAGGATTTAAGTTAATGATGTACATTTCTGAGAAATATAGGATTTCCTAGGGATTTATACTACTCGTATACATAAGTTTCAGTTTTATATTACAATGTTTGTGAATATTTTTATACGAATAACGACACTAAATTCTTATGGACTTACCAGCTTTATGCTGATACTCGTTTTCAAAATAACTTGTATCCTCAGGTCAAAGATAGACAGGTACTAGTGCAGCTTTTGAGAAGATGGAGCATATACACGAGTCATCTTTTATTTTTATTATACTTTTGGTGTCTATTAACTGTGTAGAAGACATTTGTAATTATTACCACTATATTAATGAAATGGTTGTTGTTTCTTGTTTAACTATTATGCAATTGTAATGATACTGTACATGACGTCCTCCACCCCAGAACGTATTCGGCCGTTCTTGGTTTTGGGGAGTGACAGAGTTCAAAATTACTCATATGTAAAGATATATTTTGAACTCTCTGAATAAGAATACTCCCTCCTGCGTGTGTGGACCTTAGTCACATAAATAAAGCCATGTGTCTCGTGTGTGATTTGTGCATATATTCTTTTTTATTACTAGGCAATAAGTATTAGATCTTTCTAATTATTGACAAATGGTATCATAGTTGTATTTTGTATTTTGTTATTGGAGATGTTGACTAACAAGCTTGATTTGGAGAAATTTAATGGTTCAAATGGCTTCACTTTATGGAAGGTAAAGATGACGACACTCTTGGTTTAACTAGGTTGTGTGGTAGCATTTCAAAGAGGAGTAAAACTACAAAAGGACATGGGTGACACAATGGAAATAATAATTAAATAGGGTATAACTCGTTATTATATCATATGGTATTATTTAATAAGTCATGAACATAGTTTTGGGCACTTTGACTAACCTTAGACTTGCTAGTTATTTACCATTAATTACCTTTATGTAACTAAAGTAACTAAGTCATAATTTTGTATTCTTGGACACACCATGGACAAATTTTATAGTGAAGAAGATATGTTGCTTTTCAACCTTTATCTTATGCTCATCATGCTCCTAAAGGCTACCACTACTTCATATTATTATAATCTAAAGTCTTGTCTTGCATGAGAATATATAAGAAAGTGCATGGAGTTTGTTTTATGCTACTTTTGGTTCTCTTTCTTTCCCTATCCAAACCGTAAGCATCCTTAGATGCTTCACTTCTTGCTTTTCTTTTGAAGTTCTTACAAATGTTGGTACTTTTGAGTGTTCTCCTTTAGTGATTATTTGTCTTAATCACTTAAAGGCTTAACAAACTCAAAATAGAAGATGGGACCTAGCATTCCAAGTGATTGATTCTTGATGGTGGATATTTGTAGAAAATATCATATTCTTTGATTTTTCTATCTTCATTAACACCAGAAAACCAAGTGGGTTCAAAGGCTCCAAAGGTTGTCATTCTAAATCACCACATGGTTCGTTTTAATATCATTCTAACCTGTATAATTGGATCCTTGGTGGTTTGTGTTGAAGAATATTCGAAAATAATTTGTTATTTTTAAGCTTTTATTCACTAGTTTTTATGAAACACTCTCTAATTTTTTGTATCTAAACCCATCAGTGGTGTCAGAGCCATATTTTATATGTTAGAATGATTTTTTATGCTTTATAATCTTTGGGTTTTGAAAAACAAGCATTAATTTCCTTTGGCTAAGAAATGTCCATATTTGTCTTCTTTGGCAACTTGTAGTTAAAATTTTTTTATTTTTATATATAACCATTTTTTCAAGTGTTTTGGTTATATTTAAGTTACCTTAGAAAAAATAAAGAGTTGTTTGTTATTATATGTGATATGTTGTTCTATATAAACAAACCATTTAGACATTTGTGTTGTGTTTGGTTGATATTTATTTGTTCATAAGATGTAATAGATAAATATGTATTTTTTTCATTTGTTTATTTTATATAATAAATTAGTTAGACTAGTTGTATTTTTATTTAAATGTAACAAGATGAAAAAATGACCATTTTGAAGATGACTTAACCACTTGTGACTATAATCACAACTATAAGCTTCTGCTCTTGGTTTTGGACTTAATTATAATCTTAATGGTTTAAGTGATATAACCTTTACAACATGAAGACTTGAATTTCTTTTTTCTAAAAAGAGTTGTCTTGTCAGAGCATTGGGTGTGGGCAACAAGGTGAAACACCAAGTTGTGTCACCTCACATGCCACATAAACAAATGATATTATAACACCAAGTGGGAAAATGAGTAACAAGATGCAACACCAACTTTTTGAAAATAAATATTTTATTTTTGTATTTTTTTTACTATTTCATTTTTTTTACATTTTTTTTTCTTTTGGTTTTCGTTTTTTTTTCTTTTTGCGTTTTTTTAATAACTAATATACTTTTTATAAAATATATAATTAAAAAAAAAGACATAATATTTAAAATCTAAAATTTCAATTACAATTAAAAAAAAAAATTTAAACCTAAATTAATAACTAAAATACCATTCAAATTACTACTAAAACCACACACCAATCCTAATTAACCCAAATATTTTTTCCTAATTTGTTCCTTCATCGCTTGTAGCGTGCCTCGCTTTGTCGCGTCTGAGCGGTCGTCGTGGTGAGGATATCTCTTGGATATCATTCGGGATCTCATCGTCATTGGCGTTTAGGTCGATGTTAGTCAGTGCGTCCGACACGTCGACCGAGCTAGAATTGAGAGACCTTTTGGATTGAACCTCCGACGATGTAGGTGTTTTATTCCACTTTGGATCCGCTCGCAACAATTCCCATGATTTTTCAAAGTCGAAAACAGGACCCATTTCGACTCGATATTGTTCCTTTGCGGATTTGAACAAATCGAAGTCGTTGGTTCCGCTTTATTGTTTCCCCTCAAGCTGGTTGTATATACCGTTGAATTTGCTACAACGGTATCATTCCCCATTTGCTGCTCAACATGTCGTTGTTGCGATACAGATTTTTCTTTAAAATAGTGTGAAACTTGTCGAGCATCTCCCCCAATAAGCTCCTTTTTTCATTACATTTCCGTGAAGTTCATTTTTTGAAGTAGCACACCAAGTCGTCGTCAAAGCGTATTCCTCCTCCGGTGTCCACCATTGTGGAACGTCTGCATTTTCTGTTTCTACCGCTATTGATTTCCCTTTCTTGTTCCTACTACCTCCTGCTTCCGCTTCACCCGATTGTTGTGTCGTAGGCGATGGTTGGTTGGTTTGTTGTTGCATCGAAGGAAAAGATTTTGTTGTAAATTTGTATTTTGACCACCTTGATTTTGTTGAAACTAAGGTGAGTTGGGAAACTCTAGTGGCAGTGAAGCGGGATTGAAAGCTGCACCTTGGTATGAGATCCATGGTAACCCTTGATTCGATAAAAGGTTGAAATAACCTTCATAACCGACAACCCGATAGGCGAGATTGTGTTTGGTTGTGTGTTTGGGTTTGATGATGGGAAGGTGTTTTAGTTTTGCTCCATTTTTTTTAGAAAGAAATAAAAATATAGATACAAAGAAATGTAAGGTTTGAAATGAAATGAGTATATATATATATATATATATATATATATATATATATATATATATATATATATATATATATATATATATATATATATATATATATATATATAGAGAGAGAGAGAGAGAGAGAGAGAGAGAGAGTTAAAAAGGTAACTTTTTTTTAATTGATGTGAATTTGACGGTTTGAAAACGGTAAGTTTACAACGGCTAAATTTTTGGCCGTTTCATCTCGTTTCCATTGCCACGAGAATCGAATAACAAGAAGCAACGAGTTGGGGGGGGGGGTGCTCCCCCCGTTACGACGCCGTCGAGCTGCGCCACGTCACCGGCGTTACATCTCGTTTGGATCCATACCGTGTGGTCTCAAGTGAGAGTTTCAAGACCTTTTGAATTATCCTTTATGTCATTTAAGAAAAATTTAATGATTCTTGTGATGCTTCACAAAAACTGTTACTAGTTATGACTTGGTTTATACACATTTTAATATATGCTTGTGATGGTTATTTTATGATTGTTGTATGTTATTTTTTTATGTATGAAAATTGTTTTTATAAGCTAAATAACATTTTTAACACAAAATAGTATCACTTAGAGTTTGAGTAAAAAATATTTAAAAAGTAACATAAGATGTTTATAAATGACTATTTATAAAAATATTTTTACCAGTTAAAAATGATTTGATTGTAAGACTTATATATAACCAACTTTAAAATATTTGAAATTGTTTAAAAAGTGTTTAAAAATTATATAAATTCCATGTCGTTATAATAAATAAGTGTTTTTATTTAAAAACACAAAAATCGGTTTATAGCGTTATAACTACAAATAATAATAATACTGATTATTTTTATGTCGAAACCTAATATATAATATGAGTATTTTAAACTCAACATAACATATGACTTTTAATCATCAGAGGTATAAAATTGATTTTATTAAATAAAATAAGTTTCATTTTACAAATTCATAAAATCATAAGATATTTATTATTAAAAGGGAATTTAAAATTTTCATTTTATAACTCATCCAAAACTCCAAGTCTTAAGTATAAAATAAAATTTTATTAAAAGACTATAACCGATTCTTAAAGTGTTGTACGCCTAAATTTTAAATATTAGATTTTAGTTTATAATTGATCACGGCTAATGGTAAGTAAAATGAAGTTTTATTTAGTACCTAAAGAACCTTATAACAAGTGATATGACTTTTACAAAAAGTTACATGAATGGTTGGATGTATGGAATATTCATGAAACCATATTTTATAACAATATTTGTAAAACATATATACAACTTTTTCTTAAAAATGAAAGTCATTTTCGTCCTATACCATGAGGTTCTTCCTTGAGGATAAATAAATATTATATATACTAAAAGATCTCATACCTGACCACTATGATCCTCTTACGATTTTCAAGGTAGTTTGTTATTTTCTAGTGACATAGGGGTCACCTAGTCACTAGTTAGTTGTAATGCTACAAGTTGTTTCAAGTAGGAAGAATTGAACGGAGTCTTGTGTGATAAAGGTTACCTAGGCATGAGATATTCGAAGCATAGATGCGATCAAACATACCAAAATGGAGCAAAAGTTGTTTAGGACCCCATTATCTAGGACTTAAATATTTTATGCAACAAGTAATCGGTACCTACCGAGTTGAATTAAGTGGATGAGATGAAGGGTCACATACCATTTATTTGTTTCATTACTTGGATCCTAGACTTCAATAGATTAATATTTTAGAAACAATAAAATCTTTTAATTTTTAAAAGACTTAATATTGAAGAGATAGTAACATTTTATGGTTATAAGTACTATAACTTGTATAATACCTTAAGGTTCTTCCTTAAGGATAAATTAAAATTATATATAGTAAAAGATCTCATACCTAAACAACCTCTTCAAACTAGTCAGTCTGATCATGATGCTTTGACGAAATCATTATTATGGTGATGTTGATGTTTCTCACATCATGCTGGAATAATTGCTCTTGACTTGTAGAAAGTCCTGGATAATTATGAGTCATAAGAGATGTTTCATCGCATTAACCAAATATTCAATCAGAACATTAGAACATGCTTCAAACATGTTTAAACATTAATAAAAGGACGATCTAAGTGATTGTGTACTCTAATATACATATAGTTCAGTTAAGGGAAATACAACATAAACTTGAAAATTAAGAAAGGACCAAAATGACTAGTGTTGTCTCTATAATGAAGAAATTGGACACTAAAAGAGGAAATACTCCTCTTATCTATATCATCTCAAAAATCACAACCAATTTAAAATTTTCAAATCATCCCATTTACTAATAAAAGCGTTTATAAAACCATTGATTTCAAAACATTATTCAAAATAGAGTCTCCAAAGATCCACAACATAAAAATCAGGATGTGTACGGTCACGTCATCGCCTTCCCATGATCCTCAAAAGTGCTTAAAACCATAACCAAAAACTGTAAGCCAATGTTTAGTGAGTTCCCCAAAAGTACCACTACACAATACACATATCATATACAAACAAGCATGCTGAGTCTAATCAGTGATCAGACTGGAATACCCATTGGTCCACAACCATCGGGTTGGATTACCCCATGCCATTTCAGTCATTAGACTAGAATTAGGGATGAGCATTAGAACCGTCAGAACCGGAACCGGACCAGAATTGGAACCGGAATTGGTAATAGGTCCGGTTACCGGTTGTCCATTTTTATGAAAATCGGTCCTGGTTCTACAAACCGGAACCGGTTTGACATTTTTTTTCCATTTTTTAAAATATGCATATTTCACTCATATAAAGGCGGAATTATTTGATTTTTTTTCCAGAATGTAATTTGGAGTTTGTAATTCATTTTTGACGGTACAAACATATGTTTTGGTTAGATATTGAATCAGACACATGTCCCAAAAGAAAGCATATCGATGGTGAGTTTTTTATTTATTTATTTATTTATTTTTTTAATTTCAGCATTAATTTTTTGGTTTTTTGAAATATGTCCCATTTTTTAAATGTGTATAAGTCATTCATATGACACCAGAATTACTTAATTCTTTTTCCAACATGTAATTTGGTGTTTGTAGTTCATTTTAGACTATAAAAACACATATTTTGGTTAGATATTGAATAAGTTATAGACCCCGGAAGACAACATATCAATGCTGCGTTTTTTTCTATTTCAACATTTTTTATTTTTTTGGAATCTGTCCCCGCTTTTAAAATGCGTATAACTCACTCATATGAAGTCAGAATTACTTGACCCTTTTTTCATCATGTAATTTAGTGTTTGTACTTCAATTTAGAATGTAAAAAGTCATAATTTGGTTAAATATTAAATCATTTACAAGCTCCGGAAGATAGCATATAATTTATAGTATTTCAACCGGTTCTACTTTCAAAAAGAACCAAAAAACTGGGATCGGAACCGGAACCGACACTAGAACCGGCGGTCCGGTTCCAAGTTCTTATAATATAGGAAAACCGGTTCCGGTTCCGAACCGGTCCAGTTCTAAAGCTCATTCCTAACTAGAATGCCGATATACAACATGTCTATTCAGTCATCGGAATGGAATACCAATATAAAGCGGGTTCACTCAGTCATCAGACTAAAATACCCTCGGGTCCACTCAGTCATCGAACTGGAATACCCACAGTCTGTTGAATCATGCACAAAGCAGTAATGTCTCAACCCAACAAAATATGTCGACACATAACATATAACAAATATAATCAACAGACAAATAATCATGTAGCCAGATATCACAGGTAGTCTTACAGATCTACCAGTCTATGCATATCAGCAACTATACAAATCTACCCCATACTCAGCATATCATAGATTTTGTATAAAAGGATATCAATCCAATAAGAGGCCTTGGTGCCTTCGACCCGTAAGTACAGTGAGAAAAACTCACTTCACAGTCTGATGAATAGCTGACCAATCTTTCGCTCGGAAATACCAGCTCAACCCAAATCCTAAATGTCAAAAAATTATCCAATAATAATATTTTCCCAATATAGCCTTGGTCAAACTTGGTCAATGATCAGAGTTCAAGTCAACACCTAGCCGATTCAACCCAGCCAATACAACCTGACTGAGCTGAACCAGCCAAGTATGTTGCACGTACTCTTCTGTACGCGGGGGGTACTCTGTGTTTGAACAACTTATAGGATGCTGACTGCATACGTGCAACATACCACTTGGTATGCCCGATGTACGCGCCATGTTCAGCCCTTTCCCCATTCAAAGCATAATACTCCAAATCTTCATGTCTAAAGTCAGATCCAAAGTGAAAATACACTCGGTTCATAAGGTTTCTAACTTTACAACGTTGCTTGTCCATTAAATGCTTAAAACAAAAATATCTCAACATCTTAATGCATTAAGACCTTCTATAGCATGCATGGAGCAAAACTAACCATTAAGACCATATTTTTATGACTTAAGACCCCTCCTATGGTCAGAAAGGATGACATATTAGGTCAAGAACATGTCATGCTTAAGAATTACCATATTTGGGACAAAAGTGTCTTAAAGGAAGAAATGTCTAGATCTGCAAAATGGAGTCATAAAGTTGAAAGCATTATAGATCCAAGAGGTTCCTAACAAGAAGGAAATCTTAGATCCAAGATGCTTCCAAACTCCAAGCTTTTCTCACCACCTTCTTCTTCTTCTTCAAGAACACCTCCAAAACACTCCAATAGGAACAAAATGCACACTTTCTCAATTAGCTTTTGATGGGGTTAGTTTTTCGTAAAGGGAGGCTAATGAAGAAATGAGACGCGAGGCTATAATGGGGTTTATATATGGACCAAACCCTAAAAATTAGGGTTTTCACTCTCTTCATGTACGCCCAACATATAATATGTATGCTCAGCGTACTAGGGCGTGCCCTAGTACGCCTAGCATATACAACGTACACTCAAGGTACTACACCTGGAAAAATTACCATATTGCCACTATTGGAAATTTTACAATTCCCTTCATTCCCAAGGGCTAAAATACAATATTATTCAAATATAGGGTTGAAATTGAAATTACCTTGTCATTAGGATGTTACAATTATCCCCCACTTGAACAAGAATTCATCCTCGAAGTCAGTCGTCTTGAACAACTCAGGATAATGCTTCCATATCTCCGCCTCCAGCTCCTAGGTCCACTTGGAGCCTTTCTGATGTTGCCACTGAACCTTTACCACAGTTATCTCCTTGTTGCGTTGGACCACCATCTTCCTTTCCAATATAGCCACCGCCCTCTCAATATACTTCAAGCGCTCATCGAATTGAATATCTTGTGAAGGGACCACTACCTCACCGTCCAACACACACTTCCACAACTGAGAGACATGGAAAGTGTCGTGGGTGTGACTGAGCTCACTTGGCAAATCTAACCAGTACACAACATTGCCTACCCTGGCGATCACACAAAATGGTCCATTATACCGGAGACCCAATTTCCCCCTCTTCCTGAAGCGTATCACACCCTTCCTTGGTGAGACCTTCAATAATACCAAATCGTCGAACTAAAATTCCAACTCCGATCAGCGTAACTCTTCTGCAGACTCTAAGAAATTTGCAGTCTGTACCTGATCTGCTAAATAACCTTCATGGTCCGAAGAACCACTTCGGTCCTTCCCATGACCATGTGACCAACCTCTCCCTAACATACATGTTATGACATCTCTGACCATAGCAAGGGTCAAAAGGTGGGGCACCAATGCTGGAGTGATAGTTGTGGTTGTAGGAAAACATCGCAAGAGGTAGGTAGGAGTCCCAACTCCAACAAAAATCAATGACAAAAGGTTGCATCATATCTTCAATTGTCTGGATGGCCCACTCACTTTAACTGTTGATCTACAGGTGATAAGCAGTGTTGAAATGTAGCCTCATGCCCAGTTCCTCGTGGAACTTCTACCATAATCGGGAAGAGAAATAAACATCTCTGTTAGAAAAAATGGAGACCAAAACCCCATGACGAGCAACAAGCTCCTGTACATACACATCGACCATCTTTATGGACGAAGAGCTCTCTTGGATGGCCAAAAAGTGGGAACTGTTGGTTAGTCGATCTACGATGACCCATTTAACATCAAAACCATTCACAGTCTTCGACAACTTAGTGATAAAAGCCATGTGATTTGTTGCCACTTCCACATGGGAAGCTCCAAAGGCTGAAGCTTGCCATGCAGCCTCTGATGCTCGGGCTTGACCATCTTATATGTCAAGCACCTCTCAACATACCAGACTATCTCCCTCTTCCAACACGGCCAACTGTAACTCAATCTCAAATCTCGATACATCTTGGTGGCTCCTAGGTGTATAGAATAAAGAGAATTATGAGCCTCCTCCAATACTATCTGCCTTATCCCACCAGAACGTGGAACCTACACCCGATCACACTAGATCAACAACCCCAGACTATCAGTGACAAACATGTCGATCTCGCCCCTAATCCTTTCCTGTTTCCAGTTCTCCTTCCTAAATCCCTCTGCCCGTGACTCTCTGATCAAACTAGTAGCGGAGAATCAATGGATATCCTCATACACATCTCTCCAACTAAAGGTACAACCAACTTGCGGTTCAAGGCATCTGCTACCACATTCTCTTTACATGGATGGTAAAGGATTTCGCAGTCATAATATGTGACCACGTCCAACCACCTGCACTGCCTCATGTTCAGGTTCGGCTGGTTCATAAGATATCGCAAACTCTTGTGATCTGTGTAAATAGTATAATGGACCCCAAAAAGATAATGCCTCCAAATCTTGAGGGCAAACACCACTGCCCCTAACTCCAGGTCATGATCAGTATATCGTGCCTCATGCGGATTCAACTACCGAGAAGCATAAGTAATCACTCATCCTCTCTATATAAGGACTGCCCCCAAACCAGTGATGGATACATCACAAAATACCATGAAAGAGTCAACTACTTCTCAGGGCCCCATCGGAAATCCACAACCTTCAGGGTCAGACGATTCAGGGGAATTGCGATCTTGGTGAAGTCTAGAATAAATCTCCAATAGTATCCCGCCAAACCCAAGAAACTCCTTATCTCTGAGGCAGATTTAAGAACCACCCACTACATCATGCCTCGATCTTGGCTGGATCGACCAAAATCCAATCTTAGATAACGAGATGTCTCAAGTTTGAATCATAAGATGCTCCAAAGAAGGCATAACAAGCATTTTATTGGAGGAAAGCGTAAGGTCAAATCTTCATTACATGAACGAGAAACAGATGGAAGCTAACTCCTGGATCTCCCTTCTCTTCTATAGACCTTCTTTCCTTCTTTATCTTCCCAAGGCTTCCTAGCTCGCACAAACACACTCAAACTCAACAATGGGGCTAGGGTTTATAGGGGAAATGTTCTGAGAGTGGTAGAGGAGAGGTTGGGGGCATATAAGGGTGTTTAAATAGGGTGCAAACCCTTAAAATTAGGGCTTTATCCGGATAGGCGGACTCGCTGAGTCCCAGCGTATGAACTCGCCATGTAGCCAACTCAATCTACATGATCATCCTATCTCTACTCGACAAGTCGGGCTACAGACTCATCTAGTATACCCTTAAGAATGAAATTACTTTATTTAAATCACATACCAGAAATGAGGTGTTACAACTCTACCCCACTCATTTTAGATTTCATCGTCGAAGTCTGTTGCTGCTACTGTATCTGAAAATAATTATGGATAATGCTCCCTCATCTCCCCCTCGAATTCCCACGTCCACTTTGAATCCTTTCGGTGTTGCCACTGCACCTTCACTAACGGAACCACCTTCTTCCTCAACGTGTTCATCTTTCGATCTAAGATCACCACTGGTCTCTCGATATAATTCAGGCTGCTATCAACCTGAATATCCTCCAAGGGTAGAACTGCTGACTCATCCACCAAACACTTCCTCAACTGAGAAACATGGAAAGTGTTGTGGATCTGGCTAAGCTCTGCAGGAAGATCAAACCGATAAGCAACCTGACCCAAGCGGGCCAAAACCCTAAAGTACCAATGAACCTGGGGCCCAACTTTCCCCTCTTCTGAAACCCGATAACACCCTTCCAGGGTGATACCTTCAGGAGGACCATATCGCCCAGCTGAAACTCCAAATCCGAACGCCTCCTATCGGCATAACTCGTCTGCTTACTCTGCACAGTCTGCAGTCTGCTACGAACCTATTGGATCAATTATGTGGTCTTGAGCACCACCTCGGTGCTCCCGAGGACTTGCTGAACGACCTTTATCCAATAAATCGGGGTCCTACACTTCCTTCCATAGAGCATCTCGAAAGGAGGACGGTTAATGCTAGCGTGGTAACTGTTGTTATACGAAAATTATGCTAGTGGAAGATACGTATCCCAACTACCACCGAAGTCTAGAACACATACCCGAAGCATGTCCTTGAGATTCTGAATCATCCTCTCGCTCTGCCCGTCCGTCTGGGGGTGGAAAGCGGTGCTAAAATGAAGATGATTCCCCATATCATCATGAAGCTGCTTCCAAAATCTGGAAGTAAAACGGACGTCTCGTTCTAACACTATTGAAACAGGCACTCCGTGCCGTGCCACTACCTCGCATACATAGATATCGACTAGCTTCTCAGCCGATATACTCTCCTAGATAAGTATAAAATGCACGCTCTTGGTCAGCCGATCCACTAGACCCAAATCGAATCCACTCCCCGTGCGGTCCTGGGAATCTTAGTGATAAAATCCATGTTAATGTCCTCCTATTTCCATACGGGAATGTCTAACGGCTGCATCTTGTCGTGGGGTCTCTGGTGCTCTACCTTGACCTTCCTACAGGTCAGGCATCTCTCCACATACCAGGCAACATCCCGCTTCATGCTGGGCCACCAATAGTCGGGTCGAAGATCTATGTACATCTTCGTCGCCCCTAGGTGGATGGAAAATCAAGACTTATGAGCCTCGTCCATCAACACCTTCTGTACTCTGCCCTAGTATGGTACCCAAATTCTCCCATGAAGGGTCAACAATCCTCAACTGTCATAATCAAAAGAAACTACTCGACTCATAATCCTTTCACACTTCTGCCTCTCCTCCTTGAGGCCCTTGACCTGTGTCTCCCTAATCTTCTCCAACAATGGAGTAATCACTTTCATCCTCAGGCATATATCCCTGATCGGGGTTGTTGCCGCCTTACGGCTCAGGGTGTTGGCCACTACGTTGGCCTTCCCTTGGTGTTAAAGGAACTCGCAATCGTAATCCTCCACCACATCTAACCACCGACATTTCCTCATGTTAAGATTCGGCTGGTCCATGAGGTATCTCAGACTCTTGTGATCTGTGTAGATGGTACAACAGACCCAATAGAGGTAGTGTCTCCAAATCTTGAAGGTGAACACTACTGCCCCCAACTCCAAATCGTGCGTGGGATAGTTAGCCTCGTGAGGCTTCAATTCTCTAAAGGCTTAAGCTATCACATGCCCCCCGCTGCATCAACAATGCTCCCATACCTGTGATCAAGGCATCACAGTAGAATACAAAATGGTCCACTCCCTCTACCAGGGTCAGAATCAATGCCTCGCACAATCGTTGTCTGAGAGTCTTGAATGCCGCCTGTTGCTCAAGCCCCCAACGAAACACCACTGACTTCTTTGTTAGTCGGGTGAGTGGAACTACTATGTTGGAGAAATCCTGGATGAATCTCCTATAGTACCCTGTTAATCCTAGGAAGCTCCGAATCTCAGAAGGAGACCTCGAGACCTCCCACTGCATCACGGCCTGGATCTTGGCCAGATGCACTAGAATACCCTTCTGGTTGACGAGGTGACCAATGAACTGCACCTCGCGCAACCAGAACTCGCACTTGGAGAACTTCGCAAAATGTCTCTCCCTCATCAGTGTCTCTAGCACTTCTCTCAGGTGCTCCTCGTGCTGCTCCTAGGTCTTGGAGTAAACCAAGATGTCGTCGATGAAGACTATCAAAACTCTATCCAACATTCGCCTACATATGCGGTTTATGAGATCCATGAACGCGGCTGGAGCGTTGGTGAGTCCAAACGGCATCACCACAAACTCATAATGACCATAACGGGTCCTAAATGTTGTCTTTTGAACATCCTCTCTCTTGACCCGCATCTAATGATAACCAGAGCGCGGATCAATCTTGGAAAACCAAGATGCTCCATGAAGCTGATCGAACAAGTCATCTATCCTCGGGAGTGGGTAACAGTTCTTCACCATTACCTTGTTCAACTCCTGGTAGTCTATGCACATACAGTGCAACCTATCCTTCTTCTTCACAAACAGGATCGGGGCTCCCCAAGGTAAACTACTCGGTCTGATGAAACTCTTGTCTAGCAGCTCCTGCAGCTGCATAGATAACTCTTGCATCTCTGGAGGAGCCAACCGATACGTTGCCTTGGCTATCAGAGCCGCACTAGGAACCAAATCAATTCTGAATTCAACCTGTCTCTCAAGAGGTACCCAGGCAATTCTTCTGGGAATACATCTGAGTACTCTCGCACCACTTGTACATCATCTACTATTGTCTTACCCTTATCTCGGGTGTCCATCGAATATGCGATATAACCTGCGCAAACCTGCTGGAAGTAGCGCCTCGCTCTCGCTGTTGAACAAAGAATCGTCCGCGTTGTGGCCTCTCGCCGTGAATCACAAACTCTCCCCCATTGGGAGTGCAAACCCTCATTAGCTGCAACTCGCAATCAATCACCGCCCCATAGGGGCTCAGTCAATCCATGCCTACTATGACGTTGTTCCCTCGCAAGGGTATAGGGACCAGGTCTACCGAAAAATGCTCATCGAATAACTGCAGCAAGCATGCCTTATGCACTCTCACGACCCTGACGGTCCTATCATCATCTATCTCCACCTCAAGTGGATAATCTAGCTCCCCTGGAGCTCTGCTAAACCTCTTGCTAAGCGTAAGAGAGACAAACAATCGGGTAGCCCCTGAATCAAATAACATTGTAGCTAAAATGTTGTTCACTAAGAATGACCCTATATACAAACATATAACATTAGAAACAATCCATAATAAATGCAGAAATAAAATGGAAAATACATACCCGTCACCACGTCAGGAGTCGTTCGCGCCTCCTCTGCTGTCATCTGAAAAACTCTAATCTTCTCCATTGGCGCCTCGGCCCGACCCTGACAACCGTCCATAATCCTCAATGTAGCAGGGGCAGGTGCCAACACCTTCCCTACTGTGGCTATGCTCGAGCACTGGGACTTTTTATGGCCCCTCTGATTGCAATGGAAGCAAACCATATCTGATGTTGCGGTGGCAGTGGTAGAAGCTGTACAATCTCTACTCATATGCCCCGTCCAACTGAACTTGCAACAGCCGGAACTCCCTGCCTTGCACGCCCCATCGTGCAATCTCCTACATTTGCCACACCGACTGTGGCTCTGCTGACCTCTGGACCTATGATCCAAAACCTTGGGCTTCTTGCCCGAACTCCTTGTACCCGAAGCCACCTCCAGCTTCCTTTTCTTCTCCATCTCAAGATTAATCTCCATCTCTCGAGCCCTCACAATCATATCATCCAGTGTTTTATAGTTGGATCAGCTCACAAACTGATGGATATCACTCCATAGCTTCTCATGATAACGGGCCTTCTTCATTTCCTCATTAGTTGTGTACTGAGGAACAAGAAGAGCCCTCTCTCTGAATTTGGCGGTAATCTCTGACACTGTCTCTGTAGTCTGAATAAGGTCCTGACACTCTCTGTCTAACTGTTGCACCTCAATAACCGGTGCAAACTCGGCTCTGAACCTAGTAGTAAAATCAGCCCAAGCCATGGCATCAAGTGTTGTGTCATCCCCGATGACATGCCCAACCTCCTCCCACCAATCTCCTGCCCTGTCCTTCAGAAGACAGGATGCTAATCTTAACTTGTCCCCCTCAGGACATCTGCTGGTGCGGAACGCGTTGGCAACATTTGCCAACCACCTAGTACTCGCAATAGGGTCCCACGCCCCATGGTAGTCTGGAGCTCCCAAGCCCGGAACTCCCTGAAGGTGAGTGTGCGCGACCCCATCATGACCGCCATCTCAGCATGGAACGTGCTCAACTTCTCATCCATCAACTCTAAAATACCCTCCTTGATCGAACCAAAGAAATGCCTCGAATCCACCAAGTCACTCCTACTGCTACTGATCTATGTTACTCTCACCGTAGGCTCGCCCTAGGGAAATCTCTAACTCAACAAAAAACCAGTCCTCAGCTGCTGAAGGCCTCCTTGTAATGTTAATTAGTCATTACCTAAATACCACCACATGTGACGAGGCTTAGATAATCCTTCGAGTAAAATACTCATTCCTACAATGGTTGGACTCAAACAAGTGTTGCGCAGTAGGGCCAAATCCAACACTTTTATATTATCCCACCCTAATCATATGTGATGTGACGTATTCACCTAATGGCTAACTCCCATCACTAGGAGTCCCACAGAGCACAAAGCAAGCAGCATTCGGATACAGGAACTAATCAAGCAACTCTATTCTTGTAACAAGAAACTATACTAGCATACAATGCTAAGCTCACAATATCAGACATAACCTAATCAGGCTATCCTATTGCTGTCTACTCAATACTAGCATGCAATTCTCGTAAGGCTGAAACACATATAGTAGGCACAAAAGGCATCTCCCTAGATCCTTAGTCTTATTCTAGCATATTGTTCTACTGTAACTGAAACAGATAATCATAACGTAAACTTGTATGGGTAATCTGGGAGTACTTACTTGAGCTCGGCTGATCGCATGCACCACACCCTTTTCTCGTTTTCAAAATTCTTTTCTTTTTAAGCCTCTTTTTTCAAAAATTCTTTTGAAAACATTTTTCTTTCAAAAATCTTTTACTATTTCCTTAGTTTGAGTTCAGTCATATCCATAAGTGTTCCTAAATCCCGCAAACCAAGGCTCTGATACCAACTTGTAACGACCCAAAATACGACCCAAAATTTTTTGTTTAAATAATACTAAGGTTATAACGATTTATAATATATCATGAAATCGTATGTCATAAATCCCAAAAAGTTATAATAGATGTGTCATAACAAAAGAATTATAACAACATAACATAGTATCTGAAATAAACTCCCAGGATAAAAGCTAAAGTTGTGGTGTGTGCAATGCCATCATCTCGAGCTCTTACCTTTGCTTGCGGAAGTACCTGAAACCAAAACTGAAACTGTAAGCACAAAGCTTAGTGAGCTCCCCCAGACTAGCACATACCATACAATAACATATAAACACATATTAGGCCTTGCCCACTGCATCGGACCAAAGTTCGGAAACTGCAACGAACCAAAGTCTGGAACTAACCAGGGCCTTGCCCTCTGTATCGGAATGAAGTCCGGAACTGACTAGGACCTGGTCCCCTGCATCAGATCGAAGTCCAAAACTAACTGCATTGGACTGAAATCCAGAACTGACTGAGACCTTGTCCCCTGCATTGGACTGAAGTCCGGAAACTGATTGAGCATAACATAGCATAGCATAAACATATCAACTAGCATAAACACATATATTCCATACTGCATCGGACCAAAGTCCAGAACACATAACACAAAGATGTGCTTAAATCACAAAGACATCAAGCACACTGAACTACTACGTCGTACCAAAGTCCGAAACCACTGCTAACTAGACGGGCCGACATTGTGGCCATAGACCCGTTCCTACTAGAAGGAAAACTCACCTCGTACTGCTGGCTGCTGAGATGCTAACTCTAAAAGTGGATGACTGCTGCTCCGAAACTGTCCGTCTACAAATTCCAAAAACACTAGATCAGCTACTGGTAAATGCTCTCATGGTAAAATGATTATTTTACCCCTAGTCAAGGTCAACTCCCTGGTCAAAGTCAACTTCCAGTTAACCGGACTAGCTGAGTAAGGGCACAGACTAGTCGAGTCCCTTCATCTCTAACTCTGACTTTAACTAACCGAGTCCTTTCCCCACTAACTGATTCACCCTTAACTCACAACTCGAAGAAAGACGGGGGACTCGCGACTCGACTCGCAGAGTCCGATAAACAACTCACTGAGTCCTAACATGCAGATTTCATACAATCGATTAATCCATTTAAGAGCATCTAACTCATAGATCTAAGCTCCTGGGACCATCTGAACACGTAAAGTTGCTAACTTAAAGTGCAACTAAGAAGGAATGAAGCTATTTCACTCAAACACTACTTTCCTCGGGATAACTCATCCGACTTGCCGAGTTGTTCAAAAAAATCATTGAGTCTAAGGAAATCTTCATCGGACTCGTCGAGTTACGCATCCAACTCGTCGTGTCCATGGCTATCTTCATATGAATCGCCGGGTCAAGCTTGCGACTCGTCGAGTCCATTCAGTCCCTTTTCCATACAGACCTGATTTGAGCCATTCAGCAGCTCCAAATCACAGATCCAACCTTCTAGGGCATGCTTATCATGTAAAGTTGCAAACTTTACGTGCATGCGTGGCTTTAAAGGCTTAAAATGACATAACTAAGCTCTTAATGGGGTTCTAAGCTTAAGAGGGACCTCAATCACGATTTTGAATGAAACATTACACTTCTAGGATACAATGAGGGTCCAGATCTGAAGTTTCCATACAAAAGGGGAGTCCATATCTCCAGTTTGAATCATAAGAGGCTCCAAAGAAGGCATAACAAGTATTTTAATGGAGGAATGCACAAGGTCAAATCTTCCTTACTTGAATGAGAAACAGATGGAAGCTAACTCCTAGATCTCCCTTCTCTTCTATGGACCTTTTTTCCTTCTTTCTCTTCCCAAGGCTTCCAAGCTAGCACAAACATACTCAAACTCAACAATGGGGCTAGGGTTTACAGGGGAAATGTTCTGATAGTGGTAGAGGCGAGGTTGGGGTGTATAAGTGTGTTTAAATAGGGTGCAAACCCTTAAAATTAGGGCGTCATCCAGACAGACGAACTCGCCGAGTCCCAACGTATGGACTCGCCGAGTAGCCAACTCAATCTGCGTGATCATCATGTCTCTACTCGACGAGTCTGGCTACACACTCGTCGAGTACCCCCTTAAGAATGAAATTACTTTATTTAAATCACATAGTAGAAATGCGGCGTTACATTTTTTCTGACTAGAGATGTATTGGGTTATGCGTCATAGTGTGTGCAAAGTGAAATAATTATTAGATAAAAAGATGGACAACGAGCTTTTCACAAACTTATAGTGACAATAATTAAGCTCATCAAGACAATTTTTGAATAATCATAATTCAAAATTGGTTCTGACTCAGAATTTTAACGGTTAAACTAAACTCATGATTAAATATTCCATCAATTCAGTAGTTTCAGACTTGGAACAAGTATTTCACACAACAAAACTAAAATATTTTTGATATTTTCATTTTTGAAATAAAATACAAAAATAAGTAAAATCTTTTTTCGAACTTTTTATTTTTGAAAAAAATTGAAAAATAAAGAAAATATTTCTAGAAATTTTGATTTTTCAATAAAAGACATAAATAAACAAAATATTTTTTGATTTTTATTTTTTCAACAAATAATGAAAAAGAAATAAATTTCACAGTTATCAACAATTGTACCATAAATGCGATAGTAAGCCAACACCTTTGAATGATTCAATAAAAATTGTGAATGCAAAGCTCTATGAACCTCTGAATGTGTATAGTAACCACTAAACATTCCAATAGTATTATTTAAGTATGATGAGTATCGAAGTCTGCATTAAAAAACAAGAACTTTGATATTAAAGTCAAAATCATTAAGTAGACTTTAGTACATAACATGCTTCCATCATTCCCAACCCACTTAAAGTTCTTAAGCAAGATTTTTCATCAAGAGGTTTGGTAAAAATATCAGCTAGTTGATATGTGGTATTAACAAAATGAACTTCAATATTGGCATCTTCAACATGATTTTTGATGAAATGGTATCGAATATTACTATGTTTTGTCTTGGAATGTTGAACTGGATTATGACATATGTGAATAGCACTCTGCAAACAAAATAATGAATTTTCTTCATTTTGATCACATAGTTATGCAGTTGACTTTGAATCCAAATCAATTGTAAAGTGCACGCAGTAGCATAATACTCCACCTCTGTTGTGGATATTGATATATTTGTTTGCTTCTACGACTACCAACTCGCAAACTTATCATCAAGACATTGACAACTACCTGTTTTAATTTTTCTATCAAGTTGACAACCACCCAAATCAAAATCAGAATATACTTAAATGAAAATTGTTGTATTCATAGGGTACCAAATTCAAAACATAGATGTTCGATGTAAATATCGAAAGATATTCGCTACGACATTGAGATGTGGTTCCATTGGGTTTGCTTAATACCTGGCACAATTACATACATAAAACATGATATTAAGTCAACTTGCTACTAAATATAACACAAAAACTATCATGCTTTCATATGTTTTCAGATCAAGAGCAGATTTATCAAAAGATGAACTCAATCACGTTCCACAAACCATAGGTACTTCGGCATCTGAGTAGTTGGTCTTGAAAAATCTCTCAAGAAAAATATTCGTCTAAGACACATGATTGATAAAAATACCTTCTTTGCTCTAGTGAATGTTTAACCCCAAGAAATAGTTGATTTTACCCATCATGCTCATTTCAAACAGATTGCACATAAAATCATCAAATTCCTTCAACAAATCAGGGTCAATAGAACCAAACGTTATATTATCAACATGAATTTCAACAAGCATGAGATGATCCCCAACATTCTTTCGAAATAATATAGGATCAACTAATCCTTGCTAAACTTTTTAGATTATAAAATTTTGGTTAGCGTTGCATACCAAGCTCTTGGTGCTTGGTTGAAACCATAAACATCGTTTTCAAGAATATAATAGTGATTAGGAAACTTATCATCCACAAAGCCAGGTGGCTGTTTGACATAGACACTCTATTTGACTACACCATTGAGAAATGCACATTTAACATCCATTTGGTAAACATTGAAGTTCTTGTGAGCTGCATAGGCAAGAAAAATGTGAACTACTTCGATTCTTGCAACAGAAGCAAAGGTTTCATCATAATCAATACATTCTTGTTGACAACAACCTTTAACAACAAGTCTTGCCTTATTGTGAACAACATTCCCTTATTTATCGACTTTAATTTTAAAAACTCATTTAAGTCCAACCATAGAAACACCTTCAGATTTAGGAATTAACCTCCAAACTTTATTTCTATCAAACTCATCTAGTTCTACTTGCATAACAACAAACCAATAAGGATGTTACAATCCAACCATAACTGTCTTGGGTTCTTTATTTGAAAGAAAAGCATTGAACATGCAAAACTCTTGGTGAATATTAAGAACTTTATTTCTAGCTCTAAAATGCGTTATTGTTTACACATTTGGATTAGGATTTCCAAGAATTTGTATTTAGGATAATCACGAATCCATTTATCCATTGGAGGAGAAGATGGATCAAAGTCAAGACCAGCATCCTCAAAGATTTCTTTTGCATAAGAAAACTCCTCTATAATGGAATGAGTGTTGTTAATATCATCATTGATATTTGCATTATCTGGAGCATGTTGTTCATCTTTGACATGTATTGGATTGACATATTCAACATATGTTCGACCTTGCTCACTCTAAACACATGGATTAACTACATGTTGCTCCCCCTCAACATTAGCAGTTATCATTAGTTGCTCTCCTTAGTTGGAACCGGTATCGAAGTTTGATCACTATCGACAGCAGCACTTGGTGTTGAAGTTACGCATTCATCAGATCGTCCATCAGTAATAGTGGAATCATCAAAATGTTTTGATGCCTCAGTAATTTGATTATCTCTGATATTCACCTCATCGTTAATTGCTATATTAGGAATTCCAAAACTTGAATCAAAATCAACATCAAAAGTAAGAATTTTTTTAGAATCCTCAGTAAAATTAGAAACAATTGGATTTTGAGGAAAAACAGCCACGACTCTCTTGACATAATCATCATCAAAAGTAAAATTGATTGTCTCTTCAATCCTTTATGCTCTTTTGTTCATCACCCTATATGCTACTTAATTTTGTGAATATACAAGAAATATCCCTTCATTAGGCTTTACTTGAAATTTAGAAAAACAATCTTTCAAATTCATAATGAAACATATACAACCAAAAACATGGAAATTTTTGGCATTAGGTTTCCTTTTTTTAATGATTTCATATGGGGTGTTAACAAATATTTGATGTATGAAAGAACAATTTTGAGTGAAGCATGCAATAGAAACCACATCAACCCAATAGTATTGAGGTAAAGTCACATATGTAAGCATCGTTCTAGCATCTTCACATAAAGATCGATTTTTTATTTTAACTACTCCATTATATTGTGGTGTATATGGAGCTGAAAGATTGTGAGATTTTCCATGATTAATCAAGAAGGAATCAAGGATTTGATTGTTGAATTCCATTCCATTATCACCTCAGATTCTCCAAACTGTTTTCTTCAAGGTTATTCTAATGTTTTTGATGAAAGCAATCACGACTTGTGTTGTTTCATAATTTTCTATAAGAAAATATACCCAAGTGAAACGAGAAAAATCATCTACGATCACGAAGATATAATTTTTCTGATTCAGAGTCTCAATTGTTGAAGTACCACATAAATCAATATGTAGTAATTCCAAGGGCTCAAAAATCTTTGATTCGAGGCCAACTAGATGTCCTTGTCAGTTTTGTTTACCTTGCTCAGAACCTGCAAATAAAGAATCATTATCAAATTTTAGTATAGGTAATCCTCGAACTAAATCTTTTAAAACAAGTTTATTAAGATATTTGAAATTCAAGTGTCAAAGCCTTCGATGCCAAATCCAGCTTAAATCTGATGAAGCCTTCGACAATAAGCAAATTGAAGGTAAACCAGCAATAGGCTTCATGTCCAAAGTGAACATATCTACTTTTTGTTTATATTCTAAGATCACTTTATCTGTTATTTTGTTGGAGATCACACTTCCTTCTTCATCAAGCAACACTTGGTTTCTTGTTCCAACAACCAGCTGAGATACACATATGAGGTTATTCTTCAAACCTTCAACATAACCTATGTTGTAGAATTATTTCTAGTGCTATCAATAGATATGAAATATACTAGGATACTTTAACATTAAGTACACCAACTAAATACTCCTAGAAATATACAGATATATTAAAATCACGTAAACTTCAATATAGACAACTAGACTACACTTTGACATTACAAGATAAGACTTCGTATATGAATAAATTTGTAACTTATGAACGCTCCATGTCCTTAGATGGGTCTGCATATTTTTTGTGTCCTCAACTTGTTTGATTATTGATAACAAGATGATTTCAAGGTTTGATGATTCTACTAGGTGAAGTAAGGTGGTTCCTATCAAGATCAATGTGTTAGCTTGGCGGTTGTCGTTGGATAAGCTTCCAATGAGGGCTAATCTAGTTAGACGTGGTTTGGATGCTCCTTCGTTGTTTTCCCTATTTGTGATTTGAGTGTTTAAAACTCAAATAACTTGGTTTTTTCTTGTAATTTAGCAATGGAGTTGTAGTCTAGGTTGCTTCAGTAGTGGGAGCTAGACAATCAACTGATGGATTTGTAATTTGATTGGCTTAATTGTTTTTCTTTTCTCTGTCTTTCTAGCTCAGAAGGAATTTTCTTCTCCACTTGTTGGCATATATAGAATTTTAGAAATGTTCGTCTTTTTTCTCCCCATAATCTGAGGATGGCTGAGATTTTCAATAAGTTTATTATGTAATTGTTTTTCTCGTGTAATGTTAGGTCAAAAAAGATTTTTAATTGGAGTGGATGACTTCAAAACCCTGACCTATCTATCTCTTGATGCTTGTTTTTTCGCTAACTCCTTGCTATTTGGTTGGTTTTTTAATAAAATCATGCATTCTAAAAATAACTAGAATTTGTTTTTTAGATATGGTCTATAAACAACAGATATTACACCTTCAAAAACAACCACCACCTAATCATATTTTTACCATGAATTTAAAATTTTTTATTCTGGTTCGATTAATATTATTTATCATGGTTATTTCCATAATCAACAATTTCTACTATATGCCCCTCATTTATTGACTTGTTAGTAATTTAGTTATGCACGTCACATTTATGCGTTTGATTTTGTGAAAGTAATTTTACATTTTACATTTTGGTTCGATTAATATTATTTATCAATGACTATTTTCATAATAGAAATTAAACATCCTTCTAGTTTTTGTTCCTACCAAACCTCATACACATTTAAATGATAACATGTGTCATATTAATATACTAAAATATCATTAATTTTACACATGTATGTTGGATTAGGTTTCTAATCTGATAACTATAATTGGTATATACTTTAATTGATTGTAGCATAGTCCTTTTGGGTTGCCCTCAAGACTAGCAATCGGGAAGAATAATTTTTGGAGAAAGACGTTGAATTATTAATTTGATTAATAAATTGTATTAAGTAATTTATTAATATATTACGAGAATAATATATTAATGAGAAATAGTAATATTTGATTAATATTTAATCTAGAATTGATTTGAATTACTTTTGGGATTAAATGAATTAATTAAAAGTGCAGGGACTAAATTGTAATTGTTGGATAGTTGAGCAAGATGCATTATAGAACCTTCATAAGAATGGATGGTTTTGACAAGGTCTAGAGTTTCTAAAGTGGTCCTTATTGGATAATCAGGAAAGTGGATAATTACCCGGTTTAAGATTATCTTGGACTTGGGCTTATCTAGGGTTTCCTGACTACAATATATAAATGAATTTATCCTAAGCATTTTGGTCACTTGATCTTAGAGAACACTGGCCAAAATTCTGCCTCCTCTCTCATTCTCCTTAATCTCCTTCAGTTGCAAGTGTTGGATGTGAGCCATTACAGGTGTGAAAATTGTGACACTTGTTTTCAAAACTTCAACAACATCAAGGAATTAGATTAGTATTGTTTAATAACAATCAACATATGGTTTGTAACCCTTTATAATGTAATTTTCGACTATATGCCAGTATCCTAGGGTTTACACATTGTTGTTCACATGGTATGTTCATTAAGAGAAAATGTAGATCAAATTTTTTAGGTTGCATGCATACATAGGATTGTTGATATGCTCAAATCCCATCAGTGGTATTAGAGCGTAGGTTTAGGTTGCTATTGAATTGGTATTAATGTGAACTTGAACTAGGGGGTTTTAATAGAATCATCATTCTGTTCTTGCAACACATCATGGAGCTCCTCCAACACGACATGTTGATTTGTGTTTTCCGACCCAACACGGCGCAATGATTGCTCACCACGGCGTGTTGAGCTATCAGATCCTAAAGATTTGATTTTTCAAATATCTCATAGAATGATAAAGATAATTACCTTCATATTGTTTAACTGGATAAAACTGGATATTTTTAAAATATAATTTCATATCCATTTCTTGAATTCATGATTGGTTATATTTTTTATTTAATTAATTTAACATTAGGTTTGAAATTTTAAAAGGTAACCTTGTATTTTTGAAAAGTTTTAAAAAAAAACACCCTTATATTATATGTAACATTAAAAGTCTAATATTACTATATATATAAGACAAGTCAGTCGAAGCACTAGTACACCTCATTCTTTAAGCCGGTCTATAAGGGGGTATAAGCAAATTACCTATAAAATGACGATTGAATGAGTGTCCACTCTCACCCACCACTTCCTTGATTGGTGGAGGGTCGTTAGCCAAATGGGTTTAATAGGAAACTTAATCCTCATTGATAAATATAACAAACTATATAGTAACTAAATACATTTTTATAAGAATTCTCAATCTTAGTTACTTTAGGAAAAAATTTGAAATTGTATGTTAACCCATGAAATTACGCATTGCACCTTATTACTTGTTAGTGGAGCATGTATGGTTAATCGGCACACTAATATGGACTAATAATGTTGGTAATGGGTATCTCGTAATTCATTGATTAATGGAGCGCGTGTGGCTAACCGTCAAATTAAAAATGAGATGATAAATGACATCGAGAGTACCAAATTAATTTGCATGGTTTTTCACATCTTGTTTGTCATCCTCGATATCCCAATCACAAATAGAAGAGCATAATCGAGATTAAACATATCATTGAAAAGTTCAATGATTCTCAAAAGATCTAGGAATTTCATTCGAAACTTAATTCGTTAAAACTTAATTTTCGATGGTGAAATTGGTAAATCGTCATTTACCTACCTTTACATAATTTGCAATTTGATTACGACATCCCTTTTCTAAGTTGTAAATTGTTTAGTTGGATCTTAGCCTTGATATTTCATTTGGGTGTTATATTAATGAATTTTCTTATCTAACTAAAATTTTCTTTTCTTTTCTTTCTGATGTCTACTCCTATCGATGCTTCTGGTTCCCCCTCCAACAACAACAACAACAACAACAACTTCTTTGTATTGAACATTTGTGCAAAGGTGCAATTGGATGGCACCAACTACAATGATTGGATGCACAATATATAGATGGAGATTTGTTTTGATGATAAGGAATATGTCCTCGAAAATCCACTCAATGATATAGATTAAACGAAGGCCACTCCTGAATAGATAGCTGCCTATGAAAAACACTACAAGGATGCAACAAAAGTTTCTTGCATCATGGTGGCTACTATGAACCCAACATAGACATTATTAGGATTATTGGTCGTACGATATGAACAAGGACCTTATGGAACAGTTCTATAGGCGAGATCATCAACAAAAGTATGAGGTGGTAAAGTCCCTCATGGCGTGCAAGATGAAGGATGGTGAATCTGTAACTAACCACATTTCAAGAATGCAAAAATACCTGGATAGACTCATCAAACTAAATGTAAATTTTGATGAAGAGTTAGCAATCGACATTGTGTTGAACTCCTTGCCAAGTTTTTATGGTTAGTTTATTTTAACCTATCGTTTGAACAACAATGAAACTACTTTGTCACAATTTCACACGGAATGGATAAAGTTGTGAGTTACATGGTGCAACCCTAATAGCCACACTATATAAAGACCCCATTGGTTGGTGAAATTGGCACTAGTATATACACAAGAGGGAAAGTCGATTTCTAGAGTCCATGTATCTCTTCTCATGGTTATTCCAAATGTTGGTGATGTTGTGTGAACCAATTGAGGTGTCACACTTGGGGAACTCGGCTCTTGAGCTCCATGGAATCAAGTTACAACAAAAAGGTATGTCTTTTAACTTGTTTATATTACCCAAGTATCAACCCTTATACTATTATAATATTCATACTTAATAGTTATATATATGTATAAGAACAAAGTTAGTCTTACCGTTAGTAGGTCTCATTCACGAAGCCAGTCTATAAGGGGGTATAAGGTTACTGCCTATAAAATGGCAGTTTAATGGGTGTCCACTCTCACCCACCGCTTCCTTGACTGGTAGAGGGTCGTTACCCAAACGGGTTTGATAGGACTATAATTATCCCTTCATTAAAAGTATTAATGATAAAGACTAAGTAACTAAGCTTTATTAATTCCCAATCTTAGTTACTTAGGAAAATGTGAATTTGATGCTAACCCATGAAATTACACTTTATACCTTACCAAGTTGTTGGTGGAGCGTGTGTTCGTAACCGGCACACTAACACGGACTAGTAAGAGTGGCAAAGGGTAACTTAATGTTTACCATAGATCAGTGGAGCGCGTATGGGTAACCGACACATCGATTAGGTGATAAATATTAAGGGTACCGAGTCAATTTGCATGGTTATTCACACCTTGTTTTGTGATCCTCGGCATCCCAGTCACAAAACTTGAGATGGTACAATCGAGATTGAAACATGCCATTGAAAAGTTCAATGAATCTCAAAAGATCTAGGAGTTTCAATCCAATTAAAACCTAATAAATTATTTCGTTTTCATGGTGGAAATTAGTGAATCGTCATTCGCCTACCTTCAAATATTTTATAGCTTGGAGTACGGCATCCCTCTTCCAATATATAAAATACTATGTTGGGTCCTAGCTTTAATATTTCATATTGGGTGTCATATTAAGGACTTTAAATCAACTAACTTGAATATCTCCCATATTAGGTGTCTGGTTTAGAGATCGATGATCATCCCAAATCCTTTAGAACAAGCTTTCCTAATGAAGATGATGTTCCATGGTTGGATAATGGAAATCATACTTCTCTTCCTCCACCTCCTCCAATTATTCTCCCTAACCCACTAGCTCTTGAATAGTTCAAGGTTACTCAAGCCCTATTGGCAAGCAAGGTCTTTGTGTGATCACATCTTGGAGATGAAGTCATATACTCACAAATCGGGAGAGTTGGGTGTCAAAGTCTTGAGAAACTTGGATGTTCAATCACTTTCTAAGTGATATAGTGAGTTTCTTTGAAACTACTATGAAACAGACTTTGACGTGACCGTTAATAATCTTGTCTATTTGTTTGGTGCTGCTAAATCAGCAATGATTTGGGGCACTGGTAAAGCAAATTAGAGTGAAAGATCAACTTTCCAAACTTCCATGGACATTGACAATGGTGACACTGTAAATCCAGAAAGGCTTTCTCTTCCTAATGGAAAGGGATCGGCTATAGTCAACCCGGTTGACCAAATGGTAAAGAGAAAGGCTAAGTCTAAGATAGTCCTGTGTACCATTCCCAAAGAGTCCATATGTTTCTATTGCCAAAGGAAGGGGCATTGGTTGCGAAGCTGCCATATTTACATGAAGGATCATAAGGATGGTAATGTCAAAAGTTTGACTCTACTTCAGGTAAAGTCCATTGTCTAACTCTATTAAAGTTCCTATTTGGAGATTCTTATTACATGATGTGACAGGGTCGCATGTTGATGTTTTAAGAATCAAAGAAAAAAAGGAAGCTTAAAGTAAGTATATGTTGATTCTGATCGCGATGATGGATTTCGATCGCATGGTTCAGTGATCAGAATTTTGAGATATTACTTAAGAGTTATGATAGATTGCTTAGGAATACATAATAACATAATTTTCATTTGTATTCGCATTGTAAGGATGAGTTTTCTGCAATTTTAAAATAAAAGGGAAAAAATTATTTTTAATTACTTTAACTATCCTTACAACTGAATGTGTAAAAATTGTTGTTGATAGCAATGGATTTGATTCTTTCATTTGTGGTAATGTCTAAATTTACCAAATAAGGAAAGATACTCATCACCCAAGTTTCAATTGGACTGAAACTTGGAATCATGCAAGTTGTATAGTATGATGAATGAGAATTTCCATCTTTGGAAAATTAAGACTAATTCCTTGTTCATATGTATATGTGAGTCAATTGAACGACTAAGGGATCAAGTACACATTCTTGTATACTGGTCAAGTCCACCACAAAAGATCAATAAGACTATTCGTCATGATTTACTAAAGCTTAGTAAATATGGTTATACTTACAAGTTTAAGTATAATTCTGAAACATTGGAAAATTTTCGATGTATAGCAGAACGAATAAGAAGAATCAAATAAGGCAGAAAGATAAAAATTTCTCAAATCTAAAAAGATGGGAGAGTACTTTAGTATCATGATGATCATCTTAATGAGTGTGAGACCATATCACAATTCATCCTCTAAGGACATCTTAGTGCATTCTTATGGCTAAGAAGAGGAGTCATGAATTGTTGAAATGGTTAAATCAAGAAGATGAGTCATACTTTGTTCCAAAACAATTCTTAGAGTCATACTACAAGATTGTAACTTGAGTGACACATCTTAAATAAGGTTTATTAACACCAGTCAAATTTAAGAGTAAAATGTGTTCTACTCTTGTACATTTGAAATTGGTAAGTTGTGATGTTTTGGATAAAACAAAGACCAACTAAGGCCAATTTTGTGAAGTCTTTGTCTTGATAAGAATCCACACCATTTCTTGAATATTTTTTTGTCAAGGAATGGTTCTTAGCAAGATAGTCTTATATGTCAAGAGGATAGTGGGAGTCTTAAAGATCCTGAAAGAGTTTCAAGAACTAATCAAGAATAAAACATATATTTTATCACTAGCTCACGACTTGAGGTATATAACCTATCATGTTGACATATTCGTATATCTGTGCCCATTCCGGTTAAATTTGGCTTTGCATATGAGTTCTGAAAGTTCTCAATTGGTTGCATAACAACTTGGAAGCAATGGCAGACCCTTGTGCTGCCAGGTGGCAAGAATTTAAGATTGCCCAAGTTCAGTCCATATGAGTTTGGATTTGTCACTAACCTTTCCTAGTGATTAAAGTTTTGACAAATTCATATGGATAAGAATAAATACACCATAAAATCTAAGTTTCATAAGGTTTCTCTCCGGCTCATGAAAATGATGGTGAGGAAACGCCTTCACTAAGTAGATTTTAAGTAGATAGCAATTGTGATATTTGCATTCTCAAAGTCGTTAATGGAGCGTGTGTGGTAAACCGGCACACTAACATGGACTTGTGAGAAATGGAAAAGGTCTAAACATTTGAGACTATGATTACTGAAGAAATGAGAAAAATTCAGAAACCTAGACTAGAATAGTCCAAGTGTTGAAAATATTGAAACAAAGTTTTAGAATCGTCAAGTGGCAAGTAGTGCGGAAATTAAAGAGTTGTGAATCAATCAAATTAATAGAAAAACGTTTTTTTAATGTTAAAGATCAATGATTCAAATGTTTCTCATATTCATGAAGATTCAATTACAAGTGTTTGAATGTTGAACACACTAAAACTCTGAAATGGCTCTCTAAAGACTAGACTAGGCAGCAATTTGTGCACAATGAGCAGGAAAGATCAGAAAAGAGCAACTTTATAATGGATCCCAAGGGGCCTATTTATAGGTTTTGGAAAAGCCCATGACATGGCTTGACCAATCAGGTGTTGACACGTCGTCATGACTTAGTCATCAGTTGACCCCTTTGCCCTACTTAACGGAGAATGGATGGAATATTCCAATTCTGCTAGTATTATTTTAGGGTTCCATCCAAGTTATGAGTCTTCGTTATTCTTGAACCTTATTGATCAACATTGAAAAAGTGATGAGCAACATGAGCATTATGTTGCTCAATTGTCTTCTTAGATGTCATCAACTTCCATAAGTGTTGTTGATCATGTTGAGTAATTTCTTGAATGTTGGACTGTGTCTTCAACTTGAAGATGTACAACCACATGTTCATGATGGGTCATGGAAGAAATTCATGTTCCTTTGAGCATTTGGACGTGCCTTCATTGTACATGATGTTTCATGTGCAACCTTGTTGAGTCATCAATGTGATCATGTTGATCCATTGACTTGAGTTGAGCCACCAAGTGTTCTTGTTGAGCCATCAACTCTTGTTGAGCCATAGTGTTGTAAATGAGTCAACAATGTTTCCGATGAGCCATCAATATTCCAAATGATCCATCAGTGTCTTGATGCTCCACATAAAATCTAGATGTGCCATATGAGATCATAATGATCCAACTAGCTTTCTTCCAGTGCTCCATGTTCAGCAAGTGCTCTATGTCAACTGCAAGTGCTCCAAGTGAACTTTAAGTGCTCCAACATCTGATTCTTCAAACACTTGTTGAATCTTCAACATTTTTTCAATCTGAAACATTCTGATAATGTTTATTAGAAAATGTAAATCAATACACAACTTATTTCAAGTGACAATCACATCAAAATATTTCCAACAATTTCCCCCTATATGATGGTTACTGAAATAAGGAGTTGTAAAAAGTGTGCAAAAGGAAATATTATGATTTAACATTTTCCCCCTCTGCTTCAATGAAATTTTCTGTTGAAGCAGATACACAAAAAAAAACTTTAAAAATTATTCGAGAAATGTGTTCATTGAACCTGAAAATTTTGTTTAATGAAAATTCTAACTGTCAATATGAAGTAAAAAAAAAGAATTGAAAAGAAAATGTTCGAATTTGCACGATCTAGACAAAAACTTGTTTTGTCAAGATAGGAATGTAAACTGACAGATATGAATAACTTGCAAACTCGTGTTGTGTTTTATTTAGACCAGAAGTTTGAAGAAAAAAAAAATCAAGTTTGGAATAAGAGTGAAAGAGTTGATCATTTTCAACAAACTGAAAAACAGATAAAAACTTTGATATTTTGTTAAATCATATGAACGAATGTTGTGATAAAACAAAGTTGCTGAGTCTTGGCCTTAAAAGACTGTAGCATATCAAAAAATAATTTTTTTAAAGTAATTCTTTTATCATAAATGATATTTTCAAAATAGGTTTGGATAGAATATATATATATATATATATATATATATATATATATATATATATATATATATATATATATATATATATATATATATATATATATATATATATATATATATATATATATCCCTTGAATATTATAGAACCACTAAAAACTCGATAAAGATGTTAAATATAAACAAAGATAGTGTTTGTTGATGTTTTATCTAAGAGATAAAAAAATAATAATAAATAAATAAAAAGATAAAAAAAACATAATAACAAACAAAATTGAAAAAAAATAATAATAAAAAAATAAAAGGAAAAGAATAATAAAAAATAATCGTGCATGTGTGCTATGAACAAAAAAAAATTGCATGGTTTCTTATCACACCACCACTTGGGTTTGTGACACCAAAACGGTCACAAAAACTTCATGCAAGTGTCACAAAAAAATTGTTAAAAAGAATTTGTGAAACCTCGGTTCTGCACAACATTTTTGAGTTTTTTTTGGTGGGTTCACTCAACATACGCTAAGGAGGGTATGTCTAGTTGCGCTCGATAGTTTGGTTGATACAAAGATCACAGCGCGATTTGTTTCTGTTCCAATGTGTGCCGCTCACGATGATGACTCACACACCAGGATGCTTACAACAATGATAAACGGGATGCATGTTCTGGGAAGTTGTACAAGAATTTGATCAACGATGATCAAGCGAATTTGTTGGGTGGGTGCTGTACAATGATGCGATCATCAGTCAACATATTGTTCTAGTCTACTTCACTGAATGAAAAGGTAGTGAACAGGTGCATCGTGTATTAGAGATCTCACATCGATATGCCAAGGGTTATGTGATGATGCGCCAAAACTTAATGATCAAGATGAAGGATCCAGCATGGGAGAATGACATGTGAGTAGTTGATCACGATTAGGGTTAGGAAGATGTTCAGATCCACTGAAAAAAAAGGAACGTGGAGATTCACTAGGGTTTGGGTGCACTTGGTGATAGATACATCAAAAAAATCTTGAATCCCACTAAATAAAAAAGGATGGCACACAAGGGTTGAGTGAAGTTTGAGAGTAGGGCTACTTAAGTCTGATCGACATGTAGATTGAATGTGTGTGTGTGGCACACTCAAGTCCAATGGCAAGATTTGATGATGATGAACTTGAAGTTGTTCTTGGCTTAGAGATGATGCGCTAGGGATTTTGTTTATCAAACAGATGATGCTCACGATGAGGAATACGCAAGTGGTGATACTCAATCGATATAAACCGATGGAGTGGCGAATCTAAATCTGATCTATCAAAAACGTGACTGTTAAGGGAGATGCGCCAAAGGGAGTAATGTTCCATCAATTGCGCAAGGTTATTTTCTTCAATTTTGATAGCGCAAAATGTCTTGTTCGCTTCTCACAAGATTTCAATCGGTATGAGTTTCTGTGATAGGGAAGTTGCACCAAGGATATATGATCGTGAACAGATGCATCAAACTTGTGAGTGGCGCAAGATCATTGGTATTCTCGGGTTGGCTTAGAGGATGGTGCAAGTGGTGATATGATGCTCACCAAAAAAAACATTGAATGATCAATAGGAAATACTTGATGCGTCAAAGATATTTAACTGGAGAGCAAATGGTGCAAGAGTTGGAAGATATGGTCTTGATCAGAGGCGCCAAGTCAAAAGAATAATAGTATGGCACAATTAGGGTTGGCACATGTAGAGGGTGTTCTTGTGTTCTTGGCTAGAAGTAGATGTGCTCAATTTTTTTTTTTTTTTTTAATGTTGCTCCTAAAAAAAATGATGCTCATGGTTCTAGGCTAGGAGAGATTACGCCAAGGCTTCTTCACGTGATGATGTTGCACCAATGAGGAGGTTGGCTGAAAAAGAGTTTGATGACGCAAGAAGAGAAGTGTGGCTCAAATAGAAGACGTGGATGAAGAAGAAAAAAAAGAAAAATGTGTGGCTCAAGAAGGTATCCTTGATGTGCCTTATGATCACGAAGAAAAAAATTTGTTAGAGCAAGAGAGGGTTGTGAGGATCAAGAAGGGTTTCGAAATAAGGAAGGCTCAGGAGGAATTTCGATGGGTCAAGAGTGCACAAGTAGGGTTTCGGTTTCATTGATGGCTAAAGAGGGCACTCAAAATCCTTGTTGATCACGAATGGCTTAAGAGGGGATATGAAATTCCTTGTTGATCACGAATGGCTCAAGAGCGGATAAAAAATCCTTGTTGATCACGAATGGCTCAAGAGGGGATAAAAAAATCATTGTTGATCACGAATTGATCAAGAGGGCACACGAAATCCTTGTTGATCACTAATGGTTCAAAAGGGGATAAAAAATTCTTGTTGATCACGAATGGTTGAAGAGGGCATATAAGAGGGAATTTCGAAATTTGGCTTAGGTCAAGAAGGTTTTCGAAATTGCTTGATGATCAATAGTGAAATTCAAAATTTTGGTTAGGGTCAAGAAGATTTTTGAAATTGCTTGATGGCTCAAGAGGGCATAAAAACCTTGTTGATCATGAATGGCTCAAGAGGGTACAAAAACCTTATTGATCATGAATAGCTCAAGAGGACACAAAAACCTTGTTGGTCATGAATGGCTCAAGAGGACACAAAAACCTTGTTGATCATGAATGGCTCAAGATGGCACAAAAACCTTGTTGATCATGAATGGCTCAAGAGGGAACAAAAACCTTGTTGATCACAAATGACTAAAGAGGGATTTCGTTTTTAGTGATGGATCAAGAGGACATCCAAAATCCTTGTTGATCACGAATGACTGAAGAAGGATTTCGTTTTTAGTGATGACTCAAGAGGACATCCAAAATCCTTATTGATCACAATTAGGGTTTGTTGAGCCAAACTAGGTCTGTTGAGCCAAACTAGGGTTTTAAGAAAAACTTGTGGCTTAAGAGAGGATTTTTGAAAATAGGGTTGTTGAGCCAAACTAGTTTTTTGTAACAACAAACTTATGACTCAAGAGTGATTTTCGAAAATAGGGAGGTAGTTGAGCCAAACTAGGGTTTTGCAACAAAAAACTTATGACTCAAGAGTGATTTTCGAAAATAGGGAGGTAGTTGAGCCAAACTAGGGTTTTGCAAAAAAAAACTTGTGGCTCAAGAAGAAATTTCGAAAATTAGTTTGTTGAGCCAAATTTGTTGTTGTGCCAGGGCTGCTTGTTTCTCACCAACTTAAGTTGACTGTTGCATATGCGATTGTTGCTCACAAAGCCTTGTTGATCCAAGCGAGTAAGAGAAAGTGAAAAGCAGGAATGAGAAGTAGAATTGAGGTATTTATAGTTGATGGGTTCTAGGGTTTCTCAATGGGCCGAAATAGGGCTTGCATGGGCCGACTTGTTGGCCCATAAGGCTTCGATGGTACTCAAGTATAAATAGGAGTATTTCAACATGAGTTGTGAGCACGAGACTGATGCCTTGAGAAGCAAGAAAGAGAAGGTGGTGCACGTATGGATGATATCTTGGAGACGTGCATGGCACCTAAGGAAAGACTTATTGGAAATGTGCATCACATACATGACTTGTGCATGGCCTACTTGAAACGTGCATGTCACCTATTCAAAACGTGCATGACACATTTATTACGCTTTATGTGGACTTAATGAGTCACATGGGCGTGATGCATCAAGTGGCTGAAGATGCTTCAAGCTGTTGATCATGGACCAATGTTCTTGATCATGCTCCAATGTTGTTGAGCATGGTCCAACATTTTTGAACATGCTCCAAAAGACTGACGATGCTCCAAGCCGGACCAAGTGATCAAGATCCTTCAAGTTGGTGAAAATTTTCCAAGATACTTCCAATTGATCGAGATGATGAAGACAATCCAAGATGCCTCAAGACGGTCAAGATGATTAAGTTGATGAAGATGGTCCAACATGCCTCAAGATGATCAAGATGAATGAAGATGCTTCATTCATTCATCAAGTTGGTCCAAATAGGAGGAGATGGTCCAAGATAGTTCAAGAGCATGCAGTTGCTTTAAGATGGTTCTTTAAAGCTTTTGATGTTGACCTTCTTCACAATATTTAGGAATGCTCCATAAACCAAGACAAACACATATGGTTTTCTTGAACATGCTCCACTTGGCTCAGGATGTTCCATGATCAAGTAAGTGATTTTCTCTATCGAACTTAGCTGCTTTGCCTAGATTCTTAGGCATGAGTTAAACAGAGAGTATAAAAGTGCAAACATTGAATAATCTAACTTTGAAAGTGATGTATGTGCATATGGATAGAGAATCTGAGAAGGAAATAGTAAAATGCAGTGAAGCGTGTGCATGTGGACACAAGAACTTTAAGGAAACACTTATTGACTGAATTAGAGACATTAAGGATTATCTGTTGTTACTTACAGATTTATCAAGCAACTAAATTCTGTGTTTGATTCTTCACTTCGCATTGTAAAGAATTCCCTTATGCATTATTATGTTTTGAATTCCTTAACATGACACAGAATAACCCGATTTGTACTCACCAATTATGTCTAACTACAATGCACATATTTGTGTCTAAGGCCTAGTTACATCCCAAGCCTTAAATACTGACAATCCTCATAAACGTTCCCCACTTATTTTGAACAACATTCATTTTTGGCATTCCTACCACCTATACCTTTTTATTGACCCCTTTCGTTGCAAAAGGTATCGCCAAATTCCAAGTGACACGACTTTAGAAGAAAAAAATAATATATATAATAATTGACCTAAGAATATAACTATATATATATATATATATATATATATATATATATATATATATATATATATATATATATATATAAATTGGTTTTTTTTTATTTTTTTAATCTTTTCTTATAACTCTAACTTTGACAAAGTACACAAGCAAATAATTCTTAACTTTACTTCTATTTGTACTGTAGCTCGTGACTTTCTAAGAAATTCATTGGAGTGCTCGAAATCTCTTAGGTCACTAATGGAGTCCATGACATTCTATGAAAACCCATGTAACGGACTTCTTCACAGTCCGATCCGCGTTAATGTACTGCAGGTGGATAGATTTTTATTATCCTGTGGGGTTTACTGGCCGAGTTCTCATAAGTCACAAATTGACTCCACTCCTGAACTATAACTTATGGAATATATAACTAGACTCAAAAGTGCAGAAATTAAACAAATATACTTGGAACTTGACTTTCTTTGTTTTTAATTAAGAAGCTCTTTATTGGGTATAGATATTCATAAAGCAAAACATTTTATGTCCCTCAAACTACACAAGTTCGCGTTTTTGTCTCATGAGTTCACTAGGATAGGGAAGCCACAAATATACTAAAACACATTGGCTTGAATAAACCTTAGAGTTCGCCTCAAATTATCCCACACAACATTAGTACTTGATGTATGTTATAACTCTATGTAGAATATAAACATGAAGCTTGTTAATGGTCACTGAAGTACCAATATTAGTTGTGTACTGAAGCAAACTGAAGAACCACAAAATTTACTATTTTGAAAATCATTAAAGTCTGGAGCAACTAACCTTCTTCATTTGCATAGTTGTGATGACAACTTGCATTTTCCTAACAAATATAAAGATAAAATCTTTTTGGTATTTTATTTTGTTTAAAGTAAAGACAAAATACATAAAATTAAATCTTTTTGTAGTTTTCTCTTATGTAAAGTAAAAAAGGGAAAATAAAATATTTTTGTGTTTTCTTTTTAGTTTAAAAAAAATTGAGAAAGAAAGAAAATTTTCAAATGCCTATAGAATTTGGATTAAGCATGCCAAGTCGTCCTAGAAAATGTAAGACCTTGGATTCGTCTAGAGCTTTTGTGAACACATTTGCACTCTCTTCTTCTGTAGGAACAAAATGAAGCTCAATATGACCTTTTTGAATATTATCTTTAAGGAAGTGATACCTAATATCAATGTGCTTGTTCATTGAGTGGTTGACTGGATTGTGAAAGATTGCAATTACACTCTTAGAGTCACAATAGATTGGGATCTATTTCATTTTGAATCCGTAATCTCTCAGTTGTGTTTGCATCCAGAGTACTTGAGAACAACAGCTGGCGGCAACAACATCCTCAACTTCAACAGTAGAGGTGGAAACACATGTTTGCTTCCTTGAGGTCCCACTGTCCAACCTGCCTCCTAAGAATTGACAGCTACCAGAAATGCTCTTCCTGTCGAGCTTGCATCCTCCAAAATCTGAGTCAGTAAAGGCTCGGAGAGAGAAGTTTCCTTTAGCATCATAGAATAGACCCAGAGAAGTAGTTCATTTCAGATATTTGAAAATTCTTTTGACTACTATGAGGTGTGATTCCTTGGGATTCGCTTGAAAGCGTGCACACAGACATGTTGAAAACATGATGTTCGGTCGACTAGCTGTAAGATACAGTAATAAGCCAATCATTCCTCTGTAGTGCTTTTGATCTATAGATTTTCCATCAAGGTCTGAATCGAGCTTGTAGGAAGTAGACATTGGTGTCTTTGCGGTTGATACGTTCTCCATGGAGTATCTCTTCAACAGATTTTTGATGTACTTCTCTTGACCGATGAAGATCCCCTTAGGAGATTGACGAACTTGTAGACCTAGGAAGTAGTTGAGCTCACCCATCATACTCATTCTAAATTTTCTTTTCATCAACTCAGCAAACTCATCACTAAGGTCCTTGTTGGTTGAACCGAATATGATGTCGTCAATGTAGATCTGCACGACGATCAGATGGTTATTGTGGATTTTCCTAAAGAGAGTGGGATCGATAGAACCTCTTTGAAATTTGGAATCTTCTAAGAACTTGGACAATGTTCCATACCATGATGTTGGGGCTTGCTTCAATCCATAGACAACCTTTTGAAGCTTGTTGAAATGGTTAGGGAACTTTGGATCTTCAAATCCAGGGGTTTGTTGAACATAGACTTCTCTATCGATTTCTCCGTTCAAGAATGCACACAGCACGTCCATTTGGTAGACCTTAAAATTCTTGTGTGTAGCAAATGCCAAGAAAATCCTAATGGCTTCTATCCTTGCAATAGTTGCAAAGGTTTCATCATAGTCTATACCTTCTTGTTGCGAGTAGCCTTTGACAACCAGTTTGGCTTTATTCCAGATGATGACTCCATGTTCATCACTTTTGTTTCTGTAGGCCCATTGTGAACCAACAACTGATACTCCTTCTGGTGTTGGCACTAAGTCTAACACGTTGTTGCGTTCAAATTCAACTAACTCTTCTTGCATTTCTTTTACCCAATCTGCATCTTGTAGAGCCTCTTTGATTCCTTTAGGATCTATCATGGATAGAAAGCTTGCATATAGACATTCATTATTGGTTGCTGAACTAGTCACTACTCCAGAATCTAGACCGCCTATGATTTGATCGACTGGATGATCCTTTGTCCATTTTGAAAGGCGAGATTCCTTATGGATTTGAGGAGTACAAACTACCTCATATTGTTCTCTTGGACGAGAAGGGTAGTCAGAAGTGAATGTTCCTTCAAAAAGATCATCTTGGAAAAGTCCAGAACTACCTAAAACAGGTGGTTCCCCCTCAACTGTTGAATGCTTGAATTCAACAGATGAAATGGATGTGAAGGAACTTGAGGAACTGGAACCAGTCGAGTGGGGTTCCCCTAAAACCATGGACTGGATGGTTAGGAGGATTGTAAAGTATCTTTAAGAATGGAACCATGCAAAGGTGGTTCCCCTTCGAAAGATGTAGTGACTGGTGTTATGACTGGTCCAGAATGATGATGGGAGATTGGAGTAGAGGGTTCGGAAGGTCCTATAGGACTTTTAGGGATAGAATCATTCAAAGATGGTTCCCCCTCAACCGAAGCTTTGGTGGAACTTGATACTTTTGATGGTTGATGAGGTTGAGAGATATCAGGAGAAGCTGTTTTTGTGATCTTTTATGATTCAAGGGCAGAAGGTTGAGTTGGAAAGAGGAAATCAAAATCTACTTCAATAGCATGGACTGGAGCAGAAGCATTAGCAAGTGATGGCTTGTTTATTTTATCACATGGTACTACCATTTGAGGACCAAAGTGGTTTGGATCCAGAACCCTTACATAACTTTCATCAAAAGTGACATCACTGCTTTCCTCTATCACCCTAGTTCTTTTGTTCAGAATTCTATAGGCTGCAGCATGAAGGTAATATCCAAGAAAGATACCTTCATCAACCTCGGGTGCAAATTTCCCTAGTTGATACTTATTGTTCTTGATGTAGCAACGACATCCAAAGATGTGAAAGCATTCGACATTGGGCTTCCTCTTTTTCATTGCTTCATAGGGAGTGACTTTAAGCTTGTTGTTGATTAGGGATCTGTTTTGAGTGAAACAGGCGGCTACTGTGGCTTCAGCCCAGAAATATTGTGGTAGGTTTGCAAAGATCAACATATATCGAGCAGCTTCACATAGTGTCCGACTCTTCCTTTCAATTACACTATTCTGTTGTGGAGTGTAGGATGCAAAAAAAATTGTGCTCGAAGCCTTTAGAGACAAGAAAGCTATCTAAGGCGTTATTCTTGAATTCGCCACCATTGTCACTTCTCAGTCTTCTAAGTGGCTTGCCTACCCTAACTTCTATGTAGTGGATGAAGTTGATTAGTTCATTGGTGGTTTCAGATTTGTTTCGCATAAAGTACACCCAAGTGAATTTGGTGTGGTTGTCAACAATCACAAGAATGTATCTCTTACCACTTAAGCTAGGAACTATAGTAGGACCACATAGATCAATATGTATAAGCTGAAGAGGTTCAGATACACTATGTTCTATTATACTTTTGTGTGGAGATTTGGAGAGTTTTCCTTGTTCACAGGTAGTACAAAGTATATCATTGTCAAGTTTTAACAATGGTAGTCCTCTCACAAGATCCTTTCCAATGAGGTTGTTGCTATAACCAAAGTTGAGGTGAGAGAGTGTTCTATGCCACAACCAACTAATGTCAGAGGTAGTTGTGGAAAGAAGACAAATATCAAGAGTTCCCTCAATTAGTTCAATATCAATAGGATACAAGTTCCCATTTCATGGGGAATCAACAATGATGCACGTTTTGGTATCCATAACTAAACTCTTGGTTTTGGGGAACAAAACCCCATGATCATTGTCACAGTTGTGCAACACTGATAAGGTTATGTTTAAGACCGTCTACGTACACTACACTCTTAATGGTAAAGTTCCTGTTTGATATGTTTTCGTGTCCCATAACTTCTCCCTTCATGTTGTTTCCAAAAGTAACATACTGACCTGGCGATGTGATCTTGAAATCTCTTAGATATCCTTTGTGCCCAGTCATGTGCCTGGAGCAACCACTGTCAATGTACCATGTATCGTCATGTGGTACCCCGGCACAAAAGCCTGCAATTAGATATAAGTTTTAAGTACCCATGTAGATTTGGGTCCTTAAGAGTTAGCTTCCTTTGGACTTGTGGGAGTTGGGACAATCTTTTCTTGTTTTGCATTAACCTCTTTGGGTTTTGCTTGGTTTTTTGTGACCTTGGTTTTTGATTTCCTAGGGGTCTTCTTTTGAGTTTTGGTTTGTGGGAAGAATGGAGAGTTGGTGAACTGAGTAGGAATTCCTAGAGAGGGAAATCCATAGTTCACAGGCATTCCAAATTGATCAAACATTGGAAATTGGGTATTTTCCTCGAATTGATTAATCACAGGAAACCCAGAGTTTCCCCCAAACATGTGATTCCCTCCTATGGACGAAGAAAAACCACAATATGGACCAAGAATAGAATTCATAGGTTAATTTCTATTCTGATACATGAAGAGGTTTGTTTGAACAACCCTTGGTCTCATCATTTCAGACAAATCAGGAAGATTGTTAAGTTTGAAATTATTCTAATAGTGAATTCTAGTTTGGTTTTGAAATCCAGAATTTGAGAAACCATGATTGGAAGGAGAGGTTCTTTGAGTCCTTGAAGTTTTGGGAGGACTAGTATATCTGGTCTTCCCTTGGCTTGACTTAGCCTTAGGTATTCTCTTGGTTTTCCTATCCTTAACATTATTTGTAGTTTTAACCACTTTGGGTTTTGAAGGATGGCCTACAGTTGGACCTTGTTCTTTAGAGACATTAATTTTCTCTTTTCCCTTATCTTTAGAGACATTAGTTGGCTTTACAATTGTCTCCTGTTGTTTAGGACTAGATGAAGAGATTTTGATTGGAACAAAATGTCTCTTGAGTATTTCAACAACAGTTTTCTCCTTACTCACAATCTTCAAGGTTTCATCCTTGTTGACTGGAATTGGAGACTTCCCAGTCTGTTGTATCTTAGAATATTTACATCCTAAGTCCTTTGTCCCAGAGACAGAAGTGTTAAGAGATGGAAATGTTTGTTGATTGAGGAATTCAATGGGTTCAATCTTGGAATATCCTATTGGCTCATTTGATTTTGGGATTTTTATCACTAGATTTAGAGTCAAGGATATTTGTTTTTTATCTTCTGAATCGAAACTTTCCATGTTGGGTCATTCAAGAGAAAATTCTACTAGAGAGTCAGAACCAGTGTTCGAGTCTGGAAGATCATGGGATGATGTAACTTCTAATGGGATGCTTGAGGATGAAGTGGCAACTCTAGTTGAGTATTGAGACCCATGATTTCCTTGTTCATTTCATCATACCAATACCATATTTGATCCATGATGGTTTTGGTCCCTTAAGAATAGCATGTGAGTTATGCTCGAGAAGGGTTTTGGATGCCTTATAACTATTGATTTTTGTATTGATTCGGGCGTACATCTCACAATTGTCTTTTGCAATATTGTCACATTGATTCAATACAATTTCATATTGTTCAACTGACGTAAGATGTGCCTCAGTTTTGATTGCAATGTCATTTTCTAACTTAGCCATAGGACATCTCAGTTCTTCAAGTCTGAACTGAGTGTCGGCCAGTTCATCTTTGTAGTAACTAACACGATATTTAGCATTGGTGACATATTCTTTGATCATTTCAGAAATATGGTCAATGTCATTATTGAAAGGCTTAATAGTTAAATGATTATCACGAAGCATAAAGCATACCTTTTCAACAACTTGTTGATGCAGAGGAGAAGGCTCTTTGTCATCATCATCCATGAAGCAGAAGTAGTTCTTGTAGGCTTCAGTTTCTTCTGCTTGATGTACTTCATCATCTGTTTCCTAGACTTCCACACTTGGAGTTTCCATAACCATGAAGGCTTTGTCTTTTGACTATTTCTTGATCTGCTCCGCTTTTTGAAGGTAGTATGCTTCTTCTTTGACCTTATTGGTTTTCATTTTGCAATCCTTGGCAAAATGATTTTCACCTTGACAGTTATGGCACCTGATTACTTCATTATCATCATAGGAATTTGACTTGTTATCTTGAACCCTTGTGTTCATCCTTTGAGAATTGTAACTTTCAAAATTTCAATTCTGAAAGTTGAAGCTATTTTGGTTGTTGCTTCCTCCTTGGAAGTTTCCAAAGTTCTGATGATAGTGTTGGGGTTTCTGGTAACTTTGTGCTATGAAGTTCCCAGTTGGCTTGTTCACAAACTTCTTGAAGTTTGGATTGAACTTGGTTAGGAGTGCCAAGCATTCTTCATACTCCTTTTCCTCATTGATTTGAGGAGATTCCATTGTAGTTCCAATGAAAGCTTGATGATTAGCCATGTACCCATTTGCGATCTGAATAGGTTGTTGAGTTGACATGTACAGATTCTGGTTGTACTGTTGATTCATACTCGAACTTTGATAAGGATATGCTCCAAATTCTTGGTTGGAAAATTGATCAGCAAAGTGGTTTGGGATTGGATTGTGATGTGCAATCAAGTTTTGAAAATGATTTGCCATGGGTGATGAATTTCCCGAGGCAAGTCCTTGATTATCAAAAGGAGTTGCTTGAGCTAGCTTGTTGACCTTTGGCTCATGTTGTTGCAATTCAACATATAGATCAAACAGGGACATGGTGTCTAGATTGATTGTATTTTGCAGTATGATCATATGCACTGTATCCCACTTTGGAGATAAATTATTCAAGAATTTTATATTGAAATCCTCTTTCGATCTTTCTCCTTTGAGTTTCTTTACCCTATTGACAACAATGTTGTACCTAGAATATGCATCAAAGAGAGTTTCATGGGGTAACATCTTGAAGTTGTCCATTTCTGTCAATGCAACTTTCTTCCTATTTGCAAGAATCTTATCAGTTCCCTCAAATTGTTTCTTGAGTGCATTCCAGACATTGAAGGATGAACTCTTGTCTTCATTGGGAAGTTGCTCACAGATATCATGAGAAATTCCAGATAACAGCTCTTGCATTGTATTAGCCTCAAACTTCTTGATTTTCCTGTCACGAAGTTGAGCAGCAGGGGAAACAAATCCAGAGATAACTTTGGAGGTTTTAGGAGAGACGTCAGCTTCAGGAACTCTGATGTCCTGCAAAAATTCTGGAGTATGTTTCCCAGTGGAGATGAAGGTCCAGATGTCAGAGTCATGACCTTCCAGGTAGTACTTGATACGATCTGCCTAAGAAGTGTATTCACTAGGCACAAGGATAAGTGCACGATTTCTTGCTCCAAGATTGTTTGCAACTGAAACTGAATAGAGAACATTTTGGTTTTGATTCACACTTGCCATTGAGAACAGGTGATACTAGTTTGAAACATCAAAAAAATTTGTGAAAAGTTTTATAAGTCTCAAAGTCGATCACTCGAGCTCTGATACAAACTGAAGAAATGAGAAAAATTCAGTAAACCTAGACTGGAATAGTCCAAGTGTTGAAATACTGAAACAGGGTTTCAGAATCGTCAAGTGGCAAGTAGTGCGGAAAATAAAGAGTTATGAATCAATCAAATTAATAGAAAAACGTTTTTTAATGTTCAAGATAAATGATCCAAATCTTTCTCATATTCATGAAGATTCAATTACAAGTGTTTGAATGTAGAACACACTAAAACTCTCAAATGGCTCTCTAAAGAGTAGTCTAGGCAGCAATTTGTGCAGAATGAGCAGGAATGATCAGAAAAGAGAAACTTTATAACGGATCCCAAGGGACCTATTTATAGGCTTTGGAAAATCCCATGACATCACTTGACCAATCAGGTGTTGACACGTCATCATGACTTAGTCATCAGTTGACCCTTTTGCCCTACTTAACGGATAATGGATGGAATATTCCAATTCTATTAGTATTCTGTTAGGGTTCCATCCAAGTTATGAGTCTTCATGATTCTTGAACCTTCTTGATCAACATTGAAAAACTGATGAGCAACATGAGCATCATGTTTCTCAATTGTCTTCTTAGATGTTATCAACTTCCAGAAGTGTTATTGATCATGTTGAGTAGTTTCTTGAATGTTGGAATGTCTCTTGAACTTGAGGATGTACCACCACATGTTCATGATGAGTCATGGACGAAATTCATGTTCCTTTGAGCATTTGGACGTGTCTTCATTGTACATGATGTTTCATGTGCAACCTTGTTGAGTCATCAATGTGATCATGTTCATCTATTGACTTGAGTTGAGCCACCAACTGTTCTTGTTGAGCTATCAACTCTTGTTGAGCCATAGAGTTGTAAATGAGTCAACAATGTTTCCGATGATCCATCAATATTCCAAATGATCCATCAGTGTCTTGATGCTCCACATATGATCTAGGTGTGCCATCTGAGATCATAATGATCCAACTAGCTTTATTCCAGTGCTCCATGTTCAGCAAGTGCTCTATGTCAACTGCAAGTGCTCCAAGTGAACTTCAAGTGCTCCAACATCTGATTCTTCAAACACTTGTTGAATCTTCAACATCTTTTCAATCTGAAACATTCTGATAATGTTTATTATAAAATGTAAATCAATACACAACTTATTTCAAGTGACAATTACATCAAAATATTTCCAACAATTACGACATCCCTTTTCATAGTGAAATTGTTTAGACACACATGTGTGCTATCTAAGGAAAGGTGTATGATTTTGATAAAGTTTTATCAAAGCATCTTGTATCGGAAGTCTGAACTTTGGTAAGAAAGTCAATAATGTATTGATTTCTAGAAGTCCAACTGATTTCTGAGTACATGCCAAAGCTAGTGAGAGCATAAGTGTTATGCTAATAATTATCATGTTAGTGGGAGCATGATAATTATGATAAGTGTTCCAAGTTAGCAATGTTAATTATAGAAAAACAAAAGTTCAATTGGGAAAAGTTGTTTTGCTATAATTAAGGGAGAGGAAATTATACTTCATTTCAATTCTAAAAGCTTAAATTGAGGTTTTAATCATCTTTTGTCAAGGATATATATATATATATATATATATATATATATATATATATATATATATATATATATATATATATATATATATGAATTTTATATTGGAATGGCTCAACATAAGGAAATTCTATATATGGGTACATTATTTGCGTTCTAAAATTTGATTATGATTACGACATCCCTTTTCATAATCTAAATTATGAGAACATGGCAAATAGGTATAGAAATATTATAGCAAAAGGCCGGTCTAGTATCATGTCTTTGTGTGAGACATCATGAACCGTGCCCCATATGCTTCGGATATAGGATCGATTGCATGTGCTATAATATTCATCCTTTCTAAATTTTCCAAATGCTCAGGGAATTAAGGGGGAAAAGTCTTGAATTGGATATGATTAAAATGATTAAACATTTGTCGAGGATAATCTAAGGTTTACCAATGATTGGTTGCTCAGGGACAGTTGGAAGTATAGTGTTAATTTTGGAAGGACTATATTGACATATTCTGAAAAGAGGCAACTCTTGTTCAGAGGTGATAGTCAAAATGAGAATATGGAAATATTCCCATAGGTGGTAGTTATTCATTCAATCTGTGTAAGATTAGGAAACATAGTGAAAGAAGATGTTCAAAGCAATATACTTTGAATTTGATACTTCGTTTCCATGGAATGTTCTCCATTGGAATACTCTAAAATGACTGTTGACAAGTCTTTGTGACTTTGTGCATAATCATTACAAGATGATCAGTGCATATAAGTTTAAAATCTAACAGATTTCGGTAAATGGAAGGAATTTGGAATTCTTGCATTTGCGGTAAGGATTTGGAATTGTGAAATAAGAATCATTGGAATTATGTTCAATCGATCTGTTCCACAAAGAAAAGATCATAGACAAACATAGTGTGCATACTTGATGTATGGCATTGCTAGTGTTTAGAAAAAACATAGTGTACATGCTTGGAGCATGGGATAATTATTGTTTTGATTCAAGTATAAAGTTGATCATTTGAAACAGTATGCAATGAATAATGTGTAATCAATATGGTGATAAATAAAAGTTGTTCTATTTATATTCATAAGCACTAAGACCATATTGGATCCGATTATTCTTGTATTTCACTTTGCATGTTTTGACTTCCAGAATAACTAGGTTAGTCTTCCTGAATGACTAAGTTATTCAAACCATCCACAATCGATAATACGTTGGAAGTAGGTATTAAGGCAATACTATCAGGAAGCTGGTTTGTAAATGTTCAAGGTATTGGACACAACAAGAGTCACTACAACATTCATGAGTGCTCATAAGTTATGAGTATTGGATTCAACCCACTCTCATTTGACTCATTTCATGGATTTTATCACGAGTGATCATGAGACGACAATATCTTATATTCTTAACCTAGAGATATGAGTTGTTGCCTATGAGTTGGTTATACATTGATTATACGAAAACGCATTGGTAACTCAATGTTATAAAACATGCCTTTGTGTATGATTCAACAAGTAGTAGAAAAAGCATATGAGTCGAACTCTATCCATTCCTTTTACCCTTAAAGGGTTAAAAGCGATATATGTGGGCCCCTCGATGATTTAGTGATGACACCCCGAAGTGCTTGGCTAAGCCTGGACTGATTTGATTTGTTCAATTAGTCGGTCTTCATAAATCGAAAATCGGAAAACAATAGATGGACAGAGAGAATGATTATAATCCATGTATCAATCCGTATGATATCTAGAATGGAGGAATATATGATCCCTTATATAATGGACGCGTCCTTGATTTGTTCAGAGTTCGGCAACAACTTTTAAGAGCTGCGATTGTTGGTCAGGATGGAGTTGTTCTTGCAATAATAGTTATTAGGCTTATCCAAGTGGTAGACTGTTGGATTAGTGTCTAAGTTCATAACTATAATTGGTATATACTTGACCCGACCTGACATGGTCCGTTTGGGTTGCATGGCATCAGAACATTTGGGTAGACCTTTAGTGAGAAGAGGATATTTGTGACATATTAATATATTATAAGTTCTAATATATTAATATGAAATCATATTATTTAATTAGTATTCATCAAGAATTAATTTGGAATTAATTTGGTGATCAAAAGAGACTAATTAAATATATGGGGGTTGATTGTGTAAATTATTCATTTTTTTTATATGTGTAGAATTATGATCCATAATTCCTTATGTTGGGTTTAACCCATGTGGTGACCCATGGATACTCCATGGAGGTTAAAACCCATGGAGCATAAGGAATGGGTAAATTCATGAGTTACATGGTGCAACCCTAATAGCCACACTATATAAAGACCCCATTGGTTGGTGAAATTGGCACTAGTATATACACAAGAGGGCAAGTCGATTTCTAGAGTCCATGTATCTCTTCTCATGGTTATTCCAAATGTTGGTGATGTTGTGTGAACCATTTGAGGTGTCACACTTGGGGCACTAGGCTCTTGAGCTCCATGGAATCAAGCTACAACAAAAAGGTATGTCTTCTAACTTGTTTATATTACCGAAGTATCAATGATTGTATGCTAGTTAGCGGAATATCTTGGAAAGTTCAAGTTTTCATGTATAATAGAGAAAACATAGATCCAAGGTATTTAGGGTGCATGTACACGACAAGAGTGTTAGAATGCTTAAAACCCTTCAATTTACATTATCCTATCTAAAAACGTATCATACTCTTATTCTTGGGTCCTTGATTAAGGAGGAGGTTTTCACATTTGTTCTGATTTTTAGGGTCTAAGAAGAAGTGAGGACGTGGAGCATGGAGCATGGGAGAATGAACTTGATCATAGGGCAATAGGGAATCGTCACCTGTTACCAAGATAGAAGTTTATAACTTAGTGCTTAGTAGTATGTTATGGTTTCCATATAACAACAAAAGGTGATACGTTTATCAATGATAGTACACTGGTAAATTTGGATGAACCTACTAACTACAAGGAACAAGTGGTAGGCGCTGAGTATGCCAAGTGGAAAGAGGCAGTGAACAGAGATATCATGTCCATGTATGACAACCAAGTTTGGAATTTAGTTGACAATGTACCACGTCGTAAGGCAGCTGTGTGCAAATATATCTTCAAGAAGAAGACCGACATGGATAGAAAGGTACACACTTTCAAAGCTCGACTAGTCACGAAGGGCTTTACTCAAACCCCAGGGGTTGACTATGATGTGACCTTCTCAGTAGTAGCTAAGATAAAGTCTATTAGGGTAATGCTTGCCATAGTTGCCTTTCATGACTATGAAATCTGGCAGATAGATGTCAAAACCGCTTCCATTAATAAGAAGTTGGTTGAAGATGTTTACATGAGTCAGCCAGAGGGTTTTGTGGTTGCAAAGTACCCCAATAAAGTGTGTATGTATTAGAAATCAATTTATGGATTGAAACAAGCTTCTCGCAGACAGAATCACTGCTTTGACGAGAAAGTAAAAGAGTTTGGTTTCTCTAGAAGTGAAGATGAATCTTGTGTGTATGTCAAATCTAGTTGGAGTATATTAACCTTTCATGTATAGTATGTTGATGACATACTTCTTATAGGAAACGACATTCCAAACTTGCAAGAAGTTAAGTCTTGGCTTGGAAAGTATTTCTCTATGAAGGATCCAGGAGAGGCCAATTGGACTTAGAAATGTATGTATTAAGATATAGTACTATAACATTTTAGTATGGAAAAGTCCAAGAAGGGAGAATTTCTAATATAGAGTAATACGAAACTGAGTAAGACTCAAAGTCCGAGTACTGATGCCAAGATAGTAGAAATGAGTAGAGTTCCATATGCTTCCACCGTTGGATCGATTATGTATGCTATGACATGCACTCTTCCTAAAGTGGCTTTCACTTTGAGCATGGTTAGTCGTTATCAGGGAAATCCGGGTAAAGCTCATTCGATAGCAGTTAAGAATATTCTTAAGTATCTGCTAAGAACTAAGGATTCGGTCCTTATGCTTGGTGGAAGTGATGACTTGAGAATAACTGGATATAGTGACGCCAATTTTTAGACAGATAAAGACAACTTCTATTCTGAATCTGGCTGGGTGTTTACCTTGAATGGCGGATCTGTAACTTGGAAAAGTTCCAAACAGGAAATAGTGGGTGATTCTACTTGTGAATCAGAGTACATTGCAGCAAGCGAAGCATCGAAGGAGGCCATATGGTTGAAGAACTTCATCAGAGACCTTGGAGTTGTGCCAACCATAAAGGAACCAATGAAGATTTTATGTGATAATGAAGGAGTGGTTTCCTTAACCACAGAAGCAAGAGATCATGGCAGATTAAGGCATATTGTTTAGAAAACATCATTTCATTAGACATTAAGTAGAATAAGGCCACCTCATTGTGAAGAAAGTATCGTCCAAGGAGAATACAACAAATCCCCTCACAAAGGGTCTGAGCAGGATTAAGCATTTTCAGCATACAAGGAGCATTGGTCTGAATGATGATATTAGTTTTAGTAGTTAGATAAATATTTGGAAACTTGTAACAAAATAAATGTAATTGACATTTGATGATTGAGTAATAGAGAATTATTTATGAGTATTGTTTACTATCTTTTGTCGATTGTTTATTATTGTGTTTCACTTTGCATGTTTTACTTCCAAAATAATTAGATTATTCAAAACATCTACAGTCAAGTATACTTTTGGAAGTAAGTAGTAAATCAAGACTATCATGAAAAGGATTGTAGATTGTCTAAGGGGTTTAGACATAGCAATAGTTTGTTACAACATTCATGAGTGCTTTGAAATAGAGATTCAAGTATTTGACTAACCCACACTCAGAGAATTACTTCATGGAATCTTATCACGAGTAATTTGAGACGATAATATCTTATTATCTTTAAATAGAGATATATGAGTTGTTGTTTACGAGTTGGTTGTGCATTAATAATGCGTAAACGCATCAATAACTTGATGTTATAAAACGTATCATTGTATTATTTTTTGAGTAAATAATAGAAGCATATAAGTCAAAGTTTAAGTTCCTTTTCGCCTTTAAGTGAAAAAAGCGATATCTTGGGCCCATCGATGATTTGGTTTTGACATATAGTTTTCGGCCCGACCAGGACTGGATTGATGTATTTGATTAGTGGTCCTTTGTCATTACAAATCAGAAATTGGGAAACAAAAATATTGGACAATGAGAATGATTTTGTTCCATGTCATTTTTCCACATGATATCTTGTAGAACGGAGGATTATATGATCAATTATCTTAGGACACGTAACTAACTTGGTCAGAGTTCGACATGGTCTAGGGTTTCTAGAATGGTCCTTATTGGATAATCAGGAAAGTGAATAATTACCCGGTTTAAGATTAAGTTGGACTTGGGTTTATCTAGGGTTTTCTGACTACAATATATATAAAGGGGTTTAACTTAATGATTTCGGCCAATTGTTCTTAGAGAACCCTAGCTAAAATTCTACATCCTCTCTCATTCTCCTTAATCTCCTTCAAATGGTAGTGTTGGGTGTGAACCATTAGAGGTGTGAGAATTGTGACACTTATCCTTAAAGCTTCAACAACATCAAGGAATTAGATTGTTATTGCTTAATAACAATGAAGGTATGTTTTGTACCCTTTATAATGTAATTTTTGATTATATGGTAGTATCTTAGGGTTTACATATTGTTGTTGACTTGGTATGTTCAATTATAAAAAAATAGATCAAATTTTTAGGGTTGCATGCACACATATGATTGTTGGTATGCTCATAACCTATCAATGTCACCATTTAATTGAGTAGAAGAATTTGTAGCAACAAAAAATAGAAGGATATTTAATTTCTCTTTTCATAATCAACAATTTCTACTATGTGCACCTTGTTTCTTCACATGTTACTAAGTTAGTCATACTTGTAACGTTTATGTATGTGATTTTGTGAAAATATATGTGTTTAGTGTTTACTATATTTATAATTTTAAATTTGTTAAATATGTTGTTTTTATTTATATTCTTATTTTCATATTTATTTTCTAAAGAATAAAAACATGATCTCTTGAATGAAGAAAAAGTTAAACATAATAGTAGAAAAGGAAAAAGATGCTAGCTTTTAAAGGATATCAAAGAGAAATTTGATTTAAATATTTAAACTAGTTTATAATATGTGGAAAACACCGTTACAAAATTTATTAAAATTTTATAGTAAAAAATCAAAATTATTAATCAATTATTTTAATTAAATTATTAACTAAAAGATATTTTTTAATTGTATAAATTATAATCGTTAATTTAAATAAACACGTGACCTTATAATCTTTATTAATTATATTTTATTTTTTATTCTAATGTTATTATTTTAATTTAATTAGAATGTGAAATTTAAAATTTGAAAATTAAAATGAAAATCAATAGGTTTACAAATGATATAAGATTAATTATGAGATATAATATGTTGATATATAACAAAAAGAGAATAAATTTATTTTTTTATTAGAATGAGAAAATTAAAAAGCAAGACAAATATTTTTATTTTTATAAAATCCCAAAATTATCCTCCTTATCTATAATATGACATTATGGTATGTGTTTGATAACGAGTTTTTAAGAACCTTCTAAGTTTTAATTTTGGATGTTAAAATTCAATTTAAAGTAAAAAGTTTTGTTTGATAGTATGGGTTTTAGCTTTTATTTTGAAAAAAAAAAAAAAAACTCTAAGGTGTTGTTTTTTTCTTCAATAAATAAAAGATCTTCAGTTTGTAGATCATACTCGTAAACATTGTAGTAAAAAAGATGAACCAAACTTTTGCAGTCTGTAACAAAAAACTATTTCTTTTTTAATATCGTCAAGTTGTTAAAATAAACCGAAATATAACTAAAGTTGAATTTTGAACTTAAAAATGTTTTTCAAACACTGAAATTGAAATAACATCAATTTGATAATCAGAATAAAAGACATCATGCAATTTACTTTGTGTTTTTCTTTTATACATTTGAAGTTATGATGTCTTTTATTGAAACCCGTTGCCTAAAATATATTGGTTAATGATATATCTGTACTATTTAAAATATTTTAAAGCTTTTGTCATCTGCCAAAAAGGCCGATCCAAATCTATTGGTTAATGATATTATGACATTATATTTTAATAACAAAAATTAAAGACAAAAGTAAAAAATCAAGTGGGAGGTATTAGGTAAAATCACTTGTAGGTCACACTTTATGTTTTTTAATCCTATAAAATATGATTTTAGTGCCTTGTTTTGTGTTCGTTACGTGCTTAGAGTAATAAAAGAGAAGGAAGCAAAGAAAAAAATGTTTTACTTTCCAATGTAGATAGATTTTGATCCATGTCTTTTTTAATAAGAGGATACAGACATTTTGACATATGAGATTTTTAAAAAAAACAAAAGTCTACCGACGTAAATATTTTTCAATCCGCTGACATAAGTGTTCAAAAAAAGTTTTTTCGAAAAAATATCACCTAAATTTAAATGTTATTTGATGTAACATTTAAAAAAAATTATTAGTCTTTTTAATCAATTTTCAAAAATATCCTTAAAATTATATTTATACACATACTTTTTTAGAATATTTCTTCTATGTAATTTTAAACATTTCAAAAGCTTTCGATTTTTTTTTTCCAAACACGGATATCATATAATAGTTATATGTTTCAAATATTAGATACCAACTATCAACTTTTAATTTACAGCTAACAACTACAAACTAATTTTTCCAAACCCAAACTTAAAATAACATTTTCATTTCTATCTGTGTATACGTCAATCAAACTTATATATATATATATATATATATATATATATATATATATATATATATATATATATATATATAGAGAGAGAGAGAGAGAGAGTGAGAGATCAATAGAAAATCATGATTAATAAAAGAATCAATTCAAAGTGTTAAAATTTAAAACGATCGACGACCAAAAAAGAGGTTGTATATACGTATGGTCATTGGTTTTCATCTGATCGAGAAGGATAATCACGAACGAGGCAGTGACGGGGAAGGCTCGGAGGTGGAAGACCCTTTAAGAAGAAGAGAACCTCCGGTGCCTTATTGGTTTGTAGCTAGGGATTAAGGAAAGCAGCTCCTGCACATCTCCTGTCTCAGAAGGAAGGTGTGAAGGTGGGGAATCAAAAGGGGGCTTCCCTCCGATCTTTGCTCTAGGGAAAGACCCACTTCGGTGGTGGGTTGAGTATAGGGAACGACGAAGAAATGGAGGATGAAAGGGGGAAAGGCAACAATGATCGCAACAATCTTCAGGGGGAGGGGGAGTTCATGAGATTCAATTTTGCTCCACAGAAAAGATCTTCAAAGAAAGAGCAAAAAACTCACTGGAAGTAGTTGTAGGTTTTAAAGTGGAATCCATAATCTGGGCCTAAACACTTCGTTTAATTGAAGCCCTGTTCTTATCACACCGCCATTGAAGATTGACTTGGACTTGATTTTACTTCAGCTACGCATTGAATCGTGATCTCAACTCCATTAGTGCAGCGATGGAGAATTTTAGGGTGTTTATGTGACTACTCTGGCAGGTGATTTGAAAAGAAAAACAGAGGTGTACACTTGCACCGGGTCTGAGTATATTCAGAAGCAAAAGGGAAAAAGGAAAAAGGACGTTGATGCTTCGTTTGCGATTTCATTTGATACAGAGCCACCGTTCTCCTTATACGTTTTCCCCAAGGTTGTTTCAATGAACAAGCACAGAACGACGACTGGTTTGGGTAGCTCAACTCTAGGCTGCGATTGACCTGGAGGTTCTCTAAGGTTGAGTGAGCGAGATCTTGATGCCAAATCCATAGTTGGGAAGATTAAAAATTTAGAGAGAGAGAGAGTGAGAGAGAGAGAGAGAGAGACTTATTATTTAATTGTTTAAATAATTAAATAATTATTATTAGATTTAAAAAAATGAAAAAAATAAAAAATAAGTACCCCAAGGGTATTATAGTCATTTCAATTTTTGAAGGGACTATTTTCACAACCAAACCAGTCCAAAAGGACCACGCAACCAAAAAACACGTGGTTTGGACCAAAACCTGGAAAAAATGCATATCACAGGGACCATTTTTGCAATTTTGTGTTTGATTAATTATGTGTAGCAAAATAGATATGACATTTGTTTATAAATTGAGAGATCAAATTTGTGTCGTTTTAATACTTTCTCTAATTGATTAAGTAAATACACATTTAGAGAGGATATGTTTCTTAACAAAGAGTTTAATGTTTTTATTCTCTTTGATTGTGACACCCCCAATTTCACAGCCAGAAAATACCGATTTGTTTATGCTTTGTTTTATAAAATCAGAGTAATCTTTTGATTAAAAGAGTTGCGGAATTTGTTCCCAAAATAAAATTTGATAACCATTTATCAAAACATTTCTCGAAAAGAATGTATTTTCATTAAATAATAAAACCTTGGGATGTCATGTTCGATACAGACCAAAAGCATAAACAATATAAAATAAATCTTACAACAGTTATTTATGACTACTGATCTATAATCCAAAATCTCTCGTCAAGTCCACCAACTTATACTCTTGTGCCATTACCTGTAATGAAAAGAAAACTGAGTGGGTCAGGCTTGGGAGCCTGGTGAGCATATAGGGTTTTCAACCCACAATAATATAATTATTATGTGTAATCAGCAAACAATCAACCCAATTACTCATCCCCATTATCTTCTTAAGGTTTTACCCTAAGAACCAACTATCCTTCATTCATTTATTCGTAAGGAATTTGGCACGAATTCCATTGCTGCCAAAGCTTATTTATCAAGTACTAAATCCATAGTTTTCTGGCGCTAACTCCATAGTCACCAAGGTTCACTTAACAAGCGCTAACTCCATAGTCGCCAAGGTTTACTCAACAAGCGCTAACTCCATAGTCGCCAAAGTTTACTCAACGTGCGCTAACTCCATAGTCGCCAAGGTTTACTCAACGTGCGCTAACTCCATAGTCGCCAAGGTTTATACAATAGGCGCTAATTCCATAGTCACCAACTATTCCATCTACCTATGTTCTACCCAACAATTTTGTAGATATAAATACTTACACGGTTTAAATCATTTAACACCTGTATAAAACTCCAATTTCCATGCCCATCTCAAATAGACAAATAACATATAAACACATAGTACGTATTTCATAGCAAATACATCATATTTATGTGTTAGAAGAAAGTAACTACACACTCACACATATAAACAACAATAAACGTAATACACTCAAACCATACTTGTATTATTATCGTGTTTATGAAAGGTAGTATACACTCACTTGATCAGAAGATGATCGGACAGTACTACGGCTTGTAGAAATAGTATTCTTCGGTGAAACCGGGATCACTTCACACACCGGGTTTCTCGCGGGCAGATCTTCAGCTCGGAAACTCTTTTCTTCTTGGGATCTTCGGTGTTTCAGGACTTGCTTCGGGTCTCGGGGTTGATATCGGGGCTTCGGGGGGTTAAAATAGGGCTTAGAGGGTGTATCGGGAGTGGGAGAGAAAGGATGGAGCAACCATAGTCGGCTGGCCCTTCAAATCTATTTATAGGGCAAATTTGGCCCTTGCCACGTCGTGGGCTTGATCGTCACTGCATGCGTCATCCCAAGTTGCATCTGGGGGACTCCCGGAGCTGTCAGGAGACTTGCAATGTCGTGGCACTGCTTGCCACGTCGTGGCCTCTGACAGTTTTGGGGTTTCACGCCCCGAACTTCAGAAATTCATAACTTTCGCATACGAACTCCGTTTTCGACGTTCTTTATATCGACGCGAAGGTGAGATTATGATCTACAACTCTCGTTTAGACTCCATTGGCTAATTTTGACTTTATTTTTAATATATTATAAGTATATTACTTATATATTATCTATAGTAGGCCGGGACAGGAAAACTCCGTTCGAAATTCATAACTCCTTCATCTGAACTCTGTTTTCGTCTGTCTTTTTATCGTTGGACTACAATCGAAGAAATCTTCGACTCTCGTTTAGATTACTAAGGATAGATATCTATCTACCTTAAATTCACTATTTACGTCGCGTTGGGTCATGCTAGGTCGTGTCGGTTCTGTCGCGAAACTTCGACAGGTCATAACTTATTTGTTATAACTCGGATTTTGGCGTTCTTTATATGCACGGAAACCTTGTGACATATACTACAACTTGGTTAAGATTAATATTTCTAAATAATCTTCTATTAAAAAGTCATTTTTGATGCTTATCGTTTCTAAATTGACTAGCCCGGATCTACGGGCTTTACATTGATCTTCTCCAACCTCTTTATAAAACATCATAATTATGTGTAGTTTTATCAATAGAATCAATCAATTAGACACCATTATATGAAGTAGAAGAATAATAATATGAAGTCATTTACCTTCAACATCCTAGGATATCATCTTCCCTAAATAAGGATTCTTCTATTAATTTAGGGTTCTTCATATTTATTCATGTTTATACATAGAATTGATCACGTGAGTATATTTATAATTTATCAACATGTGGTATGGATTTAATTTTTTTTTTGTCCTTCCTTTCAAGATGATAACTTGATTTTTTTTTATTATTTTTTTTTATTTTTTGTGTGTGTACGAACCCTAAATCTGATACAATCTCCAAATTAATTTTATTAGATAATGTTTGGGATTTTAATTCTTGATAATGGATACTTTTGAAAATATCCAAACGATATTCATTGTATAAATTACATAAATTACACATGTGTACTTGATGGGTTATGACATCGCCTTTTGCATAAGGTTAATGCTCCATGTCAGATGCTGAGTTTTATGAAAAACCACTTTATATTTTTTTTAGTACTATAAAATCTAATTTGTCTGGAAATCTTTACTGCATCTATTTTCTAAAAAAAATTACTGATAACTTGAACATAGTGAAATACATATTACGGTGTGAGTTGTAATGGGTTTTAGTGCAATTACAATAATAATTTAATAAAAAGAACGTTTTCAAGAATAAAGGTCACACCTAAAGACTTTCATATTTTGGTTTGCAGGTCATAAAGTAATATGAGTAAAACTAAAACCTAATGTTTCACTTGCTTCAGTTTTATTCTTGAATTTATAAAGAGGTTTTGCCAATCCTATCCCCTATTAGATTTTATTTTTATTTTTTATTTTTTATTTTTTATTTTTATTGTTTATTTTTCTATTTTGTTTTCTTGTTTTTTAATTCTTTATTATTATTATTATTATAATAGTTGTTATAAATTTCACATAAAATTTTAACATTCGGACGACATTATAAATTCGAACGGCTATATAAAATTGGTTTTAAATATTTTTTATATTTTAATATTAATATTATTATCGTTAATATTATTATAAATTCCGATCAACATTTTATAAATCAGATATTATAAATTTGAACGATTATATAAAATCGAAACAAAAACAAAGTTTGTTCCTATTAATTACATATATTAATTGGTAGGATATTATAATTGAGCGATGCGTTATGCGAATTGATAACATTTAATCAAACACTATACAAATTTTACCATGCAGCCGAATGTTCTGATCCGTAATTAATAGGAACAAGCTTTGCTTTTGTTCCGATTTTATATAACCATTCGAATTTATAATTTCCGATTTATAAAATGTTGTTCGAAATTCATAACAATAATAACATTAATATTAAAATATAAAAAATATTTAAAACCCGATTTTATATAGCCGTTCGAATTTATAATGTCGTCCGAATGTTAAAATTTTGTGCGAAATTTATAATAATAATAATAATAATAATAATAATAATAATAATAACTAGATGGGGAACCCCGCGTTGCGGGGGTCGGATGCGATAATTTTTTCCGTTGTTTGTTGTTTGGAAATATTTATAGTTTGATGTAACAGTCGGAGTTTGGGTATGTAATTTTATTATTTTGAATTATTATTTTTGGGGGAACTCAACGAGTTGGTGCCTCAAATCGTTGATTAAAGTCTTATCTATTGACGCAGTTTTGCGACCGGACTCGACGAGTCGGGTATCTGACTCGCCGAGTCGGTGCTGATTAGGAAAACCCTAATCCCCGGGTTTGGGAGCCTATTTAAAGACCTTTATGGCCTTTATTTGCGGCCACCCTGTTCCAGAGAAACCCTAGAGAGAGTGAGGAAGGATTGAGTGCAAAGGAGGGCTTATAATCTTCATTTTTGGGGTTATTTTGCTAAAGGAAGAAGAGAAGATCCATCTAGAATGCTAAGGGAGCTTGGATTGGAGCTAATCATCTTGAGATATTGTCTTTGGAGGTATAATTCTTTCCATTTCACGGTCATATGGTGGATTTCATAGTTTTAGGGTTTTTCCCTCATAATTTTATAAGATCTATTGAGGACGAGATCCCCTTGGTATGAATAACATCATATCTGGACAATGAAAAGTCCCTAGAGCCATTATCTTCTAGCTTTTTGCAAGCAAATAAGGATTTGGAGACTAGGTTCCCATTTCTAGTGTTATTTCTCCATTTGAGGGTTGTTATGGGTTGCATGCACGTAAAGGTTGCACCTTTACGTGACTTTTGAGTGTTTAAGGGTTAGATCTATGATTTGGTTAAGAAGCTCTGAGCTCAGGAGGTTGTTTGAGTGAGTCCATGGAGGAAACTCGCCGAGTCCATATCTAGACTCGACGAGTCGCACCTGGTTGCCCCGGGGTTTGACTTTAGTGGTGACCTGGAGAGTTGGGGGGTGAATCAGTGAGTCGAGTGAGTCTTAGAAAGGGAAGAGTCTGTGGGGACGATGGGACTCGCTGAGTCATCGTATGCACTCGGCGAGTCTAGTCAAAATTGACAGTTGACTTTTAGGGTTTGTCAACAAGTGGGCCTTTGGGCCTGTAGAGGGGTAGAATGGTCTTTTACCCTTCTAGGGATTTTAATGAGAGAATATCCAATTTGGTGGAGAGACATTTATTTAGTGTAATTTATTATTGTGAATAGGCGGAGGCTAGGCCAGTATTTCTAAGTTCAAGATTTTACCGAGATTCCCGAGGTGAGTCTTCTCACATACCTTACCTAGAGTGGTAATCAGAGTTATGTGACGAAGTATCTTGTATGCTAATTATGTGATGTGATTTCTATATGATTTGTGTTATGTATGATTCAGGGTTTACAGAGTTAGGACCAGAGGGTCTACAGAGTTATGGGACTGAGAGGGTCCCACAAATATACTTGACTAGAGGGTCATTCAGGGTTACTATCTAGAGTGGCTAATATATGTTATATGTGGTATTTTTGGGGAACTCACTAAGCGTTTATGCTTACTGTGTTTTGTGTATGTGTTTCAGGTACCAGTGATGATCGCGGGATGGCGTTGGCATGATCTGTACACACTCGTGGAGTTTTGTTTATGTGATTCTTGGACATGTTTTTTTTACTATGATGACAGTGGACATTATGTTTGATACTAATTTATGAATGAAAGTATGTTTTAAAAATGAAAATTTTGTTTTGAAAAAATCCGGTGTTACAATTTGGTATCAGAGCCTTGGTTTGAGGGATTCAGATTCGCCTTCGGGTGTATTTGAACTCAAACTGAGGATTTGAGAAAGTTTTCATAAAATAAATGATTTTCCCAAGAGTAAAAGGATTGAGAACAAAACAGAGGAAAGCAATGTGGATGATCAGCCAACGCCCGAATGGTGATTTCCCAAAAATACCCTTACATTATGTGTTATGAGATATGTTATGATATGATATGCATGCTAGAGTAGGCTAAGTATTCTTATTAGGACTAGAGTTGCCTGATTTCTGATGCCTTAGCATAGGAAGATTACTGTTATGAGATGCTTGAGAGTGAGTTGGTAGCAGCAAGGAGCTTATGAGAGCCTACCAAAGGGTAGCTTGTGTGCAGCAAGAGATAGAGTACTTGTGATATGGGATCCATGGAGGGGGACTTGGAATAAACACTGATGCAGTGTGGAAGGTAGTATAGGGCCTGTATTACTGGAAACACCGGATCAGTGAACAGTCCAAGTAGGAATCCTTAGGATACTAGGGAGCAAGTAGGGTTGAGTTATCGAGTGCGAGTATGCTCGAGCGAGTCTCTGATAATTTTTATGTTGTATTTCAGAGACATCATGGTTGGGACACGCCACACGCCAGGGACTAGCGAGGGGGTGCGAGTGATGAGGAGCTCCGCCAGATGATTCATGATGAGGTGGCTGCTGCCACCCGAGCTGAGATTTCAGAGATGTTCGGGTCTATCAAGACCACTCTGATTGAGACTTTTGATGAGCGGTACGCTGCTCTTACTGATGCTGCTATTGCTGCAGCCACTATAGTCGTTGCTGCTACCAGGCCACAAGGGGGTGACGCGTTGCTGTACCAGGAATTCAGCAACACGAAGCTACCAGAGTTTGTTGGGACCCACGATCCGATAGCCATGATGAGATGGATCTCTGACATTGAGGGGTGCTTCTACACGTGTTCCTGTCCGGAGCATCTGAGGGTACGATTCGCTTTGAACCAGCTTCCCTTGGGAGCGAAGGATTGGTGGAACTTCGCGACAACACACTTCACTTCTGCAGAGCTTTTTGCGGTGACTTGGGAGAGGTTTACCGATACGTTTCGAGATAACTACGTTCCCCCGGTAGAAAGGGAATGGCTGGCCCAGAAGTTCTTGACCCTTAAGCAGGGTATAGAGTCTGTTACCACAATTACGAGGATGTTTCACGAGAGGGCGATGTTTTGCCCTGAGCAGGTGTCTACGGAGTAGGCACACATGAGTCGATATTTGAGTATTATGAGGAGGAACATTCACGAGTTCGTAGAAAACTCGATGTACCGGAAATTTACCAAGCTTCATGCAAATGCTCGGAAGAGGAAGATCGAGCTCGAGATACAGGCCAGGGAGAAGGCCGAGTCTCAGAGGATGTATCCTACCATTTATTTATGCTATGCTTGAGATATTGTGTTTATATTATGATATGTGTAGGTACTTTTCTTGTGAATTATGTACCTACTTTGGTGTTATTTGACTCTGGTGCGAGTCCGTCATTTGTGATTCGGGGATGTGTGCTTGAGATCTTCGGTGTTGAGTTTCCAATAGATCTGGTTCCGATTGCGATGGGGGCGTGTGCGTTATAGTGGGCATGGATTGGTTGAGCCGCTTCAGGGCTGTTATTGACTGCGAGCAACAGTTGGTGACGATACGAGACCCTAGTGGGGGAGTGTTGATGATATATGGGGAGGATACCCGAAGTGAGTCAACGTTTTGTTCAGCTACCAGAGCCAGGCAGAGTCTTCAGCAGGGTTGCAAGGTGTTTGTATCATGTGTGATCGATACCCGAGCAGTCGCGGTTAGGCCGAGTTTAGTTGATGATGTTCTGGTAGCGCACAAGTTTCCGGATGTTTTTCCTGAATAATTGTCGGGTGTGCCTCCCGAAAGGCAGGTGGAGTTTCGTATTGATTTGGTTCCGGGAGCAGCGCCTATCGCCAAGGCGCCTTATCGTCTTGCGCCGCCAGAGATGAAAGAATTATCCTCGCAGTTGGGAAAAGGGTTTATTCGACAGAGTAGCTCGACTTGGGGAGCTCCGATCCTTTTTTTCAAGAAAAATGATGGTTCGCATAAGATGTGCATTGATTACCTAGAGCTGAACAAGTTGACGGTCAACAACCATTATCTGTTGCCGAGGATCGATGATCTGTTTGACAAGTTGTAGGGGGCGTCTTGGTTTTCCAAGATAGACTTGAGCTCTGGATATCACCAGATGAGGTTAAGTGATGAGGATATCCAGAAGACAGCGTTCAGGATGCGTTATGGGCATTATGAGTTCGTGGTGATGCCCTTCGGGCTCACCAATGCACCAACAACGTTCATGGATCTCATTAATAGAGTATGCAGGCAGATGTTGGATCGGTCGGTGATTGTGTTTATTGATGATATTCTATTGTATTCTAGATCCCGATAGCAACATGAGGAGCATTTGAGGGAGGTCCTCAGGGTGTTGAGATCGGAGAAGCTTTATGCCAAATTCTCCAAGTGCGATTTCTGGTTACGAGAGGTCCAGTTCTTGGGGCATCTTGTTAATCAGAATGGTATATTGGTCAACACGACCAAGATTGAGGCGATTATGACTTAGAAGGTGCCAAAATCCACCACCGAGATAAGAAGTTTTCTAGGATTGGCTGGTTATTATCGGAGATTCATCAAGGATTTCTCCAAGATTGCAGTGCCACTTACCCGGTTAACCCGGAAGGGAATTGTTTTCTCATGGGGTCTAGAGCAGCAGACCTCTTTTGAGACTCTTCACCAGAGATTTTGCGAAGCCCCGGTGTTATCTCTTCCATAGGGAGTGGAGGATTTTATGGTATACTGTGATACCTCGATATCAGGGTTGGGCGCGGTGATTATGCAGAGAAGGCATGTGATAGCATATGCATCAAGGCAGCTGAAGCCTCATGATGCAAGGTATCCCACTCATGATCTGGAGTTGGGGGTAGTGGTGTTCACTCTCAAGATTTGGTGTCACTAACTGTATGGGGCTCGGTGTACTAAATGCACGGACCACAAGAGTTTGAAGTACTTAATGGATCAGCCCAACCTGAACATACGCCAGAGGAGATGGTTGGATATAGTGAAGGATTATGATTGCGAGATCCTATACCACCCGGGCACGACGAGTGTGGTAGTCGATGCACTAATTCGTAAGGCAGATTGTCCCCCAATTCGAGATATGTGTATGAGGATGACGATGATGACCCCGGTGTAAGATACCATCCGAGGGGCTCAAGCAGAGGCAACGAGACTAGAGAACTGCAAGAAGGTGCGAGTGATTGGGCAGATATATGAGTTTGTGACCGATAGTTGGGGGCTTATGACTTATCACGGTCGGATCTAGGTGCCTTATATAGGCGGGGCATGTGGTATTTTTATGGAGGAGGCACATAGATCAAGATTTTTGATCCATCCCGGGGCCACTAAGATGTATTTGGATTTGAAGAGAGATTATTGGTGGCCTTGCATGAAGAGGGATGTTGCGTTGGTCGTAGAGAGGTGCTTGACCTGTCGCTGGGTTAAGGCCGAGCACCAGTGGCCGCATGGCAAGTTGCATCCACTTGAGGTTCCCCAGTGGAAGTGGGAACATATTACTATGGATTTTGTCACCAAGTTACCAAGAACCTCAAGAGGTGTAGATGCAATCTGTGTGATTGTAGATCGATTGATGAAGAGCACTCACTTCCTTGCTACTAGTGAGAGTTCTTCTACAGATAAGTTGGCAGAGGTATACGTGAGAGAGGTGGTGTCACGGCATGGGGTGCCAATCTCGATTGCGTCCAATAGAGATGTGTGTTTCACTTCTAGGTTTTGGATGAAGTTTCATGAGGAGCTGGGTACAAGATTGCATTTCAACACTGCTTACCACCCTTAGAGCGACGGTCTGAGTAAGCGGACTATTCAAACGCTCGAGGACATGCTTCGTGCATTTGTATTGGACTTCGAAGGGAGTTGGGACACATATCTGCCTTTGGCTGAGTTTTGCTATAACAAGAGCCATCATTCGAGTATTAGTATGCCTCCCTTCGAGCTGTTGTATGGAAGGAGGTGTCCGATTCCCATTTGTTGGGGAGAGGTAGGGCAGCGGGTGATGGGTAGTACGGAGATAGAGCTCTAGACTACTGAGCAGATTCAGCAGGTCAGACAGAGGTTGCTGACAACTCAGATTCGTCAGAAGAGCTATGCGGATAGGCATCGCTCAGAGCTTGAGTTCCAAGTTGGTGATTTCGTTCTCCTGAAGCTATAACCTTGGAAAGGTGTGATTCGGTTCAGGAAGAGAGGCAAGTTGGGGCCTCGGTATATTGGTCCATTCAGAGTGATCTAGAGGGTAGGCAGGGTAGCATATCGTTTGGAATTACCTATAGAGTTGGGTCAGATTCATGATACCTTCCACGTGTCTCAGTTGATGGAATTGTATTCCCGACGAATCGGCACTGGTAGCTGTCACAACTAGGAATTTGAAGCCTTGTAAACATTGAACAACGATAACAAATGTAAACCAACAATGGGAAAGCATGTAAGATACTTTTTTATTAACAACCAAATCTCAATCAAACACATCATACATGCACTGCAAATAGTCAACAAATAATTGGGAACCCTAGAAATCCTTGTTTAGGATTTCCTTATTGGGCCTAATGGGCCAATAAGCTTCCAATTGGACAATCTTGGGCTTAGAACTCTTGAATGAGCTCTAATTAGATCCAATTTCATTTATTTTAACATTTTGGGCCATATTGGGCCTAGAATGGAATAAAATACCTTAATGGACCTCATTGGACCATAACTTACATAATTAGCCCTAATAGGCTATAAAAATCATTTCTTGATTTATTTTGGGCCAATAGTTATCTAAATTATCTATGATTTGGACTTAGGCATTTAAGGGTCTAATCCTTTCCTTTTTTCTCTCCATTATCGGCCCAAGCCCAACCAAAGAAGGAGAGTTGACTTTTCCTATGCTACCTCACATTTATCCATAGGTTTCCCATGCACCATCTCATGTTTTCATGCAAATCAACTCAAAGACCTCTCTTCTCTCCCCTCTCTCTTGCTCTCGGCCGAATCCAAGCACACACACACATTTCACTCACAATTCTCTCAAGAAAACTCTTTCCACTCCTAATGGGCTAAATGTAAATTTTTAACCTAATGGGCTAATTTTGGGCTTTTCGGCCCAATAAGCCCAAAATGCGAAATTTTACAAGTTGAGGGGCTGGAAATGAAATTTTCTGTAAAACAGGGAGCAATTAGCATAATAAAATGTTTATAAGGTTCAAAAATGTTTTTTATTATAAAAAAGGACTAAAAATGCAAACTTTTTAGATTTTGTGCCAAAATTATAAAAGTTGTGAAAAATGGGTCCTTAACTGAGAACCACTATTCTAGAAGGGCTGAAGCTGTCAATTAAATAAACTTTGGGGAAAAATCGTGTTTTCATCAAACAAATCATAAAAAAGTGTCAAGAAAAGTGTTTTAAGGACTAAAAATGAAATTCTTTTATATTAAAGGACCAAAAGTGCTATTTTTATAAAAGGAAGAGTAATGAAAAGGGTCAAACTCTACTTACAAAAAATCAAATTAAAATACAAGATCTGCGAATTACCGACGAAAATGGAAAACAAATACACTCTCAATAACACATAGCGTTACCAAACGAATTGATTCGGTCTCGAATCGATAACAACACAAAATCGTTAAACCAAAGTAATTCGTTAATCACGCGATAACTACGATGAGTCAACATACAAATTTTGGGCTTGAAAGTTTCAAATCTTGCTTATTGGGCCTTGCTAGCCCATCAACATGATCTTTGGGTCCAAATGGATTATGCTTACGTGATATTGGGTCTTCTATGACCCAATTCCACGTAAAAGGACTTTCAATAGCTATAATGTGTTATTGGGCCCTAATGGCCCATTAGTACTGCTAGTGAGATCGAGAAGTCAAATGCGAGTTGGGTCAAGTGTCTTTCGCATTCCCGATAGCCTTAAATAACTCCCGATAATAAAGGGGGCTTCGTAACCTCCTTTCTCCTCGATTGTCGGGCTATGAGAAAACAAAGTAAACAAATTTAGGACGATAAACAATAGTAATGAGGGTGGGGGGATTAAGTGAGTAGTAACGACCGACACCTTTAAGTATCGTTCGTAATATGTAGTTATAAACTAGTCATTTTCCTAATGCGTGATTATAACAACTCACAAACCCTAATTAATCTAACGCCACCCGGGTAATCAAAAACATTTGACGTATCGGTATAACAATAAACAAGTCACGTATTTTACGTATTGGGAAAACATCAGGTTTTCCTGGGACGTTCAACATTTTCACTTGTGTGACGTATAAAAAGTTCAACAACTATACATGTTTTAAAAATCAAGAAGCATATTTACGGATCTTCACATTTTTTTTACAAATACTCTTTTCAGAAAATATCGGATTTTCTGGGTTTACAAACTACACAAAATCATTTTACTGCAACATTACTTATGAACTCACCAACATTTCATATGTTGACGTTTTTCAAATAACTTGTATTCTCAGGTAACAGGTAAGCCGAAGAATAAGTATCAAGTTATGTCATGGTGTTTTGCTTAGATTATCTATCGAATGGGTTATGTTATGAAATTGTAATGACTAAAACAATGTAATGGATGTAAACAATATCAATTGTATTATTTCAATGCATGGTGATGAATGATTTTGTGATTCATGTATAATCATTGTGATGGTATTCAATTTAAGTCACAAGAGCCCTCGGATGTTTCCGCCGTCTGGTTCGGTGGTGTGACAGTACCATTGGAGGATATTCAGGTGGATACGAGACTGAATTATGTTGCAAGGCCAATTGCGATACGGGATCGAAGGATCAAGGTTTTAAGAAACAAGGAGGTGTCTTTGGTGCATGTTCAGTGGCAGCATTGAAAAGGGTCCAAGCTGACATGGGTACCAAAGATCGAGATGCGTGAGCAGTACCCAGAGTTATTTGCAGAGCGAGACATCGAGGGTGAAGTCTGATTCTAATGGGGGAGAATTGTAACAGCCGGAGTCTGGGTATGTAATTTTATTATTTTGAATTACTATATTTGGGGGAACTCGACGAGTTGGTGCCTCAACTCGTCGAGTAGAGTCTTATTTGTAGACGCGGTTTTGCGACCAGACTCGACGAGTCAGGTATCTGACTCGCCGAGTTGGTGCTGATTAGGAAAATGCTAATCCCCAGGTTTAGGAGCGTATTTAAAGACCTTTATGGCCTTCATTTGCGGCCACCCTGTTCCAGAGAAATCCTAGAGAGAGTGAGGAAGGCTTGAGTGCAAAGGAGGGATTATAAGCTTCATTTTTGGGGTGATTTTGCTAAAGGAAGAAGAGAGGATCCATCTAGAACTTGAAGGGAGCTTGGATTGGAGCTAATCATCTTGAGATATTGTCTTTGGAGGTATAATTCTTTCCATTTCACGTTCATATGGTGGATTTCATAGTTTTAGGGTTTTTTCCTCATAATTTTATGAGATCTAGTGAGGATGAGATCCCCTTGGTATGAATAACATCAGATTTGGACCATGAGAGGTCCCTAGAGCCATTATCTTCCAGCTTTTTGCAAGCAAATAAGGATTTGGAGATTAGGTTCCCATTTCTAGTGTTATTTCTCCATTTGAGGGTTGTTATGGGTTGCATGCAGGTAAAGGTTGCACCTTTACGTGACTTTTGAGTGTTTAGCGGTTAGATCTATGATTTGGTTAAGCAGATCTGAGCTCAGGAGGTTGTTTGAGTGAGTCCATGGAGGAAACTCGTCGAGTCCATATGTAGACTCGACGAGTCACACCTGGTTGCCCCGGGGTTTGACTTTAGTGGTGACTCGGTGAGTTGGGGGGGGGGGTGAATCAGTGAGTCGAGTGAGTCTTAGAAAGGGAAGAGTCTGTGGGGATGATGGGATTCACTGAGTCATCGTATGCACTCGGCGAGTCTGGTCAAAATGGACAGTTGACTTTTAGGGTTTTTCAACAAGTGGGCCTTTGGGCCTGTAGAGGGGTAGAATGGTCTTTTACCCTTCTAGGGATTTTTATGAGAAAATATCCAATTTGGTGGAGAGACATTTATTTAGTGTAATTTATTATTGTGACTAGGCGGAGGCTAGGCCAGTATTTCTGAGTTCGAGATTTTACCGAGATTCCCGAGGTGACTCTCCTCACATACCTTACCTAGAGTGGTAATCATAGTTATGTGACAAAGTATCTTGTATGCTAATTATGTGATGTGATTTCTATATGATTTGTGTTATGTATGATTCAGGGTTTACAGAGTTAGGACCAGAGGGTCTAAAGAGTTATGGGACTGAGAGGGTCCCACAGAAATACTTGACCAGATGGTCATTCAGGGTTACAGTCTAGAGTGGCTGATATATGTTATATGTGGTATTTTTAGGGAACTCACCAAGCATTTATGCTTACAGTGTTTTGTGTATGTGTTTCAGGTACCAGTGATGATCGCGGGAAGGCGCCGACATGATCTGTACACACTCGTGGAGTTTTGATTATGTGATTCTGGGACATGTTTTTTTTTACTATGATGACAGTGGATACATTATGTTTGATACTAATTTATGAATGAAAGCATGTTTTAAAAATGAAAATTTTGTTTTGAAAAAATCCGTTGTTACATTTGAGTTGCTCATTCCTTCCCTCTTTAAATGATCTATAAATAAATAAATAAATAAGAAATAAAAAAACATCAATGAATCTGTAAGCAAAACTAATAAAGTAACAATTAAACGAAAACAGAGGAACCTATAATGTCACAAATAACCAACAAAAGTCGAGGGACCAAAAAAGAAAAAAAAATGAAGCAACTTTAAAATTGCCCAAATATAGTTGAGGGACCATTCCTGGCAAAAGATATATTAATATGACTAAATTCTAATAATATGTAATAAAAGTCGAGAGTTATGAAAAATTCAAACGAAAGTGAAAGGGTTGTTTGTGAACAAAAGCATAAAGGTGAAGGATGAATTTTATAACATTAATTGAAAAAAGAAATTCCAACAAATCAAAAGAAAATATTGTTACAATTTTTCATAACTTTATTTTATATATATATATATATATAATAATAATAATAATAATAATAATAATAATAATAATAATTTGTGTTAAAAAAGAAAAAGATGTCATATCAAATGTCAAAATTTTGATTTGGTTGATTTTAGAGGGGTGAATATACATAGGGGTACTTAGACCATCTTCAACCCATTTCCATTTTTTCCTTCAAAAATAAAGTAAAAAAATGAGGCAAATAGTGTTTCATCTCCAAACATACTCCATTTTTTACCTCATTTTACCCCCAAAAAGTATATTCGTAGTATATTTCATTATTTAAACCTACATAGATTGTTAAAAACACTCTTCTACAAACTTAGTTTTAGTAAATATATAATCTATATTTTTTCATTACATCAATATTAAATACAAAATATTATATTTATAATAAACTTTTAAAAAGCACGACATGGCGTGAGGCGTTGATTCGCCGTTACGAAAAGCCTCATAATATTGTTTTTAAGCGTGACAAGATGTGATATGGCGCTTCATGACGCGTTATGCGTGTTATGATGCATGTTTTTTCGTTTGAAACACAACTTTTTGCCCTTTGTTATGTTTTTTTTTTTTTTTTTTTATAATCGGAGATACAAGTATTGTGGTTTTTGTTAACTTTTTTTATTAGTTATTGATCTATTACTTCTAAAATGTAGTTATATTTAATATAAATTTATATTTATGTGGTAATATAATTTTAAATTAATACAAAATTGCCGCCTTAAATCTCGCCTTAAAAAACACCATGACTCACCATGACTTGTTAAGCTTGAGGCTTGACCTTGCCGCCACGCCACGACTCACGCCGTTTAGAACCTTGCTTTTTAATAAATATTAGACATACATTTTGTAACAGCCCGAAATCCAGGTATTCTTTTGTTGGACATTTCATTTGGATTAAGTTAATGATTTAGGGTTTTCATGGTAGGCGAGTACGCCTTGGCGTACAAGGTGTACGGTGCGCGTACTCGCGCGCCTCATTTGGACGCGTTCCCCCTCAGGTACGCGGGGTGTACCCAAGGTTACGCCCGACGTAACTCATTCAGACCCAAACCATAATTTCCTTTGTTGAGGCTATAAAAGGAATGTGTGGCTGGACTTCTCAGCCACCACCCCTCAGAGTGAAACCCTAAATAGTGTGTGCCATCGTCCTTAAGCCTTTGTGTGTGCATTCTAAGCTTGGTAGTGCCATTTTAAGGTTTCAAAGAAGAAGAAGAGCTTGTTGGAGAGGCTAGAAGTGGTGCTCAAGTGTAGATCTGATCTTTGCAAGGGTTAAAGCTTCAATTTCAGGTAAAAAGTTCGAATTTTGACACTTGGTTCTTGTTGTATGCTTTAGATGTCATTTTCTAGGGTTTAAGTCCCAAAGGTGGAGACTTTTGTGCAAATGGCCTCCTTAAGCTTTGATGCTTCATGTTTCTGATCTATTGGAGTTGTAGACTCATAAAAATGGCATCTTGGACGTGTTATTGCACCATGCATGAGATTTAGGTCCTTGAGTTTGAATAAAAGGTTGTTAGGTGGTGTTGGAGCCTTTACAGCTATGCCAAGGCTTAAAGGTCTCGACTTTATGGGTTTAGACACACTAAGGGAGTCAGATCTGGAAGTTTGATTAATGACTTAACTGATTAAGACCAGAAAATGAAGGGTGGCTGATTCTGGTGGTTACGCAGGGCGTAACTTCCAGTACACGCCGCGTACCGGGTGGAGACCCTGATCTGGGGGGAGTTGGCGATGTACGCCCTGCGTACATCTAGCGGTACGCCCCGCGTACTCTCATGGTTGACTCTTGTTGACTTTTAGGGTTTTGGTGAACATAAGGACTTTAGGTCAGGGAAGGGTAAAATGGTTTTTTACCCTTTCAGGAAGGATGATAAGGGGTAAAGTTTTAGTAGTGGAAGTCTTCGGGTATTAAATGATATTTTTATGCTTAGGCGAGGTTGGGTCGTCATTGGATTCGGTGATAGTGAGGACACGAGATCTTAAACTTCCCACGAGGTGAGTTTTCTCACTATACTGTACCCGGAAGGGTTTGACTGTGTGACCAGAAGGTCGGATATGCTATGAGATATATGTGTTATGTGTGATAAGTTATTCGTTATATGTGCCATGTATGATATGCTTGATGTGGGCCGGAAGGGGAATATGTTATGGCCGGAATGCATTGTAAAATGGACCGTAAGGTTGACGTGGGTAGGACCGGAAGGTTTACCCAGTCGGGACGGAAGTCCCCTGAGACACATGGACCGGAAGGTCAGGGCCTGGAAAGGTGTATGTGCATAGGTCGTATTTTGGGGAACTCACTAAGCATTTATGCTTACAGTTGTTGTGTTATGTGTTTCAGTTACTAGCGAGGACCGTAGTAAGGCGCCGGCGTGATCGTACACACACTCGGGGAAAACTATTTTTGTGGTCTTTGTTATGTAATCGGTCGTGACAATATTGTTTACATTGGAACCTAAATTATTACTCGGTGTTTTTGATGTTAGTAAAAATGAAAAACTGGTTTTAAAATTTACGTTGTTACAAGTTGGTATCAGAGTCTTGGTTTGAGGGATTCGGGTACACCTTCAGGCGTAACTGAACTCAAACCGGGGATTTGAGAAGAATTTTAATTAATAAATCAATAAAGTTTGATAAGTGATTTTTGAAACAACCAAAGAAGAAGGAGTGTGTACGGTCAGCCAGCGCCCGAACGGTAAAATCCCCAAAATACTCTTACAATATGTGTTATGAGATATGATATGATATGATACGCATGCTAGTAGACTAGGTATTCATATTAGGACTAGAGTGTCCTGATTTTGTGATGCCTTAGTCTAGGGAAACCTACTTCTATGAGGTGCTTTGAGAGCGAGTGGGTAACTAGCGCATGGCAAGAATAGAGTACTCAGGATTCGGAGTTTGGGGAGGAGGACTTGGGGTGAATACTGACGCGGTGTAGTTGGTAGTATTGGGCCCGTACTATTAAAGACACCGGGTTAGTGGGCAACCCAAGTAAGAATCCCTGGGTACCGGAGACTGAGTAGGGCTGCGTTATCGAGTGCAATTATGCTCGATAGAGTCTCTGATATTTTTATGTTGTATTTCAGAGACATCATGGTTGGACCACGTCACAGACCTGGTACGAGCAGCGTGACTGACGAGGAGCTTCGTCAGATGATTCATGAGGAGGTGGCTGCAGCGATCCGGGCTGAGATTCCGGAGATGTTTGGGTCTATTAAGACCACACTGATGGAGACATTTGATGAGCGGTACGCCGTGTTGACTGAGGCCACAGCCGCTGCAGTTACCGCAGCTGTGGCCGCTGCCAGACCGCAGGGAGGTGACTCGTTGCTGTTTCGGGAGTTCAGCAACACGAAGCCACCTGAGTTTGATGGGACGCAGGATCCGATCGCTGCCATGAGATGGATTGCTGATATCGAGGGATGCTTCTACACTTGTTCATGTCCGGAGCATCTGAGGGTACGGTTCGCCTTGAACCAGCTCGGCCTGGGAGCAAAGGATTGGTGGAAGTTCGTGACGGCGAACTTCACCCTGGCAAAGGTTTCAACTGTGACTTGGGAGAGGTTTACTACTATGTTCAGAGACGAGTACGTTCCCCCGGTGGAGAGGGAACAGTTGGTTCAGGAGTTCTTAACCCTCAAGCAGGGTAACGATTCTGTCACGGTGATTACACGGATGTTTCATGATAGGGTGATGTTCTGCCCCGAGCAGGTGTCCATGGAGCAGGCTCGGATGAGTCGGTATTTGGGTGTGCTGAGGAGGGATATCCGGGAGTTCGTATCGAACTCGTCATATCAGACTTTTGCTGAGCTTCAGGCGAATGCCAGGAAGCGTGAGATCGAGTTGGAGACCCAGGCCAGGGAGGAGGCCGAGTCTCAATGGGTGGATCGGCGGCCGGCTCAGTCTCAGCCGGCAGCGAAGCGGACCAAGTCCGCCGATTCGAGATCTGGAGGTCAGAAGGGCCGCACTTGCGGAAAGTGCGGCAAAGGTCACGAGGGGGCATGTCGATCGGGTGCTTGCTACAAGTGTGGCAAGGAGGGGCACATTGCTAGGGATTGCCCCAAGGGATTCATGGTTTGCTTTCATTGCAACCAGACCGGCCATCGGAAGGCCGAGTACCCCCAGCTTCGCCAGGGATCTACGCCTACTGCCAGGGTTACCGAGACTCGACCAGTGAAGGCCGAGGCTGATGGGTTTTAGCCATAAGAACTTTCCTATGTGCGCATGCAAAACCCTAATGCTCGGATCTAGGCTTTCTAATTAAACATGCTTTGAATCCAAGACTTCTAATGGCTAATTAGGTTAAATAACAACATTGAAACAGATCTAGAATCATACCTTTGAGTTCCTTGTTGATCTTGTTGTCTTGGAGCTTCTAGAGTCACAAATGTCACTCCTCTAATGGCTTACAAACACCAATAGCAAGCAAGATGATTTAGGAGAGAGGAGAGGGGAGGAATTCGGCCAAAGTATCTCTACTTTAGATGGTGTGTTGAATTCCCTCACCCCTAGGGTCTATTTATACTTGTAGACTCCTTAAGGGTTACAACCTAAACCCTAATTGGATAATCTTCTCTTAAGGCTATCCAAATCCATTCCATAGATAAGTCTCTGGACGATTTTAGCTATCCTATATCTCATAGAATTCGTCCAAAGCATATCCCAATGGATTTACAATCTAAAGTTTAACTATCAAACAATTGACAGTTTATACCCCTTTATTTAATTAATCTCTTTAAGTCACCAAATTAATTCCAATTAATCTATGACTTATATTAATCAAATAACCATATATTATTCCTTATAATATTTACTCTCTCTTAACAAATCATCCATCAAGTTGCTATGGTGAAGGCAACCGAAAAGGACCATGCACAACCAGATCAAATACTTGCCCATTATAGTTGCAGCCTTAGACACTATTCCAACAGTCTCCCACTTGGATAAGTCTAGTAACTATACAAGTACAATTCGGTTTGCAATCGTAGCTCTCAAAGACGCTGTCAAATCTGATCTAATCAATCTTGTCCTTTAGATAAGGGATCGTACAGTCCTCTGTTAGATATCATGCTGACAATCCTATGGAATGGTTAGTCAAGCATTTAGATTTCTCGATCTCTGATTTATTTGACATAGAACTTAATCAAACACATCAATTCAGTTCTGACCGGGCCCGGCACATAAGTCAAATCAAATCATCGAGTGGCCAAGATATCTCTTCTACCCTCTTAGGATAAAATTTACAGATAAACTTCGACTTATATGCATTTACTTATTCATTAACCAACTATACACAACAATGCGTTTTATAACACCAAGTTACTGATGCGTTTTCGCATTATCAATGTACAATCAATTAACAAATAATAAACCATATATCTAGGTTTTAGGACTATATGATATTATCGTCTTGCGATCACCTTTTATATCGTATTCCATAAGGTGATTCCAGCAAGCGCGGGTTTATTCCAATGCTCAAAACTAGTTCATAAGTACTCATGAACGTTGCAGCAACCCTTGCTATGTCTAACACCATTTAGACAATCTATACACCAATTCATGACAAACTTCATTCATATTTACTTCCAACATATGAATGATTGTGGATAATTTGAATAATTCGATTATTCCTAATAAACTCAATTATTCTGGAAGTCAAAACATGCAAAGTGAAACAATAGTTAAACAATTAACATATGACAGTAACTTTACTCATAAATAAAAGTCCTTTATTTAATCATCAATTTTTAATTACATTTATCTATTATACGTTTCTAATACTATCTAATCTATACTAATATCATCCTTCAGCCCAATACTCCTAGCATGCTGCAAGTGCTTAACCCTACTCAGTCCCTTCGTAAGCGGATCTGCTGGGTTATCTTCTGATGATATCCTCTTCACTACGAGTTGTCCTTCTTCTACACGATGTCTAATGAAGTGATATTTTCTGTCGATATGTCGAGATCTACCATGATCCCTCGGTTCCTTGGTCAAGGCAACCGCACCTTCGTTATCACAGAAAATCTCCATGGGCTCCTTTATGGCCGACACGACTCCAAGGTCACCAATGAAGTTCTTCAGCCATATTGCCTCCTTCGACGCTTCGCTCGCTGCGATGTACTCTGATTCGCACGTTGAATCAGCTACGGTTTCTTGCTTGGAACTCTTCCATGTCACTGCTCCTCCATTTAGGGTAAAGACCCAGCCCGACTGCGAACGGTAGTTGTCCCTGTCGGTCTGAAAGCTGGCGTCACTATACCCTCACACATTCAAGTCATCACTCCCTCCAAGGACTAAGAACCATTCCTTCATCCTCCGAAGGTACTTAAGGATGTTTTTCACCGCAATCCAATGTGCTTTGCCAGGATTCCCTTGATATCTGCTAACCATGCTCAAAGCGAAGGCTACATCAGGGCGAGTACAAGTCATAGCGTACATGATTGAGCCAACTGCGGAAGCGTATGATACTCGGCTCATTTCTGCTATCTCAGCTTCGGTACTCGGACTTTGAGTCTTACTCAACTTGGCATTTCCTTGTATCGGTAGTTCTCCCTTCTTTGAGTTTTCCATACTAAAACGTTTTAGTACCTTCTCTAAGTAAGTATTCTGACTAAGTCCAATTAGTCTCTTACTTCTTTCTCTTACTATCCTTATTCCCAAAATGTAAGAAGCCTCTCCGAGGTCCTTCATAGCGAAACACTTCCCGAGCCAGGACTTGACTTCCTGCAGAGTCGGGATGTTGTTTCCTATGAGTAATATGTCATCGACATATAGAACGAGGAAGCTTACTATACTCCCACTGGCTTTGACATATACACAAGATTCGTCTTCGCTTCGTACAAATCCAAACTCTTTGACTTTCTCATCGAAGCAAAGATTCCATCTGCGAGACGCTTGCTTAAGTCCATAAATGGACTTCTCAAGCTTACACACTCTATTCGGATGCTTCGGATCCACAAACCCCTCTGGCTGAGCCATGTAAACATCCTCAGCCAACTTTCCGTTAAAGAAGGCGGTGTTGACATCCATTTGCCAAATCTCATAATCATGACATGCGGCAATTGCTAGCATTACTCTAATAGATTTAATCTTCACAACTGGTGAGAAGGTCTCATCATAGTCAACTCCTGGAGTTTGAGTAAAGCCCTTCGCGACCAATCGCGCTTTATATGTGTGTACGTTCCCATCTACGTCGGTCTTATTTTTGAAGATCCATTTGCACCCAACGGTCTTACGTTCGGGCACATAATCAACCAAATTCCAAACATGGTTATCGTACATGGATTGGATCTCGCTATCCATTGCCTCTTTCCATTTCGCAGACTCCGGGCCTGCCATGGCTTCCTTATAGCTATTAGGTTCATCAAGATTTACTAGTGTACCATCACTAATATACGTGTCCCCTTCGGTAGTAATATGCAAACCATAAAACTGGGGATGAACTCTAACTCTATCGGAACGTCTGAGAGGTAAGGATTCGTCAATCGGTTCAACCGGAGTTTCCTCCTTGGGTTGAATGCCAGCGGTAGAGGTTCCTTCATCTATTGACTCTTGAATCTCTTCAAGTTCGATTTGCCTCCCACTGTCTCCTTGGCTTATGAGTTCTCGCTCTCGGAAAACTCCTCTCCTCGCAATAAAGACAACATTGTCTTTCGGTCTATAGAAGAGATATCCAAAGGAAGTTTGCGGGTAGCTGATGAAAATACATCGCTCACTTCGAGGTTCAAGCTTGTCGTGAGTATCTTGTCTTACGAAAGCCTCGCAACCCCAAACCTTGATATGTGCCAACGAGGGAGCTTTCCCTGTCCACATCTCGTGAGGTGTTTTGGCAAGCTTCTTAGTAGGGACTCGGTTAAGGATATGGGCGGCAGTCTCTAAGGTATACCCCCAAAAGAAGATAGGTAGTGAAGCACGACTCATCATAGAGCGAACCATATCCAATAAGGTTCGATTACGCCTTTCTGCCACACCATTCAACTGCGGTGTCCTAAGAGGCGTCAATTGCGAAACTATTCCACACCCCTTGAGATAATCGTGGAATTCAAGACTTAGGTACTCTCCTCCTCGATTGGATCGAAGCATCTTGATTTTCCTGCCCAATTGATTCTCCACTTCATTCTTGAACTCTTTGAACTTTTCAAAGGTGTCTGACTTTTCCTTGATTAAGTAGATATACCCATATCTACTATAGTCATCGGTAAAAGTCACATAGAAGCGGTTCCCATCCTTCGTGGTTGATCTAAAGGGTCCACATACATCAGTATGTATTAGGTCCAATAGCCCCTCACCCCTTTCACAAGTACTCGTGAAGGGTGACTTAGTCATCTTTCTAAGTAAACAAGACTCGCATGTGTCATCTTCCCTAAGGTCGAATGACTCCAACACTCCATCCTTTTGGAGTTGGGCTATGCGTTTCTTGTTAACATGTCCAAGACGACAATGCCACAAGGATGCTTTATCCATACTAGTGGAAGAATCAATATTCAAAACATCATTTCCTAAGTTATCAACAATCATAACAGTTTCATATATTCCATTACATGGTATAGCTTCAAAGTAAAAGACACCATTTAGATAAGCCAAAATAGAACCATTCTCATTATTAAAAGAAAATCTAAATCCTTGTCTATATAAACCATGAAATGAAATGATGTTTCTAGCCATTTCTGGCGAATAGCAAAAATTGTTCAAATCTAAACACAATTATTCCTAAGCACTAAAGAATACACTCCAATCTTGGTAACAGGCGACGATCTTCTGTTCCCCATGATTAGATTGATCCTTCCTTGCTCCACATCCCTACTTCTTCTTAGTCCCTGCACATTTGAACAAATGTGATAACCACAACCGGTATCAAGAACCCAAGAAATAGCATGATTAGAATCGTTAGATTTGATTGTGTATATACCTGCGAAAGATGGCTTGATCTTTCCTTCTTTGATCGCTTGCAGGTAATCCGGGCAGCTTCTCTTCCAATGTCCTATCTTGTGGCAGTGGTGGCACTCTGCCTCCTTTGGGTTAGAGAGGGGCTTAGCGGGATCAACTTTGGTCTCACTAGAAGAGGCACCATCTCGGGCTTTCACCTTGCGATAGTTATTCGATGAAGCTTTCCTCTTCTTTCCCTTCCCTTGACCAATAGCCAAGACAGGAGCAGCGGACGGATTGGGAGCAGGTGCAACAGACTTGTCCTTGAAGTTGCTCTCAGCGACCCTTAAGAGACCTTGGAGTTTGCTTAGGGTGACCTCTTCTTTGTTCATGTGGTAGGTCATCCTAAATTGGTTGTACATTGGAGGCAAAGAGTGAAGCACCATGTCAATTGCCAAGTCTTCACCGAAGTCAACATTTAACTTGCGAAGGCGGTCGACATACCTTTGCATCTTTTGCAGGTGCACGGTAAGAGATTCTCCATGACCCATCTTAGCGGAGATCATGTTAGTGAAAATCTCGTAACGCTCTTGTCTCGCGTTTTGGTGGTATCTCTCCAACAAGTCTTGATGCATCTCGTATGGATACATGTCATCGTAGGACTTTTGGAATTCGGAGTTCATGGTGGCGATCATGATGCAATGTACCTTCGTTGCATCTTGCTCATGAGTTTCAAAGGCGGTGATTTCGTCGGGAGTAGCAACTTCGGGGTTGATTTTCTCGAGCTTCTCATCGAGGACATACTCCTTATCCTCATAGCGAGCAATGGTGCGAATGTATCTTATCCATTCGCTAAAGTTCGTTCCATCGAAGGTGACCTTTTGGCAAAGGCTCATCAACGTGAAAGAACTAGCAGCAGCGTTGTTTGCGTTCGACATCTATAGAAAGGACAAAGATAGATTAGAATAAGAATCCCTAATTATCACCCAATAAGAAAAATTAGGGTTAGGATCCAACAATAACATTTACATATTAGAAAAGGGATGCCGTAATCTAACATGCAAATAAATTGAAGGTAAGTGAATGACGATTCACTAATTCTCCATTACAAAACTTAAACTATTAGTCCTAAGTGTATTGAGAATTCCTAGGTTCGGATGAGATTCATTGAACTATTCAATGGCATGTTTAAATCTGGATATGCCCCTCTTGTTTGTGACTGGGATGCCGAGGATCACAAAGCGGGTGTGGATTACCATGCAAATTCACATGGTGCCTTCATTGTAACGATCACCAATTCGATGTGCCGGTAAACCACACACGCTCCATCGAACTATGATAAACAATGAATCACCCCTTGCCACCTTCGCTTAGAACCAATTAGTGTGCCGGTAAACCACACACGCTCCACTAACTTCTTAGCAAGGGTGCAAAGTGTAATTTCATGGGATTGCATCAATTCACTTTTCCTAAAGTAACTAAGATTGGGAAAATTTTAAAATGTGTGTAGTTACTTTATATTTCTTATTATACTTTTAATGAGAGGATGAGGTTGCCCTATCCTACCCGTTCGGCTAACGACCCTCCACCAATCAAGCAAGCGGTGGGTGTGAGTGTACACCCATTAAGCGCCATTTTATAGGCCGCAACCTTATACCCACCTTATAGATCGACTTCGTGAATGAGGCCTACTAACGGTAAGACTAGCATTTAGTTATACATATATATATTATTCTAGTAATATCATATTAGTATAGGGTTGTATTTTAAAACCTTTTAAAATCTAGGGTTTGAAATTTAAGTTGTCTAAATTAAAACTTTTAATCACAAATATAAATTTCAAAACTTTAGGGTAGGTTTTAAACATTTAAAACATGGAGGATCAAATAACAAATAATTCCAATTAACAATTAATATCCTAATTATCTTTATTTGATTTATCCAAGATTTCTTTTAAGATAATTATCAAAATAATTAATCAATTATCATATAAGGAAATTAAATATTTTATTAGATGATAAATATATTTAATTAGATCAAGATAATAGTCATATATATCAAAAAATCGGATTTAGATTGATCTATTATGATTAAGGTAAGTTTCCATAAGATAATTATGAAAAAATCCCGAATCTGGCCATTCCTGACGCCTGGACTCGCCGAGTGCTCAAGGGGACTCGCCGAGTTAGGCCTACTCGCCGAGTCCATCTTGGGACTCGCCGAGTCAGTGACCCAAAAACCTAAAAATCGAATTTTGCAGGTTTGTTTCAGTTAATCAAGCAACAATTTAAAGAAAACCAAGCTAGGCTCTGATACCACTGATGGGTTTTAGCCATAAGAACTTTCCTATGTGCGCATGCAAAACCCTAATGCTTGGATCTAGGCTTTCTAATTAAACATGCTTTGAATCCAAGACTTCTAATGGCTAATTAGGTTAAATAACAACATTCAAACAGATATAGAATCATACCTTTGAGTTCCTTGTTGATCTTGTTGTCTTGGAGCTTCTAGAGTCACAAATGTCACTTCTCTAATGGCTTACAAACACCAATAGCAAGCAAGATGATTTAGGAGAGAGGAGAGGGGAGGAATTTGGCCAGAGTATCTCTACTTTAGATGGTGTGTTGAATTCCCTCACCCCTAGGGTCTATTTATACTTGTAGACTCCTTAAGGGTTACAACCTAAACCCTAATTGGATAATCTTCTCTTAAGGCTATCCAAATCCATTCCATAGATAAGTCTTTGGACGATTTTAGCTATCCTATATCTCATAGAATTCGTCCAAAGCATATCCCAATGGATTTACAGTCTAAAGTTTAACTATCAAACAATTGACAGTTTATACCCCTTTATTTAATTAATCTCTTTAAGTCACCAAATTAATTCCAATTAATCTATGACTTATATTAATCAAATGACCATATATTATTCCTTATAATATTTACTCTCTCTTAACAAATCATCCATCAAGTTGCTATGGTGAAGGCAACCCAAAAGGACCATGCACAACCGGATCAAATACCTGCCCATTATAGTTGCAGCCTTAGACTGAGGCCACAGCCGCTACAGTTACCGCAACTGTGGCTGCTGCTAGACCGCAGGGAGGTGACTCGTTGCTGTTTCGGGAGTTCAGCAACACGAAGCCACCTGAGTTTGACGGGACGCGGGATCCGATCGCTGCCATGAGATGGATTGCTGATATCGAGGGATGCTTCTACACTTGTTCATGTCCGGAGCATCTGAGGGTACGGTTCGCCTTGAACCAACTCGGCCTGGGAGCAAAGGATTGGTGGAAGTTCGTGACGGCGAACTTCACCCTGGAAAAGGTTTCAACTGTGACTTGGGAGAGGTTTACTACTATGTTCAGAGACGAGTACGTTCCCCCGGTGGAGAGGGAACGGTTGGTTCAGGAGTTCTTAACCCTCAAGCAGGGTAACGATTCTGTCACGGTGATTACACGGATGTTTCATGATAGGGCGATGTTCTGCCCCGAGCAGGTGTCCACGGAGCAGGATCGGATGAGTCGGTATTTGGGTGTGCTGAGGAGGGATATCCGGGAGTTCATATCGAACTCGTCATATCAGACTTTTGCTGAGCTTCAGGCGAATGCCAGAAAGCGTGAGATCGAGTTGGAGACCCAGGCCAGGGAGGAGGCCGAGTCTCAATGGGTGGATCGGCGGCCGGCTCAGTCTCAGCCGGCAGCGAAGCGGACCAAGTCCGCCGATTCGAGATCTGGAGGTCAGAAGGGCCGCACTTGCGGAAAGTGCGACAAAGGTCATGAGGGGGCATGTCGATCGGGTGCTTGCTATAAGTGTGGCAAGGAGGGGCACATTGCTAGGGATTGCCCCAAGGGATTCATGGTTTACTTTCATTGTAACCAGACCGGCCATCGGAAGGCCGAGTGCCCCCAGCTTCGCCAGGGATCTACGCCTACTGCCAGGGTTACCGAGACTCGACCAGTGAAGGCCGAGGCTTCGAAGGCTCGTGGAAGAGCTTTCCAGTTGACTGCAGAGGAGGTCCGCACGGCGCCTGATGTCGTAGCCGGTATGTATTCTTTCATGTATTTACTTTTATGCTAAGATATTGTGCGTATATTATGATATGCGTAGGTACTTTTCTTGTGAATTCTGTACCTGCTTTGGTATTATTTGACTCGGGTGCGAGTCGGTCTTTTGTATCGTTGGCTTTTAGCCAGCACATCGGTATCGATTAGGAGGTGATGATTCGACCCCTGCGAGTTTCGATAGCAGATGAGAAAGCGGTATACGCCACTGATGTGATTCGAGGATGTGTGCTCGAGATTTTTGGGCTCGAGTTCCCTATAGACTTGGTTCCTATAGCTATGGGGGATGTCTGCGTCATCGTGGGCATGGACTGGTTGAGTAAGTTTGGGGCAGTTATTGACTGTGAGAGACAGCTGGTGACGATTCGAGACCCTATTGGGGGAGTGCTTACGGTTTATGGCGAAGGGACCCGGTGTGGGTCGGCGTTTTGTTCGGCTTCCAGGGCAAGGCAGAGTTTGCAGCAGGGCTGCAATGGATTCATAGCCTACATGACGGATACTCGAGTGGCCACGGGGAGGCCCAATTCGGTTGATGACGTTCCTGTTGTATGCACGTTTTCGGATGTGCTCCCCGAAGAGTTACCAGGTGTGCCTCCGGAAAGGCAAGTGGAGTTCCGTATCGATTTGGTTCCGGGAGCGGCGCCCATTGCCAAGGCGCCTTATCGTCTCGCTCCACCGGAAATGCAGGAGTTATCCTCACAGCTTCAGGAGCTGTTGGGAAAGGGTTTTATTCGACCGAGTAGCTCACCTTGGGGAGTGCCGATTTTGTTCGTCAAGAAAAAGGATGGTTCACACCGGATGTGTATCGATTACCGGGAGTTGAACAAGTTGACGGTTAAGAACCGATATCCATTACCTAGGATCGACGATCTGTTTGATCAGTTGCAGGGGGTATCTTGGTTCTCCAAGATAGACTTGAGGTCGGGTTATCATCAGATGAGGTTTCAGGATGAAGATATCCAAAAGACTGCTTTCAGAACTCGTTATGGACATTATGAGTTTGTGGTGATGCCTTTTGGGCTCACCAATGCCCTGGCTGCGTTCATGGATCTTATGAGCTGGGTGTGCTGGCCGATGCTGGATCGGTCAGTGATCGTATTCATTGATGATATTTTGGTTTATTCGAGGTCTAAGGATCAGCATGAGGAACATTTGAAGGAGATTCTTGGGGTATTGAGATCGAAGAGGTTGTATGCCAAATTCTCCAAGTGTGATTTCTGGTTACGAGAGATCCAATTCCTCGGGCATCTTGTTAACCAGAAAGGGATATTGGTCGACCCGGCTAAGATTGAGGCGGTGTTGAGGTGGGAGGTGCCGAGATCGCTACTGAGATTAGGAGTTTTCTGGGTTTGGCTGGATATTATCGCAGGTTTATCAAGGATTTCTCCAAGATTGCCGTGCCACTTACTAGGATGACCCGAAAGGGTGCTGCGTTTTCATGGGGACCGGAGCAGCAGTCATCATTCGAGACGCTTCTTCAGAAATTGTGCGAGGCTCCGGTGCTCGCACTCCCAGAAGGGATGGAGGATTTTGTGGTGTACTGTGATGCATCTATATCGGGTTTGGGGGTGGTGCTTATGCAGAGGGGTCATGTTATAGCGTATGCTTCGAGGCAGTTGAAGCCTCATGAGTCGAGATATCCCACTCACGACCTGGAATTGGGGGCTGTGGTGTTTGCCCTCAAGATCTGGCGGCATTATCTTTATGGGGTTCGGTGTACCATCTACACGGACCACAAGAGCCTGAAGTACTTGATGGATCAGCGAAATCTGAATATGCGACAGAGGAGATGGTTGGATGTGGTGAAGGATTACGATTGTGAGATCCTGTACCGCCCGAGGAAGGCTAATGTGGTGGCCGATGCGTTGAGCCGTAGGGGGGAAAGCGCCCCGATCCGAGATATTTGTATGAGGTTAACGGTAATAACCCTGATTTTGGATACTATTCGAGGAGCTCAGGCTGAGGCTGCGAAACCAGAAAACCAGAAGAGGGAGCGGGTTGTAGGTCAGGTATCAGGGTTCGTCATGGATGGTTGAGGGCTTATGACTTTTCAGGGTCGAATTTGGGTACCGTTTGTGGGCGGTGTGCGTGCTATTTTGATGGAGGAAGCGCATCGATCGAAATTCTCGATTCATCCCGGGGCTACAAAAATGTATTTGGATCTAAGGAAGGAGTATTGGTGGCCCTGTATGAAAAGGGATGTTGCATGGTTTGTTGAGAGATGCTTGACTTGTCGGCAGGTTAAGGCCGAGCACCAGCGACTGCACGGTAAATTGCAGCCGCTAGATATTCCCGAATGGAAGTGGGAACAAATTACCATGGATTTTATCACCAAATTGTTGCGGACTACAAGGGAATCGATGCGATTTGGGTGATCGTGGATAGATTGACGAAGAGCGTTCATTTTCTAGCCATCAACGAGAGCTCTTCTGCGGAGAAGTTGGTGGAATTATACGTGAGGGAGGTGGTATCGCGGCATGGGGTTCCGATGTCGATTGTTTCAGACCGCGATGTGCGTTTTACCTCCAGGTTTTGGAAGAAGTTTCATGAGGAGTTGGGTACGAGACTGCATTTCAGTACCGCATACCACCCGGAGACGGACGGACAAAGCGAGCGAATGATTCAGACGCTCGAGGATATGCTTCGAACATGTGTTTTAGATTTCGGAGGGAGCTGGGACACCTAACTACCTTTAGCAGAGTTTTCGTATAACAACAGCTATCATTGGAGCATTGGTATGCCACCCTTTGAGCTGTTGTATGGGCGGAGGTGTCGCACCCCCATCTGCTGGGGAGAGGTGGGGTAGCGGGTGATGGGTAGCACGGAGATCGTACTCCAGAAGACCGAGCAGATTCAGCAGGTCGGGCAGAGGTTGTTGACCGCGCAGAGTCGCCAGAAGAGTTATGCAGACAGGCGGCGGTCCGAGCTCGAGTTTCAAGTGGGTGACCTTGTGCTCCTAAAGGTCTCTCCTTGGAAGGGAGTGATTCGGTTCAGGAAGAGGGGCAAGTTGGGTCCCCGGTATATTGGACCCTTCAGGGTAATTACTAGGGTAGGCCGGGTAGCCTACCGGTTGGATCTACCTGCTGAGTTGGGGCAGATCCATGATACTTTTCATGTCTCGCAGTTGAGGAAATGTATTGCCGACGAGTCGGCAGTGGTGCCATTGGATGATATTCAGGTGGATGTAGGCCTGAACTATGTGGAGAGACCGGTAGCGATCAGGGATCGGAAAGTTAAGGTTCTGAGAAACATGGAAGTACCCCTGTTACAACTGCAGTGGCAACATCGGAAGGGGTCCGAGCTAACATGGGAATCCGAGTCGGAGATGCGGGATCAGTATCCAGAGTTGTTTTCAGTATGAGACTTCGGGGGCGAAGTCTGATTCTAGTGGGGGAGAATTGTAACAGCCCGAAATCCAGGTATTCTTCTGTTGGACATTTCATTTTGATTAAGTTAATGATTTAGGGTTTTCATGGTAGGCGAGTACGCTGGGCGTACAAGTGTACGCTGTGCGTACTCGCGCGCCTCATTTGGACACGTTCCCCCTCAGGTACGCGGGGCGTACCCAAGGTTACGCTCGGCGTAACTCATTCAGACCCAAACCCTAATTTCCTTTGTTGAGGCTATAAAAGGAATGTGTGGCTGGACTTCTAAGCCACCACCCCTCAGAGTGAAACCCTAAATAGTGTGTGGCATCGTCCTTAAGCCTTTGTGTGTGCATTCTACGCTTGTTAGTGCCATTTTAAGGTTTCAAAGAAGAAGAAGAGCTTGTTGGAGAGGCTAGAAGTGGTGCTCAAGTGTAGATCTGAGCTTTGCAAGGGTTAAAGCTTCAATTTCAGGTAAAAAGTTCGGATCTTGACACTTGGTTCTTGTTGTATGCTTTAGATGTCATTTTCTAGGGTTTAAGTCCCAAAGGTGGAGACTTTTGTGCAAATGGCCTCCTTAAGCTTTGATGCTTCATGTTTCTGATCTATTGGAGTTGTAGACTCATAAAAATGGCATCTTGGACGTGGGTATTGCACCATGCATGAGATCTAGGTCCTTGAGTTTGAATAAAAGGTTGTTAGGTGGTGTTGGAGCCTTTACAGCCATGCCAAGGCTTAAAGGTATCGACTTTATGGGTTTAGACACACTAAGGGAGTCAGATCTGGAAGTTTGATTAATGACTTAACTGATTAAGACCAGAAAATGGAGGGTGGCTGATTATGGTGGTAATGCAGGGCGTAACTTCCAGTACGCGCCGCGTACAGGGTGGAGACCCCGATCCGGGGGGAGTTGGCAATGTACGCCCCACGTACTCTCATGGTTAACTCTTGTTAACTTGTAGGGTTTTGGTCAACATAAGGACTTTAGGTCAGGGAAGGGTAAAATGGTTTTTTACCCTTTCAGGAAGGATGATAAGGGGTAAAGTTTTAGTAGTGGAAGTCTTCGTGTATTAAATGATATTTTTATGCTTAGGCGAGGTTGAGCCGTTGTTGGATTCGATGATAGCGAGGACACGAGATCTTAGACTTCCCACGAGGTGAGTTTTCTCACTATACTGTACCCGGAAGGGTTTGACTGTGTGACCGGAAGGTCGGATATGCTATGAGATATATGTGTTATGTGTGATAAGTTATTCGTTATATGTGCCATGTATGATATGCTTGATGTGGGCCAGAAGGCATTATATTATGGGCCGGAAGGCGAATATGTTATGGGCCGGAAGGCGTTGTAAAATGAACCGTAAGGTTAACGTGGGTAGGACCGGAAGGTTTACCCAGTCGGGACGGAAGTCCCCTGAGACACATGGATCGGAAGGTCAGGGCCTGGAAAGGCGTATGTGCGTAGGTCGTATTTTGGGGAACTCACTAAGCATTTATGCTTACAGTTGTTGTGTTATGTGTTTCAGGTACTAGCGAGGACCGTGGGAAGGCGCCGGCGTGATCGTACACACACTCGGGGAAAACTATTTTTGTGGTCTTTGTTATGTAATCGGTCGTGACAATATTGCTTACATTGGAACCTAAATTATTACTCGGTGTTTTTGATGTTTGTAAAAATGAAATATTGGTTTTAAAATTTACGTTGTTACACATTTATATAAGTATTAGACATACACACTTTTAATTATAAGTTTTTGTAAAATACGTTATCGTTTTTTAAAATTTCAATATGTATTTAAATTTTTATATGAATTTGATGAACAAAAAACAAAATTTATATTTACAATTAATTAATATAATTTAATATATAACAAAATATTATAAGTATTGAATATTATATTTAAATTATAATTAGTAGGTAAAAATGAACTAGAAATGTATAAATATATAAACATAGAGATTAAAACCGACAATGTAACGTTTATCCCCATTTTGGGAGAAATGAATAGTATAGCACCATATTTGGTGGAGTACTATTCATATCCCCTAAAATTGGGGAATACATGAGGAAGAGTTGGAGAAGAATAGGAGAAAATTTGGAGAATAAAAGTGGGTTGGAGATGCTCTTATAACACAACCCTTTATAAACTCATATTGTTTCTATTTAAAAAAAAAAAAAAAAAAAAAAAAAAAAAAAAAAAACTCCGAGGTCATCAATTTAACAAAGTTATTAAGCGGGTTTCATATCTCCACTAAGGTCAATATGTGGATAAAACATGTATTAATGACTATACTGGGTCTCTCTGTTTCAATTTTCGACTAAAGTGAAGACATGAGGGCATGATTGTTTAGTTTTATAGAAGACATGAGGCCATGATTGTTTAGTCTTTTATAAAATATATGAAAATTATGATAAATAAGTCTATACTTGAATTCCACTCATTCACCATTAAAAGTTTTTATAGGAATATTTACATAAATGTTCATTGAAACTATCATGAGAGTATGTTGAAATGATAAAAGATATATTCAGTCATTCTAAGTGGGTTAAGGTCGTGAATCTTAAAATGGAAGCACTTTACAGGAATAGGATTTAGGAAATAACTGAGCTACCAAAAGGTAGAAAACCACTTTGTTGTAGTTGGATTTACAAAATTAAGTATAAGGGAAATAGTGAAGTTGAAGGGAAGGTGTTGACTATGAGAACAATGGCGGAACCAGAAATTTTGATGAGGGGTAGCACATATATTTTTAATGATAAAATATAAGAATTTATACCAAATTAAGCACACTAGATTAACTGGTTATGAAGAGGCAAATATAGAGTGATGAACTAAAAAGAAAAAAGCATACCTTGTAAAATTGATCTTTAGGCCATTATGTCTAGACTTTCCTCCAAACCAGAGGATCAGAGCAAGTATCACCAGACCCTGTTTAAGAGCTTCACCCTTGCAGTTGAAACCTGTATGATGTTGAAGCAATATGCATAAACATCATTAAAAGACTGCATAATAATATGCTATTTATAAAACTAAATGAGTTTATTTGTACATGATGAGTAAATATATATCTTATATTCCTAATCAAATCATCAAAGTTATATCTAGACATAAGCTTTCTACATCATTATATGTTAATTTCAATTGGTGGGCTAATGCTAAATTAGTGAACTTTACATACAAGCTCTCACAGGAATTTCATCGAACAATTGGTGGGCTAATGCTAAATTAGTGAACTTTACATACAAGCTCAATAGTGTTACATCAAAATGATTAGATTGATAGGAAATTATGCTTCAGTGTAGTATATTTTCTTAGAATAACATGTTTTTTTGTGGCTAATTAGGCAAATTGATAGAAACTTATGTTTCTGTGTAGTAAATTTAACAAAAAAACAAATATTTTGGGGCTAACTGATATTAAATTATGCTTAATTGTAGTAAATTGGATGAGAAGAAATTGAATACATACCTAGAAAAGATGATCAAATTGGAAGTTTGATACTAATTCTCAAGGTAATCAGACCTGGTATGACCATTTTCTGTCTGATTCATCATCTTCCTCAACAACAAGGAGTAGCACTTCAGTAAACTACCATCAACATAGCTACAACATAAAAAAATTACATACCTCAGATGACTTGAGGGGTAGCCCGGGCTACCCCAGACTCTTAACTAGATCCGCCTATGTATGAGAAAACATTTTCCCCGGTTGCTAAAATTGTTACTATTAGTATTATCATTACTATTGTTGTTAATAAAAATTGGAAATTACATCAGTTTGATATAAATAACGCGTTTTTGTATGGAGAACTTGAGGAAGATGTGTATATGACTTTACCTTCTGGTTATCACTATAAAATTGATACTAGAGTTTGTAAATTGTTGAAATCATTGTATGGTTTAAAGCAGACCCCACATAAGTGGAATGAAAAAGTGTGCAGTGCTTTGTCTAGTTTTGGGTTTACTCAACTATAAGTGATTATTCTATGTCTATTAAGTCTTTAGGTAGTTCTCTTGTTGTTTTATTAGTTTATGTGGATGACATAATTTTAATAGGAAATGATGAGATTGAAATAACAAAATTTAAGGATTTTCTTAAGTCTTAGTTTTTAATTAAAGATTTGGGGAAATTAAAATTTTTCTTGGCATAGAAGTTATTGATGTTCCAAATGGTCTTTGTCTGTCTCATAGGAAATATTGCATGGAGTTCTTAAAAGATTTTAGATTTTGTTGGAAACCTGTTTCTATTCCTCTTGAAACTAATATTGTTGTTGGCCATGATGATAATTGTGATAGTTTTCTTGAAAATATTACTGAGTTTCAAAAGCTGGTTGAAAAACTGATTTACCCTACTATAACTAGGCCTGATATTAGTTATTATGTTCAAAGTTTGTCTCAGTTTATGCACAAGCCTAGAAAGGCTCATTAGAGAATTGGTTTAAGATTTTTATCGTATCTCAAATCCAATCCTAGAAATGGTGTTTGTTTCTTTAAAACATATAATCTTGTTTTGAGTGTTTTTTCTGATGCTGATTGGGCTAAATGCCACTTTTCAAGAAAGTCTGTAAGTGGTTTTTTGGTTTATTTTGGTATTCTGTTATATCTTGGATGAGTAAAAAGCAATCTATTGTTTCCAAATCTTCCACTGAGTTAGCATATAGAGCTCCTGGTTCATTAACTTGTGAAATGATTTGGGTGTTAAAGGTTTTGTATATTGTTGTTGGCCATGATGATAATTGTGATAGTTTTCTTGAAAATATTACTGAGTTTCAAAAGCTGGTTGAAAAACTGATTTACCCTACTATAACTAGGCCTGATATTAGTTATTATGTTCAAAGTTTGTCTCAGTTTATGCACAAGCCTAGAAAGGCTCATTAGAGAATTGGTTTAAGATTTTTATCGTATCTCAAATCCAATCCTAGAAATGGTGTTTGTTTCTTTAAAACATATAATCTTGTTTTGAGTGTTTTTTCTGATGCTGATTGGGCTAAATGCCACTTTTCAAGAAAGTCTGTAAGTGGTTTTTTGGTTTATTTTGGTATTCTGTTATATCTTGGATGAGTAAAAAGCAATCTATTGTTTCCAAATCTTCCACTGAGTTAGCATATAGAGCTCCTGGTTCATTAACTTGTGAAATGATTTGGGTGTTAAAGGTTTTGTATGAATTGAAGTTTTTAAATATGGTTTTTGTTTATATGTTTTGTGATATTGATTTTGCTGTTAAGCTTGCTTTAAACCTAGTTTTTCATGATAAAACAAAACATTTTGACTATGTTTCTCAGTTCTTATCAAATGTTGGGGTCGAATGTTTTTGTGTGATGTCGAATATGTCTAGGTTGTTCCGAGGGTCGAATGTCTGTTTGTAAAAGTATTATATGGGCATTTTAGTTTCGAAGCTATAGTGTCGAGTCCCATATATATATATATATATATATATATATATATATATACATACACACACATATATATATATATATATATATATATATTATTTATCCCTATATATATGGGATGGATACATGTCTTAGGGGTTAACTTTTGGTCTATAATTGTACTCATCTTGCAACCTCGTGTATTCTCTGAAAGCCATATAATGAGCCAACCAAAATATATTTAGAATAGGTGTTCTAAATAATGTCTTAACTCTGATTTCATATACATACTCAATTCAATCTACACAACAATTGGTATCAAAGCAGGAATCATTCTGCATTGATCTGATTTTTAGTAGTTTCAAAAGTATTTTGAGTCTCGTTCTAGATTCAAAAGTTTCCGTGCTTTTTGATTCTGAAAATCTCATTAGGTATTCAATTGTGATTTGATTCTATGATTAGGGTATATAATCGAGTGTTCAATTTCTGTTTTCTGGTTGATTCATCCATTAATTTTCAAATTCCAGAAGCTTTTCTCAAAAAACCTTCCGTACAACAATGGCAAACTTTAACATGAACACAATGACCTCTTTTTCTCATCTTCTAGGGTCATCAACAAAGATTCCACTATTGATACCTAAATATTATAATCAATGGGTTGATCATATGGAATACTACTTGAATGGTATTGATGCGAAACTATGGAAATGCATCACTGATGATATTTATCCTCCTTCTGATGTTCGTAGTGTTGGTACTTCTGCTACAACTTCAAACGTTAATGAACAATCATAAAGATTACTGAAGAACGAAAAGAGATTTATGCGAGAACTTAGAGGTGCTCTTCCTCATGTTGTATACAATTATGTTCGTAGTTGCAAAACTTCAAAGGAAATCTGGAATACCTTGAAGGAGAAGTATTAGGGTAGTGAGAAGACAAAAATCAGTTTAGTCAAACATTGTCTGATAGAGTTAAGAGAATTTAAACAGAAAGAAGGAGAAACCATTGAATTGTAATATGATCATCTGAATGAATTAATTTTAAAGTATAATAGATATGGAATCACTGGATCGATAATGGAGTTTAATCTTACATTCATCATGGGACTTCACAAAGAGTGGCTAAATGTCAGTCTCATGGTAAAGATACAACAAAGTTTCAACTATTTTTCGTTAAATGATCTATACAATTTGTTGGAAGCATATGAATCAGAAGTGAATGAGATAGATAAAGAAACAAGGGTTAGTTTGGTTCATCCTCTTGCACTAGTGCCGAAGGTGTCTAGAAGAGAAATTGAGAAAGAAATGATTGAGAATGAAGATTTGGAAGAAGAAGGTTTGATCGTCAACTCTAATGATGAAGCTGTTGCTTTTTATTCAAACACTCGTGTGAAGAAGTTTTATAAAAATCCTTTCAATGCGAAGTCAGAGTTGGTGATACGAAGGAAAGTTTTTCGGGAAGGTGAATGAAGAGAAGAAGATAGAGAAGAATGAATTAAAGAATGAAGAAACGAAGGTGGAGAAAAAGCTCAAAGTGGATTCTGGTGTTGATTGTCATTATTGCAACGAAGCAAATCACATGGTGAATGATTGTATGTGGCGAAAGAGGGACGAAAAGAAATATAGGGTCAAGGATGAAGCATATTATTCATAAAGGTTAGAGGAAGTGAGAGCTAGGATGAAATGAGTATCTCTTGTGCAAAATGGGAGGATGATGAAGAAGGAACATACCAGATATGGTCCTCAGGCTTAGATGACGAGGAAATGCAAAATCCTTCGCATCGGGACATGTTCGCAAGATATGAGGAAAAGGAGGAAGAGAAAGTAACTAGAAAGTGTTTTGTTTCGACATATACTCATAAATCCCCAATGACATCACATGTACGTTCTCTTTTACAATCATTTAAGATTCCTTCTAATGCATATAATTTGATTTGATCTAAGTTTGATGATGCAATTACTTATGTTAATGATTTGCTTATCTCTGCTATTAATGATGCTAAAAAGTCTAGTACTCAATTACTAGAAACACAAAGGATGTTGGAGTCAAAGAAAGCAAAGATAGATCATTTAGAGTTACAAATTACAAACATTATGTATGATAGGCATAGTTTGAGTACTATTAATAAAATTTTGTTGAAACAAAGAAACATTTATTGTAACCCAGCTAAACACTTATATGGTCAATTAACTGCTTTGCATCATTCATTTGACATAAGCAAAGAAAATCAAAGGAAGCTTCTACCCTTTTTAGCTTTCGAAAGGGAGAAAATAGACTCAACTTCTTTTGACTGTGAAATGACAATTTTTGAGTTTGAAAAGGGTTCTTGATAATAGATATCTAAATGGATTTGTGAAAATTGATGAATATCTAAATGCAAATGATATTGTTGATATTGTTAATCAAACCTTAACGAAAGATGAACAAATCAAAATTTTGAAAAGAACTGAGAACTCAACAATTGACTCTCAAAACAATTTTGCTGATACTGAAGATGATTTCGACAATATTAGTGAAATTGAAGAAGAGGAAGTTGTAGACTGTTCTCAATTGTCTGTCATTAATGTCAAATCGTTAGCTAAGGGTAAAGAAAAATGTTGTGATTCTTCGGTTAAAGTTAAAAAAGACCAACCCTCTTTTTTTTTTTTTTAAAGTTCATGATCCTGACTATGTGACTGTCAAAGATAGTCAAACTGATAGTGACGATGATGAAGAGGTTTCGAATGAAACAACCATTCCCTGAGTTGTTGTTGATCAGGTCTATGAAGAAATAGAGAAGTTTGACAAAATCTTGAAAGATAAGGGTTCTCATTATCTTGAACCAAATTCCGTTGTATATCCAACGTTCAAGTGCAGTGATGATGTTATTTTTCCAAATCAAGTATTTGTCACTACTGGAAATAGAGAATAGGTTAAACCTAAAGTTAACAAAAAAAAAAAAAAAACTTGAAGAGGACAACAAGAAAGCTTCGAAAGAAGGATTTTTCGCTAATCAAAGTACCGTAGAAAATAATCTCACAAGGAATTCTAACACTTTTCAAAGGAAAAAACAAAGTCAAAATTGGGTTAAAAAAACAGAAAATCAAAGGTTGAACAACAAACGAATGTCAGTGTTTTTGAAAAATCGAATCAAAATATTCAAACCTTAAAAGAAGATATTCAAAAATGGCCTAAAGAAAAGGAAATTTCAATGAACAAAGCTCGAAATAAAGCTTGTTAGCAGAATTTTGAGACTAAAAAGAAACGATGAGCTTCAAGAAAAATATCTGGAAAGAAAAAGACTGCACATGATAAGAGAAAATCTCAAAGTTCTTTTGATGTTCAAAACAAACCAATTTCAAAACCCGCTCAATCTCCAAAATATTCTTCAAAAACCAAAGCTAAAATTTAGAATGAAAATCAAAGATCATATGTTCAAACTTCTTATCATGAGAATTATGTGAAACATAAACAATCAAAGAATTTTGATCATAAGTTTCAAACCAAAAGGTTTTCACATAAAAATTTTCAAAGAAGTGGTTTTCAATCAAATGTACGAAAGAATTATTATTGGGTTCCTAATCAAAGTCAATTTGCGAACAATCAAAAAGTTATTACAAAATAAAATGTGAGTTATCAAAATAATTTTGAAAATCAATATCAATCCCATGTTTCCACAAGAGTACCAATAATAAATTTTGTTGAGATGAAAGTGCAAGGGAGACGAACCTTTTAAGCCAAAACCACCTCATTTTTCGAACCCACCTTTGAAACAATAAGTCATAGGCTCATTTGTCAAAGGAAAAACAAATGTGAAGAACATCAATCATTGGCTGGAAGGAAAGGGAAAAAAATTTCAATTAGGAAAATTCTCTCAAGAACAAATCAAGGATGCTTATGAGAAGTATTTGAATGAATCAACAAATGGAAGTTCGTTATCAATAGAGTTGAATCCTCCTGTTTAAAAGTGGCAAGCAGTTCGAAAAGAAAAATTTAGTGAAAAACAAACTCAGAAGAAAGAGGCGAAAGTTGTTGTTGACTCTAAACCTTTAAATGATTACATTTCTCTACCCTTAACCAACGAACTGGACTTAATTGATAGCTTAAAATCAAAAGTTTAAAATTGTATTTTAGGGTCTTTGTTTCATCATGCAGTTTGTTCTAATAACCACGGACCCAAACAACCTTAGGGACCTAAATTCTTTCACTGATTGATGGTGTTGAGTGATGAGCAATATGATGATAAATGGTATATCGATAGTGGTTGCTCTCGTCACATGACTGGGAAGAAGGAAAATGTAAGATATTTTCGAAGTCTAGAAAATGTTGGTGTGGTAAAGTTTGGTAACAACAAAAAATGCAAGGTTAAAGGCTATGGTAAGGTGACCAATAGCAAGTTTACAGTTAATAGAGCTACATATGTTGGAGATCTTCAACACAAATTAGTAATCAAGTTGTTTTTGATGAAGAAGGAAGTGTCCTATCAAACAAAGAAACCAAATAAGTTCTTCTAAAATCTAAACGAAAAGACGATATGTTTACACTTTACATAAAAGCCATTGTTAGTATTTCCTTAGTTCATCTGCTTTAAAAGGTTCTTCTGACGTAGGTTGGCTATGGCATCGAAGTCTCTCTCACTTGAATTTTAAGAATTTGAATATGTTGATAAAGATCTTGTTCGTGGTTTACCAGTTTTAAAATTTGACAATGATACTTTACATGCAGCTTGTGAATAAGGAAAACAACATAGACAAGGACATCTAATTGTTATTGATTCAAAAATCATCGAACCTTTGGAACTTTTTCATATTGACCTCTATGGTCCTTCGACAGTTGAAACACTCAACAAGAGGAGATACATTTTTGGTTATTGTTGATGATTTTTCTAGGTTTACTTGGGTATATTTTCTTCATTTAAAATCAGAAACAACTCAAGTGATGATTGATTTCATCAATCATATTGAAATGATTCTGAAGAAAAGAGTTCGCAAGATCAAGAGTGATAATGGATATGAGTTCAAGAACAAAGTCCTCGATTCGTTCTTAACAGATAATGGAAATTTGCATAAATTTTCTTCTCCATACACATCACAACAAAATGGTGTTGTCGAAAGGAGAAATCGTTCTCTTTGTGAAGCAGCACGAACAATGTTGACTTATGTGAATCTTCCACAATATCTTTAGGCTGAACCAGTTTCGCCAGCTTGTTTTACTCAGAATCGGTCTTTTATTCATGGTCGATTTGATATCAACCCTTATGAAATCATTAACAATCGAAAACCGAATGTTAATTTTTTTCATGTTTTTGGTTGCAGATGCTTCAGTATGAATCTTAAGGATAATATTTCGAAATTTTAGACCGAGGCAGATGAAGGAATATTATTAGGTTTTTCTCATAATTTGGTGGCATACAGGGTGCTCAATAAGTAAACCAGGAAAATCGAAGAAACATTTAATCTCACGTTTGATGATTACTACGTCAAAAGAGTTGAAAAATGCTTCGAACAAAAACCAATTATTAATGAATGAAATGACGAAACTGAAAGTTTGGATTCTTTTTGTTTTGATTATGATTTAATTTTTGGTATTCCTGATAGGGCTATTGATGCATAAATTCATGTCGAGGACAATCAAGTACCAGAAGCATTGAAACATTCTGATTTTTCAAATGTTACACTAGATGTTCCTGACTTAAATTCATCAATAAATTCACCAATACATGTCGAAAGTATACCAGTATTACCCAATGATCAAGTTGAGGGGGAGCACTTGAGTTCGTCACATGAAGTTGAGGGGAAGCAAACTTTCGAAAAAGTGCAACATCAAGAAATTGCAAATGTTTAGAGGGAGCAACATATTATTGATCCAATTTTTGAGAGTGAGCAACACGGATCTTTGCCAAATAATTCAAATGATTCACATGAAAATTTTCATTACATGACTGATAATTTGTCAAATGCAGGTGAAGGATCAAAATATGACGAAATGTTCGAAGATGGACTGTTGGATTTTGATCTAACATATCTTCTGATGGACGGATGGACTCGAATTCATGCACAAGAATAAATTCTTGGTGATCCACATGAAGGAGTGTTGATCGGACCTCAAATCCCTGCAAATAATGAGGTACTCAATATTCATCAAGAATTTTGTATATTTAATGTGTTTATCTCGATAATTGAATCAAAGACTGTTAAGATTGCTATGGAAGATCCTCACTGGATTGTTTCAATGAAATATGAATTGGCTGAGTTTGAATGGAACAAGGTTTGGAGGCTTGTTCCGAAGCCTCAAGATACTTCGATCATAGGACTTAAATGGATTTTCAAAGACAAAACTGATCAAGAAGGTAATATTGGGAGAAATAAGGAAAGGCTAGTTTTAAAGGATATTTGCAACAAGAATGTATGGATTATGAAGAAACCTTCGTCCCTATCGGAAGACTCGAGGTTGTTCGAATCTTTTTAGACTATGCAACACATAAGGATTTTGATGTTTATCAAATGGGTATTAAGTGTGCATTTCTCAACAGTGTGCTCGAAGAAACGGTATATGTTGAACAACCTCCAGGTTTTAAAAGTACTAAATATCCTGATCATTGCTATGTTTTAGACAAAGCTGTTTATGGACTTAAACTAGCATGATGGGCCTGGTGTGCTACTCTTACAACTTTCTTAAAATCATCAAAATTTAAATAAGGATCTGTGGATCCCACTCTCTTTTGAAAGAAAGTTGGAAATTATCTTATGCTTGTTGAAATGTATGTTGATGATATTATTTTTGGTTCTACATATCCTAATTTGTCAAAAGAATTTGAAAATATGATGAAGAGTCAATTTGATATGAGCATGATGGGGAGGATCAACAATTTCTTGGGTTTAAATATTCATCAAAGCAGAGAAGATATTTTCATTAATCAGGAAAATCACAGTCACAATCTGCTATAGAAGTTTGGAATGACGAATAGCTCCAAGTTGCAAGTACCGATGGCTATTGGAACAAGACTTGGACCTTTGATAGATAAGCCGACTGTTGATCTTACATTGTATTGAAGCATGATAGATTCGTTACTATAACTAACGGCTTGTCGAACTGATTTTATATTTGATATATGCAATTGTTCTAGGTACCAATCGAATCCTAGGGAGCCTCATCTTACAACTGTCAAGAATATTTTTTTTCTATCTCAAAGGCAAAGTTTCGTTGGGCTTGTGGTATCCTTCCAATACTATACTTTTCATTCAAGCATTTTCGGATGCTGATTTGGGTGGTAGTTAACTTGATCAAAAAAACACACGTGACAGATGTTAACTCTTGGATGGGAAGCTTGTGAGCTGGCAATCGAAGAAACAAATACATGTTTCAATTTCCACAATAGAAGTTGAATATGTTTCTGTTGCAGCTTGCACATCTCAAATCTTTTGGATTCAAAATCAACTATGTGATTATGCAATCAACATGATGAAAATTATGTTGTATTGTGATTCACAAAGTGCTATACGTATTTGTCAAAACCCTGTGCAACATTCGAAGACTAAACATATTGCACTTCGTTATCATTTTATCAAAGATTATGTTGAAGATGGTAATATTGAAGTTCATATTGTAAAGACCACAGATCAGCTTGCTGACATCTTTACAAAACCATTGGATGAAAAGAGCTTTCTACAAATCTTAGCGGGTTTAGGCATGTTAGATGTGATGGATTTTGAGAACTCTAACACTCCTATGGTGTACATGCAACCCTAGAAACCTTGGATCTATGTTTTCTCTATTATACATGCAAATTTGATTTTTCCAAGGTTCTCATCCTAACTAGCGTATCATGGGGTACTTGTAATATAAAAAACTAGTAGAATGACTTACCTTTTCTTGTGGTTAATTGCTTGGAGCGTTAAGAGCCTAGCACTAATAATGTGAATGCCTCAAGTGGAATCACAAATCACCACACAACTTGGAAAACTTGAGAGAATAGTAATGCACACTAGAAATCCGCCGACCTTCTTTATCACACACACTAGTGCCATTTCATGTGCCAAAGACCTCTTTATATAGTATGGTGGATTAGGGTTACATCCATGTAAACCATAATACCCATGACCTTTCATTTCCATAGGATCCATGGTATAAAAGCTCCATGGACTATCCATGCAAGCTTAGCCCATCCTAAATGAACTTTTGCCCGTTCTATATATATATATATATATATATATATATATATATATATATATATATATATATATATATATATATATATATAAGAGTCCATATTTAATTAGTCTCTTTTGATCATTAAGTTAATCCCAAATTAATTCTTCATCAATACTAATTAAATAATATGAGTTCATATTAATATATTATATATTATAATATCTTAATAAATCATAAATATACTATTTTCAAAAGATTATCCATACAAATTGTTTTAGTGAAGTGCAACCCAAATGGACCATACCGGGTCATGTCAAGGACATACCAAATATGGTTACAGACTTAAACAACTTATCAAACTGTCTCCCACTTGGATAAGTCTGATAACTATAGTTGCAAGTATGACTTCAGGAACCGACCAGCAATCGTAGCTCTTAAAACTCTATTGAACTATGAAGTTCCATTTTAGATATGTGATCATATTATCCTCTGTTCTCAAAAGATATCAGCCGGCCAAATACATGGAACAACGTTGTACTTATTTTTCAGCACTTTGTTTCCTGATTTCCGATTTGTTTGGCATAGAACTAAATTGAACACAACAATTTGGTTCTGACCGGGCCCGACACATAGGTCAAAACAAAATTATCGAGGGGCCCATATATCACTTCTAATCCTCCAAGGACTAAAAGGAACAGATAAACTTTGACTCATATGATTGTACTAACTACTTGTTGAATTATACACAAAGGCACGTTTTATAACATCAACTTACTGATGCGTTTTCGTACAATCAATGTATTACCACCTCATAGCCAACAACTAATATTTCTAGGTTTGAAGACTTATATGATATTAGCATCTCACGATCAATCGAGATAAATTCCATGAAGTGATACAAGTGAGTGTGAGTTTAATCAAATACTCAGAAATTATGAGCACTCATGAATGTTGTAGCATCGTTTGCTATCTCTAACACCTTAGACATCTACAAGCCCAATTCATGACAGTCTTAATTCATACCTAGTTCCAAAGTATGATTGACTGTGGAGAGTTTCAATAAAGTAATTATTTTGGAAGTCAAAACATGCAAAGTTGAAACAATAGTAAACTATTGACACAAGATAGCAACACCTTACTTATAAATAAACAACAACTTTTATGTAATCATCAAATGTCAATTACATTTTACAAGTTTCAAAAACATCTATGTAATCAGTAAAACTAATATCGTCCTTCAGCGTGATGCGCCTAGCATGCTGCAAATGCCTAACCCTAGTCAGTCCTTTCGTGAGGGGGCCTGTTGGGTTCTCTTTTCACGATACCCTCTTTGCCACGAGGAGTCCTTCTTCTATCTTGTGTCTTATGAACTGATATTTTCTATCAATGTGTCTGGATCTGCCATGATCGCTCAGTTCCATGGCTATGGCAACCACACTATTGCTATCACAGAAAATCTCTATAGGCTCCTTTATGGCTGATAGAACTCTAAGGTCTCCGATGAAGTTCTTCAGCCATATTGCCTACTTCATCACTTCACTCACTGCTATGTACTCTGATTCACACGTCGAGTCAGCTACCATCTCCTTCTTGGAACTTTTCCATGTAATCACTCCTCCATTCAGGGTAAATACTCAGCCCGACTGAGAGCGGAAGTTATCCTTTTTGGTCTGAAAACCGGTGTCGCAATACCTTACTACTCTCAAGTCATCACTCCCACCAAGGGTAAGAATACAATCCTTCGTCCTTCGCAGGTACTTGAGAATTTTCTTTACCACAGTCCAGTGAGCCATGTTAGGGTTCCCCTGATATCTGCTGACCAAATTCAAAGAAAAGGCCACATCAAGGCGGGTACAAGTCACAACATACATGATCGAGTCAACAACGGAAACATATGGTAATCAACTTATCTCAGCTATCTCAGCCTCTATACTCGAGCTCTGAGCCTTACTTAGTTTGGCATTTCTTTGGATTAGTAACTCACCTTTCTTGGAATTCTGCATAATAAACCTCTTTAACACCTTGTCCAAGTATGTACTCTGACTAAGTCCAATTAGTCTTTTACTCTTATCTCTCAATATCCTTATCCTGAGGATATAGGCATCTTATCCAAGGTCCTTCATAGCGAAGCACTTCATAAGCCAGGACTTAATCTCCTGCAAAGTTGGGATGTCATTTCCTATGAGTAGTATGTCATCCACATAGAGTACCAAAAAGCTAACTATACTCCCACTAGCTCTGACATATACATAGGACTCATCCTTACTTCTCGAAAAACCAAACTCTTTGACTTTCTCATTAAAACAAAGATTCCAGCTGCGAGATGCTTATTTCAATCCATAAATGGATTTCTCAAGCTTACACACTTTATCAGGGCACTTTGCATTGACAAAACCCTCTCGTTGAAACATGTAAACATCCTCAGCCAACTTTCCATTAAGGAAAGTGACTTTGACATCCGTTTTCCATATTTTATAATCATGAAATGCAGCAATGGAAAAGATAACCCTAATAGAATTAATTTTCGCTACTGGTGAGAAGGTTTCATTGTAGTTAAATCCCTGAGTTTGGGTGAAGCCATTCGCAACCAGTCGTATCGTATAAGTGTGCACTTTCCCATCCATGTCGGTTTTCTTGTTGAAAATCCATTTGCACCCGACTGCTTTAGCACCCGATACATTGTCAACCAAGTTCCAAACATGATTATCATACATGGACTGAATGTCGCTGTCCATAGCCTCTTTCCACTTGGCAGACTCAAGGCCTGCCATGGCTTCCTTATAGTTGTCAGGTTCATCAAAATTTAGCATTTTACTATCACTGATAAATATATCATATTCTGCAGTAATATGGAAACCATAGTATTGCTTAGGTGGATTCCTAACTCTAGTGGAATGCCTTAGAGGTACAGACTCATCAGTTGGTTCAACAGGAGTTCCTCCTCAGGTTGATTGCTATGGTTTGCGGTTCCTTCACCACTTGACTCTTGAAGCTCATCAAGGTCAATTTGCATCCTACTATTTCCTTGGCTTATAAATTCTCTCTCTCAAAAGACCCATCTCCTTTCTATAAAGACCACATTCTCATTGGGACTGTAGAAGAGGTAACCTAAAGATTTATGTATAAGGAGATTTCTTCCACAAGGAGGGAGAAAGTAGTGGTGAAAAATCTAGCCAAGAATAAGCAAGGGGGAATGAATATCTAAGGCCCTATTTATAGCCTTGGATACCTCCTAGGGTTTTATCTTCAACCCCATATGGGATAGGATTTCCCTATGAAAGAAAATTCCCTTGTGCTAAGAAAATTTTCGTCTACACCCTTCTTTCTAGGGTTTTGGAACATTCCTAATTAACCATCTATTGATTAATTGATATTCAACTCTTCTATTAATTAAACTTTTAATTAATTCCCAAATTGTTTTCCAGTTATTTCTAATTAATTATTAAACCATAATAGTTAATAAACTAATTCCTCTTTTATTTATTCCACTCAGTTTCAGTCTTGAGGGTAATGATGGGTTTTGGTCATAAGACATCATATGTGCTCATACAAACCCTAATGCTTGGATCTAGGTTTCTCTATTGTACATGCTTTGAATCCAAGACTATAAACCCTAATTCTAGCATATGGAAATCAATATTAACATATAATTAGGTTTAAGATATTACCTTGATTGTTATGTAGTAATAACAATCCCAATTCCTCCTTGAATTGACTTTGGAATGCTTAGAGTCACAAGTGTCACTCCTCTAATGGCTTACAAACACCAAGAGCAAATGGAGAAGGTATAAAGAGAGAGGAGAGATGTTATAATTCGTCCTTAGGATTTCTTGGGAAGAGATCCACGAATTCATGAGCCTTAGGGCCTTTATATAGGTGTAGAGATAGGGTTTCAGTCATTATCCTTATCTAGTTGCTTATCCACAAAGCAACCCATAAGAGAATCCTTGAATCCTTATCATAGTCGAATTCTAAGGCATTATCCCCTTAAATTCATTCACCCTATATATAAGATAATCCTTACCTTATTTTGTAACTATCACATAATTACAAATCAGCCCCTCTAGTTTAATTAATTACACTTGATCAAAAAATTAATTCCTAATTAATTATTGACCAATATTAATTAAACAAACATGATTTCTCCTTTAATATATTATTCTTATAACAAATTAATAAATCATAATAACCTCTCTCTCTCTATTTATTTCTCCAATCAAGTTGCTTTGGTGAAGGCAACCCAAAAGGACCATGCACCATCGGGTCAAGTACATACCAAAATAGTTATGGACTTAGACACTAATCCAACAGTCTCCCACTTGGATAAGTCTAACAACTATTATGCGTATGACTTCAGATCCCGATCTGCAATCGTAGGTTTCCAAAGCCGCTGTCAACTCTGATCATATCAGATACGCGTTTCCTTAGATAAGGGATCATATATTCCTCCATTCTAGATATCATATGAGATATGATTTTTAATCATTCTCTTTGTACTACTTCTCGATTTCTGATTTATGATGACAGACTAATTGAATAAATCAAATTAGCCCTAGCCCAGCCGAGCATTTACGTATGTCATCACTAAACCATCGAGGGGCCCAAAGATATCGCTTTTAACCTTATTTGGATAAAAGGAACGGGTAAACTTTGATACAATGCTTGCTTGCACTCACTAACCAAATCACACACAACAATATATTTTATAACACCAAGTTACTAGTGCGTTTACATATTATCAATGTGCAACCGATTAGCAAGATACAACTCACACATCTCGGTTTCAAGAATATAAGATGTTATCGTCTCACTAATCACTCGAGATAGTGATCCAAGTGAGCGTGGGTTTAATCCAATGCTCAAATCATATTCATAAGCACTCATGAACGTTGCAGCAAACATTTGCTTATGTCTAATACTCTTTTAGACAATCCACACGCCAATTCAGACAGTCTTCATTCATATCTACTTCCAACATATGAACGACTGTGGCCCGTTCGAATAATTCGATTATTAATAAACTCAATTATTCTGGAAGTCAAAACATGCAAGGTGAAACATAAGAATAATACTAATCCCATATGGCCTCAAACCTTTGAGTATAAATAAAACACGTTTTATTTATCACCATATCGATTACTCATTATTTGTCGTTTCGGTTAATCAACTTCTTACTTGAATTATTACACTTGTCCCATGCTCCTAGCATGCACACAATGTTTACCTATGGTTCTTACTTTTGTGAAATAGACAAATTGAACACATTTCCAATCATTCTCATTTTACAACTCCAAATCCATCTTCATAAGTTTAAGAATATCAAATTCTAGCCACTTATGGAATATGCTAGATTCTAACATTTTATGCAATAACTCTTTCGTAATGTCACTGCACCAAAGTCACAAAGACTATTGCCAATGATATTACAAAGTCCTTTAATGGAGATTGTTACAAGATAATTCCTTAGATATGATGTCTCTCACTTAAAGTACATTCCTTTGAACATCCTTTTGCATAAAAGTTTCTAATCTAGACATAGATTTTCAATATTTACTTCCCAATATGGACACGCTTCCATATGTTCCATATGAAAACTTATTCTTAATAGAATCTTTTCTATTCATCATAATGTCAATATGGTCCATTAATACCATGCTTCCAACTACTTACAAGCAACCAATCCTCGTCGAACTTTGGATTGTTCTTTGATAGTTGTTTAATTATTTTAGTCAAAACCGATTCTAGTCCCTTTTCCCTCTAAATGCTCTAGACATTTGGAAAATTTTAGAATGGTCAAACATTAAAGCATTTGCAATCGATCCTCTACCCGAAGCGTATGGGACACGATGCACAATGTTTTATTTGCTATGTTCTCAAAATTCGAATTGTGAAGAGGAATGCCGTAATCATAATCGAAATTTTAAGAACACACTATGTACCCTTGACTAAATTTATTAACATTTCTCAACCTAAGCCTTTAGATTTGAAATGAAGCATAATATTCTCTCCCTTAATTATAGCAAAACAACTTTACAACCCTTACGACTTTGCAAGGAATGACTCTTGTTTTCGATAATTAATATTGCCAACTTGCAATTCGTGCCTTAATACAATCATAACTTTTATGCTCCCACTATCATGATGATTACTATAAAACATAACACTTATGCTCCTACTAGCTTTGACATGTATTCATAAACATCTTAACTTTCAGAAAGACAATACCTATTGAATTTCTTAAGTCCATGTTTCTAATACTTAGTGCTTTGATAATCTTTTATCAAGGCCTCTTAAACTTATACACCTTTGCCTTAGATAGTTCATATGTGTGTCTAAACATTTAAGACTAATTGCCAAACATCACAATTCAAATTATGGAAAGGGATACCGTAACCATAATCGAATTCGAGAATGCAATTTTACAATCACTATCCTTTTAAAATCTTTCTTGGTGAAAGCATTTCCTCACAATCATTTTCATGAAGGAGGAAATCTTATGACACTTAGATTTTAATGGTTTATATGTTCCTATCCATGTGAATTTGTTAAAAAAACAAAATTTATGACAAATTCAAACTCATATGGACCGAACTTTCTTAATCTTGATTTCTTGCCTTATGGTAGTACAGCTGCCCACCACGTTTTCCAAGTAGTTAAGCAGCTCACTTTTTCCTATCAATGTACCTTTCATTGATTAAGGTGCCTTGCCTTTTATGCATTCAAAATGAGAACTCATTGAACTCACATGCATAATTAACTCAATTGGATACAACACATAATCAAAATAATGTCAACACGATAGGTTGTAAACCTCAACTCGTGTGCTAGTGATGATCGATAAGGTTTATTTGATTTGTTCTTGAAACCTTTCCAGACCAATAAGACTCCCACTGACTCCTTGACATATAAGATTCTTTTGTCAATAACCATTTATTGACAAACAAATATTCAAGAGTTAGTGTAGTTTTTATCAAAACACTTCATAAATTGGTCCTAGTTGATCTTTGTCTTCTTCAAGACATCACAACTTTCCACATTTGATGAATGTTATAAACCTTTTAATACTTTTCACTCATTGTCACAATCTTAACTTTAAGACTTTTTATTGGAATGAAGTATGATTGACTTCTTGATTTAACCATTTCTTCAATTCTTGACTCCTCTTCTTAGACGTATAATTGTACTAAGACTCTCTTAGAGGATCAATTGAGATATGGTTCTTAATCATTAAGACCTATCATAAAGCATAAAAGCTACTCTCCCTTCTTCTTAGAATGGAGAAACTCTTATCTTTGTGCCTACTTGATTCTTCTTATTCGTTTTGCTATTGATCTAAACCCTTTAATCAATTCAAAATTATACCTATTCTTATAAGTATAATCATATTTACTAAACCTTTAGTAAATCATGACGAATATCTTTGTTACTCTTATGGTGAACTTAATCAACACGCAACTTTGTGTGCTTGATTTCCTAATTCTTCACTTGACACTTTGTCAACGAATTTGTCTAATTTCCAAATATGAAATTTCTCATTCATCATGCAACCAAGTTGCGTGATTCCAAATTTCAGTCCAATTGAAATTTGGGCGATGAGAAACTCTCCCTATTTGGTAAATTCTCGACATTTCCATAAATAACATAACTAAGAATCATATCCATTCGTTGTAGAAATATGCAAACATCAATTTTCATAACGATTTCATTGCAAGGAAGTAAACAAATAAATAAGTCAAACAAAATTTATTTTATTTATAAAAGCAGCGGAAAAACATTTGTCCTTACAATGCAAAATCTATTGAAAACTATGTAAAGGAAAATTTCTATCATAACTATCTAAGCTCAAAATCAAATCTTCAAGTCCATGCGATCGAGATCCATCTCTTGTGATTAGATTCATCTTGCTCTCTTATCAAGCTTCCTTTCTTTTCACCGATCCTGCAAAACATTCAAATGCAATCTTATCACATCATGTATTAAGAATCAATGAATAGGAACTTAACGGAGTTAGATAGTGGATTTTACCTGAAGCGTAGTCATACTTTTGACTCTCCCATCTCTTAGATCTCTTAGGTAAATAGGGAAACTTCGTCTCCAATGCCCCTTCTCTTGGCAATAAAAGCAAATTGACTCTTTTGGAACAACACATGGAACTACTTCATACATCGCCTTTCTCTTATGATCAAACTTTTCGATCATTGCATGTCTTTCATTGCCATTGTCTATATCCATAGAGGTTTTGAAGGCAGATTCACCAATCAACTTTGCTTTTCTATTGCGCCAAACCATTGCTGATTCAGCAGAAATAAGCATATAGGTGATATCAATGAGGGTCACGTCGTGGTTCATCATATAGTACTCTCTTACGAACTCGCTATACGAGTTAGGAAGTGACTGAAGAACCCAATCAACAGCCATTTCCTTCATCCGTAGGACGTGTGCACACACCGACTTTCCTTCCTTATGTTTACTTGCTAAAAGGGCTTGAGTGATATTGAACCTTTCAATTTTACAATCTTGTGGGTTGGGGATAATAATTGGAGGAGGAGGAGGAAGTGAAGCATGATTTCTTGTTCCTCGATCGAATCGTGGAATATCATCTTCATGTGGAATGCTTGTTCCACGGGATTTGGGAAGACCATAGTTGTCGAACTTTGACATCTACAAAACGAGAGAAAACAAATTCAAGTTAGTTGATCGATTGAGTCCTTAGTAAATCACCCAAATGAGATACCAAGGCTAGGACCCAACACAATATGCTACAACCTAGAAGAGGGATGCCGTAATCTAGTTGCAGAATATTTGAAGGTAAGTGAATGACGATTCACTAATTTCCACCATGAAAAACGAAAAAAGAAATTTAAGTTTTAAATCTATGAAAACTCCTAGATCCTTTGAGATTCATTGAACATTTCAATGGCATGTTTAAATCTCGATACGCCCCTCTTGTTTGTGACTGGGATGCCGAGGATCACAAAGCGGGTGTGAATAACCATGCAAACTTACATGGTTCCCTCACATGTTACAATCACCTTTTCGATGTGCCGGTAAACCACACACGCTCCACCGAACTATGACAAACATTGAGTCACCCTTTGCTACCTTTGCTTAGAACCATTTAGTGTGCCAATAAACCACACACGCTCCACTAACGTCTTCGCAAGGGCACAAAGTGTAATTTCATGGAATTGCATCAATTCACTTTTGCCTAAGTAACTAAGATTGGGAATTAGAAAAACATTTAGTTACTTTGTATTTCATTATACTTATAATGGAAGGTTTCGTCCTATCCTACCCGTTCGGCTAACGACCATCCACTAGTCAAGAGTGCGGTGGGTAAGAGTGGATACCCATTCAATCGCCATTTTATAGGCAATTTCCTTAAACACCCCTTATAGACTAGCTTCGTGAATGAGCCCTACTAACGATAAGACTGACTTTTACTCATACGTATATATAATGTTAGACTTTTAATGTTATATATAGTATAGGGTGCATTTTATACCTTTAAAATACTATGTGGTTAACTTTAACAATTACACTTTTAATTCAATTAAATGGTTAACCTAAACTTTTATGGATTTATTAAATCTCCTTTAATTATACACTTTAATTAATTAAAAAAACCATAAGGGTGTAAATTGAACTTTTGAAAACATTACTAGGGTTTTAGAATTTAACATTCCTAATTAAAGTTTTAATCGACTTTTAAATTCCAAAACTTGAGGGCAAGTTTTGAAACCTTTTTCAAAACATTAGGGTTTTAACTATTTAAATTTCAAAACTTCAAAACTTTTGGGTTCAAATTTAAACTATAAAACCTAAAGGGGAAAATATGAAACTTTTCATAACAACAAGGATCAAATAACAAATAATCTAAACTAACATTTAATTACATAATTATCCATATTTGATTTGTTTAATGATTTCTTGCAAAAAAATTTATCAATTTACTCAAAATAATTAATCAATTATTTTATAAGGAAACAATTATCTTATTAATTGATAATTATCTTTAATTAGATCAAGAATATAGTCATATATATATATATATATATATATATATATATATATATATATATATATATATATATATATATATATATCATAAAATCGGATTTATATTGATCTAATATGATAAGGTAACTATCCTAATGCAAAAACAGCAAGAAATCCCGAGATAAGCATTATCTGACGAGTTGACTCGTCGAGTCAAGCCTGGACTCGTCGAGTCACCTTGGACTCGGCGAGTTCAGCTATGGACTCGGCGAGTCCAGCCTATAGAACACCAAAAAATCGATTTTTTTTAGATATACAATGCATCAATACAATTGAAACCATCCTAGGCTCTGATACCACTGATGGGTTTTGGTCATAAGACATCATATGTGCTCATACAAACCCTAATGCTTGGATCTAGGTTTCTCTATTGTACATGCTTTGAATCCAAGACTATAAACCCTAATTCTAGCATATGGAAATCAATATTAACATATAATTAGGTTTAAGATATTACCTTGATTGTTATGTAGTAATAACAATCCCAATTCCTCCTTGAATTGACTTTGGAAGGCTTAGAGTCACAAGTGTCACTCCTCTAATGGCTTACAAACACCAAGAGCAAATGGAGAAGGTATAAAGAGAGAGGAGAGATGTTATAATTCGTCCTTAGGACTTCTTGGGAAGAGATCCACGAATTCATGAGCCTTAGGGCCTTTATATAGGTGTAGAGATAGGGTTTCAGTCATTATCCTTATCTAGTTGCTTATCCACAATGCAACCCATAAGAGAATCCTTGAATCCTTATCATAGTCGAATTCTAAGGCATTATCTCCTTAAATTCATTCACCCTATATATAAGATAATCCTTACCTTATTTTGTAACTATCACATAATTACAAATCAGCCCCTCTAGTTTAATTAATTACACTTGATCACAAAATTAATTCCTAATTAATTATTGACCAATATTAATTAAACAAACATGATTTCTCCTTTAATATATTATTCTTATAACATATTAATAAATCATAATAACCTCTCTCTCTCTATTTATTTCTCCAATCAAGTTGCTTTGGTGAAGGCAACCCAAAAGGACCATGCACCATCGGGTCAAGTACGTACCAAAATAGTTATGGACTTAGACACTAATCCAAGAGGTAACCCAAGAGGACCCTGTTATTATTAAAAATATTACTAATATTTAATGACCTTGGACATACAATCCAACATTTAGAAGGGTTATGAACATTTATTGTGTAAACTTAAGGAATCAATATACATGCTGAATACAGCTTCATATCAACGGTATCTAATGTTTGACCTGACGAACAATAATGACTTCATGAAGAACCAATTAGGTCAATGTATAAGCCTCATGATCAATGGGATTTATCCTATTCGTATAGTATGTAGATGACATTCCCTTTGCGAGTAACCACATTTATATGTTGCTTGGATCAAAATACTTTATATCATGTTACCTTGATATGAAAGATCTCGATGAAGCTCTTTACGTTAAGTACATCGAGATTAAAAATAAAGGACTTTAGAATTATCCTCAAAGGTCTACATAGAGTGTGTAGTAAGTTGATATATAATGCAACAATACTTACCGTCAATTCCTTTTGTACTTAAGGGAGAAGTTCTCAGTTTATCTCAATGCCTGAAAACAGAGGTGGAACATGATAAAATCAAGTTAATCATATATGCTTCGATAGTTGGGAGATTAACTATGCATAAGTTTGCACCTTTTATAATGTTGATTATGTTGTTGGTGTACTAAGTCGTTATCAATTATATCATGCACTAGATTACTAGAAAATTTCCATGAAAGTTTAGCAACATTTACAAGGTACTAATATTTACAAACATGTGTATAAAAGAAGTAATAACTTGGGAGTGATGGTTTTTGACATTGAATTTGCAAAATGCAAAGTTAAATATTCATTATTGGGATACATCATATGCTATCAGTCGGCCAACATCATGGAAGAGTCATAAGTAAAAGTTGACGACTATATCAACTATGATGGAAAAATATGTTCTCATATATTGTAACATGCCATGGAATTTTGATGATAAATTTAATCACAAGACTCATGATTGTAAATTCCATTTCAAGGTCATTAAAAGAAATTATATTGCTATAACTTTTCCTATATAAAATTTTCCACTAGCAATATTAGAGTGCAGTAGGACTTTACCTCGACAGAAAATACTTATTCATATGAGAACGAGTGGAGGATAATGGTATTTATATTGAGCACATCAACACTAACAATATGTTAGCGGATCCAATTATGAAAGGTCTAGCACCCAAATGATTTCAAAATGTCTTAGTGTGGGTTTAAGGCTATACTTATTATAATATAACCCTAGCATAGTGCTTTACTAGAACCTTTTATTATTCAAGTACTTGATTAGTATTCCACCGTAATATGCAATTTGTATATACTAATAATTTGTGCTCACTTACTTTCTATATAGATAAATGTATGACATCACCACTTAAATGTAACGTCATTTTCCTTAAAACAATCATATATGGTAATTTGGCCCTTGGGATTGAAAAGGATTACAAAATGGTAATTTCTATTTCAACCCTATGTTTGAATAATATTGCATTTTAGCCCTTGGGATTGAAAAGGATTACAAAATGGTCCATAGTGGCAATATGGTAATTTGGCCTAAGTGTGGCACGATGAGCATATGTTGTGTACACTAAGCATACTAAAGCATGCCTTAGTACATTGGGTGTGCACACCTCGTAAAGGGGGAAAATGTGAATAATGTGCAAACCCAAATTTTTAGGGGTTGGTCCATATTTAAACCCCATGATAGCTTCATGTCTGATTTCTTCATCAGCCTCCCTTCGTGCAAATGACCCCAAGCAACCCCTATGTAAGAAGAGTGCATTTTGAGTCCATTGGAGTGTTTTGGAAGTGTTCTTCAAGGAAAAGAAGGTGGTGAAAAGAGCTTGGAGCTTCGAAGCATCTTGGATCTAGGATTTCCTTCTTGTTAGCAACCTCCAGGAGGTATAAGGTTTGCAACTTTATCACTCCATCTTGTAGATCAAGATATTTTTTCCTTTAAGACACATTTTGTTCTAAATATGGTGATTCACTATGGATTTTAATTCTGTTTACATGTTAATTTGATTTCAATTTTGTGTATGTAGTGGATTTTAGTGCTCATAGAGATGATTGGACCCAATCACAACCTCTCCTCATTCTTATAATTATGGTTTCAGCCCTGTTTACTTAATCAAATTTTATGTTCTATCACTTGCCTTCAGGTGGTATTGGAGGTTGATCAGATTAATGTACTTAGATGGTGAAACTTTTAATTTTTTTTATATTGATCCCTGTGTGGTTGTTTTCTTTTGCAATGGAATTAAGTTGTTGCAGTCTTTTGGAAGCATTTGTTCCACTATATGTGGTTTTGTTGAATCATTAAGTATTGGTTATTCATGGAAGGACATATAGAGTCAAAATTGAAAATTAGAAGAATCTTGCTATTTTTATTTAAAAGCATCATTTAAATGTTTGTATTTGTTTAAATTGATCATCTAAATCGTGTTTTGCTAATTATAGGAGTTGTTTTTTGACCAACTTGCATTGCCTTCTTTAGTTGATCTTGGTTTCAATCCACTAAATAACTATGGTACAAAATTTTATCCGGTTATATTAGTATCCAAATTACTATATTGCCCTTGCTTGGTTAAACTCGCAAGTTACCAAATGAGATGAATGGGTCATTGTTTTTAATAAATGGAAAAATAATAGATGATTTCTCTTTCCTGATGCTAAAATTTTTACCATTATAATTCAAAATTAATATAAACTACAAAATTATTTTTTTATCTTCCAATTATTTTTCTTTTCATGTGTTAACAAATTTATGTTGCAGGGCAAGATTGCTTTTGGAGAAATTCATACAAAATGAATTTCTTTATCACTCAAGTCATCTTTATGGCCTTATATTGTAAGTACATTGAGTTTATATGTAAAAGTACACTTCATTTAAAAGATTTCATTATACTTAGGGTGGATGGAAGAAAGTCGTTTCAATTTGAGTCTTCCTTTTTCATTAAAATGACCAAATTACCCCTATTATTGACTTTCAGATGATTACAAAAGGAAGATTATGAAAAATAGGTAGCATTCTACATTCAATTTCAACCTTTTATAGTATATTTCTTCCATTTACTTCATAAAGATGTTTAATTTGGTGTTAAGCCGGTTTCTTCTTCGATTCCATTTGATGTGCCACTTCCCGGTGGTTATGAAGAACTTCTTGATGAGTTTGGAATGTTGGATTTCAACAATAATGCTTAGAGTTTGTTTGTTCTTTTGACATACATTAGTAGGTAAAATTGTTTTAAACTCAGGTATGACTCAACCTTATTTGGGGTGTGATTTTAAATGCTTGATTGTTCTTTAATGTGGTAATTCCTAATTGTTTTGTTTAGGATGTCATTTTGAATAACTTGTGCCTTTATTCAGTCAATGGTTTTACTTTTACTCTTCAAGTGTAGGTAATAGAATTTGATTAGTAATTAAGATTGTTTTTTTTGTTTTTTATAGCTTATAAGTGGAGGATTGGCTGGATCTACATCTTTATTTACAACCCTTTTTGATGTGGTGAAGAAAACATCGCATACAGAGGTTTGATTGATAAACATTTCTGTTTGTGATTTCAATGGTTTGAATCATTTTAAAAAGGGATGTGTTCTTTTTACTTTTTTGTAGATATCCATATCTGTAAACCATTATGATGCAACTTTTGAGACTCTTCAAAAGATAGCCCAAGATGAAAGAGTATAGAGTCCATAAAAGTAATAATGATAAAATAAATTTTACCTTATTTTTTTTTTCTGAAAATGATGGAATGGAATCAGGGGCTTGGCTCCAAGAATGGTCATGTACATGAGTTAGGGAGCAATATAACATTCTACTTTCATTCTAATTATCTGTAACATATACATTTTATATGCTATTAGCATATTTTTGAAAATTTAGGTTCACGTCAATATATAGTTCAAAAAACTATAGTCCTTACTTTTTGCACTATTCTCTCTTGAAGAAAACCATATCAGTATGGCGTAGAAATTTGCTACGGCGACAACACTTTGTCTTAATTGACATATGAAGGATTTTAGAATAGATTCCAATATGAAATCATGATTGTAATAAAACAAGGGATGCTAGTGCTAGGCACTGCTGCATAACTCGTAAGATATGGTCAACCATTGTGTCCTTATATTTGAATTATTCTTGAATTCTCTTTTCAGATTCAGCAAAAAGAGAAAGACAAGGGGAAGGATAGGCATCACCACAAAATACGAGAAGCATGGAGTGAAGCTGGTAGGTTGCGTCTCGACTGATCTATTTGTTTATATGTGTATATATGTAAAAAACCAATAAAAAAAGTTACCCGTGGTTCATCACGGGCTACCTTCCACCCCCGCAACGCGGGGGATCTTTTCTAGTTAATATATTATTTTCATAATACATTAATAAATCAATTTATTATTCCAAATAAAAAATTCAACCTCTCTCTCCAAAAGTCATCCTGTCAAGTTGCTAAGGTTAAGGCAGCCCAAAAGGACCATGCTACTATCAAATCAAGTACACACTAATTATAGTTATAAGCTTAGACACCTAATCCAATAGTCTCCCATTTTGATAAGTCTAATAAATATAATTACAAGTATGACTTCTAAATTTGACCTGCAATCATAGCTTTCAAAAGTCGTTGTTGAACTCTGACCTAGTCAGTTATAAGTCCTAAGATAAGGAATCATATAATCCTCTGTTCTGCAAGATATCACGTGGACAAAGACATGGAATATAATCATTCTTATCGTCCAACAGTTTTTTTCCCGATTTCTGATTTGTTTGACATAGAACTTAATTGAACACATCAGCTCATTCCTAACGGGGCCTGGCACATAAGTCTATACAAAATCATTGAGGAGCCTAAGATATCACTTTTACCCCTTAGGATAAAAGGATTATATAAGATTTGACTTATATGCTTGTACTACTTACTCATCAAATCATACACAACAATACGTTTCATAAAATCAAGTTACTGACGTGTTTACGCATTATAAATGAACAACCAACTCGTAAACAACTCATATATCTCGGTTTAAAGACTATACAATGTTATCGTCTGATAATTACTTGTGACAAATTCCATGAAGTAATTCAATGAGTATGGTTTTAATCCAATACTCAAATTCCCATTTTAGAAGTACTCTTCAACGTTGCAGCTAACCATTGCTATGTCTAAACACTTAGACAATCTACAAGCCAATTCATGATAGTCTTAACTCAATACCTACTTCAAAAGTACGATTGATTGTGGATAATTTGAATAATCTAATTATTTTGGAAGTAACACATGCAAAGTTGAAACACAAGATAAAAAATTGACAAAAGATAGTAAACAATTACTTATAAATAAATCTCCATTATAAAATCATCAAATGTCAATTACATTTATATTGTTACAAGTTTCTAAAATGTATATCTAATCACTAAAACTAATATCATCCTTCAGACCAATGCTCCTTATATGGTGAACGTCCTTAATCCTACTCAGACCCTTTGTGAGGTGATCTACAGGATTCTCTTCTGACGATACCCTTTTGATTACAAGGAGTGCTTCCTCCACCCAATGTCTGATGAAGTGATATTTTCTATCGACATGTCTGGATCTTCCATGATCCCTTGGTTCCTTGGTCAAGCCAACTGCTCCTTCATTATCGTAGAAAATCCCCATAGACTCCTTTCTGGCTGGCACAACTCCAACGTCTCCATTGAAGTTCTTCAACCATATAGCCTCCTTTGACGCTTCGCTTACAACTATATACTCTAACTCACTAGTTGAATCAACCACAGTCTCCTGCTTGGAACAATTCCAAGTTAGTACTCCTCTATTGAGTGTAGACACCCTACCAGATAAAGAACGGAAGTTGTCTCGGTGTGTCTCTATCTGAAAACTGACATCACTATAACCAGTAACTCTCAAGTCATTACTACCTCCAAGAACTAGGACCTAGTCCTTGGTTCTTCACAGATACTTAAGAATGTTTTTAACTTTTATCCAGTGAGCTTTACTCGGGTTCCCTTGATATTCACTGACAATTCTCAAAGCAAAAGCCACATCAGGGCGAGTACATATCATAGCATACATGATCGAGCCAACAAAGGAAGCATATGGAACTCGACTCATTTCTGCTATCTCGGCATCACTATGTATTACTCAACTTGGTATTGATCTGGATATATAATTCTCCTTTCTTGGAATTCTGCATGCTAAAACACTTTAGGACTTTATCCAAGTAAGTACTTTGACTAAGGCCAATTAGTCTTCTACTCCTATTACTAAAAATCTTTATGCCCATAATATAAGCAGCCTCTCCTAGATCCTTCATAGTGAAACACTTTCCAATCCAAGACTTAACTTCCTGTAAGGTTGGAAAATCGTTTCCAATGAGCAGTATGTCGTCAACATACAATACTAGAAAGCGAACTATACTCCCACTAGCTTTGACATATACACATAACTCATCCTCACTCCTAGAGAAACTGAATTCTTTGACCTTCTCATCAAAACAAAGATTCCATCTACGAAATGTTTGCTTCAATCGATAGGTTGAATTTTCAACATTACACATTATATTGGGGTACTTAGCATCCACAAAACCCTCTGCTTGACTTATCTAAACATCTTCAGCCAACATTCCATTGAGGACAACGGTTTTGATATCCATCTGCCATATTTCATAATCATGAAATGCAACTATGGCTAGTATAACACTAATAAATTTGATCATAGTCGCTGGTGAGAAGGTCTCATCATATCAACCCTAGGGTTTAAGTAAATCCCTTTGCAACCAGCTGTGCCTTGAACGTGTGTACCTTTCCATCCATATCAGTCTTCTTCTTGAAGATCCATTGCACTGAACTATCTTACGACGTGGTACATTGTCAACCAAGTTCCAAATTTGTTTTTCATTCATTGACTGGATATCGTTGTCCATTGTCTCTTTCCATTTAGCCGACATAGGGCCCGATATGGCTTCCTTTTAGTGAGTAGGCTCATCTAAAATGTACACTTTTATACTATCACTAATAAACGACTTACCATCTATATTAATATAAAAACCATAAAATTCTTGTGCCATTCTAAATCTAGTGGAACGCCTAAGAGGTAACAAACCGTCAATGGGTTCAACAAGAACTTCTTCCTCGAGTTGAGTGCTAGTGTTAGAGGTTCCTTCATCGCTTGGCTCTTGAATTTCTTTAAGATCAATTATACTCCTACTTTCCTCTTTGCATATGAGTTCCCTCTCACGAAGAACTCCCTTCGTGCTATAAATACCACGTTCTCACTAGGTCTGTAGAACAATTATCCAAAGGATTTCTATAGGTAGTCGATGAAAATACGCCATTCACTTCGAGGTTCAAGCTTGGCACGAGTCTATCGTCTAAGGAAAGCTTCACAAACCTAAATCTTGATATGTGCCAACGAGGGAACCTTTTATGTCCACATCTCATGAGGTGTTTTGGCAAGCTTCATTGTCGAAACTAAATTAAGGATATGGGCGACAGTTGCTAAGGCATACCCCCCTAATGATATCGGTAGAGAAGCTCGACTCATCATGGAATGAACCATGTCCAACAAGGTTTGATTACGCCTCTCATCTACATTATTAAGTCGTGGTGTCCTAAGAGGAGTCAATTGGGAAACAATTCCACATTCCATGAGGTAGTCGTAGAACTCGATACTAAGATACTCACCACCCTTATCAGATGTGAGCATCTTGATCTTCATGTCCAATTGATTTTTGACTTCATGTTTAAACTCTTTGAACTTTTCAGAGGTTTCAGACTTATGCTTGATTGAGTAGATATATCCATATCCGCTATAATCATCAGTAAAAATCACATAAAATCGATTCGCATCCTTTGTGGTAGATCTGAAGGATCCATACACATCGGTGTGTATGAGATCCAACAATCACTTACCTCTTTCACATGAACCTGTGAAAGGCGATTTAGTCATCATTCCAAGCAAGCAAGACTCACATGTATCATCCGAGCTTAGGTAAAACGATTCCAACACTCCATCCTTTTGGAGTTGGGCAATGTGCTTCTTGTTTATACGTCCAAGATGAAAATGCGAAAAGCATGCTTTTTCTAAACGATTAAACGAATGAATATGTGACAACCGTCAATTTTGGTCAAACAAAGTCAACCAAATCAACACAACTAGCATTGATATTTTAAGACAAAAGCTAGGTTTCCTAATGAACGACTTGCAATTGTAATACAAAGTAAACCTCTGTCTCTCTCTCTAAACTCTCTCTATCTTAAATCACTCTCAAATCTCTCTCTACATCTTCAATCTCTCTCAAATCTCCCCCTATATATCAAATCTTTGCAAATCTCTCTCTATATCTCAAATTTCTCCCAAATCCCTCTTGATAACAAAAGGCACACTTCTAACTTTTCCCGTAAACACCGACATCACCCCATCCCTTCTCTTGTTGAAAATAGCTCGAAACAAAAAGAGAAAATCATAAAGAACAAGCTAATCTCAGAATATACTATTTATTCTCGGAGCATCCCTCTCAATCCAGAACCCTCTCAGTCCGGAACCCTCTCGTCCTGGAACCCTCTCAGTCCGAAACCTTCTCATTTTGGAAGCCTATTAGCCTAGTACCCTCAAAGTCTGAAACCCTCTCAGTTCAGAACCCTCTCCGTCAGGATCCCTCTTAGTTTGGAACCCTCTGAGTACAGATCCCTCTTAGTTCGTAATCCTCTCACTTCGGAACCCTCTCAGTCAGGAACCCTCTCACTTCGGGATTTTGACAGTTTTCGAATTTTCTTCATTTTTAACAGTTTCGACGTCAGGATTTCCATAAAACTCATATTTTTCACAACTTAGACCCTCTAAAGTCATATCTATGATTATAAAGATATTAAATTATCTTAATCATAAAGTATTAGCACAAGTGGTTCTCCCATCTTTTCCCAATGAACCGTTATGTCATGTCTCCTAGCCTCCATTGATCAATTCATTATCCCCCTCATAACTCAACCCATTCACTTGCTTCATTTCTTCCTTATAACCCATGATTCACTAGTTTGTTCTTCATTTTCAGCATTTCTTCACTTCTCGCTTTTTCTCTCCAAGAAAAGCTCTCACTCTCTCTCTTGCAAGGATTATCCCAAGATTGTTCTTGGATATTTTGGTAAGCATTCTCCCTCAAATTCTAAAACTAATCTTGAAACCCTTACCCACATATTCATGTATTAATGTCCATAGGACCATCAAATCTTCAAGTATTTTTCAAGTGTTCTTAACTTGAAACTTGTCATCAACAACCTCCCACTCATGAAGAAAACACATAAGGTGAGTTCATACCCCCACCATTTTAGAGTTTTTCCATATTTTATGGGGGAGAATACAAGTAACATCCTAGTAAACAAAATAATATACAAGTTATAAATATTTACTTGTATGTTACGTAACAAGAGATTTTCAGGCAAAAATGGTTGTAACCTGGTTATAACACCATTTTTGTGGGTATTTAACCAAATATATGTTGATTAAAACATATGTATTCAACTAGATCTAAAAATCTCAAAAAGGAAAAAATAAGTTTCATGTAACCATATTCTTGTTATTTGTGGTTAGTAACGCTGAAAAGTCAAACACTAGTAAAATGGATGTTTCATGCTAAAAAAGGCATTTATTTGCATTAAGTATAAAATATTTGCTATTTAAAGCATACTAACCCACTTTCATTTGTAGAAATACATATGTTTGGGTATGAAAAACCTATACTATAACACAGTATTCATAGTTTATGAGCTGTTACACTTTTGTAACTCGTTGAGCAAAGTGTATAATTATATAAAGATACACACACACACACACACACATATATATATATATATATATATATATATATATTTCATTTTCCTATTACTTTTATCATGGTAAAATGATAACATTTTATACAGAGGTTTTCATTACAAAAACATGTAAACTTGTTAAATCAAATAGTATGAGACATTGTCTTCTAGTTCCTACTAGGGTACCAACAAAAGTCCTGTTTTATAACCAGAGTCACTCGTGAAAGAGCGTGATACTTGTGTATAGATCTATACGAGACTGACAATCCCGCTCCTAAGCTGTTAGCTACATCTAGATCGGTAGGTCTGGGGTGACAAATGTCATAACACTTTGACGCCTGAAGAATGTCGCGACAGGCCATCATTGTCATATCATGGTTATAAAAACTCACATGGGGAAACAACAATACATTTAGTTTAGGGAAAAACATTTTTTGAAATGATTTTACATAAATTAAAACCGCATAATACTATATTAAGTATGGAAAATACTTGTACATTTCAGTCGTATAACATCTAAGACTACAACTCATTTTATGGAAAATATTGGATTTTCTGGAACGAACACTATCATTTTACATGGAAAAGCTTACAACTCGTTTTAAGGAAACTATCGGAATTTTCGAGAACGAACATCATCCTTTACAAGAAAAAGTTGACAATTACTCATTTAAACACTTATGAACTCACCAACTTAATTGCTGATGCTTTTTCAAACCACTTGTATTCTTAGGGAAACACTAAAACATGTAACTACAAGCTTTTGAGGATGGGAGATTATGGCGTCAAACAAATCTTTTATCATCATATTGTAATTGACTTTTGAAACATGCAACACTTAAAACGATGTAACTTTTCCAATTGTGTATATGATGGTTGTATGGCTTTTATCATTATTATTCAATTGTTATCATACTGTACATGAAGTCATCCGCCCCTGGATGTTTCCGTCGTTCTGGTTTGCGGGTGTGACTGATTGGTATCAGAGCATTATTTATAAGGAAATAAGTACATCAAACAACGTAAGATATGCAACTATAAATACAATAGGGATAAAACACTCTGACTAAGAAATATACTCTTAAAAATATAATAATAATTTTATAAAAGTATACGTACATGCATACATACTAGAACAGTGTCATAATAAGAACAATACAAAAGTAAAGAGATAATTTGGACACTACGATTAATCCTAGATATTTATGTAATCATATCTGGGATAAATATAGCCTAATCAACTATATTTATGTGAGATATGACTAACATGTGTTTGAGAATGGTCGAGGTGAACAACAAGTCCAAAACTTACCAACACCCTATACAAGGAAACTCTAGAACCAAACATAAAGTTGAAAATAGTATATCATTATTTTAAGATACTATAAAACCATACAACTAGATTATTTATGTGTCTTTATACCGCCATTCTCGCACAGTCAATATAACCAAACATATAGTTAAGACACTCTATTTTGATAATACTCGATTCATGACCATTCTTCCTATTTTAAAACTTATGGCAGGAGTATGCCACAACGGAAGTCAAATAGGCACAAAAAAACACACCAACAGCTCCACCACCACCACTGTTACCACCCCACCAATGGATTGAGGCGTTTTTTAAGCTGTTGTAACAGCCGCTGTGGAAGCCGCCATGTAAGTCCCAAACTTTGAACCAACTAGTGATCAAACAATATCAATCAAAACAGACTGAATCAAGAAGAAGAAGAAGAAGCGAAATCAATCCGAATGCATACGATTATATAACCAGAATCGTCTGGTCTCCTTTTATAGAGAACATAAAGATACAAGCCCGTCCAAAACCGAGAACACCAATGGACCGAAATCAAGGCTGATTTCGGTCTACCCAATCGAAAACATAAACTAAGCGCATACAAAAGCAATTACAAAGCCTACAATGTATAATCCTAGCTCAAACCAACAAAATATTTCCTAACAATTTCCCATTGGTTTGATGTTAGCTTCATCTCATGGCTTGTCAACGATTAGCACATTAGAGCTCCCCATAGCGCCTGCCCACATCCTTTTGTTTAGAATTTCAGTGACCATGTCGGGGAACTCTTTGGCAGCAATCTCTGAGATATCATTTTTACTATGATTTGATACCTTGTAAGAGTATGGATGTCTCGCTCGCCGAACTATAAGAGATCCTTCGCTTTAACGAGACAAATCACCCAAGTCAGAAGCTTGATGAAAGTAGTGGTTGTGGCCTCATCAAAGACCCAATATTGCATATTATGCAGAGACCCATCAGGTGTCTACTGAACAATGGGAATTTGTTGCATCTGCTTGGTAGGAGGCCACATCATATTTTTTTTACGGTTCGGTTGGTGTTGGGATCAAGAATGCCTTTGAATTTCTTCACAAAAGAGTTTGCGGTCTTCATCACATCGAACTTCCTTTTTACTTGATTCTCCATAAAAAAAATTGAATTTAGATCGACGATGATCTTTCAACAGATTGTGGAAGGGAGCACTAGCTAATTCAGTGACATCAACTTTAGTCTAAGAACTGAAGTCATTTTGGTGTGCATAGTACTCGACATTGCCACTTTTTCTCTTGACCACCTAGATATTCTTCTTGTCATGAAATCCCCACACCTTTATCCCGGACCTATCTCCATACTTGTCTTGGAACCTCCTCTTTCCAAGCTCAGTGACACTTAATTGGGGTTGATCTCTACAAACATTTTGATTAGAATTTTTCATGAAAAGAAATTTCCCTTTTCTTTGAGCTTTTTCCTTTCTCTGAGCTTCTTCAAAATAAATCTAAGGTCAGCATTAAAGGGTTCATTATCAAATTTGTCGACAGTACGATTTGCACTGGCATGTCGTGGAACTTCTTGTTGAACTTGGGCAGGAACACATGGGATGCACTGCCTTCATTAGGTTCACTGACAAATGTTTTTAATTTGTTGCCAAATTCACTAATCATCTTATTCTTGAACTTAAAGTATCCAGCTATGAGAGCTCCAAGATTTAGCTGCAATTCATAAATTTGTTTTGAGTTTTGAGTATTTTCCTTTTCAAGCTCGGAAACTCTAACATCTAGAGTTCCAATCAAAATGTCCATCTCAATAAGCTTTTGGTTCAATACTCCTATTTCTTCCTTTAACTCAAAAATTTTCGGATCTTCTTGATCCTAGCTCCCTGCACCAATTGATACACCTTTCCCTTTGGGTGCAGGGTGAACACATTCTTGGCCTAGAAACCTGGCAAGCCGTTTGGAAGTGGCATCATGCGCAGACAGAGGAGTTAAGGAGCCACCAGGAGGTGATGAGCTTCTTGCATCAAAAGATGTACGAACAAAACTAGGTTCTTCATGCAACACATAGCTCTCTACATGAGTTGGTTGGGTTGTTTCAATGGTTGGGGTCGACTATTGAACAAATTGAGTTTGATCCCGAATAATTTGTTACAACTAGCATTTTTGGCTAGGAAATTATGTCTACATGTAATCAACTCATGTTGTAACTTATAACTCGAACTTCAAGTTAAACACAATACTCGTTCAAAAACAACAATTCGAATCAAAACTCATTCGTGAAGTCCAAGACCAAATTTAATACATTTCATACACTCAATAGTGGGTTTGTAACCCTGATGTCCTAGTTCAACTTTAATTGGACCAGGACCCTCTTATTGGGCCTAATGGACCAATAAAGTCACAACTCAATTCTTTTGGGCCAAGAATCCTCAATTGGGCTCTAGTTGGACCCATATTCATTAAACCATAGCATTTTGGGCCAATTTGGGCCTAAAAAGTCTCACTTTGTCTATATAGGCCTTAATGGGCCATAAATATCTTCATGAATTTCATTGGGCCAAAAATCCATTATATTTACCCTTTTTCAGACGTAAGTTCATAAGAGGGCCCAATGGGCCGAAGACTTCCATATTGGGCCTTATAATTTCAAGTATAACCAAAACTAGCCCAAATATTTCTTTTCTTTTTTTTTCTTTTTTTTCCCTTCCTCTCATTCTCGGTTATGTATGTGTGTGTGTGTGTGTGTGTATATATATATATATATATATATATTGCAAAAAAAGGGATGATATTATGGGTATAATTAGAGGATAACACCTCATTAATAACTCCCATACATATATGTTAAACCCTCCATCTATAAAGTTAACTAAAACTATATCTCTCTTCTTCTTAACCAGTGTCTAAGGTTCATCCCATCACCACCTTCATTTTTCACTACTAAGTCACTACATTCCTCAAAGAACTCTACACAAAATCCATCCATTCTTCTAAAAATTTTGTATATGCTTGTGTGTGTACTCGAGAATACATCATCAAGTTTCATTAGTTTGGTAAGATAGTTTCTATTCTAGTGTTTAACTTCATCATGTGACAAATCTTTCACTCATTAACATCCCAAATCGTGATTCATGCTCCTAAAATCTCCTGGAATTCGAAGATCTCATCTCTACGAAGCATCTACACCAAAAAATCCTCCAATCCTCTTCCAAAACCAATCCATCAACCCTAAAGTGAGTTCATACCCCCTATTTTTGGTTTTTACTATGATTTAGGGGAGGATACAAGTTACTTTATGTAGATCTATGTGTTTATGCATAAATATATGTGTTGTCGATGTTATATGTTTGAAACATCTTAGATTTAGAAAGATCTACTACAATATGGTGATATTTGTAAACTAAAACACCTTATGCAACTTATGATGAAGATGAAAGGATTAATACATGTTATGGATGTTGGAAACTACGTAAAATCGTGCAAAGGCCCAAAAAAATTGACAAAGAAAACAAAAGTGCGGATCTTTTGTCAACTCACGGTTTTAAGAGGACTAAAAGAGACATTTTTAAATAAAAATGGGTCTTTATGATGTTCATCGCTTTAAAAGGGGCAAAAGTGTAAATTTTCACAAAATGGGCCTCCAATTGGACCTTTACAGTTTCATGGGCTAAACTTGTAAAATTTTGACTTTTATGAATTAAATTATCACTTTAAACAAATTTGAGTCAAATATGTAAATTTTTGGTTTAATGGGATGAAAATGAAAATTTTATTAAACACGCGCTAAAAAGGTCAATTTTTGTGCATTTGGGCCGAAAATGTCAACTTGTATAAAATGCGGTCGAAATGACTATTCTGACAAAAGTGGGCTAGAAATGTCATTTTATTTTGAAACAAGCTCTTAAATGTAAACTTTGGTCTTAAGGGACTTAAAGCATCATTTTTACCTAAAGTGTGCCTAAATTGTAAATTTTTGATTTTATGGACCAAAAATGTCATTTTACAGAAAGTGGGCCTTTTATGTCATTTTGGAAAACAATTGAGCTTAAATGATCAACATAATAACAAACGGAACAAATACGTCACTTACATTTTTTTTTAATTGGACCGGAATATACCTTACATGCTTATTGGGCCTTAGTGGCCCATTTGCATGTTTAAGTGGCCTGGAATACACATTGCATGTCTATTGGGCCTTTGTAATCCAATTACATACTTGTTGGGCCTAATAAACTAAAAATATACTTGGAAACAATATGCACTGTGCAATTCAATATTTGCTTAAATTCACTTAAGGCTCTTGTAAGACATTTCGTTTTTCACCTATCTAGTGTACAACTGTAGGCTGTAGTTATAACTAGCGTTTCCTGTAGGGAGAGTAAGAGTTTGTGTACAGATCTATATGGGGTTGACTCCCGTACACCTAAATTGTTCGCTATAGTTAGACTAGGCCAGTCTAGGGTGAAAAGCCTTACCTTAAACAAGTCGGTGCCTGAAAAATGTCATGACAAGCGAACCAGTCATTATCAAGTATGGTTATAACGAATCACATAGAGAATAACTCCATTATAAATTTACGGAATACATATACCATTTTGATGATACAAAATACATACATACACTGATACTCGGTCTTAGGGTTAAGACCACAACACTTTTATAAACATAAACTTTTAATATATGATACAAAATACACACATACATTGATACTCGGATTTTCTGGTGTTTAATATATGATACAAAACTTTTTATTTAAACATCCTTATGAATTCACCAACATTATATATATTGACGTTTTTCAAATAACTGGTATTCTCAGTGAATCGTTAAGCAGGTGGGCATCAAGAATATGTGGAAAGTTTTTGCATTTTGTTGCTATTATAAACATTTATATTTTTGGAATGTAACTCTTGTAAACATACAATGATGTAAAATCAATATTGTTGTATTATTGCATTTGTGATGATGATGTTTGCCTTGTTACTGTGATGATATTACAAGATGATGTCACCCAACCCCCGAACATTTCTGGTGTCTGGTTCGGGGGTGTGACATAAGCACTCCCGACCAAGGATCAACACGTCTTTGTTTATGAGGCGGCTAGAAGGCTTGAGACTTTCTAAGATCGCATTCAGATGGAGTAATGTATGGAGAGACAACTGGTCGGGAAGGAATCCTCGCAGTTAAATCCAAAAGAGCAATGACTTCTTCCATCTGAGCGGGTGAATGAGATGGTAGCTTGAAAATACTTGTATCTCCCCCAGTCTCAGTTGGAGAGCTCACAACTTCATTGACTTCATTAGACCTAAAGAACGAATGAATATCATCATTAATGAGCTCGAAATCAAACGTGAAATCATCATCATTAAAGCCCATCAAATTACTCTCTTCATCAATCCTTTCTTCCTTATCATCATCAAAATCATCATCATCATCATCATCATCATCATCATCATCATCATCAACGTCATGAATAGGAACATGATCCTCTTCCACAATTGCAACAGGAGGAGTGACATCAGTAACAACTTCGGGCTCTTGGACAGGAATACATGAAGAATAGAAGCCTCTTCAATTTCTACAAATCTTCCAAACTTTACCAAGGGACTTGTTCCTCGGAACACCACCTTAAAACCTTTGTGATTTTGCTTCATCAGCCCAAAAGTGTTTGGACCCAAATATTTCATATCCAAAGTTTCTCACGTTCTTTCCAAATTGGGATATTTGTCATCAAAGATCAACTGAATAAAGCTTGGTTACATAAAAAATACATCCTTCTTCTTCCATTTTTAAGTTGCTCTTCATTTAATTGAATACAAGACTTGAGAAGTTGAAGTCCAGATTCATGATCAGAGCAACAATGACACTGGTAGCTGATTGAGAGATATCATCCGCTCCTCCTTTTCTTCATGAGATGCATATTATGAAAGTATGAGCAAGGAAGTGCCAGTAAGGAGGGAGCAACTTCTTCATTGTTGGAGGGAAGGTTCCTTCATATTCCATCTTTTCAAGAACCTCCCTGATATGAGCAACATGAAATTCAGTTGGGGAGCCTGGCTGATCCCCGAAGCGAAGAACTTCTCTGATGATTTGTTAAGACACAACCTTCTCCCCCATGACAGTTAATTCTATCGCGCCTTCTTTATTTTGCTCCAGCTTGATTAAAACAAGATTTATCTGAAAATTCATTCACTAAACATTTGTAGATGACAGGATTTGTTCGAATCGCATGAGTGAGCATGCAATTGTTTAACCCATGAACCATGGACTTAAACTCTAGATGGTTTAGAAGTGGATCAGATATGCATGCAATGATGTTGTAATTATCAGCAAACTTCCTTCTAGCCATTTGTCTACACCAAACATGCTAAGTGAAAAAAAAACAAGATTAGGCAAGTAAATTCAATTTTCTCAAAACATTAATTTCGATTATAGTTAGAACAGGTTTTAATGATGCAGTAAAATTAGTCAAAATTAAATTTATTTTTTTCAAAATGGTCAAATTCAATTTGATTTGGTCAAATTTCCGGTTAGATAAGGATTTTCGGCCAAAAACGTCTATGACCCAAAAACTCAAAACCAAAACCCTTGAACTATGGGTTTTTTACCGAAATCATTCACCAAAAATCAAAATCTCTCAAATTTGTGTTTTTAGCCGAAAAGGCTTCACCAAAACTCAAAAACTCTTTAAGTATTGGGTTTTCGGCCGCAAATGTTGGGTTTTGGCCGAAAACTATTCACTATCTCCCAAATTGATGAAAACGTCCGTCAGACAACTGATTTTGACCCAAATCCTGCAAAATCTTCAACCAAATCGAGTTAGAACAGGTGTATGGATGTCGCTATCTCTTTACCTTGAAGAATCAAGGTGAAATTTTCGATTAAACACATGAAATGTGATGAATCGATCAGATGATGAACAGAAAACGAGAATGAACAGGAGAGGGAAAAAGATGTTTGTCGCTGAAAACGTGAGAAGTGAGGGTGGAGCCGAAAATCATTCCTTTTATACACTAAGAGAATTTCGGCCCATAACCCTAAACCTGGTGGGCCTTCACCGATAAAACAATTCCACTTTCATTAAAAATAAAACCATTTCCAAAATAAAACATTTTTCAAGACTTTAAAATTATAATAAAAAATAAAAAATAAAAATCTAAATGCAAACAAATTTTTTATATTTTTTTAGAAAATAAAATAAATATAAATATAAAAATTAAAATAACACTAACTATATTTCTAGATTAAAAGTTAAACATTTTGGGATCATAAGTTTTGAAACAGCCTTAACCTGTTTTTCAATACCATCACCTTCATGAACAGATTTGGTCAATCGCTGATATTGTGGTCCACCAAAACACAAAGGATAATGACAAGTTGGACAGATTATAAATGACAAGACATTGTACCTATATTCCTAAACAGACTAGTTAGCTGACGACGACCAAGAATATTCTTGTCCGCCTAAATTTAGCAGCGAGGTTTATAGACAACCTTTTAAATGGTTCAATTTTAGATGTACTAGAACGTGTTTCCCACTTCCCGACATACCCCGACAATCAAGAAGTTCCAAAGAACTCCTTACTTTAGCTGAGTAGACAATCATTTGGAGAGAAGTCAAATTCAGAAATGCATATGTTGTATACCCAGGTCGAATCTCTTCCAATCACGTAGAGGGAACAACATATGACTCACCAGAATAGAGGGATTGAGAGGTAGAATGTTGCATATGATGTGTTCCATGTCGGATTGTTTCCAATCACATAGAGGAGACAAAATATGACTAACAGATAGAAAGAATTACATATAGAAGGGGATGCCTATAGATAGAGTTGCATATGTTGTATTCCAGGTAAGATATGTTCCAATCGCGCAAAGGATGCAATATATGGCTGATAGATAGAAAGCATGAAAATAATTTCCTACACACCTACTTTATCAGAACCCCCAGTATCCTTATCAATACCAAAATTAAGGACATAAGTCCACACATCGAGTAAATGTTAAGCTACAATTCTAGATATATATGAATTTAATATATCCCACAGGTTCCCTTGTTTATCTCACTGCTTAATCTACCAAAGTGTCGTAGTCAGTTCCAATAAAATCATCTAGTCCTCATTGTGAAGTTTTTCATTTTCAATCCATGTCTAGTCCATTTGAATCGTTTGTGCCTAATAGCGCATAGAACAAAGAGTCTAGATAATTCAGTTTCAGTCCCTTACACTTGTTTAAATAAAATCATCTAGGTCCACATTGTCAAGTCCTTTCATTTTCAATCCATGTCTAGTCCATTTGAATCCTTTGTGCCTACTAGCGCATTGAACACAGAGTCTAGACAATTCATTTTCAGTCCCTTACACTTGTTTAAACTGCCCGTTATCACTCAATCATGATATCACTTCCCAAAATAACACCTACAAACGAAAAACCATAAGAACATATTTTTGGATTTTTGTTTTTATAATTTTTTTTTGCATTTTGATTTCTCCCTCTAAATTTGTGCGTAAGAGAGAAGAAAAGAAAATAAAATGTTCAAATTTAAACTAACAAAAAAATTTCGTCTTCAAAACGAATTATTTTAAGAAACCCCACAACCACATCGAATCGAGCTTTACGGAACGGTTGGTAAACAGGTCCACTACATTATTATCAGTGTGGATTTGATCCAAACGGATAAGCTTACGCTCATAACGGTCTCGGATAAAATGAATTTTGATATCAATGTGCTTGGTTTTGGAATGATGAACGGGCTTTTTAGCAATTTGTATCGCAACATCATTATCACAAAAAATGGAGGTTGTCAAGAAAGTTCAAACCGTAATCTAGCAATTGGTGTTATATCCAGACCACCTATGAGCAGCATGCTGATGCAAGGACATACTCAGCTTCAGCACTCGAAGTTGACACCATTTGTTGTTTTTTTGCCATTTCCAAGACACCAACCTCTCCCCAAGAAACTAACATCTGCCTGAAGTAGATTTCGTGTTAAAATCACAACCTCCATAATTGCTATCGGCGAAAGCGTATAAATCAAATTAAGGAGTTTAGGATACCATAGCTCTAATTTAGGGTTACCTTTAAGGTATCAAAAGATCTGTTTAATAGTGTCACACCCCAAACCAGAACGGCAAAATCGTTCGAGGGCGGATGACTTCATGTAGTATCGTAATAGTTGAATACATAGTAAAGAAAGTAAAACAACCGTCATATATATATAATTTAAAAGTTACACTGTTGAATGATACTTGTTCAAAATAAATTACAATATGATGAAAAAAATGGGTTTTAAACTAACGCCTTAGCTTCCCTTCTCCAAAAGCTAGGGTTTAACTGTATTAGTTAATCCCTGAGAAATACAAGTAGTATTGAAAGAGTGTCAACAATTAAGTTGGTGAGTTCATAATCGTTTATGTATAAAATTTGTAAGTTTCGTATAAAATCACTGACTTTATTTCCGAAAAATCCAATATTTTTCCATGAGTGTGTGGTAGTTTAAAAGTTCCAAAACTCTAATGCATTAGTAGTTTTTCATGTCTAGAATAATAGATTTAAGTATGTATAAAATTAATTACTAAGACATTTGATAACCCCGTAAATCATCGTGTTTTTAATACTCCATGTGAGTTTTATTTCCATGCTAGTCACCCAGACCTACCGGTCTGACTGTAGCTAACAATTTAGGTGTGGGATTGTCAATCCCGTACAGATATATACACAAATATCACACTTTGCCTACAAGAGATTATGATATATAATACAAGACTTTAACTACATACTTGAAAGTACGTGATGTTGAATCTCTCACAAAACTTAGTATCAAATATATTTACGTATGAAAAGTCCATTTGTTCTTGTATATGAAAGTATTTCCTTGATATAGTACTTATATTATGTAAAATCTCTTGAATATCTAGATAACTATACCTATTATAGTTTTTCTAAAAGTATGTTTCGTTTGTATGGTAACCCTAGTGTAGCGTCGACTTTGTATGTAAAGTATAACATTATTGAACATTTATACTCAAAATATAAATAAACTTTTTGATATTCATATAACAACATGTTTCTTTCCAAAAAGACAAAGTGTTATCATGATATGTTGTATGAGAATGTTTTCGTATGGTAGTTATACATCACATATGATTGATTATAACAAAAAGTATAGCAAGAGATTGATGTTTTCTGAAAGACCCCAACTTTCGTATTTTTGAAAGACCCAAACTTTCATATTTCACATTATCATTACTCCAAAACATGCTATTTGTATATTCATAAAAGCAATATTTTACATTGATATAAAGGATTTACAAACTATTGGATACAAACCTTCTATTACAAAGTGTTATATATATTACATAACTACCCAGAATATTGTAATTTATACAAACATAAAAAGTAATACAAAAGTACTATTACAAACTATTCTACATCTTTCAATAGTATGTAAACATACTAGTTATTTATCACCTGCAATTGTTAAACATTAATAGGGTAAGCGGTGATACTTAGTGAGTTCAAAAATAGATACAATATAATGTTATGCCATATATATATATATATATATATATATATATATATATATATATATATATATATACACTTTAATGTGGAAAAGCAAAGAGGAACAACAAGATGTATGTGAGATCATGTGACAAGCATTCATATCAATCAAAGACATTATTCAAAGATATCATTTTCAATTCTTGATATACATCAATAAAGCTTTGGCCTAAATGGTATAGATGACATGCAATTTCTGATTAACATCTTGTTAGATTTCAGGCTTATAGTCCTGTCTAACCATTTGCCAATGCCATAGAATACAAGTAATTCTTTTATGGAGACATGCTCTACATGGCCACAGGCTACGTACCAGTACCAATGTGAATCTAAGTCCTTTCACGATCACATGGTCAAAGGTATTACAATTGCTATAAACATAACGAATAGTATGAGAAAATAACTCAGAATGATAATACTGAAAATCACATAGCACATATAACACATAACATATAATTGTTCCTATATATTGAACTCACCTTAAGTTAACCTGGGATTAAAATAGTAATTTGGACAGCACTTCGGCTTTATATATGCCTTTCTATGTTGAAAATCGGGAGCTTGATTGAAAACCGAGCTCTACGAAGGTAGGGCTTCAACACCGAAAAGATAAAATTTACGGGCTTCTCGGGGGTCTTAGGACGTGTTTCGGGTGCTAAAATTAAAATCCACAACTTTTGCATACGCGCTCCGTTTTTGACGTTCTTTATATGCACGCGTAGCTAAAATTACGCTCTACAACTTTCATTTAGACTTCGTCGGCTAATTTTGACTTTAATTTTAATATTATTATTTTTAACAGACCGGGACAGGAAAATCCGTTAAAAATTTATAACTTCTTCATCCGACATCCGTTTTTGTCAGACTTTTTACCGTTGTACTACATATGATGAGACATTCGATTCTATTTTAGGATGTATTGGTAAAATATCGCTCGATCTAAAATTCGAGTTTTTAGCTGTCTACTGCTAAGTTGAAACTTCGAAAAATCATAACTTCCTCATACGAAGTCAGATTTTGGCGTTCTTTTTATTGAATTTCTCGGTTTAACAAATACTATGACTTTCATTTAGATTACTAACGCTAAAAATTAGTTTATCAAAAACTCACTTTTTACGTTATTCTGTGTCGTATCGGTTTTGTCGCGAGCTTCGTTTGGTCATAACTTCTTCGTTATAACTCGGATTTTGACGAGGTTTTCGCCTACAATTTTCTAACAAGATTCTCTACTACATCAAATAATAAAATTTTACTTATTTAAAATTTCATATTTTCGCTAAATTTCACTAGTTGGCTTTTAATTGGAAATCTCATAAGACTTCTAATATTTTCTGAGTGATTCTAAACATAGTTTTACTTCATTTCTAGTAAAAACCTTCTGTTAGATCTCAACACTCAATTTTACATAATATTTCACAATTTTATTCATTACAAAACACGATTTTAAAATGTGTATGTTACAAATACCTCCTCCTTTTGAGGATTTCATCCCCGAAATTATATTGATTAAAATAAATGGGGATATTTTGCTTTTATCTCATTCTTATTCTCCCAAGTATAGTTTGGGCCTCATTGGTGTTTCCACTTGACAAGCACCAATTCTACTTCTTTATTGCGTAGCTTAGTTGTTCTTTCATTCACGATTTCCTCAGGCTCTTCTACATATCTTAACTTATTGTCCAATTTCACTTCGGATAATGGACCTGTCTCATCGTAGATGCTCAAGCATTTGCGCAGATAACTTACATGAAACACATCATGAATACCCGCCAAATCTTCAGGAAATTATAAGTGGTAAGCTTGCTTTCCAATTCTCTGGATGATTTTGAAAGGACCAACAAATCTAGGACTCAACTTTCCTTTCTTCCCAAATCGCATATGGCCTTTACATGGGGATACCTTCAGCATCACGAAATCACCCACTTGAAATTCTATATGTCGTCTTCTCTTTTCCATATAGGACTTCTGTCGATCGTGGGCCGCTTTCATTCTTTCTCGTACGATTTGAATCTTGTCGGTAGTGTCTTGAATCATTTCAGGGCCTCCAAGGATCTTCTGTCCTACATCACGCCAACATAACGGCGTACGGCATTTGCAACCATATAATGCTTCATATGGTGGCATTTTGATTGAAGTGTGGTAACTATTATTATATGAAAATTCGATAAGTGGTTAGTATTTATTCCAGTTACCACCGAACTCCGAAACACATGCACAAAGCATATCTTCTACTGTCTGGATTGTTCTCTCTGTCTGACCATCTGTCTGAGGATGATAAGCGGTACTGAGAGCAACTCGAGATCCCAATTCGCGTTGCTTACTTACCCAAAAGTGAGAAGTGAAGCGAGTATCGCGATCAGAAATGATCTTTAGTGGCACACCATGTCTTGAAACAATTTCATCCAAGTATACTTGTGCATATTTCTCCATTGGAGCCGTTTCACGCATGGCGAGAAAATGTGCACTCTTAGTCAGACGGTCGCCGATTACCCAAATGCTATCATTCTGTCTACCAGTCTTTGGCAATTTGGTAATAAAATCCACAAACAGCTCTTCCCACTTCCATACAGGAACACTAAGGCTTTCTGGAGTTCCATAAGGCTTTTGGTGTTCTGTTTTGACTTGTAAGCATACTAAGCATTCCTGTACATATCTTCCTATGTCTCTCTTTAATCCAGGCCACCAATAATCAGCTCTTACATCATAGTAAAATTTTACTTGTACCAGGATGTATTGATAATTTAGATTTATGAGCTTCATCTAAAATCTTCTGTCTAAATCCACCAATCTTTGGAATCCATAGCCGATTCTTAAATACTTTTAATCCTCGTGGATCATCAAGTAAAACATCGGCATAATGTACCATTCCTTCCTTCTTTACATTTTCTGGCTTTAAGGCTTCAACTTGCCACTTCTCTAGTTCATTAAGAATGGTGAACTTCACCGTAGTGTGAGTAATAGTATAACACATACTATTACAATAAACTTTCCTACTAAGTGCATTTGCAACCACATTAGCCTTTCCAGGATGGTACAGGATTTCACAATCATAGTCTTTGATCAGCTCCATGGCTCGTTGTTGTCTCATATTCCGAGTTTGCTGACTGAATATATACTGGAGACTCTTGCGGTCGGTAAATAATTGGCATTTTGTACCAAAAAGGTAATGTCTCCAAAGTTTTAGGGCAAATACTACTGCAGCGAGTTCAAGATCATGGGTGGGATAATTCTTTTCATAATCTTTTAGTTGTCTTGAGGCATAGGCTATCACTTTACCACACTGCATCAACACACAACCGAGTCCCAATCTTGAAGCATCACTATATACGGGGAAATCATCATCACCTTCTGGGAGTGATAAGATGGGAGCATGAGTCAAAAGATCTTTTAGAGTTGAGAAAGCTTTTTCTTGATCTTCACCCCATTCGAACTTCACTTCCTTCCGTGTAAGACTTGTGAGGGGTACGGCTATACGAGAAAAGTCTTTAATGAATCTCCAGTAATATCCCGCGAGACCTAAGAAACTTTGAATTTCGGAACCATTACGGGGCACTTCCCAATTTTGAATGGCTTCGATTTTGATGGGATCTACAGATACACCGTTACTAGAAATAATATGGTCGAGAAATTGAACTTGACGGAGCCAAAATTCAAATTTCGAGAATTTAGCATAAAGTTTGTCTTTTCGAAGAAGTTCTAATATTTCACGAATATGAACGGCATGATCGGCTTCAGATTTGGAATAGATTAGAATATTGTCAATGAATACGATGTCAGACTTATCGAGCATTGGGTGGCACACTCGATTCATCATATCCATGAATACAGCAGGAGCATTTGTCAAACCGAATGGCATGACAAGGAATTCGAAATGCCCATAACGAGTACGGAAAGCAGTCTTCGGTACATCTTGCTCTTGTACTTTCAACTGATGATAGCCAGATCTCAAATCAATTTTTGAGAAATAGCTAACACCCTGAAGTTGATCGAATAAATCATCGATGCGAGGTAGTGGGTACTTGTTCTTGATAGTCACTTTATTCAGCTCACGATAATCAATGCACATTCGCATCAATCCATCCTTCTTCTTGACAAACAATACTGTAGCACACCACGGATAGGTACTCGATCGAATAAAGCCTTTGTCAAGTAATTCCTGTAGTTGGATCATCATTTCTTTCATCTCGGCTGGTGAAAGATGATAAGGAGTCTTTGCGATCGGAGCAGCACCGGGCACAAGGTCAATTCAGAATTCTACTTGTCTATCCGGAGGAAGTCCAGGCAGATCATCGGGGAAAACATCGGGATATTTGTTAACAATGGGAATATCATTTACAGTTTTATTCTCCTTTATTGAGATGTTAACTGTATAGGCCAGATAAATAGGACAACCTTTCGATATGAATTTACGAGCTTTGAGGAAAGAGATTATTTTTAAGATTCTTTGTTCACCGTTGACATGAATAGGATTTTCCCCTTCAATAGGAATGTGTATCATCTTTTTGTAACATAAGAGTTCTGCATGGTTCTTTGACAACCAATCCATGCCAAGAATAATATCGAAATTGGGCAAGGAGATAGGGATTAGGTTAGTAAGAAAATTATAGCCTTGAATTTCTATGACACAATCCCTATAGATTTTATCAGCAAGTAATGATATACTTCTTGCAGTATCTACGTGAAATGGTTGCGCGAGTGCATAGCAAACAGTTTGAAAAGAATGCGCAAATTCATAAGATACGAAAAGAAACTGAGGTACCAGAATCAAAGATGATGTGAGCAAGTCTAGAGTTGACATGAAATGTACTCGTCACGACATTTGGGTCCTCACGTGCTTCTTCTAAGGTAATCTAGAATGCACGACCCTTAGCTTTTGGAACCTCCTCCTTTTTAGCTGGAGTATTCTTCGGTTGTTGGACAGGGACTTGACTTCTTGCTGGTTGTTGAACAGAAGCTTGACTTCCCGTCACTTGGCTGGTAAGAGTATGGCAAAAACGTTTCTTGTGGCCAGTAATACCACATGCATAACAAGTCACATCCTTCCTTGGGCAAGCTGGCTTGATATGACCTATTTCTCCACACCCATAACAGACAATGGATTCCTTGTCTAATTTGCATTGACCCGGATGATTCCTTCCACAAACGCGACATGACGGTGATTGAATACAAAAAGATTGTGACCTACCACAGCCATGAAAAGCACTCTAAGATTGTGCTAGCTTGCTAGGATCAGTTCGAATAGATTGAGCTGGTGGAATAGTGGAAACAGGAGTAGTTCTTTCAGTACGTGGATGCTTTGGAATAGTAAGAGTGGCACCATGTATTTCTAAGTCATGCTCACGCCTTCGAGCATACTCAACAGCTTTATCGAATGTCAGAACATCCCGATTGACAACGAAATCATGGATTTCGTGTCGTAGTCCCTCCATGAATAACTGAATTTTCTCGTCTTCAGTTGGAATATACTTCGTAGCAAACCTTGCTCTTTGATTAAATTGATTTTCATACTCATTTACAGTCATTCCTCCTTGTTTAAGCTTGAGGAATTCCTTCTCCAATTTTCTCCTCATATCTAGAGGACAATACTTCTCTAGCACACGAGTCTTGAATAACTCCCATGATAAGTTCTCCTGGTCACATCCATCGAGAGCTTCATATGTTGCTTCCCACCAGACTAGAGCTTCTCTAATGAGAATTGCAGAAGCATAAATAGCCTTGTCTTCATCATCCACATGAGAAACACGAAATACTTTCTTGGTGTTCTGAATCCAAGTTAGAACAATTATAGGATTAAGGACACCAAAAAACTCCGTAGCACCACTACTCTTGAAATCTTTGAACAAGGGACACTTCAACTTTCTGCTTGAAGATTCTCCAGTGACTTTCTCTTTTCCTTTATCATCATTCTTTTTGTGTTCTTCAAGAGTTTGTCGAATAACACCGGTAAGTTTACCTAGAAGTCGCTCCTCACGAGGAGATACTAGAGTATTCACTTCCTCGGGTTGAGGATCTCCACCAACATCAGGGGTATGGCTACTTACTTGTTCAGCCATCGATTTGAAATACGGAGTAAGATAGTATTTTAGAATATTAGGTTTTACTATTACCTAATACTTTTACTTATATATTTCCTATGGTTTCTATCCCAATACTTACAATGATTAAGTTCATATATTGAAATTCCTATAGTTTAAGTCTAAATACCAATTTGTGGAATTTAGTTCACTTAAACAACTGCTCTGATACCATGGTTGAAAGACCCCAACTTTCGTATTTTTGAAAGACCCAAACTTTCATATTTCACATTATCATTACTCCAAAACATGCTATTTGCATATTCATAAAAGCAATATTTTACATTGATATAAAGGATTTACAAACTATTGGATACAAACCTTCTATTACAAAGTGTTATATATATTACATAACTAACCAGGATATTGTAATTTATACAACCATAAAAAACAATACAAAAGTATTATTACAAACTATTCTACATCTTTCAATAGTATGTAAACATACTAGTTATTTATCACCTGCAATTGTTAAACATTAATAGGGTAAGCGGTGACGCTTAGTGAGTTCAAAAATAGATACAATATAATGTTATGCCATATATATATATATATATATATATATATATATATATATATATATATATATATATATATATATATATATATATATATATACTTCAATGTGGCAAAGCAAAGAGGAACAACAAGTTGTATGTGAGATCATGTGACAAGCATTCATATCAATCAAAGACATTATTCAAAGATATTCTTTTCAATTCTTGATATACATCAATAAAGCTTTGGCCCAAATGGCATAGATGACATGCAATTTCTGATTAACATCTTGTTAGATTTCAAGCTTATAGTCCTGTCTAACCATTTTCCAATGCCATAGAATATAATTCATTCTCTTACAAAGACATGCTCTACATGGCCAGAGGCTACGTACCAGTACCAATGTGAATCTAAGTCCTTTCACTGATCACATGGTCAAAGGTATTACAATTGCTATAAACACAGCGAATAACACGAGAAAATAACTCAGAATGATAATAGTGAAAAGCACATAGCACATATAACACATAAAATACAATTGTTCCTATATATTGAACTCACCTTAAGTTAACCGGGGGTTAAAATAGTAATTTGGACAGCACTTCGGCTTTATATATGCCTTTCTATGTTGAAAACCGGGAGCTTGATTGAAAACCGGGCTCTGCGAAGGTAGGGCTTCAAAACCGAAAAGATAAAATTTCCGGGCTTCTCGGCGGTCTCGGGACGTGTTTCGGGTGCTAAAATTGATTTCGGGGCTTCGGGGAAAGTTAATATGAAGAAAATATGGAAAGAGGGGCTAAAAGTGGCAAATTTTCAAAGTTAGTCGGAAGATCTCGCAGGTCCTCTTTATATAGGGCCGAGGGTTCGGAAGTCTGCGGGTGGGAGGAGTCCATGTCGCTCCTACGAAGTTCGGTCCGGAAGCAGCTCGGTGGCTCGGACGTGGCTTCTTCGTGCGAGCGTCGGTGGCGAAGGCGAGGGATGTGGAGGGGCGAGGCTCGGACACTGCAGCGAGGCGCGTCGGAAGCCGATTGGCTCGCACTTCGTTCGAATCGCTGAGCGGCACGCGTCGGTCTCCAGAAGCAAGCAGCAAGGCAGCTCGGTCTAGGCCATGTCTCCGGTGACGCACCTGCTTCGTGCAAGGTGACGTGGCAGGTTACTGTTCATGCGAAATTTTTCGATTTTCGGGCCCCGAACTTCTAAAATCCATAACTTTTGCATACGAGCTCCGTTTTTGATGTTCTTTATATGCACGTGTAGCTAAAATTACACTCTACAACTTTCGTTTAGACTTCGTCGGCTAATTTTGAATTTAATTTTAATATTATTATTTTTAACAGACCGGTACAGGAAAATCCGTTAAAAATTTATAACTTCTTCATCCGACATCCGTTTTCGTCAGACTTTTTACCGTTGTACTACATATGATGAGACGTTCGATTCTATTTTAGGATGTATCGGTAAAGTATCGCTCGATCTAAAATTCGAGTTTTTAACTGTCTACTGCTAAGTTGAAACTTCGAAAAATCATAACTTCCTCATACGAAGTCAGATTTTGGCGTTCTTTTTATTTAATTTCTAGGTTTAACGAATACTAAGACTTTCATTTAGATTACTAAGGCTAAAAAGTAGTTTATCAAAAACTCACTTTTTACGTCATTCGGAACCGTACCGGTTTTTTCGCGGATCTTCGGTTGATCATAACTTCTTCGTTATAACTCGGATTTTGACGAGGTTTTCGCCTAAAATTTTCTAACGAGATTCTCTACTACATCAAATAATAAAATTTTACTTATTTAAAATTTCATATTTTTGCTAAATTTCACTATTTGGCTTTTAATTAGAAATCTCATAAGACTTCCAATATTTTCTGAGTGATTCTAAACATAGTTTTACTTCATTTCTAGTAAAAACCTTTATTTCACAATTTTATTCATTACAAAACACGATTTTAAAACGTGTATGTTACATTTTCACATTAGGATAATCGTGTGTTTACTTGTATCCCCCCCCCCCATCTTAAAAGTTTATAAAAGCATTTACAAAGCATTTGAAAACGTAGTTATAGGGGTATGAACTCACCTGATAGAGTGAAGATGGTGAGATGAAAACCGAACAGAACTTTGGCAGGAGAAAGCGGATTTCTCAAGATTTTCTGGAATCTCAGAAGTGTAAAACTTCATTTGGGACATGGGTATGAAAACCGGGGCTTTGGGATATTTCTTGCATGCAAAACGGAGTAAAAACGCTAGAGAAGGATAGAAAATGAGCAATTTTGCCCGGAACCCTCGCATCCCTTTTATAGGGGGCTAAACCGCCTAAGTATGCTGGGAGTACGAGGTTACACGGGGTGTAGTGGGATGTCATTGCTTATGCACTTCATATGGGAGGGCTTCTTTCCGATGGTAGAGCCTGTAGCCGATGGGACGATGTCACACCCCGAAAACCAAAGGCGGAAACGTTTCCGGGGTTGACTCCAAGTTGAGTATCAAACCCAATGCACATAGTAAGTAAAGTAAACAACTAACACATTACATATCAAAGTTTACATTTGTTCAAAAGTAAAGTTGTACATTCGTAATACATAGTATATATAAACAAAAGTAGAGACGAGTCTTCTGTACGCTCCGTCTTCTCCAAAAGGATCGCTAGGTACCTGTCTAATGTTGACCTGAGAATACAAGCAGTTTGAAAAATCAGCATAAAGCTAGTGAGTTCATAAGATGTTTGCTTTGTGAAAATGTACGAGTTTCCTTTAGTTTACCGAAAAGTTGTTATCCAAGAAAATCCCATATTTTCTTAAAAGAGAAGGTTGGTTGATTGTTAAGTTACACGGTTCTGGTTATGTTTAACTATGATCCCAGCAAAGTCCCATACTTTCCTGATTGTATATTACTAATTGTGAAAGATATATAGTTATCTAGTTTATTACTCCTTTTTAGTTATATAACGTTTCCCCAGGAAAGTCCCGTACTTTCCTAAAAGTAATTTTAGTTATTGAATTTCGATATACTGATTTATTTCCATTCGTACCTATTGTATTAAGATATCCTAATGGTATTATCTCGAAATATACTTAGATACATATCTTCATATTCGTGTTGTTATTCTTAAACATATTCTTGTACTTATTCGTGTTCGTATTCGTATTCGTAGTCGTATTCGTTTCCCTATTCCTACTCCTATTACTATTTGTATTCGTATTCGTATTCGCAGTCGTATTCGTATTCGTATTCGTAGTTGTATTCGTTTCCCTAATCTTACTCCTATTACTATCCGTATTCGTATTCGCATTCATATTTGTGTTTGTATTCGTATTTGTAGTCGTATTTGTTTCCCTAATCTTACTCCTATTACTATTCGTATTCGTATTCACATTCGTATTCGTGTTCGTATTCGTATTTGTAGTCATATTCGTTTCCATAATCTTACTCCTATTACTATTCGTATTCGTAATTGTAGTTTCGTATTCGTTCTGTTCCTAGTTATAGTTTCGTATTTGTTCTGTTCCTAGTTATAGTTTCGTATTCGTTCTGAATGATGATTAGTATGAATTATTCGTAGATTATGAAACATAGTTTAGATTGTAACATTTTATCAAGAAATCTATGATTAGTTTGAAAGCTAATTTCGTAATTCGAACTATTTGATAAACACAATTATTGATATTAGAACATACAAAATGAAATCAATTGAACAGAAAATGATAAATTGGAGTACAAGATTTCCTTGTACTATTGCTTGTATTCCCCCCTTGAAAACAGTGAAAACAGTTGAAAAAGGGTAGGGGTATGAACTCACCGGTTGAGAAACGCTACGTTCCGGATGCTAAGTGTCAATTTAAGGCTTGATAACATGCGAGGTTCCTATGTAATACGCAATGATATACAAATATATCTAATTAATTTCATAAACTTTAATTAGACATGAAGTCATACTCCACCGAACGAAAACACCTCAAAACGGGTGTTTAGAGTGACCCGGGTGACATCTACGGACCTGAATTGAAGCGAGGGACTTGGGATTTGAGTTTACCCCCCAAGAGTAAACTCCCTAATGATGTTTACGGCCTAAACACCCATTCCCCATGATTTTACGGTCGTAAACTCATGGTGGGGTGGTTTATGGTGTTTAATGGGTCACAAATGGGTATGGACACTTGGAAATGCTTGGAATAATTTTACCTAAGGCTTGGATTGAATTAAAATCACCAAATATAACACTTAAGGGAGTTTACGGCCTAAGAATGGGGTCTATGGCCGTAAACTCTCTTATCTCCTTGAATAAGTGTTTTTTAAGGTCTCAAAATTAATCACATGTGATTCTAAAAATTCCCACAAGCCTAGAAATGAATTTTGGGCACCATTTGACACACTTTTAGGAGTTTACGGCCATGGGGCATGTTCTATGGCCATAAAATCTCAAATGTGGGGTTTTGATGTGTTTAAGGTCCTTAAACTATTTTTGGTTGGTCCTATGATTTATTCCAAGGCTTTTGGTGGTGTTGGATGGCTTTCTAACACCTTGAAATTGAGTTTACACCCATTTTTAAGGAGTTTACAGCCCAAGCACATGCCTTGGCCGTAAACTCATATAAATCCCTCAAAAATTATGTTTAAAGTGTTCCAAGGCTAAAGCAATTATTCTAGAAGTCATATCCATGTCTTGTTGGGGTTTAGGAAGGGTTTAAGGGCTTAAAAACCCTTTAATTATGAGTTTACGGCCTAAACACCATCCTTGGCCGTAAACTCATATACAAGTCTCCAAATTATTGTTTAAGGCATTCTAGGTCCATTCCATAAAGCCATCTAGCCATATCTAAGGTCTAATTGTGGTTTGGAAGGGTTTTATTGCTCCAAAAATCCATTTCATATGAGTTCACGGCCTAGGACTGTTCCAGGGCCGTAAACTCATGAATATGGTCCTATTCCATGTTTTGAACTCGAATTTGAAGGCTAAGGAGGTTACATATCAAGTTAGGGAAGGTACCTCAAAGATTTGAAGCCTAAAGTTGATGATTTGGACCCTTAAACTTGGATTTTAGGAGAGAGGTTAGAGAGAGAGTAGTGAGAGAAAGAAAAAGCTTCAAATGATAGCTTGAACATGTTTAAATAGGTCCTAAGTTCAGGACACAGTGGAATTCTACCCGATACCGACGTTAAACGGGGCTTTTGGTCGCACCCGATTAAGTTGCCGTTACCTGATATGGTTGATTCTAGAAATATTCCGTTCACTAATACGAGGTGTTAGAATAGGTTCTAAGGGTATTAGGACACTCATTAAGTCATAAAATAAAATCCACATTAATGGCTTAATTAATTGACGGAAATCGGAAATGAAATCAGAAACGACGATTGGACGATCGAAACGAGTCGCGAAAAGGGTGTACAAGAAATGAAACGAAATTTCAGGTTGTTACAGACGAGGCTCCTATCCTCTGGTACGCGGGGCGTAAATGGATTTTTCCAACTTCTAAATTGCATAACTTTTGTGTACGAGCCCCGTTTCACATTCTTTATATCCACGCGTAGGCGAGAAAGTACTCTACAATTTTCATTTAGACTCCGTCGGCTAATTTTGATTTTATTTTAATTATAATTTTTAACAGTTCGGGACACGAAAGGCCCGTTAAAAATCCGTAACTTCTTTATCCGATGTCTGTTTTCGACAGACTTTTTACCGTTTTACTATGATTGTTGAGGTCTTCGATTCTCATTTAGATTGTTTCGGTCAAACATCCCTCGATCTCCATTTCGAGTTTTTAGTTGTCTACTGCTACATCCGAAACTTCGAAAAATAATAACTTCCCAATACGAAGTCAGATTTGGGCATTCTTTTTATGTATGTTCACGGTTTAATGATATATACGATTTTCATTTAGATACTTAAGGTTAAAAAGTATTTTATTAAAACTTCGTGTTTTACGTTTAATCGTATTGACGGTTTTGTTGTGAATCATAGGCTGGTCATAACTTATTCGTTATAACTCGGATTTTTGTGTTCTTTATATTTATAAAACCTTGAAATGATAACTATCATTTATGAAATCCAGTAGATGACTTTTGAACATTTTATTTTCGACAATAATTTCATTATTTTAACAGGGGTTACAATTGTTGACTTTTTAGGTCATTACATTGATTCGAAAATTCGGGTTGTCACAAATAGAAATCATATGAGAGAGTTTAGGATTAGCCTGATATCTAGCACATTGACAGATAGTGAACATAATGTCAGGTCTGTTGGCAGTCAAATACATAAGAGATCCGACCATCGATCGATATTCGGTTTGATTTACGGAATCTCCTTCTGGATCTGGTCCAAGCAGAGGTCTTTCAGCCATGGGAGTAGAGGCATGTTTGGAGTCTTTGAATCCAAACTTCTCAAGCATATCTCCATATATTTTCCCTGATGCAGCAAGATTCCAGATGAATCTTAACGAATATGTAATCCCAGAAACATTTTCATTTCACCAAGAGAACTCATTTCAAATCTATTCATCATGACTTCTTCGAACTCTTTGCACAACACTGAACTTGTAGACCCAAAAATGATGTCATCCAAGTAGATCTGGACAACAATCAAGTCTTTATCCACATTCCTGATGAATAATGTATGATCGATCGTTCCCCTTATATATTCGTGCTCAAGCAAATGTTCAGTTAGGGTAGCATACGAAGCTCTAAGAGACTGATGCAACCCATATAGAGCCATGTCTAGCTTGCAACAAACCCTGGGGGTTGACCAACATAAATCTCCTCCTACACAACTCCGTACAAGAAGACAAACTTAACATCCATTTGATAAACTTTATAACCCATGTAGGAAGCATATGTGAGGAATATACGAATGGCTTCCAAACGTGCTACCGGAGCATATAATTCTATGTAGTCAAGACCCTCTATCTCCCTGATTCCACGAATGACCAATCGAGCTTTATTGTGCATAATAACCCACTATCATCTTGCTTATTTCTAAAGACCCAATGCGTGTCCAAATACTTCTTTCCCTTTGGTAACTCAACCAGCATCCACACTTTTAATTTTTCAAATTGGTTAGATTCTTCATGCATGGCGTCCACCTAACTTGGTTCATTAAGAGCCATATCCACATTCTTGGGTTCAATTTGAGATATGAAGCAAGAGTAGAGACATGAGTTGACATCTCCACTCTGAAGTCATGTTCTAACGTCTTCTACTAGTAGACTGCTGATATTTTCGATAGATGATGACATTGAAATCTGGTGGGAATTTCATGGCTGATGTCATTGATTGAGACAGGAAGATTGTTGATGTTGACAAATCTGTCTTCTGCCGAATTACCCTCCATAGACGATCTAGGACCGTGAGAGGTACTTTCCACATATTCATTTGAAATAGGTTCAGGAAAGAAAATCTCAATGAACGTTTCAGTAGCAGTAGAGGTATCCCTAGACATCATTTCTCTTTCTTCAGGGGAGAGGGGAGGGACTTCAGCATCAAATAGATCCGTTGACTTGGGGAAGAATGGGAAGTACTTGGAGTAACTTCATCCACTTGAGGAGAAACAGGAGTCACCAGGGTGGTCTGTATACAACTTCTTCCTCTTCATCCTCAACAATACCACTTGTACCGAAGTTGGAACCTGAATCAGTATTAGAAAACACATTAAATGATTGAAACAATGATGCATAATCAAACAACCAATCAGGTCCAACTTGAGCATCTATATCATTCTCTTCTAGCCAGCACATGTCAAATTATTCCACAATCTTCTTAGTGGATTTGTTGTATAATCGATAAGCAATTCGTGCGTCATATCCCACAAAGTAGCAGTCATCAGCTTTTGAGTTGAACTTGGGGTTCGACTCCATGTGAAGGAGGGTGCAAGGACATCTAAAAATTCGAAAATGAGCAACTGTTGGCTTGTGACCATATAGAATTTCGTAGGGGGTCTTATTCTATGATTTGTTGATCAGATCTCGGTTCTGAACATAACAGACAGTGTTGATAGCTTCAGCCCAGAAGAAGACCTAACTTGGAAGCACAAAGCATTGTCCTTGCTGCGTCCATCAAAGTACGATTTCGCCGCTTTGCAACACCATTTTGTTTGGGTGTCTGAGTAGCACTATAATGATGTAAAATACCCTTTTCAACATAATAATGATCCAGAATAGCATTTTTGAATTCCATGCCATTGTCAGTTTGAAGTGCCTTCACCTTTTCATTGGTTTGATTCTCAATCATCACAATGAATTTCTTGATCAGATCAACAGTCCCACTCTTGTTGGATAAGAAGAAAACCCATGTAAACCGTGAGTAATCATCAATGACAACCAAGAAATAAGAATTCTTATTTATGCTGAGAACATTGACCAGACCGAAGAAATCCATATGCAATAACTGAAGAACCTTGCTGATTAAGTTGACCAATTTTGGCTTAATTGTCTTGCGATCGTGCTTTCCTTGAGCACGTGCAACACACTTCTCAAAAGTTATGAAGTCCTTGATTGGAAGACCACACATAATTTCCTTCTTCACAAGACGGCTAAGGTTCTTGGCATTTACGTCATTGAGTCGACGATGTCGGAGCATAGCATTGTGTTCAGAAGCCTTGTAGAAAAGACAAGTAACTTGATCGGGAATGTTATGATTCATGTCAATGATGTAAGCATTTCCGTCCCTTTTTGACCTTACCAAAATCCAATCTTCTGAAATGATGATTCCGAGCTTTAGGATGAGACATTCTTTCTTCGTAAAATGAGTTGAATAGCCTTTTTCACAAATCTGAGAAACACTCAACAGACTGTGCTTCAACTCGGGAGCATAATTCACATTTTTAAAGCTGAGAATATTATTCGCCCTAGTACCCCTTTGAGTGATCTTCCCACATTCTCCTCCCTCAATGGATACATAACACCCACTAAAGATTTAAATGTTGTGCGGTTGGGAAATGTCTCCTGTCGTGTGCCTGGAACAGCCACTATCAACATACAACGGTCTGACGATATTCCTCCATACCTATTCCTACACGATGTGTGGAATTAGTTAGAATTTGGAATGCAGTCCATAAAAAAACTGAGTTTACCTTTTCTATCAACATAATTAACTTTTTCACATTTAAAGTTAGATTGATTACCATATGCATGTAACGGACTAACATATGAGTTTTTGGGTACCCATTTGTATTTAGGTTTAGAAACATTAACAGGTGATTTGTAAAAAAAAATATTCTTTGATTTTGATCGTTTGGGTATCTGTCTATGACTAGATGAAGATCTAGATGATGACTTTAGTGAAACTGATCTTAGCTTAACCAATTTCGCTTTCGTTAAAGTACCTGTTGAATTTTTGTTCAAAGCTTTGTTTGTCCTTGTTAAGTTTGGAATCCCGATTTATGTCTTTCTTAATGTTTCAATCACCATCAATTGAATGAGATCTCTAGAAATTTATCTTAAGAGATCTTCCTCGTGACTCATTCTACCTACCTTGTGCATAATAAGGAGCATATGCATGGTTTGGAAAATTTCTTGCGATATGTCCAGGAATTTCACAATGGGAACATGTCTGTTTCTTCATATAGAAGCTGGTACCATTCGTTCTATTATTTCCACAAGCACACATGCATTCTTCAGTCCATTTGGCAGGCTTAGGTGGCTTGTATTTGCTAGTTATAGGTTCATTATAGTTAGATTTCTCAAGCATACAAACACATTTATCAGAAACAGCAGAATTATTAATTTTCAAACCAGAATTATCAGAAACTATAACATCATCTTTCAAAGTAGAAGAAACAGAAATAGAAACAATATTGTTTGAATTAGAAACATCTTTCATAGAATTAGTTTGCAAATCAAAATTATTATTGAAAACAACTTTTCCAGCTTCCTTCCTGCCTTAAACTAAAGATGAATCTGCATATGAAGTAGAGACATTAGTATCATTCACCCAAGAGCTATTTTCTGTCATAACCAGAATAAGTTTACCATATTGAAGATGTACTTCCCTATCTATTTCTTCTTGAGTCATAGGTATGGAGGTGTAATTATAATTAAAATGAGGAGGAACACTAGCATACCCTAGACCCTTTTGCTGATTATCTTTAAATTTCAATTGATTTTCAATCATGGACTCAACTTTCTTACTTGACACATCAAATTTTTTGAAGTGAAAATCTGCAATTTCAAACTTATTTTTCAATGTGTCAAGCTCGTCAGTTAAGCTAGCAAGCTGTCTCTTAACATAGTTATATATGTTGTATTAGGTGTTTAAGCCCATAACTATGTTGGTATGTACTTGACACAATTATGGGCATGGTCCTTTTGAGTTGCCTTCACCACAACATCTGATATGATGAATTAATGAATATGAGGATTAATTATGATTTATTAATATATTATAAGAATAATATATTAAAAGAGAAATCATATTCTCTAATTAATATTGATGAAGAATTAATTTAGAATTAATTTTATGGTCAAAAGAGATTAATTAAACTTGGGTAACGAACTTATGGATAGCCCATAAGATTTCGTCTGCAGGGAGTATTCTAGAAAGATCTTGTGGGCTGCTTAGAGCCTAAGCAATCAGATAAAGCCTTTAATTGAAACCCCAATTCCTCAGCTAGATCAGGACACCCTAGGCATCCAAAATCGGCTAACTTAATCTTAAGAAGACTTCTAGAGTCGATTTTACCCTCTCTTCTCTCTCTTGTTCATCCTTGTTGCTAATGGTGTTTGTGACTCCATTAAAGGTGCAACACTTGGGGCATTAAGATTTCAAGAGTCAAGATCAAGAAGGTTTGTGATTCTTATTGCTACATAACAATCAATGTAAGATCTAGACCCTATTCATATGTCAAATTCGATTATAGTATGCTAGAACTATGGTTTATTGCTTTGGTATTCAATGTTGTATGTTTACTTAGAAAAACCTAGATAAAAGCGATTAGGGTTGCATGTACACCATAGGATTGATGTTATATACATCACCCAACAGTGGTATCAGAGCCTAGGTCCATTTTCTAGTGAATAGATTCAAAAGTGAATTGCCAAAGTTGAAGAATATTGAATTTTTTGCCTTCTGACTGGATAACTCGCTAAGTCCCTGTATGGACTAGATGAGTATGTCCTACTCAACGATTTCAATAGTGGATTTGACGATTCCAAGGGTCTGATGCTAGGAATTTCGATTTTCTTGCCAGATTTTGTTGAGGATTACTTCCAAAATTCGTTTTTCTTGCCTAAAATCGACTTTTAATGTTTGGAATGGTTATCCTTATCAAAATTGGTGGATTTGGTTAAATATGGATAATATAGGATTATTATAAGTCAAATATTTGACCTAGTAAGTTTGAAAAGGTTTCAATTTACACCATTTAGGTTTTATATTTTAAATTTGAACATAAAAGTTTTAGGTTTTGAAATTTAAATAGTTAAACCCTAATGTTTTGAAAGGTTTCAAAACTTTTCCTCATGTTTTGGAATTTAAAATTTAATTAAAAGGTTTTAATTTTGAAATATTAAATTCTAAAACCTAGTATTTTGAAAAGTTCAAATTACACCCTTATGCTTTTATTAAATTAATTAAGTGTATAATTAAAAGAGAGTTAATGAATCCATAATGATATGGTTTATATTTACTTAAATTAAAAGTGTAATTTTATTAAATTAGACCACATAGTATTCTAAAAGTGTAAAATACATCCTTATACTATATAAAATTAAAAGTCTAATATTATATATGTACGAGTAAAGAGTCAGTCTTACCATTAGTAGGCCTCCTTCACGAAGCTGGTCTATAAGGGGTGTTTAAGGAAGCAGCCTGTAAAATCACCGTCATTGGGTATCCACTCTTACCCACCACACTCTTGACTAGTGGAGGGTCCTTAGTCGAACGGGTAGGATAGGACACAACCGTCCATTATAAGTAGAATGAAATACGAAGTTACTAAACACTTTTACAAATTCCCAAATCTTAGTTACTTTAGGAAAAATGTGGAATTGGTGCTAATCCATGAAATTGCACATTGCACCTTCTTTGTTGTTAATGGAGCATCTGTGGTTAACCGGCCCACTAATATGGGACCAATGAAGGATAGAAATGGGTAGCTCATAGATTATCCTAGATCAATGGAGTGTGCGTGGTTAACTGGGACATTGATTAGGTGATGGACGTATTCGAGAGTACCAAGCTAATTTTCATGGTTATGCACACCTTATTTGTGATCCTCGGCATCCCAGTCACAAACTTGAATGACAAATTCAAGATTAAACATCTCATTGAAAAGTTCAATGAATCTCAAAAGATCTAGGAGTTTCAATTCATTTAAAACTTAATTTTTTTTTTCATTTTTCATGGTGGAAATTGGTAAATCATCATTTACCTACCTTCAAATGTTCAACAACTGGATTACGGCATCCCTTTTCCGAGTTGTGGAATATTGTGTTGGGTCCTAGCATTAATATCTCATTTGGTTATTTTATTAAGGACTCAATCAACTAACTTGATTTTTCTCCCTATAGATGTATAGTAATGACAACTATGGTCTTCCCGAATCCTTTGGAAAAAGTTTTCCACATGAAGATGATGTTTCGTGATTGAATCGTGGAAACGGAAATCATGCTTCATTTCCTCCACCTCCTCCAATAATTCTCCCAGACCCACATGTTCGAAGACTTGAAAAGTTCAAGGTCACTCAAGCCCTATTGGCAAGTAAATACAAAATGGAAGGTCTGTGTGTGCACACGTTTTAGAGATGAAGTCACATATTGACAAGTTTAGAATGTTGGGTTCATTGTAGTTGGTTGTTGACTTGGTTCTTCAATCACTTCCCGAATCATATAGTGAGTTCATTAGAGAGTAATATATGATGAACCATGATGTGACCTTCATTGATCTTACCTATTTGCTTATTTCTGCTGAACCAACAATGATTTGGTGCACTGGTCAAGCAAATTTGTTTGAAAGATCAACCTCCCAAACTTCCATGGACATTGGAAGTCGAGAAAAGTTTTCTCTATGCATGAGAAAGGCTAAGTCTGATATAGTCCCATGTACCATTCTGAAGGAGTTTGTTTGTTTCTACTTCCAAGAGAAGGGTCATTGGTTACGAAGCTTCCACACCCACCAAAAAGATCAAGAGGATGAGAGAGTCAAAATGTATGACTCTGCTTCAGGTAAAATCCACTATCTAACTCTATTAACTTCTTATTTGGAGATTCTTAATACATTATGTGATAAGATTACATTTTGATGTGTTATAGGATCGAAGAAAAGAAAGGAAGATTAAAAGAAGAAGTGACCTGAGTCTGATCGTGAAGAAATGGATTTCGATCGCATGATTTGTTGATCGGATTTTTGAGCTGCTGCTTAGAGTTATGATAGATTGCTTAGGAATATGTAATAGCATATTTTTCATTTGAATTTGCATTGCAAGGATAAGTTTTCCGCACCTTTTATAAATAAAATAAATTTTGAGTTTTGTCTTATTTATATTCTCATTACAATGCAATTTGTGAAAATTGATGCTTGTGTGTTTCTATTATAAGCAATATTAAGTGGATGTGATTCTTAGTTATGTTATTTATGGTAGTGTCGTAAGTTTTTAAGTAAGGAAAGATTTCCATCACCTAAGTTTTAATTAGACAGAATCTTGGAATCATATGATTTGGGTCATGTGATGTATGGAAATCTTAGTACTTAGGAAACTAAGACTTATTCCTTGTTCACATAAGTATGTGAGTCAAGTGAATGACTAGGAGATCTGTTATGCATTGTTGTGCGCTAGGTCGAAGTCCGCCATAAAGAACAATAATTTTATTCTTAATGATTTACTAAAAGTATAGTAAATGTGGTTATGCTTACAAGATTAAGTGTAAATTCTAAATCATTTAAAAGTTTCAATGAATGGAAGAACGAATAAGAAGAATCAATTGAGCAGAAAGATAAAAGTTTCTCCAATCTGAAGTGATGGAAGACTACTTTAGTATCATGTTTTATGATCGTCTCATTGATTATGAAACCATATCACAATTCATTCTCTAAATAAATCTTAGTGCACTAGTATGTATAAGAAGAGGAATCAGAATTGTTGAAGTGTTTAAATTAAAAGGTCAATCATAATTCGTTCCTAAATCAAGTCTTAGAATCATACTCCAAGATTGTTATATTGAGTGACACGTCTTTAGTAAAAACACTCATCAAGTGTGGAGTAGGAAAGGTTTTCTTATTCCTGCATATTTGAAATTGATAATTTGTGATGTCTTGGATAAGACAAATACCGACTAAGACCAATTGTATGAAGTGTTGTCTTTATAAAAGTCTGCACTAACTCTTGAGTATTTATTTGTCAAGAAATGTTTCTTGACAAGGGAATCTTATATGTCAAAAGGTTAGCGGGAGTCTTAATGATTTTGAGAAAGCTTCAAGACTTGATCAATCATTAATTGAGATATTCTTGTGTTGTTGTGCCATTCCAGTAGAGTTATCTATGCATGTGAGTTCTAAGAGTTCTCATTTTAATGCATAAAGGCAATTCACCTTGATCAATGAAAGTTCATTGACATGTATGGGTGAGCTGCCTGACTACTTGGAAGATATGGTAGGCCTTTGTATGGCCAGGCAGCAAGAAATAAAGATTGAACAAGTTCAGTCCATATGAGTCTGGATTTGTCACAAACCTTGTCTTATGATTATGGTTATGACAAATTCACATGGATAGGAGCACATACACCATAAAATCTTATTGTATAAGGTTTCTCTCCTTCATGAAAATAATTGTGAGGAAGCGCTTTCACTAGGAATATTTTAAGGAGATCGCGATTGTGTATATTGCATTCTCAAATTCGATTATGATTACAACATCCATCTTCATAGTTCGAATTGTGAGATTTGGAAATTAGTTTAAACGTTTAAGACTTATTGATATAATTGCTGAAATTGTTTGGACACACATATGAGCTATCTAAGTAATGATATATGAGTTTGAGAAACTTAGATAGAGGCTTATTAAAGCATCTCATATTAGAAGTATGAACTATGATTAAGAAAGTCAATAAGTATTGTTTTATAGAAGTATAATTGATTTTTGAATACATGTCGAAGCTAGTGGGAACATAAATGTTATGTTGGTATGGATATAATTATCATGTTAGTGAGAGCATGATTATTACTTTTAAGTGTTCCAAGTTAGCAATATAATTATAGAAAACAAACGTTTCACTTTGGAAAGTTGAAGGGGTTGAAAAGTTGTTTTGCTATAAATAAGGGAGAGAATATTATACTTCGTTTTAATATCCAAAAGCTTGGATCGAGAAACTTTTAATCAAATTTAGTCAAAAGATATGTATGAATGCTATGTTGAAAAGATTCAACATAAGGGAATTCTCTATATGACAATATTATAGCAAGAAACTAGTAAAGTATCACGTTTTTTTATTATGAATTGTGTCCTGTACGCTTCGGGTATAGGATCGATTTCATATGCTATAATATTCGACCGTTCTAAATTTTCCAAATGCCTAGGGAATTAAGAGGGAAAAAGGATTGGAACCAGATTTGACAATAATAATTAAACAACTGTCAAGAACGATCTAAGGTTCGTCAAAGACCGGTCGCTTGTGCACAGTTGGAAGTATAGTAATGGATGGACCATATTGACATTATTATGAATAGATAAGACTCTATTTAGAATGAGTTTTCATATGAATAATACAGAAAGGTTTCCATATTGGGAGTTGGACGCTAAGAATTCATGTCTAGATTAGAAACTTTTATGCAAGAAGGATGTTCAAAGGAATGTACTTCGAATGTGAGACTTCATATCTATGGAATTATCTGGTAACAATGTCCAATAGAGCATTTTGTAATTTAGTTGGCAGAGTCTTGGTGACTTTTGTGCTATGACATTACAAAAGGATCATTGCATAAAAGGTTAGAATCTAATATTCTAATAGTGGCAAGAATTTGGTATTGTTACACATATGATAGCGTTTTAGAAATTGTGAAACGAGTGTCATTGAAAATGTGTTCTATTTCACATCGTATGGACCATATGTAAACGTAGTGTGCATGCTTGGAGCATGGGACAACTGTTGTTATAATTCAAGTAATAAGTTGATTATCCAAACATTATACAGTGAATAATGAGTAAACAATATGTTGATTAAATAAAGGAGTTTTATTTATACTCAAGAGTTTGGGACCATATAGGATTAGTATTATTCTTGTGTTTCACTTTGCATGTTTTGACTTCCGAATAATAAGATTATTCAAACCAACCACAGTTGCTCATGATTTGGAAGTAGGTGTGAAAGAAGACTGTCATGAATGGGCTTCTAGATTGTCTAAAGTGTATTAGACATAGCAAAAGTTTGCTGCAATGTTCATGAGTACTTATGAAATAAGATTTGAGTATTGGATTAAACCCACGCTCACTTGAATCACTTCATGGATTTTATCACGAGTGATTAGTGACACAGTAATATCTTATATTTTTCAAACGAAGACATATAGTTGAAGTTTACGAGTCGGTTGCACATTGATAATACGTAAACGCACCAGTAACTTGGTGTTATAAAATGTATTGTTGTGTGTGATTTGATGAGTAAATAGAGTAAGCATATGAGTTGAAGTTTATCCATTCCTTTTACCCAAAGTGGGATTAAAGAGATATATGCGGGCCCCTCGATGATTTAGTGATGATACCCTAAGCGCTTGGCCAAGCCAGGACTAAGTTGATGTGTTCAATTGAAATCTGTTGCCAGTCGTCATAAATCGGAAATCGGGAAACAACTCATAGATTGACGGAATGGTTATAATCCATGTCTCATGTCTATACGATATCTAGAATGGAGGAATACATGTTCTCTTAACTTAAGGACATGTTACTGATAAGATCATAGTTGACAACAGATTTTGAAAGCTACGATTGTTGATAAGGTTCTGAAGTCGTACTTGCAAAATAGTTATTAGACTTATCCAAGTAGGAGACTGATAGATTAGGTGTCTAAGAACATAACTATTTTGTTATGTACTTGACCCGATTATGAGCATGGTCCTTTTGGGTTGCCTTCACCCTAGCAACTGATAGGATGAGTTAAGGAATAAGAGAATTAATTATGATTTATTAAGATATATTATAAGAATAATATATTAAAAGAGAAATCATATTGTTTAATTAATATTGATCAAAAATTAATTTAGAATTAATTTTGTGGTCAAAAGAGATTAATTAAACTTGGGGGACTAATATTGTAATTATAAGATAATTGCATTGTCAGCTGAGGAACCCTTGGAAAAGGGTTGGACAAAATCCCTATGGATAGCCAATATGATTTCGTCCATTGGGAGTATTCAGGAAGGATCTTGTGGGCTGCTTTGTGCCTAAGCAATTAGATAAGGCCTTTAAGAGAAACCCCAACTCCTCAGCTATAAAAGGACTCCCTAGGCATCCAAAATCGGTTAACCTAACCTTAAGAAGCGTTCTAGAGACGATTTTACCCTCTCTTCTCTCTCTTGGTCATCGTTGTTGCTAATGGTGTTTGTGACTCCATTAGAGGTGCAACACTTGGGAAACTAAGCTTTCAAGGGTCAAGTTCAAGAAGGTTTGTGATTTTTATTGCTAGATAACAATCAAGGTAAGATGTAAATCCTAATCATATGTAAATTTCGATTATAGTATGATAGAACTATGGTTTATTGCTTTGGTATTCAATGTTGTATGTTTACTTAGAAAAACCTAGATTAAAGTGATTAGGGTTGCATGTACACCATAAGATTGATGTTATTCACATAGCCCAACAATAATTCTCACATTTGTTTCTATATTCTTCTTGAAGTTTTCTAAAGTCCTTAGTTTTGGTCTCTAGTTGTTCTTTCAGATGTTTTTGACCCTTCCTAAGGTTATAGCCTTCATACCTAAGGTCCTCATTTTCTCTACGTAATAAATATCTTGATCACGAAGAAATTTAACACTATCCATGAATTTTTTAGAGCAAGAAAGTTCACTGACCTCTTTTGTTTCAGGAGTGGTGGATACCGTAAAAGCAAACTGCAGCTGCATCATCTCCGCCTTTGCATCTTCTTCAGCATCTTGATCAGGAAGCTCACTTATTTGTGCCATATTTGTTATCTCAGGCCCTGAAATGTTCAACCCTGAATTTGATCTTCCCAGTCAAAAGTTTGAGCCACCACTGCTAGGTTTGCAGTTTCACTATTGGTAGCAGCTCCTTGATTATTCCCAACTAGCACCATTATCCTATCATGGCTCTCTCTTCTGTCTAGCTTTGGACAATCACGAGCAAAGTGAATTGGCTCGTGACAATTAAAACACCTCAACTTGCCTCTGTTGAACCCAACCTTCTTTTCCCCATTCATACCCCAGTTGTTATTCCCAATATTCTTAGCAAACTAATTAGCCCTGAACACAACCATTGTAATTTTCCATGTGATATCCATTTCTTCCACATCTTCTAGGTGAAATTGATCAAGATCTGCGAATGAGATTTGAAGAGGAAAGTCTCCAGCAAGGAAAGCATTGTAATAGTTCACAAGGAAAACATTGTAACAGTTCACAAGGCTAGAAGCTAGTGCCATATTTTCTTCAGATCCCTTGTGAATTAAGGTTGTGGTAGGAGCTTTTAAGGAGGAGGAAGAGTGTTGATAAGACATAGTAGGTGGAATAGCATGGGTTTGTGGAACAATGAATGCTTGAGTTTTTGGAACACTGAATCATGAAAAAGCATTGTTTGATGAAATTCCCAGGTTTGTTGTGGAGTAGGAATTTACATTATTTATATCACGGTGCTTATCATCAAAATCACAAGCTTTGATGATAGCCATAGTCTCAGTAAGAGTAACCCTGTTAAGATCCTTGGTCTACTTAATCACAGAAACATTCATGTCCCATGCTTTGAAAAAAGAGTTCAACAGCTTCTTGTTTATCACTGAGCGTGGTACAGAAATTCCAGCAGTCCTCATTGTAGTAGTGAGTGTGTTGAACCGTTGTAGTTGGTCTTCAAGTGTTTTCCCAAGAACATGGATGAACATGTTGAACTTTTGACAGAGCATATTTTGCCACCTCTGTTTCATGTCATCATTTCTTTCATAAACGTCTATTAAGGCTTCCTATAGAGCCTTTGTTGAATCATATTCTCCGAATCCTTGAGCAATGTGAGGAGACAATGCCATGGTCAACGTTGCAAGTGATTTTTCTTGTTCCTCAATCTTTTTAAAGTCATCATCAGTGTAGTTATCCACTTCTTTGACAATGATTGTACCATTTTCAACTGTTATAGTAATTCTAACTAGGCCCCTAAGGATGCTTCTCTATATCCTAAAGTCTTTCATCTTGATGTATTTCTCAATCCTATATTTCCATTCTGGAAACCCATCAGCTGATGAAAGTTATGGAATTCTCATAGCAGTTCCCATTATGGAATCCAGTTCTTGATACATTACACTATGTTGAGGTTCCATAATTTTTTTGTTTATATATATATATATATATATTAATTTTTTAATTGATTAAAAAACAAAATGTTCCAAAAATAAAAGAGTGTCACACCGAAAACTCAACGAGTCAAAAAAAACATCAGATTTTTCTATCGAAAATAGTAGTTTTCGGCCGAGAACAACATTTCTACCAAAAACTAGATACGCTCCACCAAAAATACCACCAGAATCTCCTACCGAAAACAAGATTTCTGCCAAAAACTAGATACGCTTCACCGAAAATACCAACAGAATCTCCATCCAAAAACGCCCAGCAATAACAATTGCAAACAGATTTTTTCGATTCCTTTCTTTTAATCCTCGAAAAACACCAAGAACACAACAGCAACAATGAACAATTTCAAACAACAAACCCGAAACAGTTTTTGATCCAAGGATTAAATCAATAGAAACAGTCGGATTCAAGCTTCTTGAACATAGTTTGACACTAGATTGGCTCTGATACCAATTGTAAGTCCCAAACTTTGAACCAACTAGTGATCAAGCAATATCAATCAAAACAGAATGAATCAAGAAGAAGAATAAGCGAAATTAATTCAAATGCACACGATTATATAACCAAAATCGTACGGTACAAAGGATCCTATCACAAGGCTATGACCGAAGACTACTAACCTCTAAATGGTCATTACAAGTCTCCTTTTATAAGGAACACAAACATACAAGTCCACCCAAAATTGAGAACACCAATGGACCGAAATCAAGGCTAATTTCATTCCAACCAATCGAAAACATAAACTAAGCCCAAACAAAAGCAATTACAAAGCCTACAATGTATAAGCCTATCACAAACCAACAAAATATGTCCTAACATGCCATGACACAAATCAATACAATTGGTACCACTAGGGCGGGAAACGGTACCAATAACTTTAACTAGGGAGAAAGCCGGGGACACCCAAGGGAATGCTCCTACAAAGACTTCACGAATTTCAAAGCCAAACCCTTCAATAGGAGCGGAGGTGTCATTGCCCTGACATGTTGGTTCGAGAAAACAAAGTCGTTGTTCAAAATCTACGCATGCCCAGAAGAGAGCAAAGTCAAGTTTGTAGCCTGCCACATTTTATTGACAGGGCCTTCGTGGTGGAATAGCCATGTCAAGTCACTAACTCTCTCGGTGGATAACACGATGAGATCGAAAGACCTGAAGATCATGATGCAGGAGGAGTATTACCTGAGGGGTGAAGTATAGAAACTGTAACGAGAGCTCTAGAACCTAACAATTCCAGGCTCTAACATCGTAGCCTATACTTCCAGATTCAGTGATCTAACAGTACTATGTCTCGGGATGATCACTCCAGAAAGCAAGAAAGTGGAATGTTTCATCTGGGGACTATCCCCCCCCCCAGATTCAAGGAATGGTGATAGCTTTAAATCCGACCACTTTTGACAGTGCCAAACGCTTGGCCCAAAGACTCATAGATCATGGAGTTCGTTAAGTCATAATGGAACCCATCTTTGAGCAAACAAAAGGAAGTGACAATAAGAGAAAGTTCTGGAACAAGAAGAAGGATCAGCCGACGCAAGTGCCCGCAAAGAAATAACAAACAGTGGCAGTCTACGCCGCTACTGAACCTGCCACTCCAACACCCTCCAAAGAATATGACGTGACCCTTCCAAATTGTAACAAGTGTAGCTTCCATCACACGGGGACCTGCCAAGAAATGTACTGAAACAATTGCAAAAAAAAGGGGCACACCGCCTGTTTATGTAGGACGTCGGCCTATAAACCACTCAAGCTGCAAATGTCGGAGTAAGCCAAGCATGCTATGGATGTGGGCAAATGGGGAATTTCAGGAGGGAGTGCCCAAAAGCCAACAATAGGAATACTGAGGGCACAGGAAGAGTCCTAACAATAGGGCATGAGGAGATGAGGAAACACCTTACGGTGGTTACTGGTACATTTCTCCTCAAAAACACATATGCATGCATACTATTCGATAGCAGTGCAAAGCAGAGTTTTCTGAGTCATATGTTTAAACCTTTTTTCAAGCAAAAACCTTAAACCCTTAAGCAAACATTTACTATAGAAATGGCTAATGGAAAAACCGAAACCACAAATGACATATACATACGATGCACCATATACATACGATGTTATCATTAGCATGTGTTGGTCAAGTCCTCACCATGACAAAATTATGTTTTGTGAAAACGTTGTTTTTCTTTACCTGCCGAGTGACAAAACCTTGGTCATCTACGGTAACAAACCCATCAAGAACCTCCGAATCATCTCTTGTATCAAGGCTCAGAAGTACTTACACAATAAATACCATGCCTTCTTAGCTTACATTGTCGATAAGAAGAAAGAAGAAAAGAACATCAAGGACATTCCAGAAGTCTGCAACTTTCCCGATGTATTTCCCAAAGACCTTCTAGGAGTACTACCCGAGTGATAAGTCAAATTTAGAACCGACATAATCCTTAGAGCCACCCCCATAGCCACATCTCCATACCGATTAGCTCTGGAAGAAATGTAAGAACAATCCGGTCAGCTGAACGAACTACTGAGCAAAGGATTCATTAGAACAAGCTTTTCACCTTGGGGAGCACCAGTCTTGTTCGTAAACAAGAAGGACGGAGCATTCCGTATGTACATTGACTATCGGGATTTGAACAAGCTCACCATCAAAAACTGATATCCCTTACCCCAAATCAACAACCTGTTCGACCAACTTTAATGAGCATGCTACTTCTCAAAGATTAATCTAAGGTCCGGGTACCATCAACCTTGAGACAACGATGATGGGTGGAATTACTAAACAACTACGAATGTGAAATTCATTATTATCCAGGCAAGGCCAGCATAGTAATAGATGCCCTAAGTCAAAAAGAATACTCGGTGCGCCGAGTAAAATCATTAACGACAACTATCCATTCACACCTGTCTACACAGATCAAGTAAGCACAACTCGAGGCTTCGAAATCTGAAAATGTCACAGATGAAGCCTTGCGAGGAATGGATAAAAACCTGGAGGTAAAGGATGACGGAGCTCGTTATCTCTTAAATTGGATCTAGACACCAAAATTTGGAGGCTATAGAGACGTTATCATCAACGAAGCTCACAAGACCAAATACTCCATTCATCCTCGTTCAGAAAAGATGTATCTAGACCTCAAGAAACTATACATGTGGTCAAACATGAAGGTAGAAATTGCCACCTATGTCGGCAAGTGTTTGACTTGCGCCAAGGTTAAGATGGAATACTCAAAGAGATAAACAAGATGGAAAAACTAACAAGGACGTACATCAAAGAGATTGTACGATTGCATGGTGTATTGGTAGACTAACCAAATTCGTGAACTTCATACCCATAAAAAAGATAGACAAGATGGAAAAACTAACAAGGACATACATCAAAGAGATTGTACGACTGCATGGTGTATTGGTATCCATCATCTCCGATAGAGATAGTACGTTTACCTCACGGTTTTGGCAAACACTACAAAAATCCTTGGTAACTAGGCTTGACATGAGTACAGCCTACCACCCACAAACCGATGGGTAGAGCCAAAGAACTATTCAAAAATTGGAAGATATGTTGAGAGCTTTTGTGATCGACTTTAGTAAATCTAAGGATACCACTTACCTCTCATCGAGTTCTCATACAACAATAGTTATCACATTAGTATCAAAGTTGCTCCATTTGAATCTCTTTATGGATGCAAGTGCAGATCACCTCTTTGTTGGGCTGATGTAGGTGACACACAACTAGCATAGGGGCAAGTACCTAACAGCACTATCACCAGCCTAGAGATCATACGTGAGACAAAGAAGAAGATCGTTCAAATTCATGAATGACTAAAAGGTTCTCCGGACCAACAGTAGAGTTATGTTGATAAATGATGAAATCACATGGAATTCTAGGTTGGTAACCGCATACTGTGGAAGGTCTCAACCTGGAAAAAGTGAGAAACTAAATCCAAGGTATATCGAGCCTTTTGAGATCCTTTCCAGGATTAGCCTGCTTGCTTACAAACATCAACTACCACTGGAACTCAGTAACGTACATCCCACCTTTCATGTGTCCAACTTAAAGAAGTGCTTGTCCGATGAGACTCTCGTCATTCCACTTGACGAGATCGAAATCAACGAGAATCTCTAATTCGTTAAAGAACCAGTAGAAATCATGGATATGGAAATCAAGAGAACAAAACAAAGCCTCATACCCATAGTGAAGGTCCGTTGCAATGCTAAGAGAGGACCTGAATTTACTTGGGAACACTAGGAATAGATGAAACAAAAATACCCACATCTTTTCTGCAACCCTTAAGGAACTGGTAAAAATGCTAATTTCGGGACGAAATTCCTTCTAACAGGGGGATGATGTGACAACAGTCAATTTTGGTCAAACAAAACCAACCAAGTCAACATAACTAGCATTAAGATTTTAAGACAAAAGCTAGGTTTCCAAATGTACAACTTCCAATTATAATGCAAAGTATACCTCTCTCTCTCTCTAAACTCTCTCTATCTTAAATATCTCCTAAATCTCTCTGTATATCTCAAATAACTCTCAAATCTCTCCTTATATCTCAAATCTATCCTAAATCTCTCTTTATATCTTAAATCTCTCTCTATACCTCAAATACCTCTAAAATCTCTCTATATCTTAAATATCTCCCAAATCTCTCGTAAATCTCTCTTGGTAACAAAAACCACACTTCTGGCCTTTCCTATAAACACCGATATCACCCCATCCCTTCGATTGTTGAAAACAGCTCGAAACAAAAGGAGAAAACCATAAAGAATAAGCTAATCTCGGAATACACTATTCATTCTCGGAGCCTCCCCTCTCAGTTAGGAACCCTCTCAGTTCGATACCCTCTCAGTCTTGAACCTTATCAGCCCAGTACCCTCTCAGTCGGGAACCCTCTTAGTCCAGAACCCTCTCAGTCCGAAACCCTCTGAGTATGGAACCCTCTCAGTCAGGAACCCTCTCAGTCATGAACCCTCTCAGTCCGGAACCCTCTTAGTCAGGAACCCTATCACTTCGGAATTTTGACAACTTCAGACTTTTCTTCATTTTTAAGAGTTTTGACGTCGGGATTTCCATCAAACTCATATTTTTCACAACTTAGACCCTCTAAACTCATATTTTAAGCCCATCTTGAAGATTTATTATATATAAAAGACATTTGCATAAAATAATATCTAAGATTATAAGATATTAAATTATCTTAATCATAAAGTATTAGCACAAGTGGTTCTCCTATCTTTTCCCAATGCACCTTTATGTCACTTCTCCTAGCCTCCATTGATCAATTCATTGCCCCCCTCATAACTCAGCCCATTCACCTTCTTCATTTCTTCCTGATAACCCACGATTCATCAGTTTTTTCTTTATTTTCACCATTTCTTCACTTCTCACTTTTTCTCTCCAAGAAAAGATCTCACACTCTCTCTAGCAAGGATTATCCCAAGATTGGTCTTGGATCTTTAGGTAAGCATTTTCCTTTAACTTCTAATACTAATCTTGAAACCCTTACCCACATATTCATGTATTGATGTCCATAGGACCATCAAATCTCCAAGTATTTTTCAAGTGTTCTTAACTTGAAACTCCTCATCAATAACCTCCCACTCGTCAAGAAAACACATAATGTGTAACGACCCAAAAAAAATTTGTTTTAATATTACTAAAAATCACAACATCAACTATTAGATAATAAAACCATGAATCGTATGTCTCAAAATGTCATAGTAAAAGTATCAATTCAAAACTGAAGTTAATATCAAATCAAAATATATGAATAAAACTCCCAAGAATAAACTACAACTGTGGTGTGTGCCATGCCATCAATCTGAGCTCTTGCCCTTGCTTGCGGAAGTACCTAAAACCAAAACTGAAACTGTAAGCACAAAGCTTAGTGAGCTCCCCCAAACTACCACATACCATACAATAACATATAAAACACATACTGGGACATTCCCACTGTATCGGACCAAAATCCGGACTAACTGGGGCCTTGCCCCTACATCGGACCCGAAGTCCGGACTAACTGGGGCCTTACCCCTGGCATCGGACAGAAGTCCTACTAACTGCATCGGACTGAAGTCCGGACTAACTGAGGCCTTGCCCCTGCATCGAACTGTAGTCCGACTAACTGCATCGGACCGAAGTCTGGACTAACTGAGGCCTTGCCCCTACATCGGACCAAACTTTGGCTAACTGCATCGGACCAAAGTCCGGACTAACTGGGGCCTTGCCCCCTGCATCGAACCGAAGTCCAGAACACATAACACAAAAAATGCTTGAATCACAAAGAGATCAAGCACACTGAACTACTACATCAAACCGAAGTCCAGAAACTAGTGCTAACTAGACAGGTCGGCATTGTGGCCGTAGACCCGTTCCTACTGGGAGGAAAACTCACCTGAACTGCTAAACTTGGCCGATAACCCTCCGGCTGCTAACCGACAACTTTCCGAAATGATGCTCCTCTAGCTCCCTGAGCAACCAATACTAATAACAACACTTAGACTAAACTGTCCTCCCGGGGTCAACTAAGTCAACTTTGGTCAAAGTCCTGGTCAAAGTCAACTTTCCTGATTGACTCTACTCGCCGAGTTAACTCGTCGACTTGTCGAGTTCTTATACTCAGAAAACTCCCATAATACGACTTAACTCGCCGAGTCGCCCCAGGACTCGTCGAGTTGAACGATCTCAGAATTCTATCTTGACCAACCCACTGAGTCGCCAACTGACTCACAGATCCGAAGCTTAACCAAAAGAGGTTGGGGTTCTGCGAACTAACTCGCCAATTCCAAGAACAGACTCGCCGAGTTGTTCCTCTAACTAGTCGAGTTCCTGCCCATCTTCATACAACTCGCCGAGTCCACCCATGTGACTCGCCGAGTCGCTTCAGCTTTTAATCCATACAATGGCTTTTCGAGCCATGCAGAGGCTCCAAACTGTAGATCCACTCTTCTAAGGCCCACCCTTCACGTAAAGTTGCAAACTTTACTTGAAACCAAGGAGCTATAGACTTAAAACACTCTAGGGCTAGGGTTTAAGACAAACATGCTTCACCAACACACCAAGGGCTTATACTTTATGGGTTTTTGGACCAAGATAAGCCTAGATCTGAAGTAGCAACCTCAGATCTGGACTTCTAACTCAAAATGGCTCCTGAACATGCCAAAATGGCCCCAAAACATCATCCAAGAAAAGATCTACAAGCAACAAAGGCAAAGTGACATATTGTTACCTTCAAACTGATGCTTACAATCAAAGAGTTGAATCCTCCAGCTCCTTACTGGTCAAATCCTCCAAATCTTTCTCTTATAAAATCCCCAAGCTCACTTGCCTTCTCCTCTTACTCAAATTAGGGTTTGGAATCGCTTAAAGAAGCTTCTTGCCGACAGGCGGGCTAAGGAGAGGACATAAGGTCCTTTAAATAGGGTGCAAACCCTAAGATTAGGGCTTTTCTCGTACATACCAGACTCGACGAGTCCACTCGCCGATTCACCTAGTCGGTCACTTATTTTATAACCCAGATCCAGCTTTGACTTGGCGAGTAAGTATACCTACTCGTCGAGTCCCTTCTTCAATCTACACTTTAAGCTCTTAACTCAAACTTCTGAAATTTGGGATGTTACATAAGGTGAGTTCATATTGTTGGATTAATGTCTAAGTCCATAACTATAATTGGTAAGACTTGACCCGACCCGGCATGGTCCATTTGGGTTGCATACCATCATGCACTTGGATACACTATAATGAGAGAAATAAGACACTTATGGTTATTAATATATTATAAGTTCTAGTATATTAATAATAAGAATAATGAGATTATTTAATTAGTATTGATCAAGAATTAATCTAGGATTAATTATGTGATCAAAAGAAGACTAATTAAATATATGGGTTGATTGTGTAAATCATCCATACTTGTATAGTGGGCTAATGCTCCATGGATTATCTAGTTAGGCCAAAACCCATATGATGCTCCATGGTATATTTGAACCCATGGATCCAAGGAAATGGAAAGTCATGACAATTAGAGTTTACCCTAATTGTATAACTATATAAGCATCTTATTCTTGAGGAAAATCGGCCACTAGTGAGAGTAAGAAAGGGCTAGCCGATTTCATGAAGTGTAGAATTCTCTCTAAGTTATTCTAAGTGTTTTGATGATTGTGAACCATTTGAGGTGTCACACTTGGGGCACTAGGCACTCAAGCTTCATGAAGACAAGCACCATCAAAGAGGTATGTATTATATCTTGTTATATTGATAGTTATGTATGCTAGTTTAGGATAATACCTTGGATATTCATATTTGCATGTATAATAGAGAAAACATAGATCCAAGGTATTTAGGGTTGCATGTACACTTAGGAGTGTTAGAATGCTCATAACCCAACAGTGGTATCAGAGCCTAGGCTTGTTTTCTTGTTATACTTGCAATAGAAGCTGAAAAATCGAGTTTTGTTGCTGTCTACCCAGCAGACTCGCCGAGTCCACGAAGGGACTCGACGAGTCCAAGACAAAATGCATCCAACTCGCCGAGTTATGTTCATGCACTCGACGAGTTGGACCCCAGACAACATATTTTTGAGGTTTTTGGCTAGAAATGGACTAGGAACATTACCCTAAGTTGTTTTTGAACTTATAAACTTGTTTTTAATGTGGTAATGTTCATGCTAATCCATTTTCAAAGATAATTGTCAATAGATTCATGTTTTGTATTAGTTTAAAGGTAAGACTAATTACATGAAAAAGTTTGATTTGAATTATCTTGTTCTTATGAGTTGCTTAGATTAATAGAAAAGTTAATTGAAATAGTTGTTTTCAATCCATTTTAATCTAAGAGTTGAGTATAAAATGTGTTTGTGTAACTTATCCTCAAGTTACATGAAGAGTCACATTAAAGACTCATAAAACTCATAAAGTTGGCAAAGGTTACAAAAATGAAGAGTCTAGTTCTAATTAATTGGATTTATGACTCCATAATTTGTCCTCAAGTTATGGAGGACCAAGAGTCTCTTCATTAAATAAATAAAAAAAATAAAAATAATAATGTAACCTTAATTAATTCCATAAGTTATAAAATAAAGAAAAAGTTAATTCTTTATTAGTTTAAAGTCTTCCATAATTTGTCCTCAAGTTATGGAACTTGAAGAGTTTTTGGATTAAAACTACTTTAAATACATAAGTTATGGAATTAATTAGTTTTGAATAGTTTCAAAACTTGCCCTCAAGTTTTGGAATTTGTAAAGTTTTCTCTTATGAATACTTTAATTCCAAGTTAGCCCTTAGAATTTTAAAAGTTAAAATTCAACCCTTATACTTTATAATATTATAAGTTAATAATATATACATGTATAAGAGTAAAGTCGGTCTTACCGCTAGTACGCCTCATTCACGAAGCCGGTCTATAAGGTGGGTATAAGGTTGTTGCCTATAAAATGGCAACTTAATGGGTGTCCACTCTCACCCACCGCTTGCTTGACTGGTGGAGGGTCGTTAGCCGAACGGGTTTGACAGGACTATAATTCTCCCTTCATTAAAAGTATTAAGGATAAATACTAAGTAACTAAACTCTTATAAATACCCAATCTTAGTTACTTAGGAAAATGTGAATAAGGTGCTAATCCATGAAATTACACTTTGCACTTTGTTTAAGTCGGTTAGTGGAGCGTGTGTGGTTAACCGGCACACTAACTCGTATTTAACAAGGTAGGAAAAGGGTAACTTAATGTTTATCATAGTATCGATGGAGCGTGTGTGGTTAACCGGCACATCGATTGAGGGGTAAACACTTAAGGGTACCAAGTAATTTGCATGGTTACTTCACACCTTGTTTTGTGATCCTCGGCATCCCAGTCACAAAACCTGAAGGGCACACTCGAGATTGAAACACGCCATCGAACAGTTCAATGAATCTCAAAAGATCTACGAGTTTCAAAACCAATTAAAACCTAATAATACATTCCGTTTATCTTGGTGGAAATTGGTGAATCGTCATTCACCTACCTTCAAATTGTTTTATAGCTTGGATTACGGCATACCTCTTCTAAGTTATAAAATAGTTTGTTGGGTCCTAGCCTTAATATTTCATATTGGGTGTCATATTAAGGACTTAAGATCAACTTTCTTGAATATCTCCCAAAATATGTCTGGTTTAGACATTTATGATCTTCCCAAATCTCTTGAAACTAGCTTTCCTAAATAAAGATGATGTTCCAATGGAAATCATACTTCTGTCACCTCCTCCAATTATTCTCCCTACCCCACAAGTTCTTGAAAAGTTTAAGGTCACTCAAACCCTATTGGCAAGACAAGGTCTAGGTGTGATCACATCTTGGAGATGTAGTCACATATTGACAAGCCGGGAGAGTTGGGTGTCAAAGTCTTGAGAATGTTGGTGGTTCAATCACTTTCTAAGTCACATAGTGAGTTCCTTTGGGACATCTATGAAATAGACTATGACAAGACCCTTAATGATCTTATCTATTTGCTAAGATCAACTTCCTGAAACTTTATGGACATTGACAATGGTGACACTGGAAATACGGAAAAAAAACATTCTCTTCCCAATGGAAAGGGATCGGCCATAGTCAACTCGGTTGACCAAATGGTAAAGAGAAAAGCTAAGTCTGTGATAGTCCCATGTACCATTATCAAAGGGTCCATATGTTTATATTGCCAAAGAAAGGGTCATTAGTTGCGAAGCTACCAAATTTACCTAAGGATGTTAAAGTCAATAAGTTTGACTCTACTTCAGGTAAAGTCCACTAATCTAACTCTGTTAAGTTTCTATTCTGAGATTCCTGATACATGATGTGACTGGGTCACATGGTAATGTTTTAAGAATCAAAGAAAAGTAAAGGAACTTAAAGAAAGAATATGTTGAATCTGATCGCATAGATGGATTTCTATCGCGTAGTTTGAAAATCGGATTTTTGAGCTACTTCTTATGAGTTATGAGATATTGCTAAGGAATAGATAACAACAAGTTTTCATATGGATTGTAAGGATAAGTTTTTCCGCATAGTTTTAAAATAAAAAGAAAATTTTGATTTTATTTATTTTAAAATATCCTTACAATGGCATTTGAGGAAAAATTGTTGCTTATATGATTCCATTAATAGCAAGAGTGGAAATATAAAATTGATTCCTTCATTTGTGGTAATGTCTAAATTTACCAAATAAGGAAAGACTCTCATCATCCAAAGTCTCAATTGGACCAGGACTTGGAATCATGCAAGTTCTATAGCATGATGAATGTGAACTTTCAAGTATTGGAAAAATAAGACTGATTACTTGTTCACGTGAATGTGTGAGTCAAGTAATGGACTAAGGGATCAGGTACATAGTCATGTGCACTGATTAAGTCCACCACAAAAGATATTAGGCTATTCGTCATAGTTTACTAAAGCTCAGTAAATATGATTATACTTACAAGCTTAAGTGTAACTCTGAGACATTGGAAAAGGTTTCAATGCATAGCAGAGCGGATAAGAAGAATCAAATTAGGCAGAAGGATAAAAGTTTCTCAAATCTGAAAAGATGGGAGAGTACTTTAGTATCAGTTTTGTGATCATCTTAATGATTAAGAAACCATATCAAAATTAGTTCTCTAAGGAAGTATTAGTTCATTCTTATGACTAAGAAGAAAGGATCCTGAATTATTGAAATGGTTAAATCAAGAAGATGAGTCATACTTCGTTCCAATACAAGTCTTAGAGTCATACTCCAAGATTGTAATTTGAGTGACATGTCTTAAAGAAGGTTTAAAACACTTGACAAATGTAAGAGTAAAAGTTTTCTACTCTTGTACATTTGAAATTGGTAAGTTGTGATGTTTTGGATAAAACAAAGACCAACTTAGGCCAATTGTGTGAAGTGTTTGTCTTGGTTAGAATCCACACTATCTCTTGGATGTTTGACAAGGGAGTCTTATAGGTCAAGAGGACAGTGGGAGTCTTAAAGGTCTTGAAAGTCTCAAGAACTAATCAAGAATGAAACCTGAAGTTCCTCACTAGCACACAACTTGAGGTTTATAACCTATCGTGTTGACATATTTTGCGCCCATTCCAGTTAAAGTTGGCTTTGCATATGAGTTCTTAGAGTTCTCAATGTGTTGCACAACAACTTGGAAGCAATGGCAGGCCCTTGAGCTGCCAGGTGGCAAGAAGTTAAGATTGAGTTCAGTCCATATGAGTTCGGATTTGTCATTATCCTTCTCTTGTGACTATGGTTTTGACAATTCACATGGATAAGAACTCATACACCATTAAATCTAAGTGTCATAAGGTTTCTCTACGATTCATGAAAATGATGGTGAGGAAACACTTCCACTAAGTAGATTTTAGTTAGATAGCAATTGTGATATTTGCATTCTCAAAGTCGTTAGTGGAGCGTGTGTGGTTTACCGGCACACTAACTTGGACTTGTGAGAAATGGCAAAGGTCAAAACGATCAAGACTATGATTATGGCATCCCTTTTCATAGTTCTTAAAATTGTTTTGACACACCCATAAGCTATCTAAGGGAAGGTGTATGTTTTTGATAAAGTCTTATCAAAACAATCTAGTATCAGAAATCTGAACTTTGGTAAGAAAGTCAATAAAGTATTGATTTCTAGAAGTCCAGCTGTTTTTTGAGTACATGTCAAAGCTAGTGGGAGCATAAGTGTTATGCTAATAATCATCATGTTAGTGGGAGCATGATAATTATGATAAAGATTGCAAGTTAGCAATGTTAATTGTAGAAAACAAAAGTTTCAACTAGGAAAGAGTTGTTTTGCTATAATTAAGGGAGAGGAAATTATACTTCATCTCAAATCTATAAGCTTAGATCGTGAGGTTTTAATCATTTAGTCAAGGATATATATGAATTTCATGTTGGAATGGCTCAACATAAGGAAATTCTGTATATGGGTCCATTATTTGCGTTCTAAAATTCGATTATGATTACGGCATCCCTTTTCATAATTTGAATTATGAGAAATTGGCAAATAGAAATGGAAATGTTATAGCAAAAGACTGGTTTAGTCTTTATGTGAGACATCATGAATCGTGTCCCATATGCTTCGGATATAGGATCGATTACATGTGCTATAGTTATCCGTTCTAAAAGTTTCCAAATGCGTGGGGCATTAAGAAGGGAAAAGGTTTAGAACTGGATATGACTAAAAGGATTAAACAATTGTCGAGGACAATCTAAGGTTTACCAAAGATTGGTTGCTCAAGGACAGTTGGAAGTATAGTGATAATTCTGGAAGGACCATATTGACATAATCTGTAAGGAGGCAACTCTTGTTCAGAAGTGATAGTCAAAATGGAATCTGGAAATGTTTCAAAATTAGAATTTTCAATCTGTTTAAGATTAGGAAACTTAATGCAAGAAGGTTGTTTCCAAGGAGCTGATCTCCTTTGGAATGCTCTGTAATGATTGTTGCCAAGTCTTTGTGAATTTGTGCATAATCGTTACAAGAGGATCAATGCATATAAGTTTAGAATCTAACAGATTTTAGTAAATGGCATGAATTTGGAATTCTTGCATTTGCAGTAAGGACTTGGGAGTGTGAAAAGAGAATCATTGAAGATTATGTTCAATGGATCTAGTTCACAAAGTAAAGATCATAGACAAACATAGTATGCATACTTGGTGTATGGCATGACTAGTGTTTAGAAAAACATAGTGTACATGCTTGGAGCATGGGACAACTATTGCTTTAAATTCAAGAATAATGTTGATAGCTGAAACAGTATACAATGAATAATGTGTAATCATATGGTGATAAATACAAGGTGTTTTATTTATATTCATAAGTTCTGAGACCATATTGGATTCAATTATTATTGTGTTTCACTTTGCATGTTTTGACTTCCCGAATAAACTAGGTTATTCTTCCGGAATGACTAAGTTATTCAAACCATCCACAGTCGGTATATGTTGGAAGTAGATATGAATTAAGACTGTCATGGGTTGGCTTGTAGAGGTCTAAGGTGTTGGACAAATGGCTACAACACTCATGAGTGCTCATAAGTTCTGAGTATTGGATTCAACCCGCACTCATTGGAATCACTTCATGGATTTTATCACGAGTGATCATGAGACGATAATATCTTATATTCTTCAAACCTAGAGATATGAGTTGTTACTATGAGTTGGTTGTACATTGATTGCACGAAACTGCATTTGGTAACTCGGTGCTATAAAACGTGCCTTTGTGTATGATTCAACAAGTAATAGAACAAGCCATATGAGTCGAAGTTTATCCATTCCTTTTACCTTCGGGATAAAAGCGATATCTGTGGGCCCATCGATGATTTGATGATGACAAATGGAAGTGCTCGGCCGGGCCAGGACTGATTTGATTTGTTCAAATAGTCAGTTGTCATAAATCGGAAATCGGGAAACAACAAATGGACAGAGAGAATGATTATAATCCATGTCTCAGTCCATATGATATTTAGAATGGAGGAATATATGATCCCTTATCTAATGGATAAGTCATTGACAAGATCAGAGTTCATCTACAAGGTCAGAGTTCGACAGAAGCTTTTGAGAGCTACGATTGCCAGTTGGTTCCTGAAGTCATACGCAAAAATAGTTTTAGACTTATCCAAGTGGGAGACTGTTGGATTAATGTCTAAGTCCATAACTATAATTGGTAAGACTTGACCCAACCCGGCATGGTCCATTTGGGTTGCATACCATCATGCACTTGGATACACTATAATGAGAGAAATAAGACTCTTATGGTTATTAATATATTATAAGTTCTAGTATATTAATAATAAGAATAATGAGATTATTTAATTAGTATTGATCAAGAATTAATCTAGGATTAATTATGTGATCAAAAGAAGACTAATTAAATATATGGGTTGATTGTGTAAATCATCCATACTTGTATAGTGGGCTAATGCTCCATGGATTATCTAGTTGGGCCAAAACCCATATGATGCTCCATGGATGCTCCATGGTATATTTGAACCCATGGATCCAAGGAAATGGAAAGTCATGACAATTAGAGTTTACCCTAATTGTATAACTATATAAGCATCTTATTCTTGAGGAAAATCGGCCACTAGTGAGAGTAAGAAAGGGCTAGCTGATTTCATGAAGTGTAGAATTCTCTCTAAGTTATTCTAAGTGTTTTGATGATTGTGAACCATTTGAGGTGTCACACTTGGGGCACTAGGCACTCAAGCTTTATGAAGACAAGCACCATCAAAGAGGTATGTATTCTATCTTGTTATATTGATAGTTATGTATGCTGGTTTAGGATAATACCTTGGATATTCATATTTGCATGTATAATAGAGAAAACATAGATCCAAGGTATTTAGGGTTGCATGTACACTTAGGAGTGTTAGAATGCTCATAACCCAACACATATCCCCACCATTTTTGAGTTTTTCGATATTTTAGGAGGAGAATACAAGTAAGATACTAGTAGACAAAATAATATACAAGTTGTTATAAATGTTTACATGTATGTTACGTAACAAGAGATTTTCTATCAAAAATTGTTGTAACCTAGTTATAACACCATTTTTGCGGTTTTCTAACCAAAGATATGCTGATTAAAACATATATATTCAACCAAATCTAAATATCTCAAAAAGGCAAAAATAAGTTTCATGCAACCATATTCTCGTTATTTGTCGTTAGTAACGCTTAAAAGTCAAAAACTAGTAAAATGGACGTTTCATGCTAAAAACTCATTTATTTCCATTAAGTATAAAATACTTGTTATTTGAAGTATACTAACCCACTTTCATATGTGTAAATACATACGTTTGGGTACGAAAAACCTATACTATAACAAACTATTTATAGTTTACGAATTGTTACACTTTTGTAACCCGTTGAGCAAAGTGTATAATTATATAAAAATACATATAAAATTATTTCATTTTCATATTAATTTTATCATGGTAAAATGATAACATTTCATACAAAGGTTTTCATTACAAAATACGTAAACTCGTTGAATCAATTGGTGTGAGACATTGTCCTCAAGTACCTACTGGGGTACCCACAAAAGTCGTGTTTTATAATAAGAGTCTCTCGTAAGAGAGTGTGATACTTGTGTATAGATCTATATTTTTCTATATGAGACTGATAATCTCGCATATAAGTTGTTAGCTATAGCTAGACCGATAGGTCTGAGATGACAAATGTCACAACACTTCGATACCTGAAGAATGTCGCGACCGGCCATTCTTTTCATCGCACGGTTATAAAAACTCACATGGAGAAGCAATGATACATTTAGTTTAGGGAAAAACATTTCTTTAAAAGGCTTTATGTAAATTGAAACCGCATAATACTGTTTTAAATATGGAAAATACTTGTACATTTCGGTCTTATAGAATCTAAGACTACAACTCATTATATGGAAAATATTGGATTTTCTAGAACGAACACTATCGTTTTACATGGAAAAGCTTAAAACTCGTTTTAAGGAAAATATCGGAGTTTTCGGGAACAAACATCATCCTTTACAAGAAAAATTTTACGATTATGAACTCACCAACTTAATTGTTGATACTTTTTCAAACCACTATTATTCTCAGGGAAACACTAAAACAGGTAACTATAAGCTTTTGAGGATGGGACGCTATAACGTCAAACAAATGTTTTATCATCATATTGTAATTCACTTTTGAAACATGTAACACATACAATGACATAACGTTTTCAATTATGTATATGATGGTTGTATGGCTTTGATCATTATTATTCAATTGTTATGATATTGTACATGAAGTCATCCATTCCCGGATGTTTCCGCCCATCTGGTTTTGGGGTGTGACACAATATGCAACACACTATTTTCTAAATTGTCTACAACCATTTCAATTTCATATACACCATCACAAGGCAATGCTTCACGCTAAAACACACTGTTATAATAAACATTAATAGATCTATTCTCATTATTAAAAGAATATCTAAAACCTTTTCTGTACAAACCATGAAAATAAATAATATTCATCGTCATTTCTGACAAGTAGCAACAATTATTCAAGTCTAAACATAATCCACTACTAAGCTTTAAAGAATGAATGTCGATCTTGGTAACAGGTGATGATCTCCTATTGCCCATTATTAGGTTCATCTTCCCAAGCTCCACATTCCTACTTTCTCTTAGTCCCTGTAAGTCAGAGCAAATGTGAAAACCACAACCTGTATCAAGGACCCGAGAATTAGAATGTGATGATTTTTAGACAAAATAATGCAAATACATGTCGAGGTAGGCTTAATATTTCCATCCTTAATGTCCTGTAGGTACTTGGGGAAGCTTCTCTTCCAGTGCCCCTTGTCTTGGCATTAGAAACACGTTGCATCCTATAGATCTGAGATATGGGAGGAAATTTGGTTTTTCCTTTGGGTCCAATACTAGAAGACCCATCACGAGACTTTCTCTTCCAATTTTGCTTAGAGGGAGCTTTCCTCTTTTTCCCCTTCCCTTGTCTAATTGCCATGACTAGAGCAGCAGTAGCAGGAGGAGTGGATTCAATAGTGTTTCCTTTTAATCCACTTTTAGCAGTTCTCATCAAGGATTGAAGTTTACTCATTGTAACTTCCTCTTTGCTCGAATGATAAGTCATTTTGAACAGATCATAGCAAGGAGGCAATGAGTGTAATACTATGTCAATAGCCAGCTCCTCATCAAAGTTCACATTCAGCTTGAGCAAACGATCCACATATCTCTACATGCATTGTAGGTGCGTCGTGATGGACTTTCCATCCTTCATATTGGTGGTAATGAGTGACCTGAGTATCTTATACCTTTCTTGACATGCTCTTTGATGGTACTTCTCCATCAAGTCCTTGCACATCTTGTAAGACTAATAGTCCTCATAGAACCGTTGTAGCTTGGGAGTCATAGTGGCCACCATAATGCAAGATACTTTTGTAGCATTCTTATAGTGAGCCCTATACTCAACTATGTCTTCAGGAGTAGCTTGTGACTCATCTATCTCGTTCAGCTCCTTGCCGAGGACGTCTTCCTTGTCCTGGAAATGCTAGGCCATTCGTATTTTTCAGATCCAATCATTAAAATTAGACCCATCAAATGTCACCTTGGCATAGACGCTCAAGAGAGAGAAAGTGTTAGAGGAGTTGTTGGAGGAACCAAAGCGTTGTTTGAGGTAGACATGTGCAAAAGAAGAATTACAAGTTTTGATTAGATAAGGAATCCTTAATATAACACCAATGAAATATTAAGGCTACGACCTAACACAACTATTCACAATTCAAAAGAGGGATGCCATAATCAAATTGTAAATTATTCGAAGGTAGGTAAATGACGATTTACCAATTCCACCATGAAAATGAAAATTTTAAATGAATTAGATTTTATATGAAATGAAATTCCTAGATCTTTTGAGATTTATTGAACTATTCAACGGCATGTTTAATCTCGATTATGAACTTCAAATTTGTGACTGGGATATCGAGGATCACAAACAAGGTGTGAATAACCATGCAAATTAGTTTAGTTCTCTCGATGTTTTTTACCACCTAATCAATGCATCAGTTAACCATACACACTCCATTGATCAATGATACTTTACAAGTTACCCATTGCCACCCCTTTTTAGTCCAAGTTAGTGTGTCGGTTAACCACACATGCTCCACTAACGACTTGATAAAGTGCAATGGGCAATTTCATGGATTAGCATCAAATTCACATTTTCCTAAAGTAAATAAGATTCGGAATTTGTAAAAACATTTAGTTACTTTATATTTATCAATTATACTTATTAATGCGAGATTAATGTCGTATCCTACTCATTCGTCTAACAACCCTCCACCAATCAAGGAAGCGGTAGGTGAAAGTGGACACTCATTCAACCGCCATTTTATAGGCAGTTTCCTTATACCCTCTTATAGACCGGCTTCGTGAATAAGGCCTACTAACGTTAAGACTGACTTTCGTATACACACACACACACATACATGCATACATACATACATACATACATACATACATATATATATATATATATATATATATATATATATATATATATATATATTAAACTTTTAATCTTATAATAGTATAACAATGTATTTTAAACTTTTAAAATATCAGGGTTCTAGACTTTAAGATTTCAAAATTAAACTTTTAGTTAAATTTTAAATTCCGAAACCAAATGGGTATTTTTAAAACTTTTCAAAAATACTAGATCAAATTTTAAATAATTAAATTAATCAAATAATTTGTTCTTTATCTTAAACTTTGACCAAATCTCTTAATTTCATCAGGATATTGATTTACTTTTCCAAAAATATCGATTTTAGACATTTAAAACAAATTTGGTAATTATCCTAATCAAACAAAGATATCAAAATTGAAAAACCAGGGATCTAACAACCCGATTCATCGAGTTATTGCAATAAACTCGTCTTGTCCCACTTTGGACACGTCGAGTCTGATGAACATATTAACAAATATATTCCCTCCTCTTTTCGACAATTCACATATGCGTCAAATTCAACCGAAAAACATCCTAGACCCTAATACAACTGGTGGGTTTTCAGCATAACTACATCATATGTGGTCATGCAACTCTAATTGCTTTGGATCTAAGTTTTTCACTAGTTGAACATGCAATTAAATACCAAAGCAATAAACCCTAGATCCAGCATACAGTTTTCGAAAATCATATACCAAAAGGGTTTTAATGATTACCTTACTTTTTATGTAGCAATAACAAGAACTCCTTGTAGATTTTTGACTCTTGAAAGCTTAGTGCTCCAAATATTACACCTCTAATGGCTTACAAACACCAATAGCAAAAGGATGAGAGGAAAGAGGAGGGAATTCTTCAGAATTTTGGCTAGGGTATGTAGCATGTAAGCAGTGGCCGAAAATCACATGCAAGGGATTCCTTATATAGCTGTGTGATGCTAGAGTTTGCTGGAGGAAACCATAATTTCCTGCTTAAGGTTTAAGCAACCCATACACCTCCCATCAATAGGCCTTGGACAAAATCTATTGGGCCTCCCTATAGAATTTCGTTCACTCCCAATTGTGGAGTCCATCTGCCCAGTTTCACAACCATCAATGATTTGCAAAACAACCATTGTTCTTTTAATCAGTCTTTTCAATCCCAAAATTAATTTCAAATTAATTTCTGATTAAATACTAATTAAATAACATGATTTGTAATTAACATATTATTTACTTAATGCAATAATAAATCAATTTATTATCCCAAATAACAAATTCAACCTCTCTCTCTCCAAAAATCATGTTAAGTTGTTAAGGTGAAGGCAATTCAAAAGGATCATGCTACTATCAAATAAAATACACACCCATTATAGTTATAAGCTTAGACACCTAATCCAGTAATCATATCCATGAGTTGTGCTCGTGGTGGGATTGCATGATTTGCACAATGTTGAATCCGGTAAGAAATATTTTAAATCCTTCTTGTTCAGTTTTTGCATTAATCTGTTATATTTATAAGACATCTTTAATTATGATTTATAATTTATGGCTGGTTTTAGCTCCGATGTGTGAGCTCTGTGGAACCCACAAACCAAAATCTGTTGAAGACAATTATAAGACATGGTCGTGAAAAATTTGTACACTGGAAAACAATGTGACATTAGAGAAATGTGGGGCATGTAGGCGGTGGAGATATTCTTATGGCCAACCCATAGCAACCCCATCATCAAATGTGGGTACTTAAAAGAAACAAACGCACATAAATTTAGAATTGTTTTTCTAATATTTTGACAAGAAATGGACTCGAAGAATATGATGTTTAACTTGTTTTGTTCAGAACATGTAAAGAGAACAAGCATCCATCTCTTGATGCTAATTTCATTTTGATGTTTCATATTTTATCTTTTGGGTTGTTGCAGTTGACTGTTGACTGTTGTACTCTCTTATGCTTAAGCTCGGGTCTCTCGTCATCCACCAATGTAAATCATGCCACAACCACATGCATAGCCACATGCACACTCATTCATTAATTCTTCAGTGTAATGTATCCCTTCCTGGTTCTTCATCTCATGACTCATGCGAATTAGATATGCGTCTCCTTTCATTGAGCTCTGATTCTCTTCTAGTCTTGTCCTTGTATAGATAGATTAGAGTCTCAACCACTCATGTCCACCAATGAAGTTTGTATCAAGAAACGGCATTGCTTCTACATGTGCCAATGACTTGGACCATGATACCCGATTCTTTCTATTTGCACCTTTTCCTCTGCACTCGTATTCTCCAAACACAACCGTCCTAGAAACACAAATACATCCATCAACATTCAAATAAATCACTTTGTTTTCTATATATATATATATAACAATGATAATGAAAGTGTGAGAGGTATGGATCGATGGATACCTTTGTCTCCATGGGTGGTTCCAGTCGCTCCAGCCAGAAGGGTCTATGATGTTGTCGATATCACAGTAGGAGTAGACTGCCCTTGAATAATTTCCCCAGGCTCTCCCCAAGTAGATTTTCCCTCCTCTGCTTCCGGTTATTGAACAATTCAGAAAAGAAAATCCAGTGTCCTCTTCTTCGGAGTTCCTATGATGAGCTGCAATGGCTCCATATTTATCAGCAACAGAATGTAGATTACATTCCTACATGCATCAATCAAACCCAAACCCATCATCAGTTAATGAATGAATATGAGGTGTATATATACATATATGATATATTATATATATATACCCACCCTATAGAGCGATCTAGATTCGCCAAAGATGAAATCGATGGATCCTTGTATGTAACATTGGTAAAAGTAGTGAGATCCGTTGGAGTCTAAAAGAGTGTCTTGGGTCCCCAATATCCTTACTCGATAAAGCATCGCCTTGTCCCCTGCAAGTCTTAATGCCACTGCTTGCTGCTTATACCCTCCAGCTACTGCAACAACCGTATTCTGCATGCATTGCATTCATTGTAGATCAATATATATACTATTGCATACGTTAATCATCATGCATGTACATTGTACAATACCTGAATGGTGATGCCTGAAGCACAAAAGTAATCAGATTGTACATCAACAGAAGCGGTTCTATACGTACCGAGTTCAGAACCATCTTTGTATTTGTCTGAGGCTTTGTCGTTCCAACTCAATATGGTTTCTGAAGCCTTCTTTTCATCTCCGATGAAAGAGATATATGGCTTGGAAGGTGGAACAATCACTTTTTCTCTGCAGCATGCATCTCTATCACATCATATTCACTTGAGAAATCCATAAATTAACAATGAATGAATTAATCTTGCTTAATTTGCATATACGCATGTGTAATACCTACCTGTAAAAACCAGGAAGAATGTAGATCTTGACCCTGATGGAATTGTTGAATGGGACCATATCAACAGCAGCTTGTACAGTATGGGCATGACCCTTACCCTTTTGATCAACGATGATCACTTTACTCCCATTCCCATCCCCGAAACTTAAGCTCTCTATTTCCTTGTAGTGATAGTATTCCTCTATCTTGATATCGTCCCAAGTGATATAACTACTCTTCACTTGATTAACAGCATAAATCAGGAATGAGAAACCAACCAAAATGCCAAAACCATTGAAACCCATGGTGATTGATGATGTCGGGAACGATCGAGTTTGTGATAACTGGGTCGGGTACTATCCAAATCAAAAACTACACGCTACAAGGAGGGGGGAGAGAGAGAGAGAGAGAGAGAGAGAGAGAGAGAGAGAGAGAGAGAGAGAGGTTAATTAATGATAGGATGAGCGTTGTATGTATCTATGCATGGAATATGGTTGTTTGGATTAAAACGGAATGCAAGAAACAAGATTAGTTGGTGTGTTCTTCTTACATGTCAATTAGATTAAGATTGTATTCATGTGGTGTATGGATGTCTGTAAGTATATACCTAGAGAGATTGAAAAAGAATAAAAAAATCAAACAAACAAAGGTGAGTTGTTGAGGAGTAGTTATGGAAGTAGAAAATCTAAATTAAGTTGATTAACTGTAGTTGTGGGTTTGCTGAAGAAGCTCAAGGAACTTGATTATCCATCTCGATCCTTCTTCTTCTTCTTGATGTTAGTGGGAATGCGTGAAGGTGGTTTATTTAGTAACTATAGAAATGGAAAATGGGATTCCAAGGAGAAAAAATTACATAAATGGTCCTTGTGGTTGATGACCAACTTTGGTCCTTATGATAAATTTTATTTGTAGATGGTCCTGTGTTTTTAAAATATTACGACGACAGTTTTTTTGGATTACGGTGTTAACCTTTTTAGTTAAGTTACTTGTGAAATGATCTATTTGCCTTTCATATCATAATGATCATTTTTGTAATTTGTTCCTCCCACACGGACCATTTATATAACTTTGGTTATTATTTATTATTTTTTTATTAAAGTTATTTATATTTATATGATTTAGAAAGTTTTTTGACGTTTTGTTCGGATATATATATATATATATATATATATATATATATATATATATATATATATATATATATATATATTGTTTGTATTTTTTGATATTTTGTTCGTATAAAATTTTCTAATTTTTTTTTTTTGATATTTTATTCGAATACATTTATAAAATTTTCTAATTTTTTTTTTTGATATTTTATTCGAATACATTTATTAATATTTCTTTTGACTTTTTACTTGAATAATTTCTTCTATTTTTCTCTTGATGTTTAGTTTAAATATATTTTTTAGTGATTTTTTTATATTTTGTTTGTTTATATTTGTTAAATGTTTCATGGTCACTATAACCGTAATTCATAACTTAATTCATTCATAATCTGTTTTTCTATTTTTTTTATTTTTTCAATATAAGTAAGGTTATATAATTATTTTTTTTTTAATTCGTTGCCCTTTTGCTTTCTCATTCGTTGTACGACGATAATTAAAATTTATTAATCCAAATATATAACTATATAACACATATAAGGTTGTATAATTATTATTTTTGTAAATCGTATTTTAAAGATTATTTTTTAAATATATAAAAAAAACTTTGTTAAATGGTACATATATGTTAATCGAAAAAAATGTATACAAAAATTAAATAACTTGAAAATACTAAAATTAAGTCTAATGTGTAATGAAATTGGCTCTCTCATCAAAACTACGAGACAGACATATTTTAGCTAATGTATACCTAATTTATATTAATTATATTCACGTTGAACAAATTTTTGTATATTTTTTTTTTATTAAAAATGTTTATAAAAAGCTTTACAAAAATAATAATTATACAACTTATATGTGTTATATAGTTCTATATTTGAATTATTAAATAATACTTATAAAACCTTATCTATATTAAAAGAACAAAAAAGGAAAATATGATTGTTAATGAATTAAGTTAGGAATTATGATTACAATGACAGTGCAGACACTACACGACATTAAGGTAAGTTATCATTCAGTAGGAGTGGGTCTAAGGCACCAAGGACGACCCACTAGGAGTCGATTATTGTTGAGATGATTGTCTTTGTGATAATTGTTCGGGTTGCTATTACTTGATGTGTTCTATGTGCTGGTATGATATGTTATATGTGATAGTGGTAGTAGGAGGGGACTAGTTCCTGGTTCGATCGTTAGGACCGAAGGGTAGGTCGGACACCCTAAATATGTCTGACAGCATGAGTATGATATATTGTTATGTGATAGTGTTAGGGGTGAAATAGTCCCTGTGACCGAGTGAGATAGACGAGAGGGTAGGCAGGCACCCCAAAATTGCCTGATACGGGTAGGTCAGCACCCCAGAATGGCTTGACATGAGGTCAGCACACCAGAATGGCTTGACATGGGTAGATCAGGCACCCTAGAATTTCCCGACAGTATGTATAATTGTATGGTATGTGGTATGATGGGGTAACTCACTAAGATTAATGCTTACAGTTTTTAGTTTTGGTTTTAGGTACTCCTTTAGCTATGGGGAAGGAACCGGCAGGATGGTAGCGTATTGCACACAAATGGTTTCTGCTTTGAGAACCCTGTGATTGTACTCTGACATTTTTTCTATTTGATGTTATGGTCTTCGAGATTTGTGATTTGTGACTTGATGTTTTAAAATGATAGCAACGATGTTTTCCGTAAACTATTTTTATAAGTAATATAATTAAACAAAAAAATTTAGATCTCGATTTTGAGATGTTACAAAAAATTTAAATGCTTTTGCTAATAAAGTGAGAAAAAAGATAGTTGAAAATATATGCGATTCCAAATATTGTATAATCGTTGATGAGGCAAGTGATGAAAGTAAGAAAGAGCAGATAGCCATTGTTCGTCGATATGTTAACAATAAAGGTTACATACAAGAAGGGTTTTTTGATCTCATCCATGTTGAAGATGCATCATCTTCCACTTTGTATTCTTCTATATGTGTAACTCTTACTTATAACAAACTTTTTTGTTGAGAATCTTCGTGGATAGGGGCATGATGGAGCTAGCAACATGCATGGTGAATGGAAGAAATTACACACATTATTTCTCAAGGATTATCCATGTGCTTATTATATACATTATATGGCTCATCGATTACAACTTGCATTGGTTGCAGTAGCTAGAGAAGTAGACTCTAAACATCAATAATTTGGAAATTTATCTTTCATTGTAAATGCCGTAAGTGCTTCTTGTAAACGCCAATATGTACTACAAGCTGCTCAAGATGCTGAAATTGCAGAAAGGCTAGAATCTGGTGAAATTGAAACTGGAAAAAGAGCCAATCAAATTGGTACTTTAAAGCGTACTTGAGACACTCGTTGGAGCTCACATTTTACTTTCATTACGAGTCTTCTTAGGATGTACAATTCAACTTGTACAGTTGTGGAAAACATAAAAAACTGGGCTCTAATTACAAAACAAGAGGTGATGCTAGTACTGCCTTTAAAAGTGTAACAACGTAAATTTTCAAACCAAATTTTTCATTTTTAATTTCATAAAACACATTTCATTTTAAATAAACACCAATTAATAGTCAACAAAGTTTTCAAAACATTATCAAACTCCAGGATCCCCATTCACGACTCTTTTCTCTTGGGTGTACAATCGACCCGCCGCCTCCCCGCGATCTTGATAAGAACCTGAAACACATAACACATAACACGGTAAGCACAAAGCTTAGCGAGTTCCCCAAAATACCACATACAACATACAAGCCACTCGAGGCTATAACTCAATGATGCCTTCCGGCCTATAACTCTGATTGCCTTCCGGCCATAACTCTGATTGCGTTTTGGCCATAACTCTGATTGCCTTTCGGCCATAACTCATAGCATAATATCACATAGACAATATGCATAACTCAAGTAAGCACATAAGACCCTCCGGTCACACATAAATACCACTCTAGGTAACATATAGTGAGAAGACTCACCTCAGATGATGAAAAACCCCTATAAACGTTGCTGCTACGCACCGGCCACTAACTGTGTGCCAAACCTGTAATTATCTCCATTAGAACTAAGTTCAACTCTTACTTATTGGGTCTAGAGGTTGATCAATAACTAGCCCATCAATATCCTAAACCCATTGGCCCCACCAAGGCCTAATAATAAATGGGCCCTCTCATGGTCCAATTCTTAAACTAAATGGCAAGCCCAACATTAGATACACTCCCCAAGCTCACTAAAGGCCCACTACGCTAAACTGGGCCCACTCCCTCCAATGGGCCTCACTCCAAGCCCAAATATATCCTTGGACCATAATTTCTGACTATTAATAGCCAAACAACCAAATGAATGGCCTAAAGAATGGCCCAAAACACACAGTACAACATATACGAGTTACGCGGGCCATACACCTATGTACGCTAAGCATATCGACTCGCTGGGAAGTATGTAGGGCGTACCTGCACGTACACTCAGCGTCACCTTCATCCTCTTAATCCTTAAAGTCGTAATCTTGGTGACTTGCAATCCACCAAATAACTAAAACTCCAAAGGCAACATCATACTTTCATAACAAGGGCTAGACATCATGCATGAACACAAATGGGGCATCAAGATGGAAACTTTACTGCATAAAGGAGCCTTTTAGTCCTGAGGGTGGCAACCCTAATCTGAAAAACGAGATTACAACATAAAGGTACGAACATGGGACCAAAACAACTCCAAAACTCCACTACACAAGATCTATGTATTCTTGAGTAAAGTTATGAACTTTATACCTCTGAAGAGCTCCAAAGGATGATGGTATTCCAGATCTATGAGCTCCAAGCTCCCAAGTTCTTCCTTGCCAACTTCTTCTTTTGAAAACCCAAGCTTACATCACCAAGATAACTCTCTTGAAGACCAAATCACTCAAGGTTGAAGATTTTAGATGTTTCAGGGCTTCTATGAGGTTAGGGAACAAAATGGAGGCTAGGGTTTCCTCCATATTGTTCTATAAATAGTGGCACACCCTTAATTTAAGGTTTATGGACTCTGGACGTATGTTGGGCGTATGCCAAGGAGCACCCGTGATCATTTCCCTTGTACGTTGGGCATAACCCATCCTTATGTTGGGCGTACCTACGCGTTTCCATTTCACATGCATGGCCTTCCATGCGAACTTTTCTTCTTAAGGGACCATTTATTTCAAAAACCTCCAAGTGTCATATCTTCCTCACCTTATGTTCGTTTTCGGAGAACTTTATATTCACGAAAAGCTAACAAGAAGCTCTACACTTCTGTCAACTTTATATATACCAGAGCCCACCCGAGCTCAGATCCAAAATTTATGAAAAGCCCAAACCAACACCTGCTGATACCCTTGGGACCTAAAGCACAAATCGAACCCTTTTCTCACACAATACACACTATCCATATCCAAGAAGGCCTAAAAATTTCTCCTTTAAAATCTCGAAACCTTCTCACATTCAGATTACGGTCCACAAGCCTTAAATTACAAAACAATCTGGAACAGGATGTTACAATTCTCCCCCACTTAAATTAGATTTCGCCCTCAGAATCGTTCCTTTTCTTTGCAAAGATCGAAACAAACAACCCGAGAAGCACAACCGGAAGACTCTTAACATTCAACGATCCTTCTCCCAAGACATCCGAAACCAAATAAGAATTTCTCAAGCCGAAGAATGATGGACCCCTTTTCCGTGAAGATACCTACTCTAACTCTCTAGAACTGGAAACTATAGTCGTCTGTCTCCCCGACAAACCACCCATGTTGAATATCACCCTGATAACCGCTCATCGAACAACAGACTCAGATAAAATACTCCCAACTCAGAGTAACAGGTCAGCTCTTGACCCAACGGTTGAACCTCCAAGGGCTACCCCTTGCACATTCAATAAAATGACTATACAACCCTCTTGTTCACAATAGCTACCTCAGCTCATCGTGACGCAAAATTCACGTAGTTCGGTTTTCCCCAAACGAATACCACAATTTATTTGACATCGTCTCACCTCCGACCTCTGCCGTCTACCGGCCATTGATTCCATACGTTTCACGGTTCTTCCCATACCGATGAGCTAACTCACTTTGGTTTTAATACATCCGATGGAGAATAATACTTCTCAAAATGAACCCGTCTATGAATCTGAAATCTCACCTTGCCTACTAGACACACAAACAAATCCCGACTCGAGCTCTAGAGTCGGGTTCAACAACAGAATTGGGTCCACTAAATCCCAATCTGGTACTCAACTCATTTTCTAAGATTCGCAATCCATGCGTACACCACTTCTCCAATTTCCTTTGGTTGTGATAACTACGACACAACTCAAAATATATTGATTCCTGACAAACATAGAGATCTCGGCCTCACCCCCGGTCCCACCACCAGGCTCCCAAAACTCAATCATTAGGGCTACCCAATCTTAAAAACCTTCCGCGTCATACTCTAACTAGTGACTACTATGGCTCCCCGTAGCATCACAACATCCCTTCATTAAATAGTGACTACTACGACTCCCCGTAGCATCACCACAACCTTTCACTGAATAGTGAGTACTACGGCTCCCTGTAGTGTCACCACAACCTCTCACTAACTCATTGAGACTTTAGCTTCCCGCAGTCTTACCGCACATGCTCTTACCACTTCACAATCCCATCCTCAGGTCAACGCCTCACTGCGATCATTAACTCAAGCCATGCGGACCAACCATAGATAGGTGTACACACCCAAATTATGCATTGCTATTTCTGATGACATATCCGCAATAGAAAAATACATTTCCCTGCTGCAATCTACATTCTCGAATAATATTGCTTGACGTCCATTGGCCAAAGGGATCCCATCGGAACTGTACATACTTGATACACCACTTGCCATCTCAAACTCAAAACTCAAAATAATCCGATATGTAGGACATTATACTTAGATACCACGGTGCACCATCACCGCACCTTGCAATGTCTCGACTCTACCACTGGTCTTGCACTCATGGCATCATACTCAGATACCGTATTGCTTCCTCGGAATCTCGCAACCGATCCTCCTTTCGTGCTACTTATAACCCGGAGTACTCCATTTTTCCAATTTAAAACACGAAGAAATCGCCAACGACTCAGAACAAGAAGTTGACCCTCCGATATTTGTTCCGCTATTGCTCAAATCAAGTGAGATAACGCATGCCGACCTGGAAATTGGCTGCCCGACCATCTGTTACCCTTTCCAAAGAGCATAGAATAATCCATTTATCGAACAAAATTTTCTCAACTGCCGAAGTATCCCCACGAACCAACCACCTTGAAAATTTTTGATCTACCACAGGGCCTCTGCCCAACAGCCACCTACCGTGCAGACACTCATCCCTTCGTGAACGCGTAAAACATGCATTAAATCCCTCAGCAACTCACCTTGACCACCAATAACCTTGGTCTCATGAATCCATAGTGCATGTCTCTATATCCATCTCCCTAACCGTTCTTGAGCAAGTCTCTGATCCTCTCAAATAAAATATCTGATTCTCTCCCACTTAGGGTTCGAACCATCACTAATTGGCGCATCAATAATCTATTCCACAGACTGTTTCCACCAGGAACATTACACTTACTCTTGGAAGGTACTACTCAATGCTCGATGGTCCCCCGGATAGAGACCCCGCAACGCCATGTATCCCGAATTTCCGATGACATCCTCAGAAACTTCTCATTATGATTGTCTCTAACCATACAGAATCTCATTTAATCCTATTATCGGACATCCTAACTATCTAGAAGTAACCCTGAATCATAAACTAACAATGATGAGCTATCATGCCCCTCATTCTCGACTCCTCAACCAACGTTCCATCATGCAAGTTTTCATAAGAGAGTAGGCCTCATTACCACGTTCGATACCCATCTTAGACAATAAGAGCCACCTCCCTGATATAGTCCTCTTGATCGTCTGACGCTGCAGCTGGCACTTGCCCTAGTATACTAAAACAAAGGGCATCCTAGTCCTTGACCATCTCAGTCCCCACTGACAACCTGCTCATGCTATATCATTGCCTTGCGGCAGACATACTGCCTTGAAACTCTGGGGGAATATCGCCATCAATGCTAACCCACAAGGTTTACCCCCAGGCTTAAAACCGAAATCTCAATACCTCTTATGTTTCCCATAGGAAACAGAAATAGCACCACTCAAGTCACCGAAAGTGACATTTCCATTATCGGTTGATTTCCCAACTCAGGTCGCAATCCTCCATAAACGCCATCTCTACTTATCCTTGACTCTTGCAATTTCATCTGACATATCACTAAAAATACCTTGGAATTACCTTAACTTCCCTCACAAGGGATGCTGTCACACCCCCGAACCAGACGGCGGAAACGTCCGGGGGCTGTTGTGACTCAATTGAATACCATCACAATGAATATACATGAAACATAACATCATACATCACCAAGCATTGGAATAATACAACTGGTAGCGTTTACATTTAGTACATTGTTCCCTAACATTACATGCCCAAAAAGTAGATTGTTCGGTACTAATTTAACAAGCAGCAAAACGTCACTGAGTACACTTATCCCTTCGACTTATCTGTTACCTGAGAATACAAGTATTTTGAAAAACGTCAACATATGAAATGTTGGTGAGTTCATAAGTAATGTTTGAAATCCAATGTTTTTATCGTTTCGAAAACCACCAGAAAATCCGATATTTTCTGAAAATAGTATTGTAACACCGAAAATTTAAAACCAATTTTTCAATTTTTATAAAACATAATTCCATCAATATTCATAAAACAACCATCGTAATTGTTCAACAAAAAAAGTACAAAATCCCAAGATCATAATGTCAAACTCCAAACGTGTGTGTGTACGGATCAAGCCGGCGCCTTCCCGCGGTCGTCACTGGTACCTGAAACAATTAACATCAACACTGTAAGCACAAGGCTTAGTGAGTTTCCCAAAATACCACATATATCACACATTAGCCACTCTAGGCTATAACTCTGTGGGTCCGTGCACCCAAACTCTGTGAACCCTCAGGTTCTAACTCTGATAAACATGCACCACATAAATCACATAGAAATCATGCAGTACTACACATACATAGCATACAAATACTCTATCACATAGCTCTGGGTACCTACTCAAGGTAAAGTATAGTGAGAAGACTCACCTCGCGTGTCTCGGTAAATCGTAACCCTGAACTCGCTAAACACTCGATCTGCCGAGCTGTAGTCCCCCTATAGCACAATACATCCCTAATTAACACTTTCCCAACTTGGGTTGACCACACTATCACAAGTCAACGTTGGTCAACGGTCAACGGTCAACTTTGACCGGACTCGGCGAGTGCATTATAGCGACTCGGCGAGTGCATTATAGCGACTCGGCGAGTCTGAGCGCATGCACCAATTTCCCTGGAACCTTCCCCTGACACGTCGAGCATTTCCCTCAACTCGACGAGCTCCACCTGGCACGAGTTGTGGGGCCACCACGACTCAACTCGCCGAGTCTCAAGAACAACTCGGCGAGTCCAGTTTGACTCGGTCCACCTGTCCATCCTGACTCCCCCCCCCCCTGACTCACTGAGTTCACCCTTCCCAACTCGGTGAGGCCACTCGCTGAGTGGTCGGGCAACATTCATGCTACTCGCCGAGTCTGTTCTTCGGACTCGGCGAGTCCGTGCCATGCACTGACTCAATCTTGCTCTAAAGGTCAGATCCAGTCCATTAATCCATAGATCCAGTCCCTCCAAGCTTATTTAGCACGTAAAGCCACAATCTTGATGCACATATAACCTCTACATGACCATAAATGATGTTTTTGGCTTAAATACTTCAACATAAGGTCAAGGACTCCATTTCCACCCATAAAGCTTGATGAGTGAGGCCCTCTGGACCTCTATGGATCCAGATCCATGGTCTCAACTCAAAGAGGGAACCAAAGGGGCACAAAATCACCCCATAAATGACCACATTAAGCCCTAAATTGCATCAAGCTCCACCAAACAGAAAATGGTCTGAAATAATACCTCTAGAGTGATAATCCAAGCTCCAAATCCACGAAATAGCAACCTCCTTTGCTTCCTCTTGCCTAGGGCCTCCTTCTTCTTGCTAAACAACACACACAAGATCAAGAATGGCTCTCTTTTCTTCACAAAACGCTCAAGAACTCTAGGGACACTCTCTGGGGGTTGGGTGAGCACAAATGACGGCCATAAGGCCCTTTAAATAGGCCTCAAACCCGGAGATTTAGGGTTTCAATACACAGCGCAGACTCGCCGAGTCCATACCCTGGACTCGCCGAGTCCAAGCGCGCACCAGCGATCAATTCCGCGTCCCTACTCGGCGAGTCTGATCTCCAACTCGCCGAGTCCCTCTCACAATATAACACAATTTAAACTTACAAGATACCTGGTAAAAATCCGGATGTTACAACTCTCCCCTACTAGAACTGGACTTCGCCCTCGAAGTCTCGCTCTAAAATAGCTCTGGATGCTGCTCCCGCATCATACCCTCCGGCTCCCAGGTCATCTCTGATCCCTTCCGATGTTGCCACTGAACCAATACCAGAGGTACCTCCTTGTTCCTCAAAATCTTGATCTTCCGATCCCTAATAGCCACTGGTCTCTCCGCATAATTCAGGCTCGCATCTACCTGAATATCCTCTAGTGGAACCACTGCCGACTCATCGGCCATACATTTTCTCAATTGCGATACATGAAAAGTGTTGTGAATCTGCCCCAACTCTACTGGTAACTCCAGCCGATAGGCTACCCGGCCTACCCTGGCAATCACACGAAACGGGCCTATAAACCGGGGCCCCAATTTGCCCCTCTTCCTGAACTGGATCACTCCTTTCCAAGGAGAAACCTTCAGGAGAACAAAGTCGCCGACCTGAAATTCCAACTCGAACCGGCGTCTATCCGCGTAACTCTTCTGTCGGCTCTGAGCGGTCAGTAACCTCTGCCTGACCAGTTGTATCTGCTCTGTCGTCTAATTCACGATCTCTGTACTGCCCATTACCCTTTGCCCAACCTCTCCCCAACATATGGGAGTCCGACACCTCCTACCATACAACAGCTCAAAGGGCGGCATACCAATGCTCGAATAATAGCTGTTATTGTAGGAAAACTCCGCCAAAGGCAAATACGTGTCCCAACTACCCCCAAAGTCCAATACACATGCTCGAAGCATGTCCTCGAGTGTCTGTATCGTCCGCTCACTCTGACCGTCGGTCTGGGGGTGGTATGCGGTACTAAAATGCAGCTTAGTACCCAACTCCTCATGAAATTTCTTCCAAAAACGGGAAGTGAAACGCACATCGCGGTCTGAAACAATCGAGATCGGCACCCCATGCCGAGATACAACCTCCCTTACGTAAATCTCCGCCAACTTCTCTGCTGAAGAACTCTCACTGATGGCAAGAAAGTGAGCGCTCTTTGTCAACCTATCCACAATCACCCAAATTGCATCAACTCCTCTGGCAGTCCTCGGCAATTTGGTGATAAAGTCCATAGTGATCTGTTCCCACTTCCACTCGGGAACCTCCAATGGCTGCAACTTGCCATGCGGTCTCTGGTGTTCGGCCTTTACCCTTCGACAGGTCAAACACCTCTCGATAAACCATGCTACATCCCTCTTCATACAGGGCCACCAATACTCCTTCCTTAGGTCCAAATACATCTTCGTGGCCCCGGGATGGATCGAAAATTTCGATCTATGAGCCTCCTCCATCAATGTAGCACGTGTACCGCCCACAAACGGTACCCAGATCCTGCCCTGATAAGTCATAAGGCCTCGACTATCCGATATAAACTCAGAAACCAACCCAACAACCCGCTCTCTCTTCTGCATCTCCGGACGCACGGCCTCTGCCTGAGCCCCACGAATGGCGTCCAGAACTGGAGCTATCACGGTCAATCTCAAACATACATCTCGCAGGGGAGTACTCTCCGCCCTGCGACTCAATGCGTCGGCTACCACATTAGCCTTGCCCGGGTGGTACAAGATCTCGCAATCATAATCCTTGACCACGTCTAACCATCTTCTCTGCTGCATATTTAGGTTAGGCTGATCCATCATGTATTTCAAGCTCTTATGGTCTGTGTAAATCGTACAACGAACCCCATACAAGTAGTGCCGCCAAATCTTGAGGGCGAACACCACTGCTCCCAACTCCAAATCATGTGTGGGGTACCTCGTCTCGTGAGGCTTCAACTGCCTCGATGCATAAGCTATCACATGACCCTTCTGCATCAATACTGCTCCCAGTCCTAGGATCGATGCATCACAGAATACCACAAAACATTCCATTCCTTCCGGAAGAGCTAATACTGGAGCTTCACACAACCTCTGGCAAGCGTCTCAAAGGAGGTCTGCTGCTCGGGACCCCATGAAAATGTAACACCCTTCCGGGTCAATCTGGTGAGTGGAACCGCAATCTTGGAGAAATCCTTAATAAACCTCCGATAATACCCTGCCAACCCAAGGAAACTCCGGATCTCAGAAGGTGACCTCGGCACCTCCCACCTCATCACTGCGTCAACCTTGGCCGGATCGACCAATATCCCCTTCTGGTTAACGAGATGTCCCAGGAACTGGACCTCCCGCAACCAGAAATCGCACTTGGAAAACTTTGCGTAAAGTTTTTCCGATCTCAAAACTCCAAGAACCTCCCTCAAATGCTCCTCGTGCTGCTCTCTAGATCTCGAATATACCAGAATGTCATCAATGAAAACAATCACCGACCGATCCAACATCGGCCGACATACCCTGTTCATGAGGTCCATGAACACAGCCGGGGCATTGGTGAGCCCAAAAGGCATTACCACAAACTCATAATGCCCATAACGCGTCCTGAATGCTGTCTTCTAGACGTCCTCGTCCCGCACTCTCACCTGATGATAGCCCGACATCAAATCAATCTTGGAGAACCAAGATGCTCCCTGTAGCTGATCGAATAAATCGTCGATCCTCGGCAGCGGGTAACGGTTCTTGACCTTCAGCTTATTCAATTCCCGGTAATCAATACACATGCGATGCGAGCCATCCTTCTTCTTCACAAACAGGATGGGTGCTCCCCACGGCGAGCTACTCGGCCGAATAAACCCCTTCCCCAGCAACTCCTGAAGTTGCGAGGATAACTCCTGCATCTCTGGAGGCGCAAGGCGATACGGCACCTTAGCAATAGGCGCGGCTCCCAGAACCAAATCGATGCCAAACTCCACTTGCCTCACGGGAGGCACACCTGGTAACTCTTCGGGAAATACATCTGGAAACTCCCGCACCACCGGAACTTCATCCACAGAGCTCGGTCTCTCAGAGATCACTCGCGTATCCATCACATACGCTACATAACCCTTACAGCCCTGCTGTAAACACTGCCTCGCCCTAGCAGCCGAACAAAAGGCTGATCCAGAACGTGTACCCTCGCCGTATACTGAAAGAACTCCCCCACTAGGATCTCGTATAGTCACCAGCTGACGCTCGCAATCGATAACCGCACCGAATCGGCTCAACCAGTCCATGCCCACTATAACACAGACATCACCCATCGCAATAGGAATCAGGTCGATCGGGAACTCAACCCCGAAGATCTCCAATACACATCCCCGGAAGACCTCAGCAGCACAAATCACTCTGTCGATGGCTATGGAAACCCGCAGGGGCCGACTCAATGCCCCGCGACTAACACTGATATGCTGACTAAATGCCAAAGACACAAAAGATCGACTCGCACCCGAGTCAAATAACACTAAAGCAGGTACAGAATTCACAAGGAAGGTACCTATGCATAGCATAATATAAGCATAATATCTCAACACCATAAATAAATAATGAAAAGGAAATATACCAGCCACAACGTCGGGTGCAGCGCGGACCTCTTCCGCAGTCAGCTGGAAGGCTCTCCCCCGAGCCCTCGGTGCCTCGGCCTTCACGGGCCGACTCTCTGTAGCAGTAGCTCTGATGGCGGCGGGAGCAGACCCCTGAGATGCCCCGCGCAGCAGCGGACACTCCGCCTTCCGGTGTCCAGTCTGGTTGCAGTGGAAGCACACTGCAAATCCCTTGGGGCAGTCCTTAGCCATATGCCCCTCCTTGCCACATTTGTAGCAAGACCCTGCCCGACAGACGCCATCGTGACCCTTGCCGCACTTCCCACAAGTGCGGCCCTTCTGGCTCCCGGGTCTGGGATCAGCGGGCTTGGCCCGCTTGGCTGCCGGCTGGGACTGTGCCGGCCGCCGATCCCTCCCCAGAGACTCCGCCTCCTCCCTGGCCTGAGTCTCAAGCTCAATCTCCCTCTTCCGAGCATTTGCCTGAAGCTCGGCAAATGTCCGGTACGAGGAGTTCGCAGTGAACTCCCGAATATCCCGCCTCAGAATGCTCAGGTAACGGCTCATACGTGCATGCTCGGTGGACACGTGCTCAGGGCAGAACATCGCCCTCTCATGAAACATTCTCGTAATCGCTGAAACTGACTCGGTACCCTGCTTGAGGGTCAGAAACTCCTACGCCAGACGTTCCCTCTCCACCTGAGGAACGTACTCATCTCGGAACATGGTAGTGAACCTCTCCCAGGTCACTGCCGAAAGCTCAATCGGTGTGAAATGCGCAGTCACAAACTTCCACCAGTCCTTCGCTCCCAAGCGAAGCTGGTTCAGCGCGAACCGAACCTTCAAATGCTCAGGGGACGAGCAAGTGAAGAAGCATCCCTCCATATCAGATATCCACCTCATAGCTGCCACCGGATCCTGCGTACCATCAAACTCTGGTGGCTTGGTGTTGCTGAACTCCCTAAACAACATCGCATCACCTCCCTGGGGTCTGACCGCAGCAATCGCTGCGGTAGCCGCTGCAACCGCAGCCTTAGAAAGAGCGACATAGCGCTCATCAAACGTCTCAATCAAAGCGGTCTTAATAGACCCGAACATCTCTGGTATCTCAGCTCTGATGACCGCAGCCACCTCCTCATGAATGATCTGTCGAATCTCCTCATCACTAGTTCCGGCATCCTCCGGCATATGACGTGTCCTCACCATGATCAACCTCTGAAATACAACATGCGATAATTAGAATTCACTCGAACACTCTTACATTCAACAATCCACCCCTCCTTGATTCTTGGCATCCCCAGATTCTTATTTGGACTGTGTACCGCACCGGTGCTTTTAGTAGTACGGGCCTAATACTACTGTCCGCACCGTCTCAGTACACACCCCAAATCGTCCTCTTCGGATCCCAGTCCCCAAGTACTCTATTATACTTAAATCACATTGTAACAGATCTCACACAAAGCCCTAGTTGCTGCCTAATTACTCTCAGCGTCTCATAGCAGCTCACCATTCCCTAAGCTAAGGCATCACAAAACAGGCCACTCTAGTCCTATCAGCAATACCTAGCCTACTCTAGCATGCAAACACATCACCGTAATAATTATTATATAACAAAAGATATTTTGGGAATTCACCGTTCGGGCGCTGACTGATCGTACACACGTTTCTTCCTGGAAAACCCCTTTACTCTTAGAAAATTTTTGGTTTTATTTTGTAAATATCTCTTTAATTCCTCAGTTTGAGTTCAAATACCCCCGAAGGTGTACCCGAATCCCTCAAACCAAGGCTCTGATATCAATTTGTAACACCGAAAATTTAAAACCAATTTTTCAATTTTTATAAAACATAATTCCATCAATATTCATAAAACAACCATCGTAATTGTTCAACAAAAACAGTACAAAATCCCAAGATCATAATGTCAAACTCCAAACGTGTGTGTGTACGGATCAAGCCGGCGCCTTCCCGCGGTCGTCACTGGTACCTGAAACAATTAACATCAACACTATAAGCACAAGGCTTAGTGAGTTTCCCAAAATACCACATATATCACACATTAGCCACTCTAGGCTATAACTCTGTGGGTCCGTGCACCCAAACTCTGTGAACCCTCAGGTTCTAACTCTGATAAACATGCACCACATAAATCACATAGAAATCATGCAGTACTACACATACATAGCATACAAATACTCTATCACATAGCTCTGGGTACCTACTCAAGGTAAAGTATAGTGAGAAGACTCACCTCGCGTGTCTCGGTAAATCGTAACCCTGAACTCGCTAAACACTCGATCTGCCGAGCTGTAGTCCCCCTATAGCACAATACATCCCTAATTAACACTTTCCCAACTTGGGTTGACCACACTATCACAAGTCAATCTAGGTCAAAGTTGGTCAACGGTCAACGGTCAACTTTGACCGGACTCGGCGAGTGCATTATAGCGACTCGGCGAGTCTGAGCGCATGCACCAATTTCCCTGGAACCTTCCCCTGACACGTCGAGCATTTCCCTCAACTCGACGAGCTCCACCTGGCACGAGTTGTGGGGCCACCACGACTCAACTCGCCGAGTCTCAAGAACAACTCGGCGAGTCCAGTTTGACTCGGTCCACCTGTCCATCCTGACTCCCCCCCCCCCCTGACTCACTGAGTTCACCCTTCCCAACTCGGCGAGGCCACTCGCTGAGTGGTCGGGCAACATTCATGCTACTCGCCGAGTCTGTTCTTCGGACTCGGCGAGTCCGTGCCATGCACTGACTCAATCTTGCTCTAAAGGTCAGATCCAGTCCATTAATCCATAGATCCAGTCCCTCCAAGCTTATTTAGCACGTAAAGCCACAATCTTGATGCACATATAACCTCTACATGACCATAAATGATGTTTTTGGCTTAAATACTTCAACATAATGTCAAGGACTCCATTTCCACCCATAAAGCTTGATGAGTGAGGCCCTCTGGACCTCTATGGATCCAGATCCATGGTCTCAACTCAAAGAGGGAACCAAAGGGGCACAAAATCACCCCATAAATGACCACATTAAGCCCTAAATTGCATCAAGCTCCACCAAACAGAAAATGGTCCGAAATAATACCTCTAGAGTGATGATCCAAGCTCCAAATCCACGAAATAGCAACCTCCTTTGCTTCCTCTTGCCTAGGGCCTCCTTCTTCTTGCTAAACAACACACACAAGATCAAGAATGGCTCTCTTTTCTTCACAAAACGCTCAAGAACTCTAGGGACACTCTCTGGGGGTTAGGTGAGCACAAATGATGGCCATAAGGCCCTTTAAATAGGCCTCAAACCCGGAGATTTAGGGTTTCAATACACAGCGCAGACTCGCCGAGTCCATACCCTGGACTCGCCGAGTCCAAGCGCGCACCAGCAATCAATTCCGCGTCCCTACTTGGCGAGTCTGATCTCCAACTCGCCGAGTCCCTCTCACAATATAACACAATTTAAACTTACAAGATACCTGGTAAAAATCCGGATGTTACAAGTATGGTAAAAAAAATGTGTGGATCCGTAAGTATGCTTGTTTGTTTTCTATAGATGTAAGCGTACGAGTTGTAAAATTCGGCATGAAATTCGTAAATGTATTAGTTGAAAACCCTAGGAAAACCCGACGTTTTCCTATCACTTTGCTTTACTTAGTTTGTGTACCGTTGTTTCGTTGCGTTAGAGGAAACCGTTGAGCTCCGGAGGCATTGAGAATACAGTGGGTGGTGAAGTGTTGTGACGTGCGTTAATGAAAACGTCCAATCAACAACCTTACAAGCGATCCCTTAGGCGTCACTCGTAATTCTTCACACCACTCAATCCTCCCGGACTTGTGTAGTCCCACGACCGGAGGGAAGAAGAGAAGGTGCGAAACCCTCGGTATTTCCCCGCGTCGTTCAAGACCATTGCAATTGCGAAGGGCCCGAAGCCCAACCCGCAATCGTGAGTTACAGACTTTACTAGCAGCACTGAAGGACCCTTGGGGACCAACAGCATGTTTGCCATTGAAAGTCTTTTTACGTTATGTCGGATCGGTAAAACCCAACACTTCGTAAGAGAGAGGTCTTCGGGCCTTAAGATCAGGTCATTGGGCTAGCTAGGCTCAACAAACAAGATTTTACACTTTTGGGGCCCAAAGATGGTGCGTAGACGTCTGTGCACACTCGCATGTATAGTGACTTCCCAATCGTTATTAGTTATGAATCGTAATGTCGTAATGTCATAGTGTCGTTGTGTTAGTAGTTTCGGATTGTTATTGGTTCGAGACCGAACCAATTCGTTTGACAACGACTTTTGGTATTGTAATGTATTGTATTTCGTCGATAGGCGAGGTACTAGTATTTCATCGTGTCAGGTTCGTGTTAGTTATTGTTTTGTTTGTTTTGGTATTGATTATTTACATGATTGAAATCTAAAACCCACTTTTGTAAAATGATGCTCTTGGTCCAATAAGCCAAAAATTTAGGATTAAGGCCCAATTTTTATAAGAATAACACTTTGGTCTCCATTTTGTTCAAAACTTGTTTTGATAACTATTTTATAGTGAAAACAACATTTTGAAATCCCTTATTGTCAAAAATAACATTCTTAACTTGAGTTATGTGAAAACGCATATTTTCTTATTTTTGAACTTTTTCGACCTAGTTGTTTGAAAATTTGTAGAAAAATCATCGTAAGTCAAAAATTGGATCCGTAAACTATGAAAGTTTAGAAATCTTGTCTATTTTGTTCCAAAATTTTCTCATAATTTTTTATGGCCTCTAACAAGTGTGAAATTGTTCATCTTCACAGGTTGGTCCGAAATTATTTCAAATATGATAGGCAGTTTTGTAAAATTCGCCAAAAAGTGTAGAAAAATCGTATGAAAACGTGCGAGTAGTCATTATAAAGGTATAAACCTGAACTTTATCCATGTAAAACAGTTTTGAAAAATACTTCCATTTGGATGGTCAAAACAGTCCGAGATTGGACCAAAACTTTCCTGTCAAGGGCTGTTTTGTGAGTTTAGCTTATAGATCTTTGAATACAACACTCATTTTTTCTATTTCAAGTGTACAAATCCCAGATCTAAAAGTTTAAATGCATTATATGTGATAAAACATACTTTTCTCATGATTCATATGGAGATCCTAGTAATACACTTCAAGTTTCTTAACATCTTTTTAGATTAGTGAAGGAATCAACACATAATCACCAAATGTTTCAAGAAAACACACATAGTCAAGCATAAATACATAGATCTACACATATGACTTGTATTCTCCCCCCAAAAACAAGTGAAAACAGAAATCAAGGGGGTATGAACTCACCTTGGGGTTTGGTTTGGTTTTGGTGAGAAGATGGAAGGAGAATTCGGCCTAGCTTGCTTTTTGATAGGAGTTTTCGAATTCAAGATGGATCTAAGAGTCATGATCCACGAAAATATGGTGTAAGAGGAGTGATTTTTGAAGAGATTAAGAAGCTAAACCATGGATCTAAGCAAAACTTACCAAAGATGATGATCTAGGTGAAGCTCCTCTTGAAACTACACCAAAACTCGAGAATTTTGAGAGGAAATGTAGGAGAGTTCTTAAGAGACTTATTGTGAGAGTTTTAGAAAGTAAGAATAATGGTGAGGAGGCCTTATGGCCGTGAGTTTTGAAGAGGGGAGAGGGAGAGAGAAGGATTGCCTAGTTATATGAGATATCACCTTGTTATATGTGGGGTTTTGGTGCATGGGTGACCACCATGCAATATTGAGGTGGCACTTGCTCATAATTTCCCATTTCTTTCTTTTTTTTTTCTTTTGTCTAGTAAACACCTTGGGCCAAGAATTCGGGCTAGGAGGAAGGAGTTGAAGTGGTTTGGGCTCAATCTTGGCTTTGCTCGATTTTTATGAAGTTTAAGAATACTTTTCGGCCCATTAGGCCTTTAAGGTAGTTCGTGGCTCAAGTTGTATAACGAAATGGACATTATGGCCCAACAAGGCCTATTAGAGATGAAAATGAATTATTTTAGTCCCACATGGCCCAAAAAAATCTAGTTTCATGATTGTGGTCTATTTAGAGCCCAATTAGGGTTTCTAGGCCCAAGATAGTCAACTTGAAGGTTTATTGGTCCATTAGGCCCAATAAGAGAATCCTAGGCCATAGTAAACTTGAAATGGGATATCTAGGGTTTCCAACCCTTATTTGAGCATATGAGATGTATTTGAATAGGAATGGAGCATAGTATTCACTTAGAGTACAAGTTATCACACTAGGTGAATGATCGCATGAGAGTAGAATCTCCTAGCAAAAATGCTAGTTGTGACATCATCCCCCCGTTAGAGGGAATTTCGTCCCGAAATTCTTTTGAAAGATAGGTTCATGAATGAGAGAATGGGTACTTCATCTGGTCTTTGCACTTCCCATGTGAATTCCGGTCCACGCTTTGTGTTCCATCGAACCTTCACAATCGAAATGTGGCTTTGTTTTGTATGCTCTACTTCCCTATCTAAAACAACTCGACTGGTTCTTTGATGAACATGAGATTCTTGTTTATTTTGATCCTTTATAAAGGAATGATAAGAATTTTTCCTGATAGGCACTTTTTCAGATTCGAGATGCTGAACACAGAGTGTACGTTGCTGAGCTCTACTGGTAGCTGCAGCCTATAAGTCTTTGGACCAATCCGAGCAAGGTTCTCGAACTGTCTGATGCATCGCGGGTCTAGTTTTATCGTTTCCTAAAGTGAATCATTCCTTTCCAAGGAGATTCCTTTAATAACACGCGATCCCCGACTTGACATCCTAATGGCTTACGCTGCTTGTCAGAATAGCTCTTCGGTCGGTCTCGCGATGCTTGAAGTCAAGCTTCGATTTGGATTATCTTCTCGGTAGTTTCGCAAATGGTTTCTGGCCTCATAAGAATACTGACGAGTGATCCGCATTTATGACTATAGAGAGTTTTGAAACGAATAATCTTGATGCTCGTGCGATAATTGTTATTGTATGAGGATTCAGCCAAGGGAAACTGGGTATTCCCTGACTTGTTGAATTCAAACACCCAGACTGATAGCATGACTTTAAGTGGTTGAATGGTTCGTTTGCCTTGGCTATTGGTTTGAAGGTGGTAAGAAACGATCATGTCTAGCTATGTTCCCATAGCCCTCGAAAGTGACTGTGAAAGTCTTGAAGTAATCCTGTTATCTCGATTCGAGATAGTAGATACCGATATCTCATGGAGTCTCACGATCTCCTTGATATAGATGCATGTAAACCTTTCTGTCTTGTTTGATTTTAGTATTAGCAGGAAATAGGCAGCTTGGGTTAACCTATCGACAATCACCCAGTTAACGCCCAATTTAACTTGCGTACGTATAAGCTTCGTCTTTCAACTTCGAGAGTTTTATCCATCCATGCAGTGCCTTCTTCGCGATATTCTCCGACTTTGATGTTTTCAAGGCTGGTCGTAGATGTTGACAGTGTTTCGTTCTTGCTTCGTGGGCCGACGAGTATGTTATTGATGAGAATAATGAAAAGGCTAACTAGGAATGGTTGGGAAAACTTGGTTTGTAGGGTCCATGAATAGTGTGGGAGCATTCGTTATACCGAAGGGTATCACAATGAATTTGAAATGGCCACGACGAGTTCGGAAGGCAGTTTTTGAAATGTCGCCTTCTCGGACTCGAAGTTGATGATAACCGATGCTTAGATCTATTTTTAAAGAAGTAACGAGCTCCTTGGAGCTGGCCAAATAGATCGTCAGTCCGTGGAAGTAGGTATCGATTTTTAATAAGGAGATTATTCGATTTCCTAAAATCGATGTACCTTCGGAAGGATCTGTCTTCTTGAGAAACAAGACCGGCGCTCTCTAGGATGAGAAGCTTGGCCTAATGAATCGTTTGCGCAACAATTCTACTCAGTTGACAAGATAACTTGTGAATTTTTGGCGGGAGTCAACCTATAGGGTGAATTGGCAATTGATGTGGTTCCCGATATGAGGTTGATTCGAAATTCGACCTGTCTCTCTGGGATATTCCTGAAAAGTTCCTCGGGAAACACATTTGGAAAAATCACATGCTACTGGAATACCTTGTATGTCTACCTCTTCTTCGGTCTTGTCCACAACATGAGTGAGGAGAACATAGTTCTTCTGGTGCAGGCACTTCTGCGCCTTGATGCACGAGATAGGAAGAGGATTGGCGCCAGGTTTATATATCCATGGATTATTAGAGTTTTTGTGATTAGGAAGGTGAAGGTAAACGGCCTTCTCGCGACACATAGTGTCAGCACGGTGGGGGCTTAACCCAACCATGATGATTATCACATTAAAACTCCTAATATTTACTGGCATGAAACCTACTTGTAATGAATGGTTGTCTAGTGTTAAGGTGTACTTCACATAAATAACCTAAGTTAAATCGGTTTTCCTTATTGGCCATATTCATTGAAAAGGCTTAGTTTAGCTCTGGGGATGTTGTTTTAGTAAGTGTTTGAATTTGGTACTAATCGGAACTTCGCTCGGATTTACTATTGAATGAGAGGTAAGCGAAAGAGTTGTCAAGTGGGAACGTACCAGTAACAACCGTTGGGTTTTGGGTTGCTTCGCCTTGACCCAAGGTCAGGACCATTTCTGATCCTTCTGCTCCTCGTTTGTTATCCCTGGGGTAATTGCGCCTGATGTGACCAGTTCTTCCACACCTATAGCAGGTGCGACTGGTCTCATCATTGGTGTTGTTGTTAGGGTTGTTGCGTTTGTTGTCGTTTTCATTTGGCCGACGATTCTGGTATGGATAAGTTCTACAGAATTTGGCGGTGTGATTCTTTCGGTTGCATTTGTTACAATACATCTCCCGGCAGGCTCCATTATGATGGAATTTGCACTGATTGCATTTTGGAAGGATTCCAATGTATGGTCTCCTGGTTGTTGGTGTAATAGGGGTCATGGTCGCATGAAAAGCAACAACATGTTGCTCCCTTGAGAACCCTTGAGTGAGTTGTCCCATTCTCTTACCTCCAGACCTCAGCTTCCTGCTCTTAAGTTTGGGGTTTGGGGTTCCTTGACAGGTTGTCACTTGTTGGTTTCCATGTTTGTTCCTTTGGCTGGAGTTGTCAATGCTATTCCTGCCTCCATTAGGGTTGTTTGCCTTGATCTGTGCCATAGCAGCGGCTACTGCTGACATTACAGCAACTTGAAATGTAGCAGAGTCCATTTGCAGGAGTGGTGTCTCGCGGGTGCGCTTGTTATTTTTGCGGGATGGCATTTTTCCTGATGCACATTGATAATCCAGATCGTAAGTAATGATCGTCATTCCTGGTTGTACTCTATAAGTTTTGCATCTTGTTGTATAATTCTTACTGCCTCCATTTACATCCCTATGATGTATCTGCGGTAGTAGGTAATCACAGATTTGGCACGATTGTTACATCTATCCTTAGATTATATGGGTTGTTTTAGTTTCGAGATCCTTAAGTATCTAGTGGTTTCGAGGGTTCTCTTGTGCATATAATTGAGTCTTTGCAGTAATATGAAATCAATATAGCACATAATTGTTTCAGGGGTAAGTACCATCCCAGTACACGAAAGAGAGTCATGTCAGATAGTAGGGGGGAACTAGAAAAGGCTGATCCTAATCGTGGCGGGAAGTGTCTGGTAGTGATGCTGATGAAGTGGGTGCACCTTGGAGACGAGCTGCTTGTTGCCCGATACCTCGTAGGCGTACTTCTCACACTAACCGTCTCACTCGGGAATCTCCGCTCACTTCCAATGTTTGCCTCTCATCTCTCAATAGCAAATCGCAGTTGTTCTGTTCGATTTGGGGTGTCCTGAGCTTGGTTATCAATACCTCGGGTGCGTCAGACCAAGACTAGGAGGGCCTGGTCAACGGGTCCTTTATGGCCGATGGTCGGAGAGACCTCGGTTCCTGCCCTAGTGTGGTCGTATCCCCTGCTGGTGACTCTATTTCCAAATTTCGTATGCCCAAGGGGGGCATGGGGCCACGGGGGCCCACACGATAAGTCGGTACTCTGGCTTTTCATGGATGGTTAATGACATCAGATTCGGCATTCGAGTCATCATCATCTCTGCCCTTGGGCTCTTCCTCCTCGAGGTCCACTTATTGACTTGGCGGGTTCACCGGCGAGTTCTGCTTCGTGTTCCTCCTGCGGTTCTTCCTCTGGATCGAGCCACCCTACTGTTCCTTGACTAGGGAGATAGGGTTTTCCTGACTAATGATACTTGTCTATAGCGTATTGCACGAAGGACTATGAATACCAGGATCAAATAGCATACCAATTACTCCTATAATCCTACAACTATTGCATAGATTTAGTTGGGGTTCCCTTTTTGGAGATTAAGGGGTATGTTTTTAGATTCCCTAATTATCACGATTTCTTCCAGACATGTGATGGTCCTACCTTGGAGGGAATGTAGTTGATCAGGCTACATCCGCTCCTTGATACAACCAAGAACAGTCCTGGATTAACCGAGATACTAGCATTATCTTGTTTGGTTCGGTGTTAGGTTCTCGTTCCTAATACAAGCAAGGGTGTTTTATTGTTATGTTTTACTTGTTTTGTTTAGAGTTATGTTAGTCCCTCTTTTGGTTTATAGTTGCATATCAATGTATGGTTAGATATGCTAGTTCACTATAAACAGAGCTCTGATACCAACCTGTCACACCCCGAACCAGATGGCGGAAACGTCCGGGGGCTGTTGTGACTCAATTGAATACCATCACAATGAATATACATGAAACATAACATCATACATCACCAAGCATTGGAATAATACAACTGGTAGCGTTTACATTTAGTACATTGTTCCCTAACATTACATGCCCAAAAAGTAGATTGTTCGGTACTAATTTAACAAGCAGCAAAACGTCACTGAGTACACTTATCCCTTCGACTTATCTGTTACCTGAGAATACAAGTATTTTGAAAAACATCAACATATGAAATGTTGGTGAGTTCATAAGTAATGTTTGAAATCCAATGTTTGTATCGTTTCGAAAACCACCAGAAAATCCGATATTTTCTGAAAATAGTATGGTAAAAAAAAATGTGTGGATCCGTAAGTATGCTTGTTTGTTTTCTATAGATGTAAGCGTACGAGTTGTAAAATTCGGCATGAAATTCGTAAATGTATTAGTTGAAAACCTTAGGAAAACCCGACGTTTTCCTATCACTTTGCTTTACTTAGTTTGTGTACCGTTGTTTCGTTGCGTTAGAGGAAACCGTTGAGCTCCGGAGGCATTGAGAATACAGTGGGTGGTGAAGTGTTGTGACGTGCGTTAATGAAAACGTCCAATCGACAACCTTACAAGCGATCCCTTAGGCGTCACTCGTAATTCTTCACACCACTCAATCCTCCCGGACTTGTGTAGTCCCACGACCGGAGGGAAGAAGAGAAGGTGCGAAACCCTCGGTATTTCCCCGCGTCGTTCAAGACCATTGCAATTGCGAAGGGCCCGAAGCCCAACCCGCAATCGTGAGTTACAGACTTTACTAGCAGCACTGAAGGACCCTTGGGGACCAACAACATGTTTGCCATTGAAAGTCCTTTTACGTTATGTCGGATCGGTAAAACCCAACACTTCGTAAGAGAGAGGTCTTCGGGCCTTAAGATCAGGTCATTGGGCTAGCTAGGCTCAACAAACAAGATTTTACACTTTTGGGGCCCAAAGATGGTGCGTAGACGTCTGTGCACACTCGCATGTATAGTGACTTCCCAATCGTTATTAGTTATGAATCGTAATGTCGTAATGTCATAGTGTTGTTGTGTTAGTAGTTTCGGATTGTTATTGGTTCGAGACCGAACCAATTCGTTTGACAACGACTTTTGGTATTGTAATGTATTGTATTTCGTCGATAGGCGAGGTACTAGTATTTCATCGTGTCGGGTTCGTGTTAGTTATTGTTTTGTTTGTTTTGGTATTGATTATTTACATGATTGAAATCTAAAACCCACTTTTGTAAAATGATGCTCTTGGCCCAATAAGCCAAAAATTTAGGATTAAGGCCCAATTTTTATAAGAATAACACTTTGGTCTCCATTTTGTTCAAAACTTGTTTTGATAACTATTTTATAGTGAAAACAACATTTTGAAATCCCTTATTGTCAAAAATAACATTCTTAACTTGAGTTATGTGAAAACGCATATTTTCTTATTTTTGAACTTTTTCGACCTAGTTGTTTGAAAATTTGTAGAAAAATCATCGTAACTCGAAAATTGGATCCGTAAACTATGAAAGTTTAGAAATCTTGTCTATTTTGTTCCAAAAATTTTTCATAATTTTTGATGGCTTCTAACAAGTGTGAAATTGTTCATCTTCACAGGTTGGTCCGAAATTATTTCAAATATGATAGGCAGTTTTGTAAAATTCGCCAAAAATTGTAGAAAAATCGTATGAAAACGTGCGAGTAGTCATTATAAAGGTATAAACCTGAACTTTATCCATGTAAAACAGTTTTGAAAAATACTTCCATTTGGATGGTCAAAACAGTCCGAGATTGGACCAAAACTTTCCTGTCAAGGGCTGTTTTGTGAGTTTAGCTTATAGATCTTTGAATACAACACTCATTTTTGCTATTTCAAGTGTACAAATCCCAGATCTAAAAGTTTAAATGCATTATATGTGATAAAACATACTTTTCTCATGATTCATATGGAGATCCTAGTAATACACTTCAAGTTTCTTAACATCTTTTTAGATTAGTGAAGGAATCAACACATAATCACCAAATGTTTCAAGAAAACACACATAGTCAAGCATAAATACATAGATCTACACATATGACTTGTATTCTCCCCCCAAAAACAAGTGAAAACAGAAATCAAGGGGGTATGAACTCACCTTGGGGTTTGGTTTGGTTTTGGTGAGAAGATGGAAGGAGAATTCGGCCTAGCTTGCTTTTTGATAGGAGTTTTCGAATTCAAGATGGATCTAAGAGTCATGATCCACGAAAATATGGTGTAAGAGGAGTGATTTTTGAAGAGATTAAGAAGCTAAACCATGGATCTAAGCAAAACTTACCAAAGATGATGATCTAGGTGAAGATCCTCTTGAAACTACACCAAAACTCGAGAATTTTGAGAGGAAATGTAGGAGAGTTCTTAAGAGACTTATTGTGAGAGTTTTAGAAAGTAAGCATAATGGTGAGGAGGCCTTATGGCCGTGAGTTTTGAAGAGGGGAGAGGGAGAGAGAAGGATTGCCTAGTTATATGAGATATCACCTTGTTATATGTGGGGTTTTGGTGCATGGGTGACCACCATGCAATATTGAGGTGGCACTTGCTCATAATTTCCCATTTCTTTCTTTTTTTTTTCTTTTGTCTAGTAAACACCTTGGGCCAAGAATTCGGGCTAGGAGGAAGGAGTTGAAGTGGTTTGGGCGCAATCTTGGCTTTGCTCGATTTTTATGAAGTTTAAGAATACTTTTCGGCCCATTAGGCCTTTAAGGTAGTTCGTGGCTCAAGTTGTATAACGAAATGGACATTATGGCCCAACAAGGCCTATTAGAGATGAAAATGAATTATTTTAGTCCCACATGGCCCAAAAAAATCTAGTTTCATGATTGTGGTCTATTTAGAGCCCAATTAGGGTTTCTAGGCCCAAGATAGTCAACTTGAAGGTTTATTGGTCCATTAGGCCCAATAAGAGAATCCTAGGCCATAGTAAACTTGAAATGGGATATCTAGGGTTTCCAACCCTTATTTGAGCATATGAGATGTATTTGAATAGGAATGGAGCATAGTATTCACTTAGAGTACAAGTTATCACACTAGGTGAATGATCGCATGAGAGTAGAATCTCCTAGCAAAAATGCTAGTTGTGACATCATCCCCCCGTTAGAGGGAATTTCGTCCCGAAATTCTTTTGAAAGATAGGTTCATGAATGAGAGAATGGGTACTTCATCTGGTCTTTGCACTTCCCATGTGAATTCCGGTCCACGCTTTGTGTTCCATCGAACCTTCACAATCGAAATGTGGCTTTGTTTTGTATGCTCTACTTCCCTATCTAAAACAACTCGACTGGTTCTTTGATGAACATGAGATTCTTGTTTATTTTGATCCTTTATAAAGGAATGATAAGAATTTTTCCTGATAGGCACTTTTTCAGATTCGAGACGCTGAACACAGAGTGTACGTTGCTGAGCTCTACTGGTAGCTGCAGCCTATAAGTCTTTGGACCAATCCGAGCAAGGTTCTCGAACTGTCTGATGCATCGCGGGTCTAGTTTTATCGTTTCCTAAAGTGAATCATTCCTTTCCAAGGAGATTCCTTTAATAACACGCGATCCCCGACTTGACATCCTAATGGCTTACGCTGCTTGTCAGAATAGCTCTTCGGTCGGTCTCGCGATGCTTGAAGTCAAGCTTCGATTTGGATTATCTTCTCGGTAGTTTCGCAAATGGTTTCTGGCCTCATAAGAATACTGACGAGTGATCCGCATTTATGACTATAGAGAGTTTTGAAACGAATAATCTTGATGCTCGTGCGATAATTGTTATTGTATGAGGATTCAGCCAAGGGAAACTGGGTATTCCCTGACTTGTTGAATTCAAACACCCAGACTGATAGCATGACTTTAAGTGGTTGAATGGTTCGTTTGCCTTGGCTATTGGTTTGAAGGTGGTAAGAAACGATCATGTCTAGCTATGTTCCCATAGCCCTCGAAAGTGACTGTGAAAGTCTTGAAGTAATCCTGTTATCTCGATTCGAGATAGTAGATACCGATATCTCATGGAGTCTCACGATCTCCTTGATATAGATGCATGTAAACCTTTCTGTCTTGTTTGATTTTAGTATTAGCAGGAAATAGGCAGCTTGGGTTAACCTATCGACAATCACCCAGTTAACGCCCAATTTAACTTGCGTACGTATAAGCTTCGTCTTTCAACTTCGAGAGTTTTATCCATCCATGCAGTGCCTTCTTCGCGATATTCTCCGACTTTGATGTTTTCAAGGCTGGTCGTAGATGTTGACAGTGTTTCGTTCTTGCTTCGTGGGCCGACGAGTATGTTATTGATGAGAATAATGAAAAGGCTAACTAGGAATGGTTGGGAAAACTTGGTTTGTAGGGTCCATGAATAGTGTGGGAGCATTCGTTATACCGAAGGGTATCACAATGAATTTGAAATGGCCACGACGAGTTCGGAAGGCAGTTTTTGAAATGTCGCCTTCTCGGACTCGAAGTTGATGATAACCGATGCTTAGATCTATTTTTAAAGAAGTAACGAGCTCCTTGGAGCTGGCCAAATAGATCGTCAGTCCGTGGAAGTAGGTATCGATTTTTAATAAGGAGATTATTCGATTTCCTAAAATCGATGTACCTTCGGAAGGATCTGTCTTCTTGAGAAACAAGACCGGCGCTCTCTAGGATGAGAAGCTTGGCCTAATGAATCGTTTGCGCAACAATTCTACTCAGTTGACAAGATAACTTGTGAATTTTTGGCGGGAGTCAACCTATAGGGTGAATTGGCAATTGATGTGGTTCCCGATATGAGGTTGATTCGAAATTCGACCTGTCTCTCTGGGATATTCCTGAAAAGTTCCTCGGGAAACACATTTGGAAAAATCACATGCTACTGGAATACCTTGTATGTCTACCTCTTCTTCGGTCTTGTCCACAACATGAGTGAGGAGAACATAGTTCTTCTGGTGCAGGCACTTCTGCGCCTTGATGCACGAGATAGGAAGAGGATTGGCGCCAGGTTTATATATCCATGGATTATTAGAGTTTTTGTGATTAGGAAGGTGAAGGTAAACGGCCTTCTCGTGACACATAGTATCAGCACGGTGGGGGCTTAACCCAACCATGATGATTATCACATTAAAACTCCTAATATTTACTGGCATGAAACCTACTTGTAATGAATGGTTGTCTAGTGTTAAGGTGTACTTCACATAAATAACCTAAGTTAAATCGGTTTTCCTTATTGGCCATATTCATTGAAAAGGCTTAGTTTAGCTCTGGGGATGTTGTTTTAGTAAGTGTTTGAATTTGGTACTAATCGGAACTTCGCTCGGATTTACTATTGAATGAGAGGTAAGCGAAAGAGTTGTCAAGTGGGAACGTACCAGTAACAACCGTTGGGTTTTGGGTTGCTTCGCCTTGACCCAAGGTCAGGACCATTTCTGATCCTTCTGCTCCTCGTTTGTTATCCCTGGGGTAATTGCGCCTGATGTGACCAGTTCTTCCACACCTATAGCAGGTGCGACTGGTCTCATCATTGGTGTTGTTGTTAGGGTTGTTGCGTTTGTTGTCGTTTTCATTTGGCCGACGATTCTGGTATGGATAAGTTCTACAGAATTTGGCGGTGTGATTCTTTCGGTTGCATTTGTTACAATACATCTCCCGGCAGGCTCCATTATGATGGAATTTGCACTGATTGCATTTTGGAAGGATTCCAACGTATGGTCTCCTGGTTGTTGGTGTAATAGGGGTCATGGTCGCATGAAAAGCAACAACATGTTGCTCCCTTGAGAACCCTTGAGTGAGTTGTCCCATTCTCTTACCTCCAGACCTCAGCTTCCTGCTCTTAAGTTTGGGGTTTGGGGTTCCTTGACAGGTTGTCACTTGTTGGTTTCCATGTTTGTTCCTTTGGCTGGAGTTGTCAATGCTATTCCTGCCTCCATTAGGGTTGTTTGCCTTGATCTGTGCCATAGCAGCGGCTACTGCTGACATTACAGCAACTTGAAATGTAGCAGAGTCCATTTGCAGGAGTGGTGTCTCGCGGGTGCGCTTGTTATTTTTGCGGGATGGCATTTTTCCTGATGCACATTGATAATCCAGATCGTAAGTAATGATCGTCATTCCTGGTTGTACTCTATAAGTTTTGCATCTTGTTGTATAATTCTTACTGCCTCCATTTACATCCCTATGATGTATCTGCGGTAGTAGGTAATCACAGATTTGGCACGATTGTTACATCTATCCTTAGATTATATGGGTTGTTTTAGTTTCGAGATCCTTAAGTATCTAGTGGTTTCGAGGGTTCTCTTGTGCATATAATTGAGTCTTTGCAGTAATATGAAATCAATATAGCACATAATTGTTTCAGGGGTAAGTACCATCCCAGTACACGAAAGAGAGTCATGTCAGATAGTAGGGGGGAACTAGAAAAGGCTGATCCTAATCGTGGCGGGAAGTGTCTGGTAGTGATGCTGATGAAGTGGGTGCACCTTGGAGACGAGCTGCTTGTTGCCCGATACCTCGTAGGCGTACTTCTCACACTAACCGTCTCACTCGGGAATCTCCGCTCACTTCCAATGTTTGCCTCTCATCTCTCAATAGCAAATCGCAGTTGTTCTGTTCGATTTGGGGTGTCCTGAGCTTGGTTATCAATACCTCGGGTGCGTCAGACCAAGACTAGGAGGGCCTGGTCAACGGGTCCTTTATGGCCGATGGTCGGAGAGACCTCGGTTCCTGCCCTAGTGTGGTCGTATCCCCTGCTGGTGACTCTATTTCCAAATTTCGTATGCCCAAGGGGGGCATGGGGCCACGGGGGCCCACACGATAAGTCGGTACTCTGGCTTTTCATGGATGGTTAATGACATCAGATTCGGCATTCGAGTCATCATCATCTCTGCCCTTGGGCTCTTCCTCCTCGAGGTCCACTTATTGACTTGGCGGGTTCACCGGCGAGTTCTGCTTCGTGTTCCTCCTGCGGTTCTTCCTCTGGATCGAGCCACCCTACTGTTCCTTGACTAGGGAGATAGGGTTTTCCTGACTAATGATACTTGTCTATAGCGTATTGCACGAAGGACTATGAATACCAGGATCAAATAGCATACCAATTACTCCTATAATCCTACAACTATTGCATAGATTTAGTTGGGGTTCCCTTTTTGGAGATTAAGGGGTATGTTTTTAGATTCCCTAATTATCACGATTTCTTCCAGACATGTGATGGTCCTACCTTGGAGGGAATGTAGTTGATCAGGCTACATCCGCTCCTTGATACAACCAAGAACAGTCCTGGATTAACCGAGATACTAGCATTATCTTGTTTGGTTCGGTGTTAGGTTCTCGTTCCTAATACAAGCAAGGGTGTTTTATTGTTATGTTTTACTTGTTTTGTTTAGAGTTATGTTAGTCCCTCTTTTGGTTTATAGTTGCATATCAATGTATGGTTAGATATGCTAGTTCACTATAAACAGAGCTCTGATACCAACCTGTCACACCCCGAACCAGATGGCGGAAACGTCTGGGGGCTGTTGTGACTCAATTGAATACCATCACAATGAATATACATGAAACATAACATCATACATCACCAAGCATTGGAATAATACAACTGGTAGCGTTTACATTTAGTACATTGTTCCCTAACATTACATGCCCAAAAAGTAGATTGTTCGGTACTAATTTAACAAGCAGCAAAATGTCACTGAGTACACTTATCCCTTCGACTTATCTGTTACCTGAGAATACAAGTATTTTGAAAAACATCAACATATGAAATGTTGGTGAGTTCATAAGTAATGTTTGAAATCCAATGTTTGTATCGTTTCGAAAACCACCAGAAAATCCGATATTTTCTGAAAATAGTATGGTAAAAAAAAATGTGTGGATCCGTAAGTATGCTTGTTTGTTTTCTATAGATGTAAGCGTACGAGTTGTAAAATTCGGCATGAAATTCGTAAATGTATTAGTTGAAAACCTTAGGAAAACCCGACGTTTTCCTATCACTTTGCTTTACTTAGTTTGTGTACCGTTGTTTCGTTGCGTTAGAGGAAACCGTTGAGCTCCGGAGGCATTGAGAATACAGTGGGTGGTGAAGTGTTGTGACGTGCGTTAATGAAAACGTCCAATCGACAACCTTACAAGCGATCCCTTAGGCGTCACTCGTAATTCTTCACACCACTCAATCCTCCCGGACTTGTGTAGTCCCACGACCGGAGGGAAGAAGAGAAGGTGCGAAACCCTCGGTATTTCCCCGCGTCGTTCAAGACCATTGCAATTGCGAAGGGCCCGAAGCCCAACCCGCAATCGTGAGTTACAGACTTTACTAGCAGCACTGAAGGACCCTTGGGGACCAACAGCATGTTTGCCATTGAAAGTCCTTTTACGTTATGTCGGATCGGTAAAACCCAACACTTCGTAAGAGAGAGGTCTTCGGGCCTTAAGATCAGGTCATTGGGCTAGCTAGGCTCAACAAACAAGATTTTACACTTTTGGGGCCCAAAGATGGTGCGTAGACGTCTTTGCACACTCGCATGTATAGTGACATCCCAATCGTTATTAGTTATGAATCGTAATGTCGTAATGTCATAGTGTCGTTGTGTTAGTAGTTTCGGATTGTTATTGGTTCGAGACCGAACCAATTCGTTTGACAACGACTTTTGGTATTGTAATGTATTGTATTTCGTCGATAGGCGAGGTACTAGTATTTCATCGTGTCGGGTTCGTGTTAGTTATTGTTTTGTTTGTTTTGGTATTGATTATTTACATGATTGAAATCTAAAACCCACTTTTGTAAAATGATGCTCTTGGCCCAATAAGCCAAAAATTTAGGATTAAGGCCCAATTTTTATAAGAATAACACTTTGGTCTCCATTTTGTTCAAAACTTGTTTTGATAACTATTTTGTAGTGAAAACAACATTTTGAAATCCCTTATTGTCAAAAATAACATTCTTAACTTGAGTTATGTGAAAACGCATATTTTCTGATTTTTGAACTTTTTCGACCTAGTTGTTTGAAAATTTGTAGAAAAATCATCGTAACTCGAAAATTGGATCCGTAAACTATGAAAGTTTAGAAATCTTGTCTATTTTGTTCCAAAAATTTTTCATAATTTTTGATGGCTTCTAACAAGTGTGAAATTGTTCATCTTCACAGGTTGGTCCGAAATTATTTCAAATATGATAGGCAGTTTTGTAAAATTCGCCAAAAATTGTAGAAAAATCGTATGAAAACGTGCGAGTAGTCATTATAAAGGTATAAACCTGAACTTTATCCATGTAAAACAGTTTTGAAAAATACTTCCATTTGGATGGTCAAAACAGTCCGAGATTGGACCAAAACTTTCCTGTCAAGGGCTGTTTTGTGAGTTTAGCTTATAGATCTTTGAATACAACACTCATTTTTGCTATTTCAAGTGTACAAATCCCAGATCTAAAAGTTTAAATGCATTATATGTGATAAAACATACTTTTCTCATGATTCATATGGAGATCCTAGTAATACACTTCAAGTTTCTTAACATCTTTTTAGATTAGTGAAGGAATCAACACATAATCACCAAATGTTTCAAGAAAACACACATAGTCAAGCATAAATACATAGATCTACACATATGACTTGTATTCTCCCCCCAAAAACAAGTGAAAACAGAAATCAAGGGGGTATGAACTCACCTTGGGGTTTGGTTTGGTTTTGGTGAGAAGATGGAAGGAGAATTCGGCCTAGCTTGCTTTTTGATAGGAGTTTTCGAATTCAAGATGGATCTAAGAGTCATGATCCACGAAAATATGGTGTAAGAGGAGTGATTTTTGAAGAGATTAAGAAGCTAAACCATGGATCTAAGCAAAACTTACCAAAGATGATGATCTAGGTGAAGATCCTCTTGAAACTACACCAAAACTCGAGAATTTTGAGAGGAAATGTAGGAGAGTTCTTAAGAGACTTATTGTGAGAGTTTTAGAAAGTAAGCATAATGGTGAGGAGGCCTTATGGCCGTGAGTTTTGAAGAGGGGAGAGGGAGAGAGAAGGATTGCCTAGTTATATGAGATATCACCTTGTTATATGTGGGGTTTTGGTGCATGGGTGACCACCATGCAATATTGAGGTGGCACTTGCTCATAATTTCCCATTTCTTTCTTTTTTTTTTCTTTTGTCTAGTAAACACCTTGGGCCAAGAATTTGGGCTAGGAGGAAGGAGTTGAAGTGGTTTGGGCTCAATCTTGGCTTTGCTCGATTTTTATGAAGTTTAAGAATACTTTTCGGCCCATTAGGCCTTTAAGGTAGTTCGTGGCTCAAGTTGTATAACGAAATGGACATTATGGCCCAACAAGGCCTATTAGAGATGAAAATGAATTATTTTAGGCCCACATGGCCCAAAAAATCTAGTTTCATGATTGTGGTCTATTTAGAGCCCAATTAGGGTTTCTAGGCCCAAGATAGTCAACTTGAAGGTTTATTGGTCCATTAGGCCCAATAAGAGAATCCTAGGCCATAGTAAACTTGAAATGGGATATCTAGGGTTACCAACCCTTATTTGAGCATATGAGATGTATTTGAATAGGAATGGAGCATAGTATTCACTTAGAGTACAAGTTATCACACTAGGTGAATGATCGCATGAGAGTAGAATCTCCTAGCAAAAATGCTAGTTGTGACAGATGCTTTGTTGGAACTTGTTCCTCATGGCCCTGCTGACCTCATACTTTGTCGCACTCGATCTCGGTATAACCAAAAACAACAGAATAACTGGTAGAACCAGTAACACTAACCAGCACAGTCATGGTACTCGAACCATGTGGCCACCTCTCGGTCTGCTATAAACCATGGTGCTCGAACCACGTTATCTCCTCTCAATCCGCTACAAATCATGGTACTCGAACCATGGCTTCATCAATCAATCCGCTACTTAGCATGGTACTCGAACCATGATATCACCCATTAATCCACTACCAATCATGGTACTCGAACCATGACATCACTTTTCAATCTGCTACCAATCATGGTACTCGAACCTTTACATCACCTCCCATCCTGCTACTTAGAATCTCCAGAATACTCCCTGCATCAAGTATGGGTCCTCTACTTTCAGTAGTACGTGCCCATACTACCTGCCACATCTACCCATACTTTCCACACGGACCATCCCAAATTTCCTAAGTATCTGCACAACCTTCTCGTTCATCCATCCCGTTACATGTGTTCGCTCCCCAAAGAAATGCTCTACCTCGTCAGCGCACTCATCTGACCATGGTCACCCCCTAGGCTCTTCCTAGGTGCTCACACTTCTCCGCCATCAGCTGCTGAAGAACTCCTAATGATGTCAGTCGTCTACCTCCTGAATATCATCATATTCACTTAGTAGCTGACTCCCATCACCGAGAGTTCCACAAAGCACGCATCAAGCAGCATTCGGGCATCGAATAATCTCTATCAACACGTATATTCACTCTAGTTTATAGCTCCACTTGCTATACTCGTACACACAACATATCACCAAGCTCAAGCAACTCCACCCCTCGCGGTTATCTGACTATTTTCTCAGTAGGTTCCTCAAATGCTCATCTAGGTATCTCTCCTAGATTATTCTTCTACTCAGATCCCTCTCTAAAAAGGATTCCTGCTGGATACTCATACTCCACACATACTCAAAAGTAAATCACAGATAGCAGTAACTCCTAGGCTAAGGCATCACAAATCAGGCCACTCTAGTCCTAAAATATGAAGTACCTAGCCTCTCTAGCATGCATAACATATCACATAACATTCATAACACACAACGTAAGGATATTTTGGGAAATCACCGTTCGGGCACTGGCTGATTGTACACACTGCTCTTTTCACTTTCATTTGAAATATTTTAATCGTTTCCAGAAAAATCGTTTCTTTTGAAAACTTTCCTCAAATCCTCAGTTTGAGTCCAAACAAACCCGAAGGTGTATCCAAATCCCTCAAACCAAAGCTCTGATACCAACTTGTAACAACGTAAATTTTCAAACCAAAATTTTCATTTTTAATTTCATAAAACACATGTCATTTTGAATAAACACCAATTAATAGTCAATAAAGTTTTCAAAGCATTATCAAACTCTAGGATCCCCATTTGTGACTCTTTTCTCTTGTGTGTACAATCGAGCTGCCACCTTCACGCGATCCTGATAAGAACCTGAAACACATAACACATAACACGGTAAGCACGAAGCTTAGTGAGTTCCCCAAAATACCATATACAACATACTTGTCACTCGAGGCTATAACTCAATGATGCCTTCCAGCCAATGTGTCTCAATGGACCTTCCGGCTCCATAATTCTGGTAGACCTTCTGGTCCTACCATGAGTTGCCTTCCGACCCATAACTCTGATTGCCTTCTGGCCATAACTCTGATTGCCTTCAGGCCATAACTCTGATTGCCTTCCGTCCATATCTCTGATTTCCTTCCATCCATAACTCATAGCATAATATCACATAGACAAGATGCATAATTCAAGTAAGCACATATGACCTTCCGGTCACACAAAAATACCACACTAGGTAACGTATAGTGAGAAGACTCACCTCGAATGATGAACAACCCCTATAAACGCTGTTGCTACGTACCGGCCACTATCTACGTGCCAAACCCGCAATTATCTCAACTAGAACTAAGTTCAACTCTCACTCATTTGGTCTAAAGGTTGATCAATAACCAGCCCATCAATGTTCTAAACCCATTGGGCCCACCAAGAAACAATAATAAATGTGCCCTCTCAAGGTCCAATTCTCAAACTAAATGGTAAGCCCAACATTAGATACACTCCCCAAGCCCACTAAAGGCCCACTTTGCTAAACTAGGCCTACTCCATCCAATGGGCCTCACCCCAAGCCCAAATATATCCTTAGCCCATAACTTCAGACCATTGATAGCCCAACAGCCCATGGCATGGCCCAAAACACAAAGTCCAACATAGACGAGTTATGTGGGGCGTACACCTATGTACGCTAAGCGTACCGACTCGTTAGGAAGTATGTTGGGTGTACCTGTAGGTACGCTCAGCGTCACCTTCCTGATAAGGTCTTTTTCCATTAAGTGCTTATTACTTTATTTCAGAGGCTAAAAATTCAGATTCAGGTCCTTATCATCCTCTTACTCCTTAAAGTCATAATCTTGGTGACTTGAAAACCACCAAATAAGCTCAAACTCAAAAGGCAACATCATACTTTCATAACAAGGGCTAGGCATCATGCATGAATACAAATAGGGCATCAAGATGGCAACTTTACTGTATAAGGGACCCTTTTAGTCCTAAGGGTCGCAACCCTAAGCTCAAAAACGAGATTCCAACATAAAGGTCCAAACTTGGGACCAAAACAACTCCAAAACTCCACTACACAAGATCTATGCATTCTTGAGTAATGTTATGAACTTTATACCTCAGAAGAACTCCAAATGATGATGGTATTCCAAATCTATGAGCTCCAAGCTCCCATGTTCTTCCTTTCCAACTTCTTCTTTTGAAAACCCAAGCTTACATCACCAAGATAACTCTCTTGAAGACCAAATCACTCAAGGTTGAAGATTTGATATGTTTCAGGGCTTCTATGAGGTTAGAGAACAATCATGGAGGCTAGGGTTTGCTCTATAATGCTCTATAAATAGTGGCACACCCTAAATTTAGGGTTTTGGACTCTGGACGTATGTTGGGCGTACCTCCTGTACGTTGGGTGTATGCCAAGGAGCACCCGCGATCATTTCCCTTATACGTTGGGCATAACCCAGCCTTAAGCTGGGCATACCCACGTGCTTCCATTTCACATGCATGGCCTTCAATGCCAACTTTTCTCTTTAAAGAACCATATATGTTAAAAAACCTCCAAGTGTCATATCTTCCTCACTTGATGTCCGTTTTCGGCGAACTTTATATCCACGAAAAGGTAACAACAAGCTCTACACTTCTATCAACTTTATATATCCCAAAGCCCACCTGAGCTCAGATCTAAAATTTATGAAAATCCTAAACCAACACCTGCCAATACCCTTGGGACCTAAAGCACAACCCGAACCCATTTCTCACACAATACACCCTATCAATATCCAAGAAGGCCTAAACATTTCTCCTTCAAAATCTTGAAACCTTCTCATATTCAGATTACGGCCTACGAGCCTTAAATCCCAAACCAACACCTGCCAATACCCTTGGGACCTAAAGCACAAACCGAACCCATTTCTCACACAATACACCCTATCCATATCCTAGAAGGCCTAAACATTTCTCCTTCAAAATCTTGAAACATTCTCATATTCAAATTACGGCCTACGAGCCTTATATCACAAAGCAATCTGGAACATGATTTTACAAAAAGAATGACATCTTTTGAGTTTGTTTTCATTTTACATATGATGAAACAAATTTTGGGAATTAATGATGTTCTTTGTCAAACTTTAAAAGAAAAGTCACAAGACATCATAAGTGCAATGACAATGGTTTTCCATACAAAGAAATTGATTGAAACCCTTAGAGATGATGAATGGGGCTCTTTTCTCAATAACGTCATGTAATTTTGTTAGAAGCATGATATTGGTATTCCTGAATTTGAAGATCCATATTTTGACGGAAGAAGCAACAGGAAGGGAGGTCTTATTACTACTAGAGGTGGCAATCGTGTCGTGTCGTGTCGGGTTCGTGTTGTGTCGAAACACTAAACGGGTTGAAAGTGCTTGACCTTAACCCGACCCATTTAATTAACGTGTTGTGTCGTGTTAACCCGTTTATTTTCGTGTCGAGTTCGTGTCGGGTTTCGGGTTAAGGCTATAGCTGGAAATATGTCGTGTCATGTGAGGTTAAAAGATTGAGCATGTTGAAAGAGTAAGAGTTAGGTAGGTAGAAAGGAAAAGCTAATACTTTAGAGGCAAAATAGTTGAAGGTAGGGGTGTTGAACGGGTAATTTTTTCGGATTTCGGGTAATTCGGGTCGGGTAATTCGGGTTTTTCATGTTAGAAAAATTACCCGTTACCCTACCCAAACTAAATTCGGGTAATTCGGGTTTGGGTAATTCGGGTATCGGGTCGGGTTTGGGTAATTCGGGTATTACCCGAAATATATAATATTTTTTTTTGAATTTCACCTGAAAATAAATTTAATGAAATAAATACGTCGTGCTTTAATAGTCTTGTTTATATAAACAAACGAGACATAAACGAAGTTACTCAAGCTTTGAACATTAAGATTTTTTAGTCAATAATACATGAGATATCAAGTAATTTTTTAACAACTTAATCTAGTCTAATAAGATGTTAAAAGAATAAACACCTAAAGATCTTAATTTAAAAGTTTAAAATGATTAAGATAAATGTAGCCATAAGTTTTGTCATGTTTTGAAGTTTCATCAAGATAATGAGTTTGTTAGTTGCAATAAAAACTATAATCTAGAAAATAGTTAAGTTTTAAAAAACGTGATGATATATAAAAATTACTTTTAATATTGTTAGTGTCTTATTGATATAATAAATATATTTATGTTTTACAATAATGATAGTTAGTTTAAGCGTGATCAAATAACTGTTATATAGTACAAGCTCTACAAAAAAAAATTAAAATAATTTGGGTAATTCGGGTATACCCGAAACCCAAAAAATGTACCCTTTACCCGACCCGAAAAAAATCGGGTAACACGATTACCCGGAATAATTTACCTGATACCCGATTTAACCGACCCGATTTACCCGATACCCGAAAAAATCGGGCGGGTAATTCGGGTATCGGGTATTTTCGACAGGGCTAGTTGAAGGTATAGCAAGTTCAGATGAAAAAATTAAAAGAGTGGGAGTTGGGGAGGCGGATGACAAAGGTCATGAGGATGCGAGAGTGGTGAAAGAGACTGGGTAGTTTGAGAGAGAATGAAAAATTGAAATGAAGTCTTGATCTAGATGGCTAAGTCATTTCAACATTACAAAACAATTTAATTCGAATGCTTTCTTTACTTATGGTTTTGATTTTGTATCTCTCTAGTTTGTTTAAATAATTCAAAAATATTTGCATATAAATAAACGGGTCATTTTCGAGTCATATTCGAGTTGAAATTCTCAACCCTAACCTTACCCATTTAATTTTCGTGTCGTGTCGTGTCAACCCGTTTATTTAAACGGGTTGAAATATCTTACCCAAACCCGTTTATTTCGTGTCGGGTTCGTGTCAGGTTTCGTGGCGTGTCAATTTTTGCCACCTCTAATTACTACCGAGCATCACTATCATTTTGATATATTTAATGAAACAATTGATTTGTAGTTACAAGAAATTGACTCGAGATTCAATGAAAGAGTTATAGAGCTTCTACAACTTAGTGTTGCTTTAGATCCAAAAGAGGGATATAAATGCTTTAATTCTGATTCTATTTGCAAACTTGCAAAGATTATTATTATCTTGATTTTACTGACCAATAAATAGATGTTTTAAAATTTCAGTTGAAGCACTTTGAAGATTATGTAAAGGGTCATCCATTTTTAGGAAAGTTATCATCTATTGCTGAAGTTTATCAAGGTTTAGCAAAGACAGGAAAAATAAGTCACTACTATCTTGTAGACAGATTGATTCGACTTGTGTTGACCCTTACAATGTCTACTACAACTACTAAGCGTTCATTTTCTGCTATGAAAATTGTAGAGAATAGACTACGTGATAAAATGGATGATGATTTTATTGCTGATAGTCTGGTTCTTTACATCGAGAAAGATATCGCTAAGCTTTTTAGTTTTGATTCCATTTTGATGATTTTAATAATGTAAGAGAGTGTCGTGTGCAACTTAAATGAACAATTTACTTTAAAATGCTTACATTGTCAAAATTTGTTATCGTATGATGTATTTTTCTATCAGTTTATATTTTGCAAATTATTTGGCCCACCCTAAAACAAAATTCTGGCTGCGCCATTGGTCTAACAGGTCATGCATAGTAATGTTATGATTCCAAGATCTATAGATGTTGTTTTTAAAAAAATTATTTTTGTCATCGAAAAAGAGGTTGTGGCACAACTTATTGCTCGTTTACCTGCTACGTTTATGTTATTTATAGTGAATTTAAAAAAAATAAAATAAAAAATCCATCATCTATTATTATGTGTAAATACAACTTACATAGTAAATAGACATATCACATATGGGACATGGTCTTTGGCATTTACTTGTTCAAATATAGTTCTCACCTTCAATTAATGTTTCAAGCAAATTTTGCCATTTTTACCAAATTCTTACTAATTCATCATCTTACAAGGACTTGAACATTTATTTTCTAAGACACATTCATAACCTTTTTTTACCATTTTTATTTGATTACTAAATTTGAAATTTTATGGATGTTACAAATACATACCCTTTAAAAGAATTTTTCCCTTGCAATCGCTTCATAGTCTACAAAATTGAGGTATCACAGCATCACATTCTCATATGTTTCAATGTACTTTTCAAAAAACAGCATCCTAATTTGCACTTTCTGCCATTTCTCAATTAAACATATGTTTCTTTCTATCATTTTTCATTCTAAATATTATGATATGTTCAAACACAACTTTTTTAATGGCTTGACATATAAAGTATAGTTTAACCACATTGTTCATATTCGTTCAACTCACTTCACTTCCCAATATTGGATTTTGTGTCAACTACTGAAAATAGATTTTACATGATCCTTCAAATACTCGGTAACAATGATCAAAATTCAAATATGACATTCAGTCCCAACAAATATAACAATGTATCTTATTTGGAACAACTCCTTAAGCGTTATTTTAAGTTATTAAATTTTGAAATAATAATTAATTATGTAATTTAACTTTATATATAATGGCCCATTTAGTTGGTCGAAACATAAATTAAAAGAAGGGAATATATTAATTTAGAGCGGCAACCACCCTTGGGCCTTGGCAAAGGCACCACACAATCGAGTTTAGGTCATGATCTTTGACCTCTAGTCCTTAGTGGTGTTGTTAGTGACTAGGTTCAATGAACCTTTTAGCCCTTTAATCCTCCTATATATTCATTGCCAATATGCTCCCTCTTGCAATTTTCAAATATGGAAGTAATATTATGTTTTCAACGATCTGTCGCTTTTTCTCTCCTGCTTCTCTCGGGTATCAAATTCTTCCTTCTTTACTTTATTATTTTTTTCTGTATATTTTTATAATAAAGAAACTTGTGATTTCTAACACATATCTTATTAAAATGATGTATAAGAATATCAAAACATTTGTCGTTTGTTTATTTACGGATAATTGGGTAGTTCCCAGAAATAGATAACTTGAAAACTTCTTTGATTGGTTAATAATCGAGAACGATTTTCATTTATGGGATATAATTAAATAATTTAATTTCTTTGGAGTTTGAAGACATAAAACTTAAACACTGGTTACCTGTAAGATTCGATGAAACTCAAGGAAGAAGGGTATAAAAGACAATGAGTTTTGAAAGGCTTATTCTTTTTATTGATCTTGTGTAAATAATTATAATGGAAAGTAGAAACAAAAGATTCCATGGTTTAATTTATGTTTATACTCCCTTGTTGAAGACACAGGTCTTTTCGCACTAGAAAAGGGTCAAATCTGAAATTATTGTATTTTATTAGAGACCACCTTTTCTAATTGTTATTAATCATGGTAGCATTATTACAAAATTCACATGCTTTATGCTTAAAATATGTTACATTTAAAAAACACAAAAAGTCTATTGTTCTATAATATCTGTTTCAGTTTCTTCGCAACGTATAAGTTTACATTTGAAATATTTATCATGCCATATTTGATCGACTTTTCATAGTTTTAAAACTACTGATACGACAAATTAACATTTGGCTCATATTTTTAGATGTGTCGATAATGAACATTGTTTGCGACATGTAAGCCTGACAAAGATATTATTCAATTGCATATAGCAATTAAATTCCGATGGTGGAAGTTGAAGAAGATGTGACAGCCGTCGTCATCAACGCATCAATATGAGTTATAGAGTTCCCCTTTCAAACTTCAAATTTCCCGATTCCACGTTGCTTCTACTACGTGATATGATATATCATTTCGTCATAATAGATTGTTGATGAAGAATGTATTTTTTATAATTTATTCTTCGATTGTCTGCAATACTTTAAAATCGATGAGACCCATTCATGATAAAAGGGTCTTATTTAAGTGTAACTAAACATCACTTGGTTATAAATTTGTTAACTTCCAGTTATATTTCTTTCTAGGAAAACAAGATTGGAATAATATGTTCTGTTGATGTACCACCCTTCTTGTGCTTCTTCCCAACACTTTGGTCACGATTGACAGTATCAACTTAGTCCAACCACCTTGGTCCTGTAGTACGATACGACATGCTTATCTGCTCATTCTATTATGGAGTGGGAAATAATCTCAATACCTTTCAAAGAGTGATACAAATACAATACATATACATGAGTAGTTTTTAATCTCATTTTGATATGTGTCACTATATTAAACCTTATAATTAATGTAAATTTTATTTTTCTTTTGCTATGTTTCACCTTATTATGTCTTATAATTATAATTAATGCATATCATTTGTCAACATATTGATTCTCTATTTCAAATATCAAATTTTAAATTTTCTCATTCTAATTTACATTAAATTAACAATATTAGAATAAAAATTAAAATAAAATTAATACAAATTATAAAGTAATATAATTTTACATATTTATTTAAATCAATGATTGTAATTTTATATAAATAAAAAAACCTCTTAATTAATAATTTATTTAAAATAAGTTATTAATAATTTTAAATTTTAACTATTAAAGTTTAATTAATTTTGTAACCATAGTTTTCATGGGTTATAAACTAGTATACTAATAAAAAAAGTAGTTTTTTTTTTGTTATGTATCATCATATTAGACCTCTTGATTAATGTGTTGCCACTTATCAATCTATTAGTTTTCTATTTTAAATTTATTAGAAATCATCATTAATGTGATGTTATTTGTCAATGTATTTATTCTCTATTTTAAATTATAAATTTAAATTTTATATTATTGTTTTCATTAATTCACAAATAAAAAATATCTAATATATTAAAAATTAATTTTACATATTTATTTGAATCAACGATTATAATTTCATATAACTAATAAAAACATCTTTTAGTTAATAATTTATTTAAAATAACTGATTAATAATTTTAAGTTTTTACTATAAAAGTTTAATTAATTTTATAACCGTGGTTCCCATGGGTAATAAACTTATATATATATATATATATATATATATATATATATATATATATATATATATATATATATATATATAATGTCTGGTGAAGGTTAGTAAAGGTTGGTGAAGGTCAGATACTAAAAAGAGGACTTTGTGAGACTGCGAATTAGAGTCGACATGAGGACCTGACATGTGAGTGCACTCAAGTATGCCAACTTTATATTTCTGTTGGGAGAGAAACGTGTAAGAAGAGGAGCGAACTGCGACGATACCTAAAAAGGTAATTCGAAGATCCAAGATATGTCATGCAAAACTCATGGCTAAACTGAGAATCTGCCGAAGCATTTCGGGGGAAGTGGTAGTGAGGACAATGTGGTTAACATAAAGTAATAGATAAGTTGTGGCACTAGGAGTCTGAAGAATAAAAAGTGAATGGCTGGTACGACTATTTTGAAAACCAATAGTGATGGAATATTAGGCGAATCTCTGGGACAAAGTATGTGGTGCCTGTTTGAGACCATATAGAGATCTCTCAAGATAGCACAAATAATCCAAACATCATGGATTATGGAACCCTAGATGATGATCCATGTAAACATTCTCCAGAGGGTTCTCGTAAAGAAATGCATTCTTCACGTCTAACTAGTAAATATGCCAATCTTGAGATACAACAATACTACAAAATATATGTATAGTGGCCAGTTTGACAATTAGATTGAAAGTCTCATCATAAAATATATTATGTTGTTGATTGCGACTGTTAGCTACGAGCCATGCCTTAGAGAGAGAGAGAGAGAGAGAGAGAGAGAGAGAGAGAGAGGAATATGTATGAAATTTGTGACAAAAAATCCACATAAACTATACAATATTAAACCCAAGAGGTCGGGGGTACTAAGGACCAAGTACAATTTGAAATTAGAGCATTATACTCATCATACATAGCCTGATGCCGATAAGGATCCTCAATAGCCTCTAATTATGATCCGGTAAAAGGTGACACGGAGGAGATGTGCAGATTAGGATGTTTAGTGGGTTTGATTATACCGTTCTCTGGAACAACTAGTCATCAAATTAGTATAATTGAGTGGCTGTAATGAGAGACCGTAGTGGGATCCGAGGGAGGATTTGTGGTCTCATCAATTGTAGAATGGTCCCAAAATTAGGGTGGGAAATCGTAAACATCATCTAGGAATTTGTAGGAGGGGGTTTGGTCAGAGTTGCAGAAAAGAAAAGGATTTTTTTTCGTCAAAAAGTGACATGGCGAGAGATAATGCTCTTGTGGGTTGCCAATTGAAGGCATCAATACTAAAGATAATGGTTTGAGTAAGCAAAACAATGCAAGGACTAAAGCGTATGAATAGTTAGTCTAGATATTGGATGTGAGGGAAACATAGGCAACCGAAGACAAAATGGTGTGTGTAGGTGGGATGTTTTTTCAAGAGGCAAGAGTGTATTTTGTCGTTTATTATGGAAAAGGAAGGTAATATATTAAGGACGTCTGTTGTCATATGGAGGGATTCGACCAAATATATGGATGGAATGTGGGCTTTAAAACAAGAGTGTTCAGATTAAGTCATATATGGTACTGAGCATATGCTCAAATTTCCCGTTTTAATGAGAAGTGTGAGGACATGAGAAACGAAAATGAATAACACTATAAGTGAAACATTCATGAAATTTCGTTTTGATGTCCCCTCCCCCCCCCCCCCCCCCCCCAAATAGTTATCACGTTGCAAGGATTTAATGTTTTTGCCAAATTAGGTTTTAATTATGTTTGCAAATTCAACAAACTTGGAATAAAAATAATATTTATGTTTGAGAGGGTAAACCAAGATATAATGAGTGAAATGGTCTAAGATAATGACATAATACCGAAAATCACTAACACTTGATATAGGTAAGGTCCAAACATCAGGGTGAATAATGTCAAATGTCACACCCTGGTAAAGCAGAAAACATGAGGTATGACAGTACAAAACGTCCCATTGAAAAAATTAAAGATAGTATCAACGATAGTATTTCGAAAGAATTAAGTTTGCAAAAGTTTTGAAACAATGTTTTAAGAAATTTACAGTACATTCAAAATGAACATATTGTTGGATTATATGTCTAAGCCAATAACTGAATTAGTATACACTTGAATTATTAACAAAGTCCTTTTTGGTTGTCATCAAACCTAGTAATTAAAAATAATGACTTTTAGAGAGAGAGAGAGAGAGAGAGAGAGAGAGAAAGAGACTGATTTATTAATTTATTATATGACTAATAAATAGCAATAAATGAATTGTTAATATATTATGGAAATAATATTAACTAAAAACAGTAATATTTAATTAAGAATTAATCAGAAATTAATTAGAATTAAATTTAGAATTAATTGGATTAATTAAAAGTGCAAGTGCTAAAGTGTAATTGTTCAATCATTGAACAAGAGAGAGTCCAAAACCTTTCTTTGAAGGAAGTGGATGGATTCTCAGTTATTCCAGGGCATCTAGAATATTCCATTCAGATAAATAGGAAGTTTGATAATTACAAATTTGAATAAATATTATTTTATTCATTTTAGGGTTATCTAGGGATTCAAAGTTGCAATATATAAGGAACTCTTAGGCTCTAATTTTTTTGGCCACCTCATTCTAGAGAGCTAAGGCTAAAAATTCATATCCCTTATCCTCTCTCAAAAGCTTCTTAGTTGCTAGTGTTGGGTGTAAATCATCATAGGCACGTCATTTATGGCACTAACTTCCAAGTTATTGAAGAATGGATTCTTGATTGTTTTCTACAACAATCAACAACGTATGTAATCTTCCTTTATTAATTATGAATTCATTAAGGTTTTGTAGTTTGATAGTTCTTAGTATGTTGCATTTATGTGAAATACCTAAATTCTCTTTAGGTTGCACGTACCCTAATAATATAATTGTTAAATATTTTTCTTTACAACATTTTTTGTAATCTACGTTTTTTGCCAGTGGTATCAAAGCTTATGGTTATCTTTCATTTAATTGCACATTAATGAATTGATCAAACAAATTTTTTTGATTCTTTTGCATCTCACGATGTGAGCACTATGCTCACGGCGTGAGATCTGACTAATTCGATTTTTTCGAGTTTATCTTCATAATCTATTTTGTATGCCCTTTATTTGGTGATTATCTGTTTAATATTTGCGAAATCCGGAATTTGTTGCATATTTGATAATAAATTAAAAGCATACAAATTAGGAGAAAAATCTTTGAGTTGATTAATTATTTAATTGATTAATATATTTAATTTTCAAGTGTTTAAATAATTAATTTAGATATTGATTAATTCTAATAATTATTCTCAAATATTAATTGATTTATTTAAATTAATGCAACCCAGTCCCAAAACTACATTAAGAGCTTATTTCATTAAGTCCTTACTTCCAACACTCAAATCTAAGCCCAAAATGATATCCTAAGTCATAAAGTTTCCAACTTTATGACTTTGCATGGCTATAAAGTGCTTAATGTCCAAAACCCTAAGTTCTTAACCTAGTAAGACAACACAACTCTTGTATGGAAGGGATAGAAGGGACAAGATCATATTTTTATGGTTCATAATAGCTCCATAATGGATAAAGTTTCCAGTTTTATCCATTAGAATGGTCCCAACAAACAAGATGTAGTTTTCAAGTCTCAAAGGGACCCAAAATGCATCTTTTTCAACTTAATACATTAGGTACAAGTCTCCAACCTTCATATCTGAATCAAAATGATGTTTAGATGGATAAATTTTCCAACTTTATCCATAACAAGATCACAAATTTTCAATATATAAACTGTATGCACTTAAAGTGACCCAAAGGTCATAACACCCAATACTAGCTCGATCTAACAATTCATTATCAAGATTCAAAATTTATACCTATAGAAGAAAGACAAAGTGAACAAAGTTTGGATCTACTAGATCCAATGCAACCAACACTTCTACAATGAGTTCCTTCTTCTCCAAGGTGCACCAAGAACACTCCAAAGAACTTAAAAGCACCTTCTTTTTGCTCACAAGGCTCAATCTAGGGTTAAGGTTACAAGAGGGGGTGTTGGAGAGGTGGAGGCTGAGAATGGAGTGGGTTTGGGGAAGTTAAGGAGCTTAAATAGGGCTCAAACCACTAAAATAGGGTTTAGGCACTGATCGCTTATGCCCAATGTACTCAATTTAAGCCCATCATACTCAGGCATACTGAGTACGCCCAACCTACTCAATTTACACCCAACATACATGGCTGACCCAAAAATCTCCCTAACTTAAAAGGGTCAAAACTTATTCGTTTCAACTCCAAATTCGATGATCTCTATATCCATGGAAAGGTGTCGAGAAGCTATACAATCCTATAAGCTCTCATTTTCCTTAAAACGTATGAGTTTAAATCCGAAATTCATAAATGGCTCGAACTATCACTTTACCGTTATACCCTTGGGCTCTAAAGCACCAACCGAACTCTCAGATTACCTTATCCACATTAACCACAAACAAAGGGGACTAAGTCTCTTTCCCAAAGACCCTAAGCCTTATGATAACAGGTCTTTAGGTCACGGTCCGAAATTGTGAAATGATTCGAAAGAGGGAGTTACAACATATCTCCCTTTCGCGGAGTTTTGGTATAACAAGATTTATCACGACAAGATTGATCGACCTCCTTTTGAGATGCTGTATAGGAGGAAGTATAGGAACCCGATATGATGATTCAGCAGGTCAGGGGTAGAATTCAGACAAAACAGAGTTGGTAAAAGAGCTATGTCGACATGCATCGGTCAGATCTAGAGTTCCAGGTAAGGGACATGGTGCTCCTGAAGGTGTCACCTTGGAAAGGTGTAATCTAATTCAGGAAAAGGGTAAAGTTGGTTCCTAGATATATCAGTCATTTCACGGCTTTAGTCAGGGTGGGCAGGGTTGCATATCGCATGAATCCACCCGAGGAGCTCAGTCTGATCCATAGCATGTTTTACATCTCTCGGCTGTGGAAATGTTTAGTTGATGATTCTGCAGTGGTTCCATTAGAGGATATTCAGGTGGATGATCTCCTGAATTATATTGAGAGGCTGATTTCCATCCTTGACAAGAAGACGAAGGCTTTGCGAATCAAGACGGTGGTTCTAGTAAAGGTGCAATAGAAGTACCACAAGAGTGCAGAATGGACCTAAGAACCTTAGGTCGAGATGAGGGATCATTATCCTAATTTTTTTTGCACCGACGGACTTCGAGGATGAAGTTTGATTCAAGTGGGGGAGAAATGTAACATTCGCTTTTCAGGAAAAAGTACTCATAGAAGTTGCATTGGTGTAGTTGAAGCTTATGGATCTAGAACCATCACTAACTTAGAAAACTTTTTAGGTGCATAGATTTCCCAGATAAACAGTCCGAGCATTTATGTGATTTTTCAGCAGTTAAGATGAGTTTCCTCCCAATGCTTAGTGGGTCGTAGGCACCAATACCAACCCATGGATTATTGTTATTAGTATGCTAATTGTGTGTATGACCTTGCATGTGTGTATATATTGTATGTATGTTGGGCGGGGAACGATGCCAATCAGGGCCTAATGAGTGAGTTGGATGGGGGCCATCACATGATGCGAATAAATCTGTTCCGAGCAGGGCTCGATGTAGGGTGGGGCCCAATGCCAGGCGGGAGCCTGATGGTTATTGGGGAAAAGCTTGGGGTGATGAGGTGATCACATTGCACACACCACGATTTCTGCCTTATTTGATTTTGGATGTATTGAGAAGATTGATTGACAGACTCTAATTTCTTCTATGGTTTTATCAACATGTTGGGTTGATGGTTTGTTATTATGAAAACAAAATATTTTGGTTTTAAATTTTTGGAATGTTAAAAATAGTAATTTAAATTTGATTTATTTTATTTGTGATTTATTTCTGAATTTATTTTATAAGATTTATATTATTAAGGGTGAATGATAAAAATATTAAATTTAACTTTGATAGAAAATTCGTTGGAGGATACACCATGTGGCAAAATTTAATTCTTTAATTAGAATAGATATATTTTCTTTAACTAATTAACCATGATATTTAATCAAATTAATTAGCTAGAAAGTAACTAACAAGATTATTTCCCAAGAATTATATTTTAATTAAACATTAGAATTAATTCATAATATTTTGGTCTCTATTTATCGGTTTCTCGAACTCGTATTTCTTTTATTCTTTTTAGCTTGATCTCGATTTTCAACATGTAATTCGTCAACTACATTTATACACAATGTTTGTAGTATTTTTGTAACACTTGGATTTTTTGGTATGTGATATGTGCATATTTAGTGTGTATTAAGTATAGTTTTTTATTCATATATTAGCTAAATTATCGCATATTATGGACAAAAGGTACTTAAAAGTGTTAAATTATGTTTTTCAGTCCAAAGATGAAGCTCGGAAGCAAAAGGAAGCAGGAGAAGCGGTTAGGAGCTCGAGAGTGGAATGAAGAAGAAAAACACTAAAAAAAGCTTCTACTCGTCGAGTCATATAGCCTACTCGACGAGTCCGGTCGAGGAATCAGAAGGATAATGATTCGGAATTCCAGATAGTTATCGTAATACGGAGAATGTGAGAGGGACTCGACGAGTCGGATCGCTTATTTAAAGATAACTCCACAGATCGATAAGGGAGAATTCTGGGAAGTTTCAGAAGTGCTTTGCTGCGATAAAGAAGCCAGAAGAACCCTAGAAGTCGACAAAGAAAGCTAGAATTCAATTCCGGAAGTAATTAAGGCACAATTTCATCATTCTACTTATTCTTTTGTTTTGTCAATATGATTAAGCAACTTGAACTGGTTTGTTTGCTGTTATTTACTTTAATTATGAACTAAAATCTTTAGACTTTTGTTTGGGGATACAAAGTTGACAACATGGTTTGATTGATTGGTAGGATTAATTCCAAGTTGGTGAATTTTTGTTATTTTAGCTTGCTAAAGAACCTTGTGTATGAATAATAATTAATTTTCTGTTAATAGGAAGATAATTGATTAGCATGAACATCTATTGATTATCAACTTCATATGATATGTGACTACTATACCATATGTCTAGGATTAATGAATATGAAACTAGAATTAATAAGGAAATTGAGTAAATTCATGTGCAAGCTTGTAAGATGACCATCAAACAAGAGGTTAATTAAGAATGATAAATTAATTAGCTATTGCAAGTCTAACTTAACCCGAATAATTAATCTAGTAAATATAATTAAATTAAGCAATTGGCCACTGTTTGAGTTAGTTTATTTGCTAAGGATTAGGATAGTGAACATGAACCTAATCACTTGAATCGGTAACCAACGAAAGAATTAATCCATTGCACTATTACCTTAAAATCAACCATAGAGTTAACCGAGTTGAACTAAACAGAAGTTCCTTCCTAATTATTGAATCTAGTTAAATTGTTATTTTCTAGTCTTAAATTAGTTATAGTTAGTAAGTTTCTAGTCTTGTAAAACTAGAGAAAAACCCTTATTTCTTAATCAAATTAGATAGAATTAGTTTTTAATTTAATTTTCCCTTCCCTGTGTTCGATACCCTGCTTATTTAGCTATACCGCAATTGATAGGTTCACTGCCTTTTGTGTGTTATTTGATAATTAAAGTAGGATTAAAACTAAGTGAGTTTTACACACATCAGTATGTTTCTTAAATTCCCTATTATATTTATTTATTTCATTTTGGTCCCTGGCGAAGTACTCATGGCGTACCACATGGTAGGCTTAGCGTACTAGCTAAGAAGCCAGTACGGGGGCGTACCAGGGTGGAGCTGATCGAGGATGCGAGGCCTCGTACGTTAGGCGTACGAGGGTTACGCTTAGCGTACTCGGTGATTATGAAAGCGTAATTTTAGGTTGATGTACCCTATATAAAGACCTTAAGTCCCTAGGGTTGGCCACTGTACCAACTCCCATATCTTCTAAACGCTAAAATCGCCCTTAAACCTCCGTCGTTGGTGTCTTAGCAAACTTGAGGAGTATTTGGTGTTTTTTTGCTCACCTTGAAGGGATTGAGGAGAAGTGAAGTTGCATTACTTGGTGTGAAGTTTATAAATCAAGAATCACCACTCATTTTGCAAGCTTTTAGAGGTATCAAGTCTGCACATTGTCTTTTCCATGCTTAGATCTCTTCATGTCTTAGTTATTATGCTTTTGGTCCCTTTTTGGGTTGGTTATGTGAGTTAGGACATATGAAGGGCTTATCCTTTTAGATCTGAGCATAATATGATGTCCTCAAGCAGAAAGGTGCAAGCTTGATGCGGTTTTTGGTCACATGCATGTATTAAGTCCCATGTTAAGTCCTTTTGATCTTTAAGAGCTCCATTTAGCCATGAATGAACTTAAAGTTAGTAACTTTACATGATTATCTAGCTCAAGGAAGTCAGATATATGTTTTGGAGCAATGTCTTAAGGGTTTAAGAGCTGAAAAAGGGAAGATGGCTGAATGCGAGGGTACGCTAGGCGTACAAGCCCTAATGCGTGCACATTGCGTGTACGTGCTGATTACGCCCCGCATACTTATTCAGCGGGCCTCATAATCTTGGATCCCCGGTTTAGGCTATTCTTTAGGCCTAGGTGTTTAGGGCTTGTTGGGTTGTCTGAATTTTTGTGTTTTGGGGTTGTGAATATATTGGAAATTTTATTTAGGCCCATGGAAAGGATATAGGCCCAATTTGTGAAATTGGGCCATGTTTGGGCATTAGATGGCGAATTAGGATTTCGGCCTTCTTGGATTGTAGGCTTGGGCCTTAATCTTGGACTAAACTAGGTAAGGGTTAAAATGGTCCTTTTACCCTAAGTAAGCATTGATGGTTACGGATTGGAATCCAATTCTAATTGGATGTTATATGGTATTGATGCTCGGGGATTTGTCAGACCAACATCCATAGATCTTTCAGTGTGATTGAGCAGATTGAGGTGATTTTCCTCACTATGATTAGCGGATCGAAGACAAAAATGTTGACCCATGACCTGTTACGTTAGTTTACTCATTGTCTGTGTGGCACTTTTTATGTGTATTTCATATACGCTTACTGGGTGGGGCCTATTGGTTATTTTGTCTACTATTACTTGTTATGCTTATATTAATTGTATGTGGGTGGGGCCAGTTATGCGAGTTAGGGCAGGTCTCGTTATGCTCATTGGGAGGGACCTACTATTCAAGTTAGGGAGGGGCCCATTAGACTCATTTGGGCGGGGCCCGTTATGCGAGTTAGGGTGGGGCCCATTATACTCATTGGGAGGGGGTTGCTATATGCTGTATATGTATGGTATGCTGTATATGGTGGAACTCATTAAGCTTTGTGCTTACGGTTTTCAGTTTATGTTTTAGGTACCTCTAGTTCCAAGGGGAAGGGCTCGGGATGATTACAGAGCACACACCACCTCATTCTGCATTTTGTGATTTACTCATTTTGAGATGATGTCTGATACGATTATTTTATTTGGATTGTATTGATGATGTTTTAGAATGCTGATTTTATCAAGTTAAAAATGAAATTTTTTGGTCTTATTTTTGGGACATTACAGTTTCATAAAAAAATCCAACTCGTTAGTCAAGTACAAAAATTCTTGGATGTAGTTTGTCATTTTACGCACAAATAATGGTTGATAAACATAATATAAACTCGAATGATCATTTTTCATGGAGAAAAATACATCAAAAACCTTTAGAGGAAGATAACAAAAATATGAGGAAGTTGGTAAAGAAGATAAACAGAAAGTTGAAAGACACGGATAAACTATGTTGCCTTAAGTAGAAAAACATGAAACTAGAAAATAAAAATCATCATTAGCCCATTTAATGAGAGTGGCACATGCCACCTGGAGACTTACAATAAATCGCTTAGGATGATCTGATGAGATCCCCACATGCAATTGGTGTGGAAAGTTGTAATAAAATAGATCCTAAACACTCTCACAATTAATATGATCATCGTGCTTAAGACATGGTGACATGATGACATGTCGCTATCATGTGACGTCATAATTTAATTCGGCACACCTGGGGTGAAAAATAGTTCTTCAAGTATCTCTACATGACAACGCGACGAGCAAAACAAGCAAAAACAACACCTCTCTTGTGATACCCGAGTATGCAATACAAAAGACATCATGTCGACCTAGGATCTCCTCCTTTGACTAAAAGGACCACCTTTTTAGTGTTATAACAATAGTATGAACACAAAAAAAATCAAATTAAAACCAGAAAAAATGTGGATGTGATCTAATAATTATCCTTAAGGATAATTTGCCCCAACTATTTCGTTGTTGGGTTGAAATGGCATAGATCCTCCCATGACCTCCTTGAAATTAAAGAATATATGAAACGATCCTACAGTTCTCTCTCATGATCATTATAAAAAACATTTTATGTGAATTATATCAATGAAGAAGATAATGAAAAAAATTAAAGGAACACTTTAGAGGCTAACATCACATATTTATAGTTGTGAATTCCAATAGTTACAAATTTCATAAACAGTCACAAAGGGTTAAGGAAAATACGAAAAAAAAAATTCCATTTGGTTTCCCTCCAAAATAAATGAAAACTGTTAACAGACAATTAACAAAAAAGTTAACAGTCTTTTAATTTCAAGGACCAAAAATGTAACGAATTTTTATGTGCATGTGCTAAGTGCTAGTCTCTGATTATAAATATGTAGTCCCTAAACTATATAAAATCCACAAAACCCCCTAGAATTAGTCATATTTATATCCACTCCAAAATGTATTTTCAAATATTTGAATGGTAGTTCAAGTAATAAACCCACCAAAACTTTCTTCACCCAACAATGTGGGATATATTGATAAAGAAAACAATCTACCACTATTAAACAAGTGATAAATACTACATAAGCTCCAACAATCCCCCACTTAGGATTTATCATAGTTACTTGACCAATCATGCCTACATCAAGGTAGTTTTCACTTTAAACCTTAACTTAGTGTATACTTCTCAAGAGGTCTAACAGAATCAAAAGGCGACTTAAAGTAATTGAGCCATGATTCCAAATATCAGACTCAGAGAATAAACACACTCGATCAAGCCATTCATGGTTATGAACAAGGGAGCATCATTATGGCTATGTGCTCGTACCATTTTCATAGACACCTACAAAAAGCAAAATCAACATTTAATACGTTAGAGCTGATGGGTTTTGAGCATAACAACAAATCATATGTGTTCATGCAACCCCAAGGATTTGGATCTAGGTTTTCGCTAGTTGAACATGAAAACTTGAATACAAAGGAGAAACCGCAATATGCATCTATATAATCGATATTGACCAAATAATAGTGTTTAGATTCATACCTTAACTGTTATGTACTAATAACAATTAATCCTTGTAGATCTTGAACTTTTGAAAACAAGTGCCTCAAATGTGGCACCACTAATGGCTTACAAACACTCTTTCAAGAGGATGAAAGGAGAGAGGAGGGACTGCTCTTATAAATTAGGCTTTACTAGGGTTAGATGCAATTGGACAAAAATCCCAAGGGTTAGCCTCATTATATATTGCAGGTTGCTTAGTCCTAAAGCTAGGGTTTGCAAATGGAAACCCTAATTTCCTGCTTAAGGCCTAAGCAGCCCATGGACTCCTCTAATAGAAGCCATAGATGAAAACTTATATGGCCTCCCTGTAATTTTCATCCACTCCCATCTAAGGAGTTCCAAGAACCCTATTTCACAACTTTCAATTAATTGCAAAACAACCCCCTGTACTTTTAATTAATTCCTTTAATCCCAAAATTAATTCCAAATTAACTTTTGATTAACTATTAATTAAATAACATGATTTCTAATTAATATACTATTTTCATAACATATTAATAAATCATTTATATCAATTTATTATTCCACACAATAAATTCAGCTTCTCTCCAAAAGTCAACCTGTCAAGTTGCTAGAGTTAAGGCAACCCAAAAAGACTATTCTACTATCAATTCAAGTATATACCAATTAAAGTTATGGGCTTAGACACCTAATCCAACAGTCTCCCACTTGGATAAGTCTAATAACTATAATTGCAAGTATAACTTCAAAAATTGACTAGCATATTTTAGCTTTCAAAAGTCATTGTTGAACTCTGACCTAGTTAGTTACATGTCCTAAGATAAGGGATATATAATCCTCCTTTCTGTAAGATATCATGTGGACAAATGACATGGAACATAATCATGCTCATTGTCCAACAGTTTGTTTACAGAGTGTTTGTCAGCCATTAGAGGTGTCATATTAGAGGTTTTGATACAACATTTTAATATGATGTTTAAGAATGATTATGTTAATGTGACACCTCTAATGGCTTACAAACAATCTTTGCAAGAACCCTATTTCAGGAAACAACAAGAATAGCGGAGGTTCTAAATGTTGGACCTGTAACCATTGTAAATGAAAATATACCAGCTCTTATACTAGAATCCGTGTTCATTTTTTTGGACCTCCTGTGGGGAAAATAGTTGAGATCAAAAGGTTTCCGGTTCATGTTAAAAGTAAACTGTATTCTGACATTCTATATAATAGGGTGAAAGAAGCGGAAAAGAATGGTGTTGCTGCCAAATCATTGAAGAATTCGTTGCTCTCAAAAAACTTAGATTCAAAAAGAAGGATTGAAGATGCATTTAAGATGCTCGAGAGAGAGGAGGTTGACATGAAGATACTTCGAGGCTTGTGTGCTAATGGGATTCCGTTTAATGTGTTACGGAACCCACAATTCCTTGAAATGATTCAAGCTATTAAGAAAGCACCGAAACGTTACAAGCCACCTTCCTATGAAAAAGCTAGAACTTCGTTGCTTGATCAATGTGTGAGAGAAGTGGGCAAAGAACTTGATCTGGTCAAAGACACGTGGTAAACACAAGGAGTATCCGTTATCTCGGATGGTTGGTATAATGTAAAAAGTGAACCGCTTATAAATGTTATTGAACAAAATTCATGTGGTGCAACTTTTATGTACGCGGAGGCCTTTTTGGGTATTGAGAAGACAGGGGCGGAGATTGTTAAGTTTCTTCGACAAGCTATTGAGGAGATTGGACCAAGTAATGTTATTCAAGTTGTAACCGATAATGCGGAGAATTGCAAGGCGGCTGGACGGGAAATACAAAAGGTATATAAACATATTTTTCTGGTCCCCTTGTTGTGTACATTCTTTAAATTTGATTTTTAGAGACACAGTGAAGCAATTTGACTGGCTGTCTGATACATATAATAGAGGGAGTCACTTGCTACTACAATTGTTGAAGGTTGCACAAACATGATTTGAATCGCATTACATATTGTTGAAAAGACTAACCGAGTGTAGGGAATCACTTGCTACTACTATTATCGTAAACTCGTGGCGGGAATGGGTCAACAAGGCTGATGAGCACACTCATGTACTTGCTAATAAAGTGGCAAATACAATTAAAGATGAAGATTTTTGGGATAATATTGTTCACATTTTGGTTGTCGCAAAACCTATCTTTTACATGGTAAAGTTTTGTGATGGTGAGGTCCGAAAATGGCAGGAATATCTGAACGAATGGACAATATGATGGGTCAAATCAAAGAGGCTATGAATATGAGGGACAATAGATTCTCAATGTATTACTATAAAGTTGAAGAAATTATGCTCGAAAGGTGGGACAAGATTACTATCCCCGTCCATTGTTTAGGATTTGCTTTAAATCCTAAATATTATGACAAGCATTATCTTGCAAAGTTGGCACCTTAAGGCATGAAAAGAAATCCTCCCAATGAAGACAGAGAAGTTATTGTTGGTATTTTGAAAGAATTTGAGAAAAAAAAATCGGAGAGTGAAGAAGAGAAACATTTGAGAGAGCAATTTGCAACCTTTCACATGAAGAAAGGAATCTATTCATTGGCCGAGACATAATCCAATGCGGTGACTATGGATGCGATTAATTGGTGGGCAACATATGGAGCGGAGACTCCGAATTTGGTGGATGTGGCAAAATGAATCCACTCGCAGCTGATTAGTAGCTCTTTAACTAAGAGGAATTGGAGTACATACTCTCATACACATAGAATCAAAAGGAATCGTTTAAAGGCCCAAGAGCGGATAAACTTGTGTATATTCACTCTAATATTAGACTTTTGTCCCGGTTTTCAGAATCTTATAAAGCCAGAACCAAAAAAAATGGGACATCAATCCGGAAAGTGATCACATTGAATGTTCAAGTGCTCGTCTAGAGGAAATGGTGTGGGGGAACCTTGATGATGAAGCCGTGGAGAATGAAAGAGGAAAAAGGCAACGGATAAACTAGTTTATGGTATTTTAACATTTTTGTTATTAAGTATTATAATGAAGTAATTGTGGAATTTCTTTTGTTCTTGTTTTGGTAATTAGTACTTTTGTTATTACGTATTTCATGTTTGAACTTTGAAGTGTTAAATTTTAAGTGATACTATACATATATTTTATGAAATGTCTTAGAACTAGGCACATTGTACCGGACTATACAATACATTGTACTAGTTTATACTAGAGTGAGCCTACCCCCCCCCCCCTCGGGTACCCGATACGATATATGTTGTGAACCCCGTACTATACCGTACCTCGTTCCCTGTACCGTACCGCGTTTCTGGTAACCATGCTGCTCCAATGACTCCCCAACTATAAATTCACAAGGAACACTTATTCAAAAAGTGAAAATCCTTCTAAGGGTAAAACGATCATTTTACCCCTAGTTAAAATCAATGCTCTAGTCAAAGTCAAAGTCAAGGTCAACTTCCAGTTGACCCAACTTTTTGAATTACCTCCTAACTCGTCGAGTTCCTAGACTATTCAGACTCGTAATAAACTGAGTCAACTCGTAGAGTCCATTCGTAGACTCGTCGGATTCCACCTGGTACTGAATCGGGACAAATTGAATCAACTCATCGATTCCCCCTTCTGGACTCGTCGAGTCCCCATGTCTATTTGGCTATCTTGATGGATTCAGCCACTACACTTCACATACAAGCTTCATACTCCACATAAACCCTAAAAATGTCCTTTTGAGGGTAAAGTTTCCAACTTTACCCGTTAATACCACTTCTTAATGGTTTAGCTCAAATCCTAACTCATTGGGACCTAAAACATGGTCCGTAAGCCATCCATGCACTAAACTAAAGCTTACAACCACATATCTAACCCCTAACATTATAGGGTGTAACGACCGTGTTTCTGGGCTAAGCATCAACGACGATGTAATAGCCTAGGTTAACCTTTGTAACTCATTTTGAAATAATGAAAATGTATTATTTGAGTATTATGTGTTTATGCATAATTGTGTGGCTTAATTGAATTAAGAATAAAAATAAACGTAAAAATAAAATTTTAGATAAAAAAATTATCGATACATGAAGACGTAGTGTTCGTGACAAGGATACCGAATATATAAAGAATGTCGAAATCCGAGTTATAACGAAGAAGTTATGACATGTCGAAGTTTCGCAACAGAACCGGTACGACACTATGCGATGTAAATAGTGAGTTTACGATAGAGCGATATTTAGCTTTAGTGATCTTAATGAAATTCATAGAGTTCGTTAAACTGAGAGCGTGCATAAAAAGAACGTCTAAATCTAACTTTGTATGAGGAAGTTATGATTTTTCTAAGTTTTAGCTTAACAGTATGCAGTCCAAAGTTTGGATTTGAGATAAAATGATTTCTAGCCGAAACAATCTAAACGAGAATTAAAGATCTTGTCGATAGTAGTGCAACGGTAAAAAGACAGATGAAAACGGATCTCAGATAAAGAAGTTATGAATTTCTAACAGAGTTTTCCTGTCCCGGCTTACTAAAAATAATATAATAAAAATAAAATCAAAATTAGCCGACAGAGTCTAAAGGAAAGTTGTAGATCATAGTCTCACCTAAGCGTGGATATAAAAAATGTCAAAAACGGAGCTCGTATGCGAAAGATACAAAATTTTGAAGTTTGACAAATGGGAGTACGCTCAGCGTACAGGAGTACACCCACCGTACTCATGATTCATGTTCTTGGCCTCGGATGAGCCACGTCACCCTTCGCATTACGCCCCGCGTTCGAAACCAAGTACGCCCAACGCATTTCGGCCTCGTGGGTCCGAGAAAGGGCCGCGTAACACCACTTGAAGTTTTCCACCTGGAATCCTGGTCTGAACTTCGCCCCGAGTAGAGTTTCGTATGCCCAGCGTTCGTGCGACGTTAAGCCCTATAAAAGGCATGCGAGGACTGCCGATCTTTTTTACCAAATTTATTCTCTCTCTCCCATATTGCCTCATTTTACGTGCAAGTTACACCCCCGAAGCTCCGGTATCATCCCGAGACCCGAAATGAGTCCCGAAGCCCCGAAATCCCTGAGAGACAGAGTTCCCAAGCCGAAACTCTGCCCGCTAGAAACCCGGTTTTCAAGGAAGCATCCTGGATTCACCGAAGAATACTAGTTTTAGAGCCGTAGAGTTGTCCGATAATCATCTTATCTGCTGAGTGTATATTCCTTTTCTTTTAACACATCGATACGAAGTATTCTCTACAAAATACGTGTGATGTGTTTGTATATTATTTTCTTATTTGAAATAATTGTTGAATGAATGATTTGTACAGGATTTTAAGCTGTATATAAATGTATGTATTTTTATCTACTCATATGTTGGGTAGAATATGGGTAGGCGGTTGTGTGATGAAATAAAATGATGAGAGGCCTCGATGTTGTTGTTGATCTAGTCATCTAGCGGAGTATGGATGACGACCACATACTTTTTCTAGACAGTCTTGTAGAACGCTAGCATGTTCATAACATGTAGGTGTTGTGAATGATGTGTTCACCAGTGTACTCTATTCCCCTCATGGTTACCTTTAGGTCATCTGCTCTTAAGGAAACCCCTTTGCAGTAATGTCCATCCCGATGAAAATCCTAGATTAGGTCCCTTGTGATAGTCGTTGTTTTAAGGAAGTAAATTGAGGATAGCAGGAATGGGTAATCGGGTTATTGTTGGTTAATGAAAATTAAATATAATTACTTATTGTGGGTTGAAAACCCTATATGCTCACTAAGCTCCCAAGACTGGCCCACTCAGTTTCTTTGTATTACAGGTAGTGGCACGAGAGCATAAGTTGAACAATTGGTGAATATATTTTTGTTTACAGACCAGAGTTGTAAATAACTATTATAAGGTCTATGTTGTACTGTTTATGCTTTTGGTCTGTATGGGAACATGACATCCCGAGTTTTGTTATATAATGAAAATATATTTATTTAAGAAATGCTTTGATAAACATTATTTTATCATATTGTGTTTTGGGAACAAATTCCGCAACTCTTTTAAATCAATGGATTTACTTTGAAATTATTTTAAAAGCATAAATGAAACCGGTCTTTATCTGTCCGTGATTTTGGGGATGTCAGAGTTGATATGAGAGCATTAGTTTAAGCTAATTAGGAATTTGTAGGATTTCTAGACTTACACATAGAATGCTAAGTAAAGATTGTGAGATAAGTGTCTATTATATTCCAGACACGAACATTAGTTTATTTTAGGAAGATGCCTAAAATGTTTTTATGTGCTAAATGTTATATGTCTGTCATATATTATATTAGTTGTTTGGATCTATGGTCTGTTACCGACCAGATCTGGAGACCTTATGTGTGTAGGATTCTATGTGTATGACTACGATATTAGAACTAACATAAATGTTTTGGAGTGATATGGATGATTTATTTATCAATCGTGAATGAGGATCTAAATTCACCTTGTTTATTGTATAGATCAAAAATGGTAAGAACCAGAAGTGGCGTTGGAAATGCAAATGAAAACAGGAATCAGCCACCAGTGATTGAGTGAGTACCTATTATAGCAGCAGCACCTGAGCCAATGACAATGGTTGGGGTACAAGGAATAATCCAAATGACGTTGGATTGTTAAATGGAAGAAACTAGGCGTCTGCTTCAGCAGAATCGCAAAGAACCCTCAATGTTGATTGAACAACCCAAATTGAATGAAGGATATTCGGAAGGAGGAAACTTCAGTGGAGTTGTTGGTCAAGACAACCCACCGATCGTTAGCCAAAACAACCACTATGGAGGAAATGATGGGCGTGGGTGCAAGTATAAGGATTTCATGGCATCCAAGCCACCATGTCTATCCGGAAGCCCGACGCTGGTGGAAGTTCTAAACTGGATCTCTGAAATGGAGACAATGTTTGAAAGTTGTGAATGCAACAATGGATAGAAGACCACTCTTGCAATCCCTATGTTAAAATCTGGTGTGTTGAGTTGGTGGAAGCTGTTAGCAGACTCGACGCCCAAGGGAGAAGCTAGCAAGATGTATTGGGAAGACTTTGTGGTGCAACTGAAATTGAAATACTGCTCAGAGCATGACCTTTTGTAAATCAATAATGAGTTTCAAAATTTGAAGAAGAGAAGGATGAGCGTTACTGAATACGCTATAAGCTTTCCAGAGAAGATGAAGCTTATTCCATATCTAGTTCCAACTGAACTCTCAAAGGTGAACAAGTTTGCCCGTGGATTACCAGCGGACTTTGGTCCAATGGTTAAGCAAGCAACAAATTTGAAAGCCGCCATCTGGGCTGCTAAGAATGTTGAGACCCAGATCAGGGAGAAGGGTTTGGAGAGTTCAGAGGTTGGTGAGAAGCTGAAGTTCGATGGAGCCTCGGGGTCCAGCAAAAAGGGTAAATTCTCTAAGTCTAGTTCGAGAGCAGGTGGAGGAGGCGAAGGGAAATGGTGTGACAAATGCAAGAGGAAGCATCATGGAAAATGTTATGGGGAAGTCACATGCTTCATATGTGGAAAGCCAGGGCACTATGCCAACGAATGCACCCTTACCAAGAAAGTATGCTATGGGTGTGGTGAGGAGGAGCACATCTCGAGGGATTTTCCGAAAAAGAAGGAGGCATCAAAACCCAACATTCCACCAAAGCCGAAGGCGAGAGCCTTCCAGATGACACTGGAAGTTGCTAAAGAAGAAGCTGATGTCGCTTCAGGTACCTTTCTCGTAAACGAATTGCCTGCCCAAATATTATTTGATTCTGGAGCCAACTACTCCTTTATATCATGTGAATTTCGTAGAAAACTAGTTTTGCCTGTTGATAGACTAGATAATGCTTTATTAATCGAAGTTGCTAGTGGCAAGTTTGTACCTATTAGCTATCGCATGAAAAACATCTTAATTAATTTGAATGGGAATAAGTTCCACGAGGAATTATTGCCTATTGAGGTAAATGGTTTCGAAATCCTACTGGGAATGGATTGGCTTAGCGCCAATGATGCCGAGATATTGTGCAAGAAGAAGATAGTAAAAGTAAAACCGCCAGGGAAAGAGTTATTTATGGTGTGTGAGGACAAACGCAGGGTAAATTCTCAAATCATTTCGCTAATTAAAGCCAGAAAGTGTTTGGCCAAAGGATGTACATCATATTTGGCATTCATGGTCGATGCTAAAAAGGAGAAAAAGGATATGCACAACATTTCTATCGTGTGTGATTATCTGGAAGTATTTCCCGAAGATCTTCCCGAATTACTGCCTGATAGACAAGTGGAGTTTAGAATAAACCTGTTACCAGGGATGACGCCAATAGCAAAAGCACCTTACAGACTGGCACCGACGGAGATGAAGGAGATGATGGTGCAACTTCAGGAGTTATTTGACAAAGGTTTCATTAGACCTAGTTCATAACCCTGGGGAGCTCCGGTGTTATTCGTGAAAAAGAAAGATGGAAGTATGAGAATGTACATCAATTACAGAGAGATGAACAAGGCAACAATAAAGAATAGATATATGTTGCCAAGTATCGATGACCTGTTCGATCAACTACAAGGTCTAAGTTATTTTTCAAAGATCGACCTAAGGTCAGGATATCATCAGCTGAAGGTGAGAGAGCAAGATATCGAGAAGACTACATTCAGAACACGATATGGACACTACAAGTTTTTGGTTATGTCGTTTGGACTAACCAATGCTCCAGCATCATTCATGGATTTAATGAACAGGGTTTGTAAACTGTTACTTGATAAATATGTGATAGTGTTCATATATGACATTCTGATTTACTCGAAAAGCCAAGAAGAGCATGGCAGACACTTGCGAGAAGTGTTAGAAGTATTGAAGAGGGAGAAGATGTATGCAAAGCTCTACAAATGTGATTTTTAGATTCGAGAAGTCCAATTCTTGGGTCACATTGTCAACCAAGAAAGGATAATGGTTTATCCAGCGAAGACTGAAGTTGTGATGAAGTGGGAACAACTGAAAAGTCCCACGGAGATCCGAAGCTTTCTGGGATTAGCCGGATATTACCGAAGGTTTATCCAAGGCTTTTCTTCGATCACTACTCCACTAACAGCTTTGACCCACAAAGGAGTGACTTATGCATGGAGTGATAAGCACAAAGAAGCATTCGAATTGCTAAAGAAGAAGCTATGTGAGGCACCGATTATTTTTCTACCCGATGGAGTTGAAGACTTTGCTGTATATAGAGATGTGTCTGGGGTTGGATTGGGTTGTGTTTTGACCTAAAGAGAAAAATTGATAGCATATGCGTCTCGATAGCTGAAAGAGCATGAAAAGAACTACCCTATTCATGATCTGGAGTTGGCAACGGTAATTTTCGCTCTAAAGATATGGAGGAATTACCTCTATGGCACAAAGTGCACACTTTTCACTAATCATAAGAGTCTTCAATATCTCTTTAGTCAAAAAGAATTGAATATGACACAACGACGTTGGCTAGAGTTACTTAACGACTACAACAGTGACATACTTTACCATCCCGATAAAGAAAATGTTGTTGCTGATGCTCTCAGTCGGAAAGTTAATGTTGAAAGAAATAGCCAAGAGCATTGATAATAGAAGTTGTCTTTACAATTGTTGAGAGTATAAAGAAAGCTCAAGAGGAAGCTTCTGAAAAGAATGACCGGAAGGAGGAACGTTTGGGCATAACATTGGTGGTTGGTACAAACGGTCATGGACTGAAGGTATTCTAAGATCGTATTTGGGTACCTAAGTCAGAAAGAATAATAGATCTTCTTATGGAAGAAGCTCACAAAACCATGTAATCAATTCATCTTGGCATCACTAAAATGTATAGGGACCTAAAACCCTATTACTAGTGGCCGACGATGAAGCTTGATATTGCAAAGTATGTGGCCAAGTGTGTGACATGTGCAAGAGTCAAGGCACAAAATCATAAACCATATGGGAGTTTAGAACCTTTGCCTGTGCCTATGGGTAAATGGGAAGACATTGTTATGGATTTTGTCACTAAGCTGCCCAAAATAAAGAATGGTCACGACATGATTTGGGTGGTCATTGATCGTTTCACTAAGAGTGTGCATTTCATACCAGCCAATGAGAAATGGTCTATGGATAAGCTTGCGAATTCTTACGTGAATGAAATTATGATGCTTCAAGGTTTTCCATTAATGATTGTGTCAGATCGTGACAGTCGTTTCACCTCGCAATTTTGGAGAAGTCTACAAGAGGAATTGGGTACCAAGTTGTGTTTGAGTACAGCTTACCATCCACAAAATTGATGGTCAGGGTGAACGAATGATACAAATGCTTGAAGATATGCTGAGAGCATGTACCCTGGAATTCTAAGGTAACTTGGATGAACATTTACCTTTGGTAGAATTCTCCTACAATAATAGTTTCCACTCGAGCATAAAGATGACACCTTATCAAGCTATGTACAGACAAAAATGTCGTACGTCGTCTTGTTGGCTTGAGGCTGAGGAAAAGCAGTTTATAGGGCCGAAGATAGTTCATCAAACTGCTGAAAAGTTGAAAATAATTAAGGAGAGAATGTTAGCAGCATAGGATCCTCAAAAGTGTTATGCTAACAACAAGCGAAGACCGATGACTTTTGAAGTTGCGGATTCGGTTTTGCTTAAAGTCTCACCATGGAAGGGACTTATAAGATTTGGAAAAAAGGGAAAATTAAGTCCAAAACTTATTGGACCGTTTAAAGTTCTTCAGATGATTGGGAATCAAGCATACAAGCTAGAACTACCCAAAGAACTTAATGGAATTCAGAACACTTTCCATGTGTGTTATTTGAGGAAGTTCACGGGAGAAGTTCCCGACATAATTCCAATCTCTGAATTAAAAAATTGATGAAAATAAGACGTTAATTCAAGAACCAGAGACAATCATTGATCGAAAGACTAAGAAATTGCGATGCAAGATGGTCGAAATAGTGCTTGTCCGTTGGAAACATACGAATGGGGAAAATCTCATTTGGGAGACAGAGAGTGACATGATGAGTCGCTATCCGCATTTGTTTGTTGATGTTTGATTCTATGGACGGAATCATCTTAAGGTGGAGAGAATTGTAACGCCCGTGTTTTTGGGCTAGGCATCAATGATGATGTAATAGTCTAGGTTAACCTTTGTAACTCATTTTGAAATAATGAAAATGTATTATTTGAGTATTATGTGTTTTATGCTTAATTGTGTGGCTTAACTGAATTAAGAATAAAAATAAACGTAAAAATAAAATGTTGGATAAAACCAATATTGATACATGAAGACATAGTGGTCGTGACAAGGATTCCGAATATATAAAGAATGTCGAAATCCAAGTTATAACGAAGAAATTATGACCAGTCGAAGTTTTGCGACAGAACTGGCACGACACTAAGCGACGTAAATAGTGCGTTTACAATAGAGCGATATTTAGCCTTAGTGATCTAAACAAAAGTCGTAGACTTTGTTAAACCGAGAGCGTGCATAAAAAGAACGCCCAAATCTGACTTCATATGAGGAAGTTATGATTTTTCTAAGTTTCAGCTTAGTAGTATGCAGCCCGAAGTTCGGATTTGAGATCGAGTGATTTCTAGCTGAAACAATCTAAATGAGAATCGAAGATCTCGTCGATAGTAGTGCAACGGTAAAAAAAAAAGATGAAAACAGATGTCAGATGAAAAAGTTATAAATTTCTAACAGAGTTTTCCTGTCCCGGCCTACTAAAAATAAAGTCCAAATTACCCAACGGAGTCCAAAGGAAAGTTGTAGATCATAGTCTCACCTACGTGTGGATATAAAGAACATCAAAAACGGAGCTCATATGCGAAAGATACGGATTTTTGAAGTTTGAGAAATGGGAGTACGCCCAGCGTACTCATGATTCATGTTCTTGGCCTCGGATGAGCCATGTCGCCCTTCACATTACGTCCCGCGTCCGAAACCAAGTACGCCCAACGTACTTCGGCCTCGTGTGGTCTGAGAGAGGGCCACGCAACACCTCCCGAAGTTTGCCACCTGGAAGCCTGATCCGAACTACGACTCGCGTAGAGCTTTGTACGCCCAGCGTACGTGCGAGGTTCCACCCCTATAAAAGGCATGCGAGGACTGCCGATCTTTTTTGCTAAATTTCTTTTCTCTCTCTCTCCCATATTTTCTCGTTTTACATGCAAGTTATACCCCCGAAGGCCCGATATCATCCCGAGACCCAAAAGAAGTCCCGAAGCCCCGAATATCCCGAAAGACAGAGTTCCCGAGCCAAAACTCTGCTCGCGAGAAACCCGGTTTTCAAGGAAACATCCTGGTTTCACCGAAGAATACTAGTTTTAGAGTCGTAGTGCTGTCTGATAATCATCTTATCAGGTCAGTGTATATTCCTTTTCTTCTAACACATCGATACGAAGTATTCTCTACAAAATATGTGTTATGTGTTTGTATATTATTTGCTTATTTGAAATAATTTTTGAATGAATGATTTGTACATGATTTTAAGTTGTATATAAATGTATGTATTTTTATCTACTAATATGTTGGGTAGAATATGGGTACGTAGTGGTTGTTTGATGAAATAAAATGATGAGAGGTCTCGATGTTGTTGTTGATCTAGTCATCTAGCGGAGTATGGATGACGACTACAAACTCTTTCTATACATTCATGTGGAAGGTTGGAAGGTTCATAATATGTAGGTGTTGTGAACGATGTGTTCACCGGTGTACTCTATTCCCCTCATGGTTGCCTTTAGGACATCTACTGTTGAGGAAATCCCTTTGCAGTAATTTCCGTCCCGATGAAAATCCAAGATTAGGTCCCTTGTGATAGTTGTTGTTTTAGGGACGTAAAGTGAGGATAATGGGAATGGGTAATCGGGTTATTGTTGGTTGGTGAAAATTAAATATACTTATTTATTGTGGGTTGAAAACCCTATATGCTTACCAGGCTCCCAAGCCTAACCCACTCAGTTTCTTTGTATTACAAGTAGTGGCGCGAGAGCATAAGTTGAACAACTAGTGAAGATATTTTTGTTTATAGACCAGTAGTTGTAAATAACCGTTGTAAGGTCTATGTTGTACTGTTTATGCTTTTGGTTTGTGTGGGAACATGACATCTACATAATGAAGATATATTTCTTTAAGAAATGTTTTGATAAACTTTATTTTCTCATATTGTGTTTTGGGAACAAATTCCACAACTCCTTTAAAACAATGGATTTACTCTGAAATTATTTTAAAAGAGTAAACGAAACTGGTCTTTTCTGGCTTTGATTTTGGGAATGTCACACACGGACACGTTAAGCTCCCACCTTGCTCTTCATGCATGGCCTTTTTAGGCTAAAAAAAGCCAAAATAACACTCTATGGCTTGCATGTGGACTCTAATGGCATAAATTTGGCACAATTGTGCCTTAGAAACCCTTAATGATCCCAGATCTGAATGGATCCTTGCTTGGGATGTCCAAATCGCCAAGGGTCAAGTTCCTTGACCCAAAACTGTCAAAAGTGGAAAATAAATAGATCTAATGAATAAATGATCAAGTTATAGACCTGATTTCAAGAAAAGGAAGGGAATGAAACGTTGCTTCTGGATCTACAATCTTCTGTTGGAGTCCTCTAACTTCTTCTTCTTCTACAAGCTTCAAATCACACAAAATCACTCAAAATGGCTCACACACTCACTCAACGCTCTAGGGTTTTGTGGATTAAGGTTTGAGACTTGGAGGCTGGAAATAAGGAAATAAGGTGGGGATTAAGAGGTTTAAATAGGGTGCAGAACCCCGAAATTAGGGTTTCATCATGGCAGCCCTACTTGTCGAGTCGGGGCTCCCAACTCATCGAGTAGATAACTTTAATCCCGCATCCATTCTGGTTTCCACTCGACGAGTTTGGGGCTTCCAACTTGTCAAGTAGCTCTACAAAAGTGAATAAATTATAACTAAATTTATACCAAGAATCAGGCATTACACACTACATCTTACCTCGTTAAAATCACCCAATAAGATCCACATACCGTTCAAACTGTTGACTAAAGAAGCGAGATCAGCCCATAACATGTTTTTTTCAGATTTCCCTTGTGGAGTGTATATGTTGGCGATAGTTTGATCCTCGTAGTACCCTTGCAAAGAACCTGCATTGACCATGAAATGTTGCTTACGAATTATCGATTTATGTCAGAAGATAGTCGGATTCCAGATATAGAGTACACCACCCGATCTGCCATATGCATCAATTGCGGCAAAGTCAAACGTTGAGGAATCACAAAAGTTATGGAATTGAATAAGAGATGAGTTGATGAACTAGGATTCCTGGAAGATAAGGAATTGAAGCTTATGAAATCTTTTCAACCTCTGTACCCCCTCCATCTTAGAGGCACCTCCATCACCATGAATGTTTAGTGACAAAAAATTCATTGGGGAGCAGTGTTAACACCATTCTTCATTAACAGAGATTCCACATGACCTTCAAAGCCTTTAGGATTATAGCCCAAACAATTATCAATAACGAAAGTGTCATTTACCTTGACATCGTACTGGTTTATGATGTGGGAAGTTGAATATGGGATTATCAGGGAATTATGGAGGTATGAAGGAAGTTGATTGAGATACACGCGACATCTAGATAGTGTCTTTCATCTTAAGAGATTGTTGTGGGCGCTTGAGAGGGGATTTAAGAAAGTTATCCAATAGAATATTACCTTCCATACTTCCTAACCCCTTGATTGGGAGGAACTGATGCATTTAAGATGTCGTTATTGTTGCCATCAACATCAAAACGAGATTACAGAACGGTAGACTCCTCATCTTCCACATCATGATTTGAGGGGTTCCCCAAGGGCGAGGTGGTGGCGAGTCAAGAAAGTTATCACCGATATCATTTTGATCAGGGACTCATCCATGCAAGCCATCTTCATGCCATCGTCTTCTTCGACATCCTCATCAGGAAGCCCATTATCTGGCTGGAATTCCCCATCCTCAAGCAGTCCATCATATGCAGGAACATTAACGTCATCTGTAATATTGCCAAAAAACTTCCTTTCATTGTCATCTCGGAGTTTCAGGTTCTGCATCAACAAAATTTGGCACCCCTGGCCATGTATCTTCACATACAAACAGGGTCGGCCCCGAGATATTGGAGGCCTGTGCTATTTAATAAAAGTAGGCCCTAAAATTTGAAAGATCTCAACATTTAAGCAAATAAATTATAAATTTTAATTTTCTATTGTAAATATACAAAGTTTAGATTTCATTCAAAACAATACACATAAAAGATTTTGGTTTCTACTTGAAAAGAGTCATCCTTCTAATATTTGTAGATTTCTGTCTTGTCTTGGTTCTATATGTTGAAACTCAAGTAATAAAGGATATGAAAACTGTAAAAGAAAATCAGAAACAAATAAAAAAATAGAATTCAAACCAAAAACTATTAAACTAATAAAAAACGAATAGATATGCTTCTATTAAAAAACTCTAAATAAAAAAAAAGTACCTTCTAATTTTCTTCACTTCAAATCAGCAAAAATAGAGCATTAAAACTTAAAAAAAAAAAAAAAAAAAAAAAAAAAAAAAAAAAAACCAAATCAAAAACCACTCCAAAACTTATCAAAAATCAAATTAGAAATTCATCAAGTTAGATTATAGTCACTAGCCAAATAGTCATAAAGAATGAATAAAAAAGAAATTGATTTACATCTTTTGATCAGAAACGCAAGAAACGAAACAGATGCTAATGTGATTGTTCAAAACTTATCAAAAATGAGAAGGAAAAAAAAAAAAAAAAAGAGGAACTTCATTTTATTGTACCTTCAAAACTCAAAAATCGATTTCCTTAATGTCTTTCAGTTCTTGTTCCTCTGAATCTGGTTTTCAAAACTCAAATTTTGTTCCTTTACGCCTTGTTCCCGAGTTTAATTGAGTTTCATTAAACGAAAGAAAAGAAAGGGAAGGAAGATATGGAGATAAAAGAAAGGGAGGGGAAGGAAATGATTAACTTTTTCGTGTTCCCGAGTCCAAAGGAAAGGAAAGGAAATGATTATTTAACCGTGTGTTGCTATCCTTATCATTGATTCTCTTCTCTCCAAATCTCTCCAATTTGGGAGGAAGATTAGGAGGGAAGATTTTCCTTTGATTTCCTTTCTTTTCTTCCTAAATCATTCCCAAAAAAAAACTCGGGAACACGATGGTTTACTTTTTCTCTCCGATTCCCTCCATTTCTCTCCACTTCCCCCGTTAAATGAGACTCAGGAACGGGGTGTTAGTTAGAAATAACAAAAATTAACCAGATTGTGATTTCAAACCAAGAAAAAAAAAACAAAAATGCCTTAATGAGTTAATCCCTACTTTCTCCTTCTGATTTCGAAACTAATAGTCCACAACATGAAATCTGAAGCTTCTGGTTATCAAGAAGAGAGAAGTGAAGAACACGGTTTCTGATTTTTTAGAAATATTGTAGGATTGTTTGTAACTTTGTTTCAGAATTTCGTAAAGAAAAAGGAAATAAGAAGAATTGTTCATAGCCTTTGAAAACACTGATTTAATTCCTATCCCATGCGTAAGAAGAAATCAAAACGTTTTTTTCCACTTTTCCAGAAATTTCCACTTTCCCGCTCCTTTTTACGTGATGATTGTCTAATGATGCTTTGCTGAATTAACCTGCTTTGTTTATTTATTTTGGGCCAACTTAACATACACGTAACACGAATTGCTATAAAAATTTTAGCCCCTCTAATTTTTTTGGCCCTGTTCAGATGCACCTTCTAAACATGCCTTGCCCGGCTCTTCATACAAATATCCTGCAACGGTTTTCTCACCACAGAACCTCCACCATTTCTTCGATGCTCTCAATCGATTTGACGATAACACACATGCATCCCACTGACAGATGCATAGTTTTTAGTGAAGAAACCGCTGGAGTACAACCCAATAAATTGTTAGCATCCATCTCGTTCTTGAAAACAACCGGTACTCGTAAGCCACCCAAGAATTTAACAGAGATGTCAGTGAACATCCGCTTTTAAGCCCACCATCAAGTTATCCATTTTTTTCATATTGCAGACCTCACCAATTAAAGACCGGTCTTTCCATAATCTGTACTGTGTGTACACCATATTCAGGAAGAATGGCCACCGATTTCAAAGGTTTTGAGAGTTCGATGGTTGTAGGGTATATAGAGGTTCCATGAAGGGCATCCTTGTAGCTTCTACCGCTAGTTCTACTGGAAGTGGGATTATGAGTGGGATTGTGAACCTTATGATTGGTTGTAGCCTTCTAGGATAGTCTTAGAGAAGACAGCACCAATGTTTCTTTTATGTGGGTTCCAGATTCGTTTCTTGTTTTTGTCGTATTTTGCAACATAAGCCGCAATTTTTGCACCATGATAAAAAAAACTTATTTATGTAAATCAATGTCCTTGTTTAAATGAAGTTTCGTATGAACTTAAGGACATATGTTGTGTTGTAAAAGATAATAATAATTGATGGCGTGAGAGTGTCGGTAGCACATGAAGTATTGTAATTTTAAATTACCAAATATTGTCTAATTAAATAACATATAGATATGGACTTGGTTAGTTCACATGGTTGAGTCTTTTAGTTTAGTATTTCCTTTTTCCTAGTGATGTGTAGCAAATGCTTGGCTGCAGATTTGATAAATTCATGGATTAGAGCGTATGAAAAAGTTGGTATGACTTTAAATGAGTTGACTCTTTTGGGTGTTAGGGATACTTATTACTAAATCAAAACATATTACATCAAAGAATATGTTGAAATCAAAGATGATATTAAAAAAAAAATTATACATGTCAATGTTTTATTTAAATAAAATATATAAATAAAAATACAAAATAAAAATATATTTTTTTTAAATATGATTCGTAAACCTAAAAGTATTTAAAAACAACTTTCCAATGGTTTTAAAAAGAGTCTTTAAAAAATAGTTTAAGTTCATTTTTTGATAAGTCCATTACATTTTAAAATTTAAGATACCTTATCTATACTAGTCTTATACACTCTCCAACTCTTATCTATCAAAGTAAATAATGTTTTATCTCCGATCTAACTTTATTTTTACCCTGTTTTACTTTAAAAAAGTAATTTTAGTATATTTTTATTCTAGTAACTTATATAAATCGGCACAAATACACCAAATCTACTAATTAGCTTCTAACAAATAAATAAACTATCATTTTTTCGTTACAATAATTTTATAAATTATGTTATTCGAAACTTATAACAAAATAAATTGTTCTTATATAAGGAATTTGAATTAATTATGAATTTATTGAAAAAACTAATACACATTGATCTGTTGGAAATTTTTTCTTATAAATAATCAACTAAAGTATTTCGTAGATTAAAAAAAACTTATTTACCTTTAATACTAATTTTGCATATGTTGTATTTGTAAGATATATGTTAGAAAAACCTGTAAATTTTAGCCATTTGGTTTGCAAAAAACGATGGTTAAACTCCAAAAAGTTTTTAATTTGCATAGGAAGTCCAAAATTAGATAACGTCCAAGGTTTTAGTCTATAGAGCACTTGAAACGATCGTTTGTATTTTATTTTATTTTTGTACTTTTTTCATATTTATTATAATACTTTATTAATTAAAAAAGTAGGTCTCTCTCTCTCTCTCTCCAAATAAAAAAAAAAAAAACTCCAATTCCTAGTTTCGTTGACAATCAAATCGAAAACACCACAACCCATTGAAATGTTGGAGATATGGTACAAGCTCACTAGCAATTGATAGTATTCTAAATAATATTATGGTCCTTTTAGGTTGGCTTCATGACACAATTAATAAGAAGGAAATGGAAAAAAATAAATTGTTAATTTATTATGAACTAATAAATTAATTAAAAAAATATTTTGGTGATTAGTAAATAGTTTTAATGAATTAAAAGGCTTGAATATTAATTAATTTCTTTAAATTAATTGGAATATTTTAGAAGCCTCTTAGAAGAGGATATGGTCAAAATCTTGAAGATACCTTAATATATGACAACTTTTGATAAGGATAATGATTACCTTTAGGAATCCGATCAACTTAACTATTCAAGCTACTGCCTATAAATAGAGTGCGTGACATTAAACTCTAGCTTTATTTTTTAGCCTCATAATTTCGTTCCTCTCTCTCCTCTAACTCCCATATTGACAAAAATATAACCCTTCTGCAAGGGTTATAGATTTTTGAAATATCCCTCCTCTAGGGTTTCCTTGCTTTTCATCTTAGAGTCTTGGGTTTGACTACATTAGACAAATTCTACTTTAAGTCATTCATCAATTGAAAGAGTTGTCAATCACAATGTCTCAATCAAAAGATCAAGAGGTTAGTGTTCTTACATTTTTCCTAGTTGATTTCAAAAATAGGTTGTTATAATTAATAAAACCAAGATCATAGGGTGCGTCTATTAAAAATCCAAAAATGGTATCAGAGCCTTTACGTTTTATTTAACTAAACCTTCGAAAAATGTGGCACGTTCTGAGCTCTGAATTTTTATTTTTTGTAACCTAATAAATTTTGAAATTTAGATGATGCCTATCAATTTAAAATATGATTTACACATTAATATTTAGATTAAATGGAAATCTTAAATGTTATTTAGATAAGAGAATTTAAATTAGAATATTTAAATATCTAAATTGATTTACCTTATAAATTGAATATTAATTAAATAAGATTTAAATTAATATTTAATTAAAATTTAAAATACTGTTTAATAAGAGAATTAAACTAGAATAACTGAAATACAAAGATATAAATTAAAATGGTATAAATTTATTATATGCAATATAATTACTGCATGTAAAAGAATATTACAAACATGTGTCATCACATGATTAGCAGAAGCGTTATCGTCGAATCATGAGTAGGCACACCCAATCTGATGATGTAAGTGAGGTTTAAAGAGAATTCTTCGACTCTTAATGAAGTCGGTTTTTAAATCCCATTAGGCTTACAACCCTCACCACCTCTTTGAATTTTGAGATTAGACTTACCGAAATTGGTTTAATATGATAATTGTTTCAATGTCAAAAGTATTAGCTAAAGTATAAAAACAATGTGAGAAATGATGTGGCAATGAGAAAAAATATTGTGTTGATGGAGTGAGTGTGGTTAACTCATACATCAATGAGAGAATAAATTTGATCTAGGGCCACACAATTTTGCATCGTTTATTCAGCATCTGTTTGTGATCCACGACATCCTGTCATAGACATAAGATGAGCTTGATTCAAGATTAACAAGCCATTGATAGTCAATTAATCTCAAAATATCTAGGAGTTTCATGGAGATTGAAACTGGCAAAGAGTTTTGTCTACCTAAATAACTTTGTCGTGTGTTTACTGTTGGTTTTTCTACATTTACCACACTCCTTTACATATCATAGAGCCAAATATGGATCTTATCCTTAGTAAATAATTAATTCGGGGTAAACATTATTTTAAGGATTAATAAAACAAACAATAATGGTGTTAACGTTATATATATATATATATATATATATATATATATATATATATATATATATATATATATATATATAACTCATTAAAAATATCACTCTGATCAATAAGGTTCAAGAATGTTTTTTTTTTATCTTCAACCATATTGATTTGAAGCTCTATAATTTTTCAACTTTTTTTACTTTATTGTATCAAACCATATTCCTTTGTAACTTCAAAACTCTTAAACTTATTCAACTTAATCAAATGATTATTTGCAATAGTTTTGCTTATATAAGAATATTGTCTTCTATTCATGGTTGCTTATATTTTATTTCCTTCTTTTTTCATTTTGATTATATAGATTGCTTGAGAATGAGCAACATGGTTATTGTTGTTTGTTGTCTAAAAGAAGTTTCTTATGATGAAATATCTTGGGGATACATTATCTTCTTTCTAATTAAGATTTTTTTTTTTCATTGAAAACAACTTTCCATTGAAGCACCTAAATCTCTACCATCCTAATGTTTCTTGAAAACTAATTTATCAAAAATAATCATTAATTTCTATTTGTTTATTAACTCTCTTTACCCCAACCCCCCCCCCTCCCCCCCCCCTCTCTCAATTTATTTATTTTTTCTTCTGTGTAATGTGATAACTTTTTAATATAATTGTTCATTTAAAAAAAAAAGAATTATGGTATTTTTATTTCCTAATTTATTAAAGTGTATCTGTAAATTATTTTGATAAAAAAATTAATTCAATTTGTATTTAATAAATATTTTTGTAGCTAATTATTTAATAAAAGTAATCTAATACTTTCATTATTATTTGTTCATATTTTATGGTTATAATTTTTATAAAAAGAATACTATTATAAGACAAAAAAATTTAATTTTATATTAACAAAACCATCATCTAAAATGTCCTTATAAAACCATAATGAAATTAGAGTATGTCGATAATCATCCAAGCATATCATAGTCAAATAAAATACGGAATATTATGGTCTGTGCGATGCGATCATCCTGAGTTATTCCCTTTCGATCTTGAAGTATCTGAAACATAAACAAAAACCATGAGCACGAAGCTTAGTGAGTTCCCCAAAATACCTCATACCATACATAACAAACATACAATAGGCCATGCCCAACACCCATCGGGTCACGCCCGACATCGAGCCCTGCTCATAACAGATCTGTCAATAATGTACGATGGCCCCGCCTCAACACATTCATCAGGGCCCGCTTGGCATCGGCCCCCGCCCGATATTCATACAGATACATAAACACATGCAAGAATCACTAAGACAGATAACATACAATACACTTATCAGCCCTCACCTGGCATCGGACACCGCCCGATATACATATCACATAACATACATGCAAAAGTCACATAGACAACTAACATCCTAATCATAAATAACCATGGGTCAGCATTGGTGCCTTCGACCCACCAAAAACAGTGAGGAAACTCACCTCAAGCTGCTAAACATGTCAGATAAAAGCTCAAGTTGTTGATCTGGAAAATCCTCGCGCCAACACCAGCAAATAATACCCAATTAATAATAGGTCCATAACCCATAACTTGGAATCATAGTCCAATTATTCAACACTCGGGGTAAAAGACCATTTTACCCTTTCCTCACTTAGGCCAAAAACTAAGGCCCAACCTAATAGCTCCAAAATCCTAATATGGCCTAAATCCCTAAATGGCACCCAAAGCCCATTATGAGCCCAATCCAAGGAGGCTTAATCCCAAACAATAGCCTAAATTCTAAAATGATCTAATGCCATCGAAGTTTAGGGTTTAAGCCCAATCCAAACAAATCCCAAATAATCTAATAGCCTAAATTCTAAAATGATCTAATGCCATCGAAGTTTAGGGTTTAAGCCCAATCCAAATAAATCCCAAATAATCTAAGCCCAGCAACTTCATCGGCCCACTATTAGCATAAGCTCGGCGTACCTGGCTCGTATTCCTTTCGTACGAGCCTGATTCGGAAACAAGGCTTGCACCTAGTACGTCATGCATACTTAGGAGTATGCCCAACGTACTGGCCTAAATCCATGTTCCTACCCAAAATTCTTAACCACTTAATAACTTAACATAAAATCCTCAAATCAACATCATATTAAGGCCTTAAACCATAAAGTCAAAGACTTTAAGCCTTTAACTGGCTAAAAACACCCCAAAGTCCAAATCTAGCATTTAAACTCCATTAAGAAGAACATTAACCTTGCATGGTTGAGCTAAGCCCATCAAGCTATCATTTATATGTACAAAGGACCTCAAAAAAATCCTAGATCTATCATCCCAATCTTTTAGAGTAGCCTATACTCCCAAGCATGGCTTAAAGGGCCCAAAAATGCATAAATAAAGCCATAGAGTAGATCTATCATAAGGAACCATCAAGTTAGGAGCTTTATCTCTCAAATAGCTTACAAAGTTGATGAATACTATGGATTTTCAAGCTCCAAGTCCACCAAAGCTTCACCACCAAGCTTCAAAGGATCCAAAAACACCACAAGATCACAACAATGGCTTACAAACACAAATATGAGGGCTAGGTTTTGATTCTTAGGGTTTGGAGATGTGGAGACTGATCATAAGAAACACCCAAAGCAACATAAGCTGATTAAATAAGGCACAACCGCTAAAAATTAGGGTTTTCCCATGATAAGAGTATGCCCAAAATAGTCCCACGTACGCCCAATGTATGTGGGTGCCTTAATGTCCAACCATTGAGCCAATACGCCCAACGTGCCCACCAGACTCATAGAGTACGCTAAGCGTACTCGGCTAGGATCCAAAATGAAAAGAATTTACAACTAAGGGTTAAAAGGAACATACCTAAAAATTGAAAATGTTATAATTCTCTCTCCCCCCCCCCCCCCCCCCCCCCACTTGACTCAGACTTCTTCCTCAAAGTCTGTTGTGGCAAACAACCCTGGATAATGTTCCCTCATCTTGTCTTCGGGCTCCCACGTCTATTTGTAACCCTTTTGGTGCTGCTACTGCACATTCACCAACTCAACAACCTTGTTCCTCAAGGTTTCCATCTGCCTATTAAGAATCGTCATCGATCTCTCGATATAATTCAGGCGATCATTCACCTGAATCTCCTCCAATGGGACCACTACGGAATCATCAACTAAAACATTTTTGCAGCTGAGAGACATAAAACACGTTGTGGATCTGACTAAGCTCCTTGGGTAGATCCAAGCAATAACCACCCGGCCCACCCATGCTAAAACTCTGAAAGGACCGATGTACATGGGGCCCAACATTCCTCTCTTTCTAAATCGGATGACACATTTCCAAGGTGACACCTTCATGAGAACCATATCCCCAACCTAGAACTCCAGATTGAACGGTGCTTGTCGGCATAACTCTTATGTCGAATCTAAGCTGTCTAAAGTCTACTATAAACCTGTTGAATCATTTCGGTAGTCTTAAGTACTACTTCAGTATTCCCCATGACTCGCTAACAAACCTCACCCCAATATATCGGGGTCATGTACTTCCTCTCATTGAGCATCTAAAAAGGAGGTGGATCAATACTAACATGATAACTACTGTTATACGGAAACTACACCAAAAGGAGATACGTATCCCAACTCTTATCGAAATCCAATACACATGCCCGAACCATATCGTCCAAGGTCTAGATAGTCCGCTCAATATGTCTATCAGTCTGTGGATGGAAAGTCGTGCTAAAAGTCCGTTAAAAATTTTGAATTCATTTAGACTCTGTCGGATAATTTTGAATTCATTTTTAATATTATATTTTTAACATGCCGAGACAATAAAAGTCCGTTAAAAATTCATAACTTCTTCATCAGACGTCCGTTTTTGTCTGTCTTTTTACCGTTGTGCTACTATTGACGAGACCTTCGATTATTGTTTAGGTTGTGTCGGCTAAAACTCACTCGATCTTTATTTCGAGTTTTTAGCTGTATATTGTTATACCGAAACTTATAAAAATCATAACTTCCTCATACAAAGTCAGATTTGGACGCTCTTTTTATGAAAACTATCTGTTTAATGAATACTGCGACTTTCATTTAGATCACTAATGGCGTGTTTGCCACGGGGCTTTTGGAAGCGTTTGAAAGCTTCTAGCTTTTAGCTTTTGACAAAACGCTCTAGTTTAAACAAAAAACTTCGTTTGACAGTACGAGCGTTTAGCTTTTAGTTTTAACAAAACGCTCCGATTCTAAAACCTACTTCATGTAGCTTTTAACAAAATGCTCCGGAGCTTTTGAAATCAATTTCCGTAATTACCCTTAAAAATATATTTATATATTTTTTCTATTTTTAATCAATTGTCCTTTTATGTAATTTTATTTATTTCAAAAGCTTCCAGCTACTTTTGCCAAACATTCATATAACAAATGAAAGTTATAGCTTCCCGTTACCAACTACCAGTTACACGCTACCAGCTACCCGCTACCAGCTAACAGCTACTTTTGCCAAACATGCCCTAAAGCTAAAAAGTAATTTATTAAAAACTCAATTTTTACTCTAAATAGTGTTTTGCCGGTTTTGTCGCAAATCTTCGATTGGTCATAACTTATTCGTTATAACTCGGATTTCGACGAGGTTTTTGCCTAAATGTTTCTAGCAAGATAATCTACAACTTTCAGTAACATTATTTTTATTTATTTCCAACTTTATATTTTCATTAATTTCAATATTTGACTTTTGATTGAAATCTCAAAAGATTTCCAATACATTCGAATGATTCTAAACATAGTTTTACCTCAATTCTAGTAAAAACTATATGTTAGAACTCAATGCTCAAATTCATATAATATTTCATAATATTATTCACTTTTTAAAATTACATAACACGATAACTGAACATATATGTTACAATTACCTCCTCATTTTGAGGATTTCGTCACCGGAATTCTTTTTATGAAAATTTTCGGTTTAATGAATACTACGACTTTCATTTATATCATTAAAGGTAAAAAGTAGTTTATCGAGAACTCACATTTTACACTAAATAGTGTTTTGTCGGTTTTCTCGCGAATCTTCGATTGGTTATAACTTCTTCGTTATAATTCGGATTTCGATGAAGTTTTCGCCTAAATGTTTCCAACAAGATAATCTACAACGTTCAATAACATTATTTTTATTTATTTCCAACTTTAAATTTTCGTTAATTTTAATATTTGATTTTTTATTGGAATCTCATAAGACTTCCAATACATTATGAATGATTATAAACATAGTTTTACTTCAATTCTAGTAAAAACTATCTGTTAGAACTCAGTGCTTTAATTTCATATAATATTTCATAATATTATTCACTTTTAAAAATTACATAACACGATAACTGAATGTGTATGTTACACATTCCCATTTTTAATTGGTAAAATAATTGCTTAGTGACTTTTGCGAAAAACACATTACTGAACAAATCGAATAAATAATAAAAGATTATTCTGATGTAGTGACATTTTCCTATAAAGAAAGTAGTAGTTATTAAGTTTTCCCGTCTTAGGATAATAAGAGTCACTCGACACCAAATCTCGCTAGGAGCTTGCTAGGGATGTGCTACAACACTCCCTGCCTTGCACTAGGGGGGATAGAAAGAGTTCGCTACAAGTGTAGTGTGAGGAGAGAGGGAAAGATGGTGGAAGAAGGTGGTCTTCAGAAGTGATTGGTAGAATTTTTTTTTCCAAAATTATTTGGGTGTTACCATTTCCTATTTTTTAACAATTTGGATGCTATCTTTATTTGTATCCTATTTAGCTTAAAAAAATTATTTGAGTTCGAAAAATGTTATGCGGCAAGATGCACTTCCTCCGGCCTTAGACTTAACATAAAGAGTTCGCTACTAGAATAGAAGAGGGGGGGGGGGGGGGGGGGGGGCTAGAAAGAGTTTGCTACAAATGTAGCGTGAGGAGAGAGGGAAAGAATGTGGTCTTCAAAGGCTATGATTGGTAGAAATTTTTTTCTAAAATAAAACTTATTAAAAAATCACATATTATTTGGATGTTACCATTTCCTTTTTTTTAACAACTAGGGAAGAATCTCGCGTTGCAGGGTTAGTTACGCAAAGGAAATGGACAAAACACAAAGAGTTTATTGAGTTAATTCAGATGTTACATTCCATCCAAAAAAGAAGACCATTCATCACCTTGTATCTTTTGGGTTTCTTCTCAACGATTTCTATTCTTTAAACCATTCATTCCCTAACATGGTCAATAAAACATGTTAAGTCGTCAACATAATTTAATTCACTGGTTGGTTTTGCGTTGTAAGTTTATAATATCAGTTTTTATTCTAAGTTCGTAACAATTACAAACATAATCTATAAAATGTAAATCCAAATCCATATATAAAATCAACCTAATCAGTAATCACTAATCAACCCTACATCAAAACCTCAAATTGTTGACAACATGCGCTTGATGTGGATTCTAAAGAGTTCCCAACTGGAGAACCACCTAACACCAAAATGCACCACAACAAAAAAAAAACGTCTCAAAATCATCTAACTAATGTAGCTTAACATAAAGAGTATGACACATCAATGTCATGAACATACATTGATATGAATAATATGGATGGAATAGTATGCCACTCAAATAAATAAAAGAATGTTGTTGTTTGATGCATTTAGCCTAAATTAAAAGGAAAACAAACCCGTTTATAATTTCAAGATCATCCCAAAAAGGTTTACCTTCATCTGAATCTTCAACCATAATAATTCCTAGGCTTTTCATCAGTCAACCTACATTTTTAAACCTGCAATAAATCAAAATAAGTAATCACTTGATATTTCTCTTTTGGTGATGGTGGTTGAAAGTAGAATGCTATAATTGGGAAGATTTTTCACGAAAAATTTGAAAATAGAAACTTGTAATAGAATTTTTTGTAAAATACTATATAAATTAAGGAAGGTTGTTATTAGTTGCATTTAGCCTAAATTAATCGAATATAGAGCATACAATTGAGTAAAAAATTGCATAATTTTTGTCTTTACGAAGAAATCCATCAATAACAAATTTGTCATTCTGATTTTCAAAAAATTTGATTTTTCAAAAACTTTCTCATTACCCGAAGTGTTGTACTATATTTGCACACTGGCTAACGTTACCACTGCCTAGGCTTCCTACTAAAATATTGATAATAAGCGAATAAATATTGGTAAGAGGCTAAGGAAATGACAACAGAAGAGGGTAAAATTTATTAAAGTAGTCATGGTTATTGTAATCGGTGAATTTTGAAAGTGTGTTGATCTAGAATGAAATAAAACAAAAGTAACAAAAACTTGGGAAGTACCATATTTATGAACTAATATAATGTCCTGGATTCACTGCACATCAGCAACAATCTAGAGAAAATAGTAGGGTTAAGTTATTGAAATGGCAACCTACTTTTCCAATTGTTTCATCCTAGTTCACTAATGTTACTTACAAATTGCACACATCACATATTATTAATTAAAATAAAACTTAAAACATGACTAAATTATGTTGGGAAAAATATAAAATGCAGTTCACATTAATTTTATTTGTGATTAAGAAAGACTACAATTGTAACCATATCTGAAATGCCAAAACAAAATCTTAACCTATCCCCTTTGGACACATGAGCTTAGCATGAAGATTTGAGGTTTAAGCCTTTCAACCAAACAACCCTGTAAGAATGAGATTCATTTTGTTAATGTACCAATCACCAACAAAAATGAACATCAATTAACTGGTAAAAGAAGATATTCCTTACTGTTTCCCAAATGGAATATATGGCATCCAATCTATATTCATATATTTTCATGTCAAGGATTTCTTCGGACCCCATTTGTATATACGTAATTTCAATCTTATCAGAAGGTGGAAATTGATATACAACTTGTGCTCATATATAGTGGAAAAGGTAAATATTTGAGTTTGAGAAAGAAAACATAAAAAGGAAAAAAAGAAACATGTTCCACTTACTGCAACGACTGTAGGTATGCAGGTTGCTTTCCATTTATCGCCAAAAGGGAGCATTTGTACTACAAAAGACACCAAAAAGGAAAAACCAATGAAAACAATCTATGCAGTCTATGCTCCCTAGATATCACAATTACTTTCAAGAAATCGTATGAAAGATCTTCATGAACCCAAATAAAATACTATAACCATAAACTATAACAGGGAGTTCCTCAGGTATAGTTCAAAGATTGTATAAAAAAGTATTTCAGAGTCTACTGGAGGTGACATAGCTGCCGAAAATTAAGAGCCATCGGATTTAAGGCAAACTTATTCAGATAATACATATCGATGGAAAATTCAGAGAACCAAAAATTCACATCAAGTAATAAACATACACCTAATTAAAAATAGATAATACATATCGATGTAAAATTCAGAAAAATTAGAGAACCAAAAAATTAATCTAACAGATACCATAAAACAGGGAAAAGAAGAAAGATCGAACGCAGCAAAATCGTCAATGCAGAAAGAAAAAAATTTGATTTTTTCCAAAGTCAGGTCCATGAAATTTACATAACCAAACCCTAGTTTCCAAACATACATGGATGTGTCTTATAAGGCATTGGAGTGGCGGTGTTGGTGGAGGAAATTGGTGGAGTGGCGGAGGAAATCAAAGTGGCGACTATGGCAAACATCAGAATCCGGTGAAAAAACAAGGAATGGTTGACAGTGAATGAAAATCAAAAGTTATTGCTTTAACTAATGTACAATAATAGCAAAGGAAATCGATTTCGGAGATGGGGAAGAAAAGCATACCGACGGTGATAGTGGAGCAAGGCGTTGGAGTGGCGGCGCAGTGTAGAAAAGCAGTGGAGTGGCCGAGAAAGGTGTTGAAGTGACCGAAGGAGGGATTCGATCAAGGGTAGTCGTATGGAGGAAAGGGGTTGTAACCTGGATGTAGTAATGAAGCGATAGGAAAAAGGGAATCATACTCGTTTTGTGGCGTGAAGATGAGGTTAAAGCCTATATTCTATTTCGTTCCCGATGAGCGGTGGTCTAGAAGAATCCAGTTTGAGGTATCTTTCATCTTTCCCACTATACGTCATCACTGGGTACATGCACAACAGCTGAAAATCGATTTTAAGGCTTTCCTATGCAATTGGGTGTGGTAGCCCTAGTCCGACGTCTTATTCTCCCACCGGCGTCGACAGTGGCGAGTCTAGAATAGAAAACCATATGGTTCGCTAATTTTTCTATTGAAAATTTTCTATATAAATTCAAAGATTTTATACGTAAGGTAGGTCCTAAATTTTTTTAAACGTAGGTCACTAAAAAATTTCTATATAATTTTCACCTAAATTAAAAAAATTAGGTGGGTCATTGGACCCACCTTACTAAATCATATACTCGCCCATGGGTGTCGATATCAATGGAATCGACTGCAGGTGGGTACACTATTGGAATTTCTAGAAAACGAAGAAGAGATTTAATTTGATGGCATATAGACGGTGGGGGGGGGGGGGATGGGGGAAGGTATGTAAGTATTGAAGCGGTGGATTATAATCCAGAACATGTTGGATGAGATTGCCCACTGATTGTGATGAAAGTAAACCTGAGTATAGGTGAGACATGTAGCAAATATCAGAGCCGGCCCAAGGCATCTTCAGAAGGTGCATCTGAATAGGGCCTAAAAAATTAGAGGGCCCAAAATTTTTATAGCAATTCATGTTACCTATGTTAAGTTGGCCCAAAATAAATAAACAAATTAGGTTAATTCAGAAACGCATCATTAGACAATCATCACGTAAGAAGGAGCGGGGAAAGTGGAAATTTCCGGAAAAGAGGAGAAAAACGCTTCGATTTCTTCTTACGTATGGGGTAGGAATTAAATCAGTGTTTTCGAAGGCTATGAACAATCCGCCTTATTTCATCTTTCTTGACGAGATTTTGAAGCAAAGCTACAAACAATCCTACAATCTTTCTAAAAAATCAGAAACCGTGTTCTTCACTTCTCTCTTCTTGATAATCAGAAGCTTCAGATTTCATGTTGTGGACTAGTAGTTTCGAAATCAGAAGGAGAAAGTAGGGATTAACTGATTAAGGCATTTTTGTTTTTTTTCTTGGTTTGAAATCACAAGGAGAAATCTGGTAAATTTTTTTTTTTTTTTATTTCTAACTCTAAAGGAACAAAATTTTAGTTTTGAAAATCAGAGTCAGGGGAACAAGAACTGAAAGGCATTGAGGAAATCGATTTTTGAGTTTTGAAGGTACAAGAAAATCAAGTTCCTTTATTTCCGTTTCTGATAAGTTTTGAACAATCACATTAACATAGTTTTTGATTTGATTTCTAATTTTTTTTATTTTTTTTTGATTTTTTTTTACAGTTTTCATATCATTTATTGCTTAAGTTTCAATATATAAAACTAAGACAAGATAGAAATCTACAAATATTAGACTATGATTCTTTTCAAGTAGAAACCAAATTCTTTTTTGTGTATTGTTTTGAATGAAATCTAAATTTTGTGTATTTACAATAGAAAATAAAAAAAAAATTATAATTTTTTTGCTTAAATTTTGAGATCTTTCAAATTTTAAGGTCTATTTTTATTAAATCGCACAACGCCTCCAAGATCTCGGGGCCGGTCCTGCAAACATGGATGTCATAAAACAACACATAGGAATTTTGTATGATGGCTTGACCAAAATGACACCCACCAAAGAAAATTAAAAAATAAATTAAAAAATTAAAAAAATTAAAATAAAAATAAA